>NC_090807.1:4630277-5288888 GCF_036512215.1 Solanum lycopersicum | reverse complement strand
GCGGTTGATTCAGCCTTCTATGCTTGGGTGAATGGAGTTCCTGTTGGATATAGGTTTGTTTTGCATTTTGATATCTCTATGCTCTTTTTCTCTTTTCTAATTGAATATTTTATTAAGACACCTATTTTAGGTTCTCTTACTTTCTTAGTGGTCTTGCTTGTAAACATTATTATCATATGTGTTGCTACGTGAGATAAGAGTCATGTACTCTATTTGTGTACCTTTTATGGTTTGTAATTTTTGTCATCAAAATTGTGCATAACTTTGTTAGGGATGGCAACGGGGCTGGGTGGATGCGGGGCGGGGTGGGTTTAAGGCTGTGTGGGGCAGGTTGAAGTGATTTTCCTAATGTGGGGTGGGGCGAGCTGCGGGTCTATGCGGGTTCAAACTTAATTTTAACTTTTTATATGTTATTAGAGTACTAGAGCATTATATATTAACATGGTTTCTTTAAAGTTACTAAAATATTCAAGATAGTAAATGAAAGAGAAAAGACATAAATTCCACCTTGAACTTGTATCGAAAAGTTACTTACATGCTTAAACTATCATGATGCCCTATTACGCACCTTTACTATTCAAAAGTCAATTTATTTACCCCTTAAAACTGACATGGCAAAGAAATAAAATGAAAGTAACAACTAAACACGTTAATTAGATATAAAAAGAAAAATAATAATTAGAACCAACTTTTAAGCCCCCCCCTCCTTCACCCCACCCCTACCTACACTTAATCTTCTTTTTCACATCTCTTTTTCTTCATTCTTTATACATCACAATTAGGTTAATTCTCATAGATTTGTTAGTGAATAATTGTATTTTGTGATAATTTTTACTAAAGGAAGAATCTAAAAAGAATTTCGGGTAAACCTAAATAAATAAATCCTTAAGTTATGTTTAGGTGATTTTGGTTGTTGTTTCTACCTTTTCTTTTTTTTGACTTTGATAAAGAAATTTTGGTTGTTAATCAATTTTTGGATTTGGTTGTAAATGCAACTTTATGGGTATGGTGGTTTTAGGTAATGGATGATAAAAAAGAGGAAATTGAAGGTGGTGAAGAAAATTAATCAACTTCTTGAATTTGGTGAAGATGACAACTTTATGAGTGTGGTGGAAGAGTGGAAATTGAAGATGGTGAAGAAAACATTATGTTAGAAATGGTGATGGTGATACTTAGTGGTGGTGAAGAAAAAGAAGAAGAATTGAAGGTGATATGACGGTGGTGAAGAACAAAGAATCAATAAAGAATAAGGTAGCCGAATATGGTTTTTTCCGTGAGATAAGAGGAGTGGGTGAGATTTTGCGATGAAGAAGGTATAATTATTAGAGAATTTTAATAATTAATTAGAGATTAATTAGTGTAAAACATTGTTAACAAAAAAAGTAATTAATAAAGAAAAGAACACAAAAAAAAGTTATAAAAAATCATAATGTTTGGCACGACGCTGATATAGCCAGATGTGGCTGGCGAGTGTTTTACACCACACCCTGTGAGAGTGGTGTTACACGTCTCCTCAGGTGGTATTAACTTCACTTTTGGGTAGTAAAGGTGTGTAATAGGTCATCATGATAATTTAAGCATGCAAGTGACTTTTCGATATAAGTTCAGGATGGAATTTATGCCTTTTCCCTAAATGAAAATTGTTCAATCAAAACTAATACAATTTCTTACATGCTCCCCAATTAATACAATTTAATGAGAAAATGAATTTATATATATTTTTAGTATCAAACGTGGGGCACAGCTGGTTGAAAATGAACAAAAAGGCAGAGCGGGGCGGATTAAGTTTTTGTAGGTTTAGTTCAACCCGTCCCATTGCCATCCCTAAACTTTATCCTTTTTCCTTTCTTATGGAGGAATCTTGTGAGAGAACCAAAACTACACGTTCCGAGAGCTCGAGGTTGCACCCATTCTAGCAAGGTTCTTGTTCTCAAGACAATGGTTATTTCTTCCAAACTTATTTTTCTGTGGGATGGTAATGGCATGACTTGAGTTTAAATGGAGAAGCATGGTCAAGGAGGATTCATGTATCCGACCTAACTTGTTTGGGATTGAGGGGCTTATAATAGTTGTTTCTCAAATAATATGACCTCATATGTTGATCTTTGTAGCCCTTTCCTATGGAGTGACTTATGAAAGGATTAAAATGACAACGTTGTGAAGATAATAAATCTAAAGTTTGTCTTAATATGCTGAGTTTTATCCTTCAAAATTATAGGGTCTTTTGTGCTTATTGTTGTACTTTTGTGGTAAATGTAGTGACCTAAAAACATAGACCTTTAATGGAGAGAGAATCTGAACTCAAAGGAACTCTCCAAACATCAGAGTTTCGATATCACAACCATCTCGAAGCATTGGTGCACCACTGCAACTTAAGCCCAACCAACCACAACCCTATTGATGACCCTACACTCCCATCACATGTCGAGAAGAGAATCTCAATGAGTTCACTACATGTGTGAGCATCTGTAGTGGATTCTAACGACTCTCCAATGAAAGTACTTACTGTTTGTGAGTTGACACATCTGGCGGTTCCTTGTATCTGCCACTGTAAAACAGGTTGAATCAAAACTTAGTGAATGGATGGGAAGGATGATATTTCCCTTTAGTATCTCATGAAGTCAGGCCATATATATACAAGGATGCTATAATATGTCCAATGCTAGAATTGGACAGAAGTCTTAAAAGATTGAAAAAATAACCCATTTTTAGTGTGCCTCATATTTACACACATAAGAGAGTTCTTTTTCGACCTTGCTTGGTTGGATTAAAATGGGTCAGTTCGTTGGAAGTTTGTGGTCTTCTAGGCAATTGAGGCTTGGAAGATTAAGAAGTACCTAAAGGTATCACAATCAGGGAACTCCAGGTGCCTCTTTCACTTTGCCAATGAAGAGGAAGCCATGAGAGTCCTCTATGAAAGTCAAGATGAATGGGGAGTTAATTCTTAAAATTTTTAATGGAGTGTCTGTATGGAAGCCATGACAGCTAAGTGGAGTGGGTTGTGTCATTAAATTTGTCGGTGTTCCAACTCCTCTAATGATGAGGTTTTGGTGATGTCATGTGTAGCATGTCTAATATGTCTAGGGTAAGCCTTTAAGGTATATGTGTATGTTTGTGACCAGGGGATAGAGAACTTCAATTCGGGTAATTGTGGAATGATGGTTTTAACTATGGTTGTATCAGGAGTTTGAACCGAGATTTCGTAGGGGAACGGGGTGATAAAAT
Source organism: Solanum lycopersicum (assembly GCF_036512215.1). Lineage (NCBI taxonomy): Eukaryota > Viridiplantae > Streptophyta > Magnoliopsida > Solanales > Solanaceae > Solanum > Solanum lycopersicum. The sequence continues at coordinate 5,285,663 of NC_090807.1, read as the reverse complement.
AAAGATAATGGGAGAGGGGAAGATTGAAGGAATATGTGTATGTTTGTGACTTGAAGATGAAGAACATGATAATCAATATAATCATTAACATTATCATGTTGATCATCTTTAGGTAATTTTTTATCAAAATTACCAAACCTTCTTTGTAAATGTTCATGATAAGGATCTAATCCACTATTACTATCAATATCAAAAACAGTTTCATTAACATGTGTCTAATCATCTGTATTCATTTTGAATATACTAGATTTTCTAGTTTTAGATTTAGAAGAACTACCAGTTTTTTTTATTAGTGGAGGAATTCAAGTTAAATACACTATTGACATTTTCAACTATGTTTTTTTTTTACCTTTTTGAACAATATTTTACTGGAATCCATATTCAAATATGAAAAATGAGTAAATTATATATAATACAAAAATGTAATGCAAACAAATAATTACTCACAAAATAAATAAATAAATAATTAATGCAAACAAATAAATAACTAAATAAAAAAAAGTGAGATGGAAGTTAGAACAAATGTACCAAACGTCTACTTAAAAAAGTAGACGTGTATTACTGAAAGCCGAAAATTGAAATTCCAAATTCAATTTCCAAAGATCAAATTAGTAATTTTAACGAGAATAAGAGATTAGAGAGTAGAGACTTGATTGAGATTTGAGAGTTGAGAGGATAATTTTTTTGTGAGTGAAAAGAATGAAAGATGTGGGGTATTTATACAAAAAAGGCTGAAATATAGTTTCTAAAAGTTTGGGGTATTAAAAAAAATTAGGGGTGTATTGGGGTGTAATGGGGGTGAAAGAGCCGTTGGTGGGGCCCGAAACCCATTGCCCAACGACTAGTTCCAACGGCTATTTCGCCTTAAATTAAAAAAAATAAAAAAAATAATTGAATCGAGATGGACCGGGACCAGAATTGGGACTAACCGGACTGGTAAATCCGATTTTCGTCCCGTTACGTCTCCTAAAACCGCTCCTAACCGGTACAAACCGGAACTTGTAACGAACCGAGACAGACTGGAACCGGAACCGGCACCTCCCGGTTCCGTTGCCAGGCTTAGAGCTAGGTATGAAGTGATGAAGAAATAGGGAGGAGAACAGGATGAGATGTGTCGAAGCATAATGAAGTAAATAAAACACATACGCTCTTTAATGGTTCCTAGCTTATGGAAGTGGCACAATTCAACATGGTGTAAGAACTGACAGATATGATTGTTTGAAGCCGACCTAAGTTAAGTCTTATATCGAAGCTCAATCGGTAAGGATGCTTCCGATTCAACTTCATGCTAGATGATTCTTATGACCTTAATTCATCTTCAAATCAATTCTAACACTAAAGAGTTGACCTTAACACCTATCCACAATTAAGAATCACCTGGTATATGAAGAATGGTTTAGGTCTTAGTTTAGAAATTTTTGGGGTGTTACACTTGCCTACTTCCAATATGATGTTTCACTTTCTTTTATTGAGTCCAATGAGTACTCTGAGAGGTAGCCACTCTTGACTTTGCCTATAATTGCTCTTCTTCTTTAGCAGTCCTATTTTAAGCTCCTTCCCATCTTGGAATTCCACATTCAGAAGAATTGGAAAGTTGCACTCAGATATTTGCCTTGATCATGAATCATAGGATTTTTATGGTTCTTTTTTTTTCTTTATCAAAAAAGAACCATAAAAATCCTGATCTATCAATTTCTACAAGTGTTTTGACTTATTTTCAGTTCTAATATGATAAAAAGTATTTTTTATTTGCGGAGGTGCATCGCTTAGCATGTCCTGTTTATTAACCAGTAAAATTCTCAAGAGTAAGCCAATAGGCTTCTAAGTTGGATGAGCTGTTTTCTAACCCAAACTGTAGTCATTAAATGCTGGTTGATGAAAACAAGAGAATTAGTGCAGTTATGTTAAGATGTTTTTGATTTCTTCTATATTTTTAGGTTAAGAGTTTGAAACAGTCTTTTGATTTTTTTCATTATTAGGAATCTCGATGTTTAGGTAATTTTCCTTATTTAATAATAACTGTTGTTTCATATAGTCTATACTTCCTTGTCTCTAGTAGCCTAGACTACAATAAAACCCCTCGTGTAGTGTTTACGTTCAAATCAAAACAAGTTTTCCCTTTCTATTCTGTTCCTGGATCTAAATAGTTTCAATTACCAGAAATGGACCTTACAATCTTGTCGTAACTGTATATTATTGTCTCTTTTCCAGAAATGGCAACATCATATGTTTAGACAACTATTTCGACTACTCTTTTGGCTCTTTCTCAATCAAGACACACTCCTACGTTCTTCTCTTCTTCTTGACAGTATATGTTTTAGGCATCTGAGTCTCTCTACTGAACTGAATTTCCACTCATCAGCGTTTGGGTATATAGTCTCTCTGTTGAAAATTTAATTTCTGGCACTGCTCCAATCTTGTAGTGAATTTCAGGTATTAAGTTGTCTCTCGGTGTATTGAATTTTCTGGCATGTTGGGGCAAGTTTCTTGGATACACTTTAGTTGCCAATTTAAACCTTATTATAGATTCATGTCATATTACCTATTGTGGATGAATCTTCAACAATAGCTTTTTCTGGCGTACTTGACGTTCCGTTTTCAATTTACCAGCTCAAATACATATATATGTAAGAATGTTCTAGACGTATTCAATGTGTTTAGATCTATAGAAGATAATATTCTTCTTACAATAATTAGGAGATACCGCCGTTTATGTAACTTTCCTTCTATCACAGTCTATACTTTCCTATTTTTAGTGTCATAAACTCCTTTTTAGGTAAAGTTGTATTTCGTTACAATCAGTTCAAGATAACTCTAATTTATTTTTACTCTATTTTCATTGCTGGCTGTCCCTTGTGTATTTAACACCTAAATCAATGAGTTACTTTTGTAAACAACATACATGATAAGTATTCCTCATAATGAGTTCAGTAGAATATTTTCTATTGTTTTCTAGGACTATAGCAAGGGTAAGACAGGGTAATCCAACATGTGGATGGAAGTTGATGCTGTGTATCAGAATCTTTAGCTAGCTTGTGTAGCATGAAAAATTGGATTAGACCATTTTCCAAATCAGCTGTAGAAAGGGATCAAAGCCATAAACATATTGTATCTTGTAACTTCCTTATTTCCAGTTAGTGCTGTCACTCATTTTTGTGAACTTCTGCAATTATGTAAAAACTGCTTTAAGTTGTTAAATAAGTACAGAAGTTCTTCATTTCATATTTGTATTCTTGTTGATTATTCACGCTCTCGGATTTGGACTCCTACACATTTCAGTTACATGGATTGTTTTTGGGATTCTTCATTATGCTTTCAATACTTCTATATATCTCAACTCCTTCATTTCTCAGATTATGGTGATATTTACTTGTCTTTGTTTTATTTCAAACATCATATCCCAGTTATGATGTTTTCTCATGTTCGACTGAGATGTTTGAAGCTAAAGCACAGATGAAAGTCTCAGTTACATGGATCTTTGCTATGGACGATTGATCTAATTTTTATTGAATGGTTCAGTCAGGATAGCAGACTCCCAGCCGAATTTGAGATCACAGATTTTTGCCATCCCTGTGGGTCAGGTGAAGGAAATTGTCTGGCTGTTCAAGTGATGAGATGGAGTGATGGTTCCTATCTTGAAGATCAGGATCATTGGTGGTTATCAGGGATACACCGCGATGTGCTTCTTCTAGCGAAGCCTAAGGTGTGGACTTTTCCTTTCAAATGTGTTCTGTATTTCCTTTTTCTCTGGAACTATCTTTGGAATCTGGAAACTGGCTCTGAAAGGAAAACTAATTTCCTAGCTAGCTACATTATTGTCCGTCTTTTTTTCATAAATACTAAAATTTGTCCAACACGACTATAAAACGTAGTTGTTATGAGTATTTGCTTTGATAATCTAAAACAGTTTAGTGTGAAACAGTAAGAGTGATTTAACTTGGAAAATCACCAAGCTCAAAAGGTGCAAAAACCACGATTTACCCTAGTAGGATTGAACTCCAAACCCCACTAACAAAGTAAACCAGAAAATCAGATCACAAATCCTTGCATACTTCAACTCTTAGCCTTACCATCAACAGTTACCCAATTGCTACACCCCCTCAAGTCACTCTGACTCGAAACGACAACAAAAATGTTTCTTTGCAACAAACAAACAATGAACTAACAAAGCTTCTTATTAAAATTCAAAATTCTAATACAATTGAACTAGGATTGGACTCAACATATTAAAACAATGATACGAGGACCGGAGTCTTCTGCCTAGTTCTTCTCTTTTAGATGATCAGTCTTTGTACTTTCAAGAACAACAAGTTACTTGAAAGGTGGACTGTTGTTGTACCTCTCAATTCAGTGTGAATGAAATTTCTTGCTAGGTACTAAGCATTAAGGGTTGTGACGGAAAATTTTTGCGAATATCCAAAATATATTACACGAATAATAATGGAGATATACACATATTTTCCCATACATTTTTCCTAAAAAATCTTGACACAATAACTCAACACAGACTCAGCTCGTAATACATAAGCATTAAGGACCTGATTCTTATCACAATTCCTTCACAGAGTGCATCGTGTTTGTTAATCATCAAAAGATAATCAATACTCAACAATCAACATCCCTTTTCCCTCTTTTTTTCTCTTCCATCACGGAGAAGCCAAAACAAATTCCTTATAACATAAAGCAAAACACTAATCCTAAGTCCTATAATAGTTCCTGAAAAAGCAGTTGTTTTAATTCATATTATCTAGTATCTTAACTTCTTAAGAATGTCACTTCTTATTAATATAAAAAAAAAAGCACTCCCTCCGCTTCAGTTTAGTTGGAAAAGTTTGAATAAGCACGGGGTTTAAGAAAGAAAAAAAAACTTCATGAATTTGTGGTCTCAAACATTACATAAATATTTTTGGCTATTAAAACTTCTCATAAAAGGGTAAAATGAAAAGTTTAAATTAAGTTGTCTCCAAATTTATAAAGTTGCCATTTTTTTAAAACAAATTTAAAAAGAAAATATTTTGCCACCTCCACAGGAACGGAAGGAGTAATAATTACTAGCTGTAGAAATAACAATGAAGAGTCGAACTTTGGAGAAATGATTGTTTGTTATCTAAACGATGAAATTAATTTGCACAAAAGTAGACAGGTCAGTGATCTGATGTTAGTCTCAGTAGTGAATTTGGATCACATTCAAAACCATCTCATCGCAAGCGGTGGACACTGATAATCCAGATATTGAGTCCTTTGATCTAGTCCATGTAATGTAGTACCTGTTAAAGGAAGGTGAAATAAGTGGCGACCAATAAACTCTCAAAACTTCTCCATTACTCTAGATATCTCACTAGATGCCAGCCTTTTTTCTCGAAGTCTTATCGTATTAAATTTTCCCTTAACACCTAGGGAATATCCCACTCTGCCATCAAGGTAGACATCTCCTCCCAGAAGCTTGCCTTAGATCCCTCCCCTACCGGCGCATAAAGTCGTCCAATACCGCATACAAATCCATTGCGCCGATTTTTAATTTGAGACGCAATCATAAACTTTCTATTTCTTACTTTCACTACTCCATCCTCGTGAAACTCGGGTTATATCTGATTACCCGCTAGTGATTATGGGACTGATTGGTTTATTTTTAAGCTCAACCGATAGATCGAAGTAGTTAATATGATTTCTTGTTGTTTGACTATCAACTCAAATTCTCTTTAGAGTACAATTCATGTAATTAGGATTGTTCCCAATCGAAAGCTCATCAATGAAAATTGATAAAGCATAAGGTTAAACAAATAGCCAATAACCAAGATTCAATAGGTCCATCAAACTCTAGATAGGGAATTTAGTCATAACCCTTTTCAAAAGAAGACATCTAGTCACCAAATACTCCATAGAATGCATAAAAGAAGAATTCAAGACAGTTTGGATCTTGATCTTTCATCTAGTGCATAAATTTACCTTGATTTCCATGGCAAAAGAAGGTCAAATCTGCGTAAGATTGCATATTTATACATTTGGTGTTGGTCATATGAATTTTCCACCATTTTCTCTATAAAGAAATGGATTTCGGGCCTAACTTAACCCCAAAAATCTAGCTCAGGAGGGGAGAATTGCCTAATACCATATAAGGAGACCCAAGGACCCCTTACTCCCCCCCCCCCCCCGCGAGGCTGGACATCTGGGCCCAACACCAGAAACGATGAATTGGGATGTTAGAATAGATTCTTTTTTGTCTCTAGTCTTTACTTGACGATTTTAGCTGAGTATGTGACGTCGGCTGTAGCAAGAATGTGATCCTTCCATGAATTAATTTCCTGTGTTAACGCGGTACAATTAAATAGGTGAATATGTGATGACTACTCTTACTTTTTGGTTAAGAAAGCAAAAGTTATGGGAAATTTAGATTATCTGTAGTAAGAGTTTTCCCCAAAAATTCTTTTAGTTAAAAACGTGTAGAGACTTTTCCTTTACAGAAAATGGATTTTATCATGTGACCATCCAGAAAAGATCAATATTGATTGGGACAATGGGAGTGGGATTGTATTAATGATTATGACAATGGTAGCAGGATTGTATTGACTTTTCCCCCTTGAATCAAGTCGAAAGGTTTTTCTATCTCTATCTGTTGTGATGATGCAATTCTTTTTCATTGCACTCCGATTTCCAGGTTTGTTGTAGTAATTTTTGCTTGAGAATCAGTCATAATACTATAGAACATATTTATCTGTGTCTAACATATGACAGTTCCTTTTTCATTATACTCTTGAGAAGTTATATTCTTTAGGATTCTTGGGAAGTCTGATTTTTGTATGACTTTTTGCTGTGTTTTGGTTGTGAACAACTCATCTTCTTTTAACCATTCTTTATATCACTGTTACTGGCATTTTGCTCTTACTGTTCTGTCTTTTACTATTGGTGTTTCTCTGTTTTTGGCTAGGTCATTGCTGACTTATTACCCAACTTTTCTGATGCAGACATTTATTGCTGACTATTTCTTCAGAACAAACATAGCCGAAGATTTTTCATATGCAGACATAGAGGTAATCATAAAGCGGGAATGGCTTTCTTAGATTCCCTTTTCTTTTTCGCTATCCTACTTGTGCAGTGTATCATATAAAATGTACACAGTTCTGCCGCCCAATTATGGAAAAATTGCTGGAATTTACAAGCCATCATCACCCTAATAGATACGGAGAAGGAGAAAGCAGGTGGTTGAGTGAGAATGACTAGAGTTCTAGACTTTTGCTAATAAATGTTAAGCCCGATAATAGTTTGGTTTTACTATTTTTCTTTTTTGAAAACCTAGAAATCCCCGGGGATAAAGATAACATTTGCTATGTCTACGGATGGCAGTGGGGCTGGGCGGGACGGATTGAGCTTAGCCTGCAAAATTCTAATCCGCCCCAGCACCCGCATACCAATTTTTTTTCATTTTCAACCCACTTCGCTCCACCCCGCTAGACCCACCCTGCATGAACCTGCCCCACAATTTATTTATTTTTTAATATTTTCCTTTTCTAGTTAAGTTTGATACTAAAAATAAAATTCTTAAAAATAAATTCATTTTTTCATTAAGTTGTATTAATTTAATAGATAATGACTTAAAATTTTATTTTTAGAGGTCAATTGGGAAGCATCTAAGAAATCGTATTAGTTTTGATTGAACCATTTTCATTTACTATCTTGAATATTTTAGCAACTTTAAAGTAACTATCTTAACAGATAATGCTTTATAACTCTTATAAAATGTGGAAAGTTAACATTAAGATTGAACCCACATAAAACCGCAGAGACCAACCCACTAGCCGCCAGGCATTGGTTTTTAAAAAAGCCACTTCAACCTTCCTTGCATCCCTCCCGCCCCGCCCTGTCCCGCCCCATTGCCATCCCTAGCTATGCCCATGTTGTGAGCAGACAACCAACTTCTATAGAATAGTTTCCCTCTTAATTGTTTTGTCGTTTTGTTTGAACCATACAGGTAGAAACTCTTGTCCCCTTGGCAATCGGTCAATTGGGACGGGTTAAAATTTTTAGCATGGTATTTTTTTTGGGAAGGAGGGATTTAAAAGCTCATGACATAATTTTGCTGATTTTAACTTTTCTTTATATAATGCAGGTGGAAGTGAGAATTGATAATTCACTTGATAATAATGATATTGCTGACTTCACTATTGAAGCTTCACTCTATGACAGTGGAAATTGGCTTAGCCACTCTGACCATGTTGATTTGCTTTCTACTAACATTGCTCATCTGGAATTAGTTCTGTCTTCTGATCCTTGTGTGGGATTTAAAGGCTACATGCTTGTGGGGAAGGTGCAAGCACCTAAACTATGGTCTGCAGAGCAAGTAAGTGATTTTCTTAGCTTAACAATAGCAACATACCTAGTGTAGTCCCACAAAGTGGGGACTGGGGAGGGTAGAGTGTGCGTGTACCTTACCCTAACCTCAAAGGTAGAGAGGGAAATCAATTTGGTCACAAAAGTTTTGGAAATCTAAACCATGATAGTGTTTTATAATGCTTCCTTGTTCTATTATCTCATAAAGGGCATTTTATTTGCTTCTATTTTTTTGGTCTAACCTCAGTTATTGTATATCGCATTAGATGCCACACTCAAAACTCAGTTGATTTAGGATTTGGTTTAGAACTGATACTATGTTCCACTACATTTTAGTAGTACTAGTACAATGTTAATCATTCATTATAATCTGGTAGTCTGTTTTTTATCCTGCACTCCCTTGCATGAAAGCTTAGAGTGCAAGGAATCTTTCTGCTTTATTAGGTTTGGAAATCTTGTATGCTTCGTCATAAAAGTTGACTTCTACATTTTGAATGACCCTGCCATGTATTGAATTCCAAAGCTTTAGCTAAGATTTGCAAGACTTTATTTCTAGTTACAACTAGGAAAGATGGAAGACTTTTGATTCCATGTAGAAACTTCACTCTGACTCAGGGCCTCTTAGCAAAATGGGTTTTATGTACACCATGATACTACATCGGCCATCTCCACGATTTTATCAAACTCACATTTGAAGGATTAACATTGTACTTGGAAGTCAGCTTTGTAGTGTTGCTTAGGTGGGGTGGGATCTGCCCTGTAATTGCAGAAGTTGACCGATGATTTTCTCTGACCTCAAATAGAGGTTATTTTCTTTAACGCTCTCACTGCAACTTTTAAGTAATTCCTTATCCTTTTCTTTCTTCTGTTAACAGCCAAATCTCTACACTCTTGTTATCACCCTTAAAGATGCATCAGGGAACTTGGTTGATTGTGAATCATGCCAAGTTGGTATGAGAAAAATATCAAAAGCCCCTAAAGAGCTGCTAGTAAATGGGCGTCCAGTAGTAATTAGAGGGGTGAACAGGCATGAGCACCATCCACGTCTTGGAAAGACAAACTTGGAGTCCTGCATGGTTAAGGTTTGTTAAATTCTTTTTATTTTAGTTTTAAAATGTGATGAATTTCTCTTCATTGTAAAATTGCAGGCATGCGTGTAGATTTTCATTGTGAAATCTTCTTATTTTCTGTTGAAGGAAAATCATATATCGTGTTACTTCTTGTAGGATTTGGTTTTGATGAAACAAAACAATATTAATGCTGTCAGGAACAGCCACTATCCTCAGCATCAGCGCTGGTACGAGTTGTGTGATCTGTTTGGCATGTACATGGTAGATGAGGCCAATATCGAGACACATGGTTTTTTTGACTATCCAAATTATAAGCATCCTACACAGGAATCTTGTTGGGCTGCTTCCATGTTGGATCGTGTGGTCGGCATGGTTGAAAGGGACAAAAATCATGCCTGTATTATAGTATGGTCCATAGGGAATGAGGCAAGCTATGGACCTAACCATGCAGCACTATCTGGTATATACTTTTTCATTATTTTTACTTTCCATTTTCTGGTGTGTCAACTTTTGTTCTTCAAAAAGTTGAGTGCTAAGCTTTCCAAGGGATGTAAGGACACTCCCTTGTTGGTAAATACTTGTGGCCACAATTTCAAACATAGATGCTACTCGCTCTTCAGTTTTCCTCGTTTGAGCTATAGGTCTCTTACTGGTAGAGAAACAGTAGTTTAGCCACAGCCAGCCCTGAAGGGACTGCCTTCACTGTACTTTAGCCACAAAGCCAGTCCCGAAGGGACTGCCTTCAATGTATTTCAGCCACAAAGCCAGCCCTGAAGGAACCACCTTTAGTATACTTCCCCAACATTGCTAAGGCTTATTTTATATGTTGCTTGAATCCATAATTGCTAGGTATATTTTATTGTAGTTTATAGATCAGAACACTATCCGAATGACTAAAGTGTTTGTAAATAACTTGTAGATAGCCAAGTTAGAGGGAGATTCTCAATTGAAGAAAGTAAAATAAAGGATCAGAGGCTAAATGCTTAATATACTTTATTATCCTGCATGTGATAATGGTGATCCTCTTGGTGGTTAAAAAACATAGGATATGTCATACTTCTTTCGTGATGTCCAGCTCAGAAAAGGCTAGATTGTAGGTCCACCCATACAGCCTTTGCAACTACTGACAACTATATTCCTGTTTAGTTCGTCATGTTCAGTAACCAAGTTAGAGAGTCTTTTCAGGTTGGATACGAGAAAAAGATGCATCAAGACTGGTGCACTATGAAGGTGGTGGATCAAGAACGTCTTCAACAGATATTGTATGTCCCATGTACGCACGTGTGTCCCAAATAGTAGAAATAGCAAAAGATCCAACGGAACAGAGGCCTGTGATATTGTGCGAGTATGATCTTCCATTATCCACTTCTTTTTCTTGGTCAATTTAACTGCTCATATTTTTTAATGCGGTGACTTTACGTTGCAATTTTTGGTGTAAAACTACTCAGATATTCACATGCCATGGGAAACAGCAACGGGAATCTCCATAAATATTGGGAAGCAATAGATAGTATCTTTGGTCTGCAAGGAGGCTTTATATGGGATTGGGCTGATCAGGTTTGTTCATGATTGAGGATTGGTCCTGTAATTATGTACATCTTTTGATAAATAGGAGTTAATGTAGTTGCTAAATTAAATTGCTTTACAGTTTTTTCCCTGCAATATATTTCACAGTTAGTTGGTTTCCAAAAACGTTATCATGACTATATTTTTTTGGCTTCAAGCTGTTGTTGGAGTTAAAGCAAATATATGTTTATTGACCTAAGACATTTTAGAGATGCAAACCCCATGTAGTATAGATTGATGAATTTAAATTCAAATACTAGGACTAATGCCTGTCCTATTTGGGTGAAATAGAACTTGGTGGATGTCTCTAGTCTGCATGCATATTACAAAAATCAGAGTTGGTTCATTTAATACTTAAATCCTGTTTAGAAGGCACAAGCTTTCTGATTTCGGATCTAGCATTTGTGGCTGCAAGTGAAATCTTTGATGTGAAATGCATGTTGTTGCTATTGTTAACAATGTCACATGCAGAACCAAGCTAAACCATTTGACCGCATAATTGTTGCATGATATTCTGAAGCTTACGAAGTTACAAAAAGCTTCAACTCCCACACGGAATGTAGTAGGTGTAGAGTTGTTATGTCGTTCTGTTCTTTTAGTTTCTTTTTTCAATTGAACACTATCATTTGGCTCTTTTTATAGGGATTATTGAAGGAAGTATGTGGGAAAATGCGCTGGGCATATGGAGGTGATTTTGGGGACACTCCTAATGATTTGAACTTCTGCCTAAATGGTGTCATATTTCCTGACCGAAGTCCTCATCCTGCATTGCATGGTGAGTAGACAGCTATCTTGTTCAATAATTTTTTTCCCCTTTGTCGTATAAATAGCTTTGCAAGACTATTAGACAATAAGTCACGTCAATGAACCTTTTTATCAGAAAGTGTAGGGTGTGGAAGCATGGAACATTAAGCAATGCTGAATAAGCAACTTTTTTATTTTAATTGTTTAGGTACTTTTGGGGGTAAAGTTTTTAATTTATCCTCATATCTCATCTTTCATTTGATTGAAATAGCTTTCAGCGACCAGAAAGTTAAGCAAATAGCCAAATATGTCCCAAACATGCTGGCAGTCTTGCAAGTTTCTCCTGTTGTGTCTGGGAGTTTATGGGGGAGGGGGCATGTACATGCTTGAGCATGGTATGTATGTTGGACCATGTAACCTGAAGTATTGGGAGATGACATAGTGTAGTTAAAGCTTACCAAGACCTTAGATAGGAGGGTGTGGAGGTCATGGATTAGGATAGTAGGGTAATAGGTAGCAGATTGTCTTGCTCTTTGTTCATACTAGTAGTCGTAGTTTTGCTCCTGTAGTTTCTTGTTCTTCGATTTATGTCCCTGTACCTCCACTCTGTTATTTCTTGTACTTCCGCTACTTCTTTTCTGGACTGTTTTGGACTGTTTTTCCTTGAGCCTAGGGTCTAGCCAAAATAACCTCTGTACCTCTAATTGGAACATGATGTCTAACTGTTTAACGCTTCTTCCGTCAGAGGTTAAGTTTCTTTACCAGCCAATCAAGGTCTCATTTAACGAAGGAATTATTAAGGTACTCTTGTATACCACTTAAATTTTCTGTTCACTTACATCAGTATCTCTTAAATGACAATTAGGCTTTTCTGTTCAGATAACAAACATGCATTTCTTTGATACTACCCAAGCTTTGGAGTTTAACTGGGTACTTCATGGCGATGGGTGTGAACTTGGGTCTGGGATCCTCCCTCTACTTGTCATAGAACCCCAGAGAAGCCATGAAACAAAATGGGAATCTGGCCCATGGTTTTCTGCATGGACTTTATCTAGTGCAGCAGAAATTTATTTAACAATTACAGCAAAGCTTTTGAACTCTACTCGATGGGCTAATTCTGGTCACCTCATTTCGTCCACACAAGTTCTGTTGCCTAGCAGACGGAATGTTGTCCCTCATGTATATCACTCATACTTTACATTTCTTATCAGTCTGGTACTCCTTTTTTCAGACATCACTGACTATTGTAAGAACTGTTATTGTTTTAGATCATTAAAAGCACCGATGCCACTTTACTTTGTGAAGTTGTTGATGACATAATAAAGGTTGGCCAGAAGGACTGGTGGGAGCTGAAATTTAACAAACAAACTGGTGGTATAGAGGGATGGAAGGTAAATACTTTATGTTTTAATAAATTGAGTGTTGGTACAGTATTGTATGAAGCTATATATTTGGTTATTGTTAAGAAAATAGACCCTGAGCCTAAATGCCAAAGGAAGCTCATGAGGTGAGGGTTGCACATGATCATATATGGAAATAACACATACCCTCATCAATTGTGGGACAACTTAACTGTTATGATGTCGCATATGATAAAGATGGGTTAGTTCTTAATTTTAATTTCTGTTCCATTCAATGATTGCAGGTTAATGGAGTTTCAATAATGAATAAAGGCATCTATCCATGCTTTTGGAGAGCACCAACAGATAATGACAAAGGGGGAGGGGCACTGAGTTACTTGTCTAGGTGGAAGGCTGCTAATCTTGACAAGGTGATCTTTGTGAATGAAAGCTGCTCTGTGGAAAGTACCAACAGTCACGAAGTGAAAATATCAGCTACTTATCATGGCATGGCAAAACCAGAGGAGAAAACTCCCTCAAATGCGGAAACTTCTAATATTCTCTTTAAGGTTGTCATGACACTTTTGATATATGGTTCAGGAGATGTTGTGCTAGAGTGCAATGTAAATCCGTGTCCTGATCTTCCTCCTTTGCCACGGGTTGGTGTTGAATTTCAATTGGATTCAACTGTAGACCAGGTTAAATGGTATGGAAGGGGACCATTTGAATGTTATCCCGACCGGAAATCTGCTGCTCATTTAAGCATTTATGAGTTATCCGTAGCTGAAATGCATGTGCCATATGTTGTCCCCGGGGAGTGCTCAGGCAGAGCAGATGTTAGATGGGTGACATTTGAAAATAAAGATGGACTGGGACTTTATGCTTCCACGCATGGAGGATCTCCACCCATGCAAATGAATGCAAGCTACTACAGCACCTCCGAACTCGATAGAACTACACACAATGAGGATCTTAGAAAAAGTGAAAACATCGAGGTATTTCATTCCCTGACTTATGCACGCGTTGTTGCGTTTCAACTTTCACATACTTGCACATTTTCACTGGCTAGCTTTGTGTCTCCACTCTCCACTAAGATGATTTAGTTCGAGGCTTTTGTTTGGTAGTCGAGGAACACAGCCAACTTCTTCGACCACTTAATGAGCATCTTACTCTTTAGTCTCCAACACAAGAAGTACCATATCCATCAATTTGTTGTGAGGAAACTGTGGCTGAGAAAATCTTCTTTTCATCGTGTTTTTTTTTTTTTGGGGGGGGGGGGATGTGGAATGCATTCGTAGCTTCAGTTATTTCTACTTTATCACCGATTTCCTCTCGAAAAAGAAAAATATTGTGTCTCTAATCTTGCATAGCTAGGATTTTGTTTATTTTTTTTTATAGGAAATAAAAAGAAAATCTTGCTTCATATTTTACTTATTCTGTTCATGTGGTATGTCTCTTTTGGTGAGGGATACCATTCCGAATAAAGTTGTGCATTAATAGCATGGCATAAATCATAATGGGAAAAAGGAATAGCAAATGTATATGTTTTTGTAAGGTGCCTGTGATTAGCTACTTGTCTCCGTGCTGCTACTGCTCCTTTAACGATCTATCTGATTTTCAAAGGCTCCATCTGGTATAAAGAACAATGTTTCCTTTTCTGTTTTTGGTAGTCTTAAATGTGTTAGGTGAAGAAAATATTTAACTTCAGCACCTTTTACATCCTATAAGGGTGTTAAACACCTGTTTTGCAACTCTCATGGTACACTCCATGCTACTTTCTCTCAGCAACTTGTCAATGTCATCTTCGTTCTTTGTTACACCAACGAGTATATCCAATCAAATGTTGAAAAATGATCCAAAGAGATCATCTTGAGCCACAGCAAATGTAACCTTGAAATTATGCAGTAATAGCATTGTGACATTGCTTTTCTGCATTGTAGGTGCATCTTGACCACAAACACATGGGTTTGGGCGGAGACGATAGCTGGTCCCCTTGTGTTCATGATGAATACCTTGTTCCTCCAGTACCATACTCTTTCGCCATCAGGTTTTTCCCAAAAACTGCAGCAACCACTGGGTATGATATCTACAAATCCCAGTTTTCTGAAGAGTGATTATTGATAACTTCTGTAATGTCTATTTGGTTCACTCTTTAGTACATGGAACTTTGGTTAAAATAAATCAAGTGAAAAGCACTTTTAGCGTGCAGATCCTTTAACTTGAAGAACATTATTATTATTATTATTATTATTATTATTTCATATAAATTAAAGTCTTGTTTGCTCCAGTAAAAATCTTCAGCCTCTGCTTGTCAGTTGTCACTCATGATTTATCAATATAAAAAATATGCTTCATTTTGTGATCATTGATGTCTTCATTACACAAGGTGATATGTTTTCACTCACAATCACAATTAGTAGTTGTGACTATTAAGAGAAATTAGTATCAATTGGAGTTGCTTAGGTGTTACTACAATATTTAAAAAGAGAAATTTTAAATTGCTAAAATGATTATTACTATTTAGGGTATTTTTAACAATTTAACTTACTTTTAGTTGGGATATTATAGTAATTTAAAGTTTCAAGTTATATACTCTTTTATCTCTTATTAGTAACTAGTAATGCTAGTTGAATATAAAAGTTGTCTTTATTCACGATATAAGTGCATATTTGGTATGGAGAAAAATATTTTCCTGTAACATGTTTTTAGAAAATAAGGGAGTTTTCTACTTATTTTCTTGTGTTTGGTAGGTAATATATTTAGGAGGAAATTGCAAAATAGCAAATATTTAAACGATTGTTAAAATTTAATAATTGACATATATAAGATTAATGATTATAAGTTATGAGATTATTTTTTATTTTTCAAGTTATAGCAATATACAATTGCATGTTTTTACAAAATTAAACAAAGATTTAAAAACAGTAATAATTAATTAGTTTAAAATAAATAAATTTAAAACAAAATTTTGAGTAACAAATAATTTGACAATATTAATGATAATTAATAGAAGGCATAAAAATAGGAGAGTCCTAACAAAAATAGAATATTTGTTTTCCTTGTTTAGCTCAACACAATTATTTTAAACAAATTTCTTTTCAAAAAAAAAAAAATTGACAATTTCTCTCTTCTCAATATTCTCTCTCGTCTAATAATCCAAACAGATTTCTTAGTCCACACTCTCTTTTAGTTCAAATTTGTTTTAATACAATAATAATCATTTTCTTACCAGTATTAATAAAACATGGTGGTAGATAAGGTCCTTCATGTTAATTTTTTTTTACAAAATTTTGGAGTAATTGATTGCGAAAAATTGGGTTCGTTTAATGTATATTTTTGTTAGTTTTCGATATGAACCATTTTTCATTTTTTGATATGTTAGTGGTTTTAAGTATTACATAAAATTTGTTTGAACTTAGTATACTAGAAATATCAGACATTGATAATATTTTTGGTGTACTTTAATTTTATTGGAATGAATTTGGACATAATAATGGAATAGATTTTGTATAGTGTTTGTTTAATATATAACAATACTAGTTAGAAATGGTATAATTTTTATATTCTCTTGGCATGAATCAGTGATGATTTTTGTAATGAAATATGTATAGGAAGTGCATAAAATAGTGTACTAGTCATATCAAACATGTTTGCAAAATGACAATGTTTTTGGTATAATTCTTGTATTATTGTTTTTGGCATTATACTGTAATGGATTTGGGCATGATAATAAAATGAATTTGGTATATTGTAATGATATTCTTTTGATATTATCTTATTTGCGTATAAAAATATGATTCACAGTGCGATTTCGTATATGATAATTTTTGTATGAACTGCAAAAGAATGACTATATGATATTTTGTTATATTTTGTATGAATTGTGGATTTAAATATCTATATAATTATTATAATCGGTATAAAATTGATATACAATTGGTATGAACTATTTTTTTTTACAATGATTAATTCAAAATAAAATTCATACCAAAACAATCAATATATAAATGATATAAAATCGACATGAACAATTTTTTACAATTATTAGTATAAAATCAAAATTCATGATAAAATCATACGATAGGTCCATTTATATTTTGAAATCAAAATTCATACAAAAATTATAGAGTAGGTCCATTTATTTTTAAAATCATTAGTCATACTAAATTCATAAAATTTAGCAGATATATAATTTTGGAAAATAGAAAACATATAATTTAAATCATTATCCATACAAGAATTCATACACTTTAAATTATTTATTGATGGTATGTAACAAAAAATAGTAATCTAAAAAAAGAAAGAAAATGAAGCTAAAAGAGGAATAGAAGGAAAAACGTAGGAAATAAATAAATATAAATAAGGATATATGTATATAGTGAAAAACATGTTTAAATTTAATATTAGAAAATAATAATAAAATAAGAAAACAAGATTAAGCCATAACGTTGTTGGGGGGTTGGGGATGGACTTTTAAATATTTCTATCAATTTAAATATATAGCTTGTAAAAGATATTATTGTATTTAAATCAAGGATAAGGAAGAATAATATAAAGATCCACATTTTAAAAATATGATACGATATTTGAATTGAATTTATTTAAAAAAAAGTAATTTTTTATCAGCTTAAAATAGAACTTATAAGCAAAAGAATTCTAAATCAAACTCTTACTATTTCATAAATTTATCATTTATGAATATTATAAAATAAAATATATTTAATTTGAATATTAAATTAAAACATAAAAAATAATAAATAAATCATAATAACAATAATACTAATAATAATAATAATAACAATAATAAGGAAAGAAAATCAAAAGTATTTAAATTTGAAAATACATTAGACTTTTAATTCTAAGTGGACTCTAGGGGTTGTACAAGTCAAACCGTAAAGTCAAACTAAATCGACGAACTAAATCAAATCAAAAAAAAAATTGACATGTGATTCGGTTTGATTGGTTTGATGGTTGAAAAAAAATCCGATCACTCTTGGTTTGATTTGGTATTAGAATGATAACACTCAAATCGAACTCAAACCAAACTGACATATATATATATATATATATATATATATATATATATATTAATTTTATTTATAGCTATTTATATTTTAAGTTAGTTTGTAGTTTTCAATACTTATATATATTTTGTCAAATTTGGACTTATAAAATTGTAAACATTTTATTTTTTATTAAGTTTTGAAGTTACAATTATATTGTTATAGTATTCAAATTCAAAGTTAACAATTTACTTTGTAAATATTTTTTGTATTCAGTTTACCTCTAGCCTTTAATCTTATTAATTTAACATAATGAACATTGATATTTCAAAAAAACTGTTTTGTACTCATGTGAATTTTATTGTCTTTTCAAAAAAAATTATTCATTTAACATTTTTTAAGTTTAGTTTATCACGCACGTTAGTGAAAAAATATTTGATCGCTTTTTCAAATACTGTATAGTTGTAAAACTCGAAAAAAATTGATCAAAGTCGAAATAAAAAAATTGACTTTTTATGGTTTGATTTGATTTTTAAATTTAATAAACCGACATATTTAATTTAGATATTTTTTAATGAAAAATCAAACTGAATCGACTTATATACACCTAGTGGACTCTTACTATTAAACTTATCATTCTGGGTTATAAAATAGAATATGTTTGATTTACATATTAGATATGAATAAAAATTTCTAGAAATGTGTAATAGATAATCACCATTGATTCTCTCATATTAATGTTACTAGATTCTTAAGGCTCGTGATACGATTCCGACATAACCGATTATTAACCCTTATTTAACAAATATTAAAAGGTATCTTTATAGCATTCTGATCAACATTAATTAACATTGATCCTGATTCCTGGTGAAAAAGAATTAATATAAGATAATAATAACTATAGTGATTTGATATAATGCATCACTGCATTGAATAGTGTTCTCCGTTTCTTATTAAATATTTTTGAGTTTTGAATATGATTTTTTTTGTATAAATTTTAAGAATCTCATAGCGTACGAGTGAAATTACCTTTTGTCCCTACTTTTTTTCTAATTATATAAATTCCATATTTTTTATATATTTCCGATACATAATTAAGGATTCGGATACACTATTGTTGATACATCATATCTTCATCTGTGACACTTATTAAGAAAAATAAAACTGAAAATTATATCAAGATTTCATAATATCCATCTGTTCCGCTAATTAGAAAAAAACTTAAAATTAAATTAAGATATCTTAAATTGTGTTTTTCCATTCTTGATTATAGTAAACAATTCAGTCATATAACGTAAAGGAACCAAAAATTCAAATTTCTTCTCCCTTTTCATTGAAGAACCTTCAAAATTATGAAGAAATTCTCATGTCAAAGAAATTGACAAGCGTCAAACAATGATTCTGATCGACCTTTGCTTGAGCACGTAAAAAGTGGCAGTAAGTGTCTTTTCGATTCCACACAATAAATCTCTACTTGTGAAATTGATATTTTGGAGCAACTAAATACATCAATTAATTTGGAATTTTTTGATTGAGTGGATACTAAATGCTAATCATTGTGAGAGTTGTATCTATTTGTGCTTCTTTCATATTCCATTGAGAATCTGCGATTGCAACTTTCCAATTTTATATGCATCTTTTCAATGAAGAATGTGTAACAATTTTGTTTTTAAGAAATAAGTAAATAACAGGTTAGAGACTATTATATTTAGATCTCAACATGTATGAATTGATTCTTCTCTCTTAAGGAGCTTCTTACTATCCGTTGTCATATTTATTGTATCATGTTGTTGATTGTTAATGTGTATCTCATAGATGTAGTAAAGTGTGT
This sequence comes from Solanum lycopersicum, assembly GCF_036512215.1. Taxonomy (NCBI): domain Eukaryota; kingdom Viridiplantae; phylum Streptophyta; class Magnoliopsida; order Solanales; family Solanaceae; genus Solanum; species Solanum lycopersicum. The sequence goes on along the minus strand of NC_090807.1, from coordinate 5,265,784 downwards.
ACAAAAAGATGTATTAGATACTTATTGTATTAATTCTATATTAAAATTAGTGATTAATGTACCTTGTTCTTTTTTGCGGCTACTAATTTTTTTTGAATGATACATGAGACATTAGCTGCTTTGTAGTGAATTATCATATAATGTATCACTAACTTTTAAATATTTGCAGATACTTACATATTCTGAATTTATTTTTTCAGTGAATGTTGTCAACCCTATAATTTAACAAGTTTATAAATCCTCTATCATGAGACAAGAAGATAAAGTGGTGGTACACTTGATCTTTCAAAGTGATGTTGGGGTGTGTCATGGAAATATGATGAATTTTAAAGCCATGACAATGTGCTTATAATGCAAATTTATGAAGTACATATAAATGATTAGTCCATTCCTTGAAGAGAATGTGACTTGTGATGAGTATCGTGAATGCTCGACCATTCTATAAGAGAATTGATCCAGATGTAATAAAATCATTATGGGTTGGATATATGCCACAACTCACCTCTATGGGGGGTTTGAGAAAAAAAATGATATATGTCAAAACTCACCTCTACGGGAGATTTGAGAGGAAACAAATTTTATTTGGCAGAAATGGCTAATCGTATTGTACATTTATAGTCACTATGGTTTTTTTATTATGAACTACCGAAAGGGCAAAAGAAAGAAATAGTTCTTGCCTATAAGGGTTGTGGTCATTATTGTGTGGCAATACAAATTTGTCATTGGTTGTGTACCTATGGTACAACAAAAGTAAAGCAAGACAGACGTCTTGTTCGTAATGATTTTGACCATGACAATAATAATATAATTTCCTCCTTGAAGGAGATGCTCACCATAGGGATGGTGTCATGCAATATGTGATAGTACACAAAATTAATTGCAAGCTCTAACGAGTTGTGCTATTATCAGAGGAATAATATTGGGGTTGTAGTAAGTCTCAAAAGAAACTTTTTAAGTTCCGGATGAATTGAAAATAAATATTGAGACTATAAATCACTCAAATCGAAGAGGGTTTTAAATATTTATGTAAAAGATTACCCCACATTTCCTCTTGTTTGTTGTAGACAAACATGCACATGCTGATGAAATCACATGTAAAAGTAAATTATAAGTGTACTAAAATAAAGATCAGTTGGCATGGCTGGTTGACCATTTCGATTAAATGTGATGCAAACGTAATTGAGAATTCAGGTGATTTATATGATGAAGAAATAAAGATTCTTCAAGAATTCTCTTGTTTTGCTTGTTTTCTTGATAAAATGATCATTGTACCAGCTGAGGTTGGGATTGTAATCCCCTAAAACTTTTTGAACATATAAAAGGGTGAATATTGGTCCATTCACCTGCCATGTGGATCATTTGCAACTATATGATCGATGCATCTATGTGATGGTCACATGTTTTTTTGTTGTCAACTTACAATTGGTTTTGTAAGGTTGTTTGCTCGAATTGTTAAAATTGAGAGCAAAGTTCCAAACTATGAAATTATATTAATAATGCTGGTTGATTTAGCAGAAACTGTATGCCTCCAATTATAGTTAAATCATGGTTATGAGAACAAAACTCCCAAATAAGATTTGGTATGAGATAATTTTATTTAACATGTAGCAACACATGTATGCATCAAACCAACAAGGTTTCCCCATTAAAATTGGTCCAGGGTCAGGAACCATATAATTTTCATTTAAAATATTGAATGTGCGGTTATGATTTTAATTGTTTCACCACGCACAAAAATGCACTTTCAAATAAGGTTGGAATGAATGTTAGATTTTCTAACATTAGGGGGAGAGATGATTAACAACTGAAAATTATGTGTGAGGTTAATTATGAATTATCTAGATCCTCGTTAAATAAATATGTGAACTTAAAGTTCAAGGGATAATTCAGTTGCATAATGTTGCAAATCAGTTGCCAGATGAATGCACTGACCCTATGATATAATTCAGCTGTAAATGCTCCAATGTGAAGTCCTTGAAGGACAGAGTCTATGATACGCCGGAAGCGTAATAGACCAATCGATTTCAAATATAAAATTCCTTGAAGAAGGAAGGAGCAAATGATCAATATGGTCATGATAATGAGGCAAGTGCTATAAAAGAGCACATTGACATAACACTTCATAAAATCTTGAAAAAGGTTCAGGTACCTGAAAAATAAAGAAAAATGAAGAGATCTCGAAAAGTTATGTCTTGTTGGAATTGATATCAAATAACCGTCGACGTTATCTTTGATATGAGGTAGTACTCAATGATATAAATTGTGACGAGGATCTTGAATTCAAATCTGTCATATAGTGTGGACAGATAAATGGTTGACCAAGTAAAATGCACAATTCAAGTATATTTTGTTTCACTTAGAAAAGTGACATTTTGGACTGGTAGTCCATAAATCAAGGTATAATGGCAGTGGGGTACAAATAAATTATTATGTGATAGTATAATCGTAAGATATCAAATACGATTTATGCCTTGGGGCATAAAAGTTTATCGCAAAAATCTTGACATTATTGGGGATGTTTTCTCCTATGGTGAATGCAATAAGGTTTGTTTTGATCTGGCAACATATGAAAAACTTGAATGCATATAATGAATAATGGTCATGTCTAGCTAGACAATGAAGGTTATATGAAAATCCTTGAAACAATCGAAGTGTCTGAAGCATATAAGAGTTTGAAAGAAACTTTTTCAATAAAACTTCAAGAATCCTTATATTGATTGAAATAGTCAAGGAAGAAAAAGGGTACAAAAGAATGACCCTAATTGTCCTTGTATTTTTATGAAAAGGTCTTGGTAAGACAAAATTTTGTCTTGACCTACAAATTGATAATTTGACGAATGAAATATTTGTCTAACAGTGCACATACACTGAAAAGTGTTGATGCAATTTTATATGGATAAATCACATTCATTGAGTACCCCAATGATTATGAGATCACTTGACATAAATGATGATTCATTTTGATCTCAAGAGAAGGATGCAGATCTTCTTGGTGATGAAACTCCATATTTTAGTGCAATCTGGGCACTAGTGCATCTTAACTAATAATATTTGACCAGATATTTGTTTTACAGTAAATTTGCTGGCAAGATTCAGTTTATCCCTGATAAAAGGACATTGAAATGGTGTTGAACACATGATTGAATATCCTCGAAGGACCATAATTATGAGTTTATTATATTTCGAGGAATCCAAGACAAAATTGATTATGCAGATGTAGAATATTTATATGATCCACATAAAGCACGATCTCAAACACGCAATTTGTTTTCATGTGAAGGCACAATAATATCCTGGCGATCAATAAAGCAAATGTTGCTACGCAGAAATAAAAGCCCTTCATGAAGCAAGTCGAAAGTGCGTTTGATTGAGATAAATGACAGACCATATTCAGGAAATGTGTGATTTTTCTTTGAAAAAGAATATATCAACCACAATGTACGAAGATTGGAGACAACATCACAAGAAATTAAGTGATAATACACGTTGCACTCTTTTTCCCTTGACCGAGGTTTTTTCTCACTGGGTTTTCCTGGCAAGGTTTTTAATGAGGCAACAAATAGTGCGTATCAAAAGATATGTGTACTCTTTTTCCTTCACTAAAATTTTTTCCCACGGGGTTTTTCCTAGTAAGGTTTTAACGAGGCACAATATCTATGGACATCCAAGGGGGAGTGTTATAAATCCATTGAATGAGTGGATAGTCCATAAAGTAAGTACATGAACAACTATCCATATTCATTAGGTTTCATGAACCTTTTTGGATAAGAATGTATCTATTTCTAGTACTTAATATGGTGATTTTTCAACCTATAAATAGGATCGTTCATTCACTATTGTATGATATATAGATGAGACTTACATATACTTGAATAAGAAGAAAATTCCTCAACTTCTAACTACTTCTCTCGTCTTCTTCACTTTATGATTATATTCTTATAAGCTTGATTTTATAACAATTATTACTGTTTTTAAATATTTTTTTTAATTTAGTAAAATGTTATAACATGCCATTGTTTATTGTTATAACTTGAAAGATGAAAAATAATCTCATAACTTATTTAAAGTGTCCCCCTACTCCATCAGAGAGCTCATTTTCTCATTTTAAGAAGCTATTATATTTTTAAATAAAATAAATAATCAAATTAAACATGAAAGAATTTGAAAATTTCGTCGAACACAACCTAAGAAGATTAATTAATAATATTGGGTCTCCCTTTGCCAACTTCCCAAATAAACCCTTTTTGGAACGTCATAAATTACATGTACAAAAACAAATTCATTTTGCTTCACAATAACACATAAATAAATTATTTTTCTTGAAACTACTTTATTTCTTTACGTGATATTTTAAAAAATAAGAATAAATAAGATGAAAATGGTTCGTGTCCTACAATTACACTCAATGATTGTCCAAAAGAAAATAATAAAAAAACAACGGAAAAAAACATAAAAGTAAGTAACAATACGTGATTTTATGAAAATATAACTAATTTATCTCTTAAAATTACACAAAAATACCCCTTTTTGTACGCTTTGTTACAGTATACAGTACAACTTTTACAACCCTTTACAATTTCCACTTCTAAATGAGTTAGGAACCTAAATAAGCTACATAAATATAAAAGTAACTAAAATAAGTCACTATTTTAGTGTGTAACTAAAATAAGCTTAGTGGAAAAAAAAAGTTTCACTTTATTCAATTTTCTAAACATTTTCCGTTAGTGTCATAACGTGTATTTTTAATATAAAACAGAACTTTTTCTTACACTTTATAAAGTGTAACTTTTTCTTCCACATTATAAAGTAGAACTTTTGCTTACACTTTACAAAGTGGAAGAATCTTTCACTTTGTAAGAAATTGGAACTTTAAACGGTATGCCTTGTAAAAAATTAATTGGATATTTAGCATTGTGTTTGGGAGGATAATTATAATAAATGGTATTTCTGTCATGTATAATTTCGTCATCCCAATAAATTGAAACTTTAACTGTAGGTGTAGAAGACATTTTTCTTGAGATTGAAATGAACAAAACTAAAAGACTTTATGTTGTAGGTTCAATCAACTATGTTTAAACGTCCTTAAATAGAGATCGAAAGATTTTTTAGAATAAAAAAATAAAAATACATAATATAATTTTTTTTCGTTTTTATGATATGTTAAATCATATAATTTGTTTGACAACACTGAAAAAGCTTCTTCAAAATATGAAACGTGAAAAATATTCCTCTTATAAAGTGTAAGATTTTCTTCCACTTTATAAAGTGTAAGAAAAAGTTCCACTTTGTAAAATGGAAGAAAAAATTTGACTTTATAAAGTGGAAGAAAAAGTTGCGTTATATATTAAAATATACATTATGACACTAACGAAAAACGTTTAGAAAATTAGATAAAGTGAAACTTTTTCTTTCACTAAATTTATTTTAGTTACATACTAAAATAGTGACTTATTTTGATCACTTTTCTATTTTTATGGCTTATTTAGATTTCGAACTCCTTCTAAATAAGGGATCAAAGAAATTAAGACAAACATAAAACTATATTGCTGATTTTTTTTTTACAGTAATAGAAAAAGGTAAGTAACATCATAGAACTTTTTTTTTAAAAAAATAGTCCAGAGGATAGTTATAAATAATAATACATGTCTTTATTAAAGTAAAATCAATTTATGTGTTATAAATTATTAAAGGGAAAAGGATAAAAAATGCCCTTAAACTATTTGAAATAGCTCATATATACCCTTAAATTTTATTTCGACTCAAAACTACCCTTCCCACTATACTATTGGGTCAAAAGTACCCTTCTTATTAACGGAAGTTGTTAAATGCCACGTGGATGCCATATGGATGCCACATTGCTTGCCAATAGGATTTCACTGCCACATAGACTAAATAGAGGGGGTCAAAAATACCCTTAAACTATCTGAAATATCTCATATTTACCCTTAAACTATATTTTGGCTCAAAACTACCCTTCCCATCAAACTATTGAATCAAAAGTATCCTTCTTATCAATAGAAGTTGTTAAATGTCATGTGGATGCCACATTGCATGTCAATAAGGTTCCACTGCCACATAGACTAAATCCCTAAATTCTAATTACTTCTCCCCTCATTTCATTATTTCAGAAATGATATATTCACCCGTTCTTCCTCATTTCGCGGCTAGGGTTTCATACTTTTCTTCGTGGCTGGGTTTAAGTGGATATTCATGCTTGTAGGTTGGTAAATATTTTATTTTATTTTATTATGTTTATGATTTCAAAGCATGATAGTTAGGATATCACAATTTTTCCTTAATTTCGCAGCTAAGGCTTCGTAGCTTTCTTGGGGGCTGAGTTTCAAAGTGGATATTCATGGGTGTAGGTTAGTAAATATTTTTTCTTATTTTATTACGTTTACAATATCAAAGTATGATAATTAGAATTTCACAACTTTCCCGTCATTTCGCGGCCAAGGTGTAACGACCTGTTTAGTCGTTTTGAGCAACAGATGTTATTTCTGGAAAACTGGCTGAGATGATGGATCCCACGACGGACCGTCGAGGGGGTCTCATTTCAAAACACTTAGAAATTCTGAAAAATGGGTACTGAAATCGACTCTCTGAACTTCGTAACGGAATGGCAGGACGGACCGTCACAGGCGTGAAGGACCGTAACAGACTCTTTAAGGGAATTGAGTCTCTGAACTCTGTGACGGAGCAGCAGGACGGACCGTCGCAGGCACGACGGGCCGTCACAGGCTGCGTAATCTCAGGCGGAGTCAGATTTCTTTAATGTTTTAAGGGACGTTTTTGACTATTCTTGCTTTAATTATAAAGTTAGTGGGTTAATGTTAATAAGTCTAATTACTTGGGGGTTAAAAGAGGTAACCTTGAGTAAATTAGTGGGTTATTATTGCCATCTTTTATTCTTAATTATATGATAATTAGGGTAAAAGAAAGAGGGTTTGAATAAAGAAAATAGAAAGAACAAAGAGAGAGAGAGGATCGAACGAGAAGAGGAAAACACAAAGCTTTGGGGAATTTGCTTGCTTGATCACTAATCTTCGGTGGAGGTAGGTTATGGTTTTTACACTATTCGTAATTAACTCTTAATAGCGAATGATATGTATTGGGTAGTGTTGTAAACCCTTCTATATGCTTAATTGTGTGTTTGCATGTTGTGATTATATAATTGTGATGAGATAAGCATGATGAAGCTATTGAATTCTAAATCTTGAAAAAGAAACCCTAATCTACTTTGTTAATGATGATGCCTTAGTGTAAAAGAAGGCTTGATGAACGAAAGTAGTGAGATTAGGGGATCGGGTGCCACGTTCCGTACCAGGATAGTATATGAGGATCGGAGTGTCACGTTCCGACACCAGGATAGTATATGGATCGGATGTCACGTTCCGGTACCAGGATAGAATATGGATCGGGTGTCACGTTCCGACACCAGGATAGAATGAGGATCGGAGTGTCACGTTCCGACACCAGGATAGTATATGAGGGCGGAGTGTCACGTACCGACACGAGAGGAATAAAGATAATGAATTTTGAAAGATGTTAATATACTCAATCTAATGAACCTAATTCCCAAATGAGTATGATGAGGAGGCGTGAGTCCTCATTGATGTGCTTGGTGTTGTAACCAAGGGTTATGGTCATTGTAAATGCTGCATGCTAAGGATATTAGTTGATTTTATGATGTTATCTGATATATACTGTTTTCTATTTTGAGTTGGCCGATGATACCTACTCAGTACTTGTGTTTGTACTGACCCCTACTTGTATTTGTTTTCTTTGTAAATTGTGGAGTGCAGCAAACGTACCGTCGTCTTCAACTCAACCGCAACTCTAGCCAGTCTTCATTACTCCGGATATCAGGGTGAGCTAATGCTTCTAGCTTGGACTAGATCCTCCTCTTCATGTCTTGATGCCTTGAAGTTCCGGCATGGACTAGCTGTTTATGCATTTTAGCTTCTTAGATACTCTTAGATTTAGCAATTTGAAGTAGATGTTCTTGTGATGATGACTTCCAGATTTTGGGGATAATAATAGTTGTTGAGTTTTTAGAAGTTATTGAATTGGTTTTTATTAATGAGTTTAAGTCTTCCGCATTACTTTCTGTTGATATTATATTGAAATGTTAAGGTTTAGATTGGTTGGTTCGCTCACATAGGAGGGTAAATGTGGGTGCCAGTTGCGGCCCGATTTGGGTCGTGACAAACTTGGTATCAGAGCCTTAGGTTCGTTGGTCTCATCACACAAGAACGAGTCTAATAGAGTCTTAAGGAACGGTAGGGGGACGCCTTTACTTTTCTTTGAGAGGCTATAAGACTTTAGGAAAATTCCATTCTTTCTTTCTTTCGTGCTATTACTTGGGTCCAATTGGTATCTAGGTGATACAAATTGGTATCTGACCATCTTCACTCTATGTCGCAGATGGTTAGAACTAGAGCAACAACCGCGCCAACACCAGCACCGGCGGGACAGGGTGCGTCTGAACCAGCCACTGGGGCTGTAGCTAGAGGAAGAGTAGCGGCAAGAGGCCGTAGAAGAGGTCGTGGGAGGACGTCCTCTAGAGGAAAAGGACAAGCACCTAGCCCATCTGATACTAGGGCGGTGACTCCTCCACCGACTGAGGAAGTGTTAAGAGAGGGTGAGGAAGGGGAGAATGAACAAGTACAGAATGAGGGATTGCCACCCCAACCTACCCCAGAGATGATCAATTAGGTTCTTGCTTATCTTAGCGGGTTATCTGATCAGGGCCAGACACCTCCAGTGTTTTCTGCACCAGCACCTCAGGTTCCGGAGGTACAACATGCGGCTACTGTGGCTCCCCGCATGGATGCCTCATTGGAAATAGGCACGTTTCCTCGTCTGACTACAGGGCCGATAATGACAAATGATCAGCATGAACTTTTCAGTAAGTTCTTGAAATTGAAACCTCCAGTCTTCAAGGGTGCTGAATCTGAGGATGCGTATGATTTTCTGGTTGACTGTCATAAGCTACTACACAAGATGGGCATAGTAGAACGGTTTGGTGTTGAGTTTGTGACTTATCAGTTTCAAGGTAACGCCAAAATGTGGTGGCGGTCACATGTTGAGTGTCAACCAACAGAGGCACCACCTATGACTTGGGCATCATTCTCTAGCTTGTTTATGGAGAAGTATATCCCCCGGACTTTGAGGGATAGGAAAAGAGATGAGTTCTTAAGCCTAGAGCAAGGTAGGATGTCGGTTACTGCTTATGAGGCTAAGTTTCGTGCATTATCCAGGTATGCCACCCAACTTTGTTTCAGTCCACAAGAGCGGATTCGCCGTTTTGTGAAGGGGTTGAGGTCAGAATTGCGGATTTCAGCCTTACAGGTAACGGCTACGGCAAAATCCTTTCAAAAAGTGGTGGACTTCGTGATAGAGGTGGAAGGAGTGAAGCCAGACGACTTCACCATAGCATCGACATCAAAAAGGTTTCGAAAGGGAGGTGAGTTTAATGGTTCTTACTCCAGAGGACAGGGTTCAGGAGGTTACTCAGTCCGACCAATTCAGTCCTCACTACAGACTGTAGTTGGGGGTCCACCTCAGACTGGTCAACATTTCTCTGAGGTTGGAGGTTATTCCCAGACTTCGTCATTCTCACAGAGACCAATGCTTGAATCCAGAGAATGTTATGGATGTGGGGAGACTGGACACATCAAGAGGTATTGTCCAAAACAGAATTACAGACCTCCCATAGTTAGAGGTAGAGGTGGTCATGGAAGAGGCCGTCATTCTGGAGGACGTGGTGGTCGAGGTAATGGTGGTCACCAAAACGGCCGGGGTGATGGGCAAACTGTAGCCACTACAACACAACATGGTAGGGGCAACGGACAAACAGGTGACAGGGCCCATTGTTACACCTTTCCTGGGCGGTCTGAAGCGAAGACATCGGATGCTGTTATCACAGGTAATCTTTTTATTTGTGATTGCATGGCTTCTGTATTATTTGATCCTGGCTCCACATTTTCATATGTATCTTCCTCATTTGCTAATGGTCTTAATTTACATTGTGAATTGCTTGACATACCTATTCGTGTGTCTACTCCGGTGGGTGAGTCATTAATAGTTGAAAGGATATATAGGTCTTGTTTGGTGAATTTTGTGGGAAACAATACTTATGTAGACTTGGTTATCTTAGAAATGGTTGATTTTGATGTAATTCTGGGTATGACTTGGCTTTCTCCGAATTTTGCGATCTTGGATTGTAATCCTAAAATAGTGACGTTAGCCAAGCTTGGGGCAGATCCGTTAGTGTGGGAGGGCGACTACACTTCCAATCCGGTTCGTATCATCTCCTTTCTTCGTGCTAAGAAAATGGTTAGTAAGGGTTGTTTAGCGTTCTTGGCACATCTCAGGGATGATACTACCCAAGTACCTCCAATTGAGTCGGTTTCGATAGTTCGCGAGTTTTTAGATGTGTTTCCTGCAGACCTTCCTGGTATGCCACCGGATAGAGATATTGACTTCTGCATTGATCTTGAACCGGGTACTCGCCCCATTTCTATACCCCCTTATAGAATGGCTCCCGCGGAGTTAAGAGAGTTAAAGACCCAACTTCAAGATTTGTTGAGCAAAGGCTTCATTAGACCAAGTGCATCTCCTTGGGGTGCTTCGGTGTTATTTGTGAAGAAGAAGGATGGGAGTTTTCGGATGTGCATAGACTACCGGCAGTTGAACAAGGTAACTATTAAGAACAAATATCCCATTCCTCGCATTGATGACTTGTTCGACCAGTTACAAGGTGCTTGTGTCTTCTCTAAGATTGACTTGAGATCCGGTTATCATCAATTGAAAATACGGGCAACGGATGTGCCAAAGACTGCTTTTCGGACCAGGGATGGGCATTACGAATTTGTAGTGATGTCTTTTGGTCTTACAAATGCCCCTGCTGCTTTCATGAGCTTGATGAACGGGATTTTTAAGCCATATCTGGATCTCTTTGTGATCGTATTTATTGATGATATATTGGTATACTCAAAGAGCAAGAAGGAACATGAGGAGCACTTGAGAATTGTATTGGAAATGTTGAGGGAGAAAAAGCTTTATGTCAAATTCTCCAAGTGTGAGTTTTGGCTAGATGTAGTGTCCTTCTTGGGGCATGTGGTTTCTAAGGATGGGGTGATGGTGGATCCTTCTAAGATTGAGACAGTGAAGAATTGGGTAAGACCTACTAATGTGTCAGAAATAAGGAGCTTTGTTGGTTTAGCTAGCTATTACCGTCGATTTGTCAAGGGATTCTCTTCCATTGCTTCCCAATTGACAAACTTGACTAAGCAGAATGTTCCATTTGTATGGTCGGACGAATGTGAAGAAAGCTTTCAGAAGCTCAAGACCTTGTTGACTACCGCACCAATCCTTACCTTGCCAGTGGAAGGTAAGAATTTCATTGTCTATTGTGATGCATCCTATTCGGGTTTGGGTTCAGTACTAATGCAAGAGAAGAATGTAATTGCTTATGCTTCGAGGCAATTAAAGGTGCACGAACGTAATTATTCGATCCATGATTTGGAGTTGGCTGCGGTAGTGTTTGCATTAAAACAATGGAGACATTATCTATATGGGGTCAAGTGTGAAGTCTATACGGATCATCGTAGCCTACAGTATATCTTTACTCAAAAAGATTTGAATTTGAGACAGAGGAGGTGGATGGAACTACTGAAGGATTATGATGTTACCATCTTGTATCATCCAGGAAAGGCTAATGTTGTGGCAGACGCCTTAAGTAGAAAGGTAGGGAGCATGGGAAGTCTAGTTCACTTGCAAGTTTCTAGACGTCCATTGGCTAGAGAGGTTCAAACCCTAGCTAACGACTTGATGAGGTTAGAAGTAAATGAGAAGGGAGGATTGTTGGCTTGTGTGGAGGCAAGACCTTCTTTTCTTTACAAGATTAAGGGAAAACAGTTTGAGGATGAGAAACTAAGCAGAATCCAAGATAAAGTATTGCGAGGAGAGGCTAAGGAAGCACAAATCGATGAGGAAGGTGTTTTGAGAATCAAGGGAAGGGTATGTGTACCCCGCGTCGATGATTTGATCAACACTATTCTGACAGAGGCTCATAGTTCAAGGTATTCTATACATCCTGGTGCAACCAAGATGTATCGTGACCTAAAGCAACACTTTTGGTGGAGTAGAATGAAGCGTGATATTATTGATTTTATTGCCAAATGTCCAAATTGTCAGCAAGTAAAGTATGAACACCAGAGACCCGGAGGAACACTTCAGAGAATGCCCATTCCTGAATGGAAGTGGGAAAGGATTGCAATGGATTTCGTAGTTGGTCTTCTAAAGACAATGGGTAAGTATGACTCTATTTGGGTGGTTGTTGATAGGTTAACTAAGTCTGCTCATTTCATTCCGGTCAAGGTGACTTACAATGCAGAGAAGTTAGCCAAAATCTATATCTCAGAAATTGTTCGGTTGCATGGGGTTCCACTCTCCATCATATCAGATAGAGGTACGCAGTTTACTTCTAAGTTTTGGAAAACATTGCATGCGGAATTGGGTACTAGGTTGGACCTTAGTACTGCGTTCCATCCTCAGACCGATGGTCAGTCTGAGCGAACGATTCAAGTGTTGGAGGATATGTCGTGCCTGTGTGATAGAATTTGGTGGTCATTGGGATAGCTTCTTACCCTTAGCAGAGTTCTCCTACAACAATAGCTATCACTCAAGCATTGATATGGCCCCATTTGAGGCACTATATGGGAGAAGATGTAGGTCTCCCATTGGGTGGTTTGATGCATTTGAGGTTAGACCTTGGAGTACTGAACTTCAAAGAGAATCGTTAGATAAAGTGAAATCTATTCAAGAAAAGTTGTTTGCGGCGCAAAGTAGGCAAAAGGAATATGCAGATCGAAAGGTTAGAGACTTGGAGTTCATGGAGGGTGAACAAGTCTTGCTGAAGGTTTCACCCATGAAAGGGGTGATGCGTTTTGGTAAAAGGGGTAAATTAAGCCCAAGGTATATTGGTCCCTTTGAAGTACTTAAGCGAGTAGGGGAGGTGGCTTATGAGTTAGCCTTGCCTCCAGGGCTGTCCGGAGTGCATCCGGTATTTCATGTGTCTATGTTGAAAAGATACCATGGGGATGGAAACTACATCATTCGTTGGGATTCAGTTCTGCTTGATAAAAATTTATCTTATGAGGAGGAGCCTATTGCCATTTTAGATAGAGAAGTTCGCAAGGTGAGGTCAAGGGAGATTGCATCCATCAAAGTTCAATGGAAGAATCGACCCGTTGAAGAAGCCGCTTGGGAGAAAGAGGCTGATATGCAAGAAAGATACCCACACCTGTTTACAGATTCAGGTACTTCTTTTCGCCCTTGTTTTTCTTCTTATGATCGTTCGAGGACGAACGATGGGTAAATTGGTATCTATTGTAACGACCTGTTTAGTCGTTTTGAGCAACAGATGTTATTTCTGGAAAACTGACTGAGACGACGGATCCCACGACGGACCGTCATGGGCACGACGGACCGTCGAGGGGGTCTCGTTTCAAAACACTTAGAAATTCTGAAAAATGGGTACTGAAATCGACTCTCTGAACTTCGTAACGGAATGGCAGGACGGACCGTCACAGGCGTGACGGACCGTCACAAACTCTTTAAGGGAATTGAGTCTCTGAACTCTGTGACGGAGCAGCAGGACGGACCGTCGCAGACACGACGGGCCGTCACAAGCTGCGTAATCCCAGGCGGAGTCGGATTTCTTTAATGTTTTAAGGGACGTTTTTGACTATTCCTGCTTTAATTATAAAGTTAGTGGGTTAATGTTAATAAGTCTAATTACTTGGGGGTTAAAAGAGGTAACCTTGAGTAAATTAGTGGGTTATTATTGCCATCTTTTATTCTTAATTATATGATAATTAGGGTAAAAGAAAGAGGGTTTGAATAAAGAAAATAGAAAGAACAAATAGAGAGAGAGGATCGAACGAGAAGAGGAAAACACAAAGCTTTGGGGAATTTGCTTGCTTGATCACTAATCTTCGGTGGAGGTAGGTTATGGTTTTTACACTATTCGTAATTAACTCTTAATAGCGAATGATATGTATTGGGTAGTGTTGTAAACCCTTCTATATGCTTAATTGTGTGTTTGCATGTTGTGATTATATAATTGTGATGAGATAATCATGATGAAGCTATTGAATTCTAAATCTTGAAAAAGAAACCCTAATCTACTTTGTTAATGATGATGCCTTAGTGTAAAAGAAGGCTTGATGAACGAAAGTAGTGAGATTAGGGGATCGGGTGCCATGTTTCGGTACCAGGATAGTATATGAGGATCGGAGTGTCACGTTCCGACACCTATATGGATCGAGTGCCACGTTCCGGTACCAGGATAGTATATGAGGATCGGAGTGTCACGTTCCGACACCAGGATAGTATATGGATCGGGTGCCACGTTCCGGTACCAGGATAGAATATGGATCGGGTGTCACGTTCCGACACCAGGATAGAATGAGGATCGGAGTTGTTAGTAATAGTTATATTTAAAATATTTAAATTTTAACATATTTAATAAGTGCATATAAAAAAATATTTTTCTTAAGAAAATCAATGAGTTTTATCACTACTCTGCACACTCACTAATATAGAATCAAAGAAGATGATAGGTAAAATTTTGAAGAATAAAAAATTTAAACAATAAAACACAAGATGTTTGGCATAAACATTTTATCCATTAACACAAAATTAATTTTAATACGTAAATTCCAATTTAAAATAACTTAAAAAGGTCATGAGACTTCTGTTATTTAAATGTGTGTGAAATTTATGATGAATTTATATTTTTTTCCCTATTTATGATTGTGTAAACCTATTTTATTTAAAAATTAACAACACGTTTTTGTATAATATTAATTATAAATTCAATTTCGATAATAATTAAATTAAATGAAAAATATAATATATCAAACTATAATTTTAAATTAATCCCCCAAAAACTAGTCATATAACATTTGAAGTAAAAATATTAGTTATAAAATATGCATGAAAAGAGTATAAGAGGTCTCAGGTGCTTCATTCAGAACCTAGGAGAAAATAGTTCATTGGATTAACAAATTGAAAATAGGTGATAAGTATCATTATAAACTGCAAATAAAAGTATTGAAATTGTCAATAGTCTTTTTGTTAAAATAGTTTATATATATTTTTAAATTAAAACTATTTAGTTAGATTTTTTACAATCATATGAATTTTGCATGATTTTAACTTATAAATTTAGGTCTCATATACTTACTCTTGATTTAAGTTTTAAATGAATATTCATATTCTAGGCCACTAAATGTAGCATTTACTTTAAGATATAACATTTATTGAATATGTCTTGATCATAAAGATCTTGAACAAATATATCATTAACACTTTGTTTGGATTATTGTTATCCATTGTATCATAATGTATTGTACTGTACTGTACTTTATTATATTGTATTATATGGAAGATACAATATTTGGTTAGATTGTATTGTTTGTTGTTGTTTAGTAATATTTTAATTGTTTGGTTTGATTGTATCGTACTGTATTGTAATTTAAAAATTTACTTAAATATTCTTAATTATTCTAGGGTAGGAGGTTTGACTAGGTGTAAATTATTAAGGTAAAGGACAAAATAGTATTTTAAAATATTATGTAAAGATATAATTGGAAAAAGAAATTAAGTGACAATGCAAACACACCAAATTAGTTGTTTCATAAATATGGATTTTCATTGTTACGTAACAACGAAATTTAACAATGATCCAAACATAGTGTAAGAAGTATTTTTGCGTGCATTAATTTCACCATCTCTTTTAACCATTGTTATTAGATATCATCACATTTACCACCTGCATCATTATAATTATATCAACTTCCACTATTACTAACACTGTTACCACCCCTTCCGTTTTCACTATTGCCATCGATCAATCCTTATTTATTACTGTTGGTGTAAATGTATCACGAATACAATGGATTACGATTGAAATAAATTCACAAAAATGAATTAAATTTTTTAGGTTGAGACGTGGATAATCTTGCTTTCTTTAAGGACATTCAAGTCCACTGCGGCATAATCTATTGATCCAACAATGTCACTTTTAACTTGTCTCCTCCAGGATACAACAGTCCAACAACGTCGTATAACTAAAGCAACTCCGTTAGTTGAAGAGTCTAAACTCCATATAAGAACAATTTCCTTCAACATATAAAAATATACTCTTTTGTATAGTGAATATAGTTGCCGACTTAGAATATTTTTCTTCATCTCAATTCTCTTTTTCACTACATGACTAACCTCAATATAAATTTCTCATATTTTCTTACATTATTTCTCTTCCTTCTAATACAAAGTAAGACAACATTATTTATAAGTGAGAAATTTTTCCTTATAATGAATAGAAAAATAATGGGTGGTAAATTGAGTAAATAAATGGGAAAATGCACAAGTATCCCCTTAGACCATAACTGAAATTTCAGAGACACACCTTAACTATACTAAGGTCCAATTACCCCGCTGAACTTAATTTTTTTGTAATTTGTGCTCCTTTTATCTTATGTGACACACCACGTGACTCTATGCAATTGAGGCGGGTGGAAGGTATTTGAATGACGTAGCCAAAAAGGTGCACAAAATTACAAAAAAAATAAGTTCAAGGGGTAATAGGACTTTAGTTTAGTTAAGGTATGTCTCTAAAATTTCTGTTATAATCTAGAAGGGTACTTGTGCATTTTTCATAAATAAATAGCTAAAAGGTTATATTTTTACAAGGTATAAAAAATCATGAGAATAGTGGTTACAAGACTAGTATCACCTAAATTATTCACATTTTTGTCAACTTATACCCACTAACATATGCATTTTATATTTTTATTTTGATATTAAAATGCATAAACACCAATACTTACTATATCAATCACCTTTACCATCATAAATAACACCATCAACGCGTTGTCAATCATCTCACATTTTGCAGCTACCATCAACGATACCACCAACTCCTACATCAATCAATTTTGTCATCAATATAATTAACTCTCACATCAATCAATTTTATCATTAAAATCACAACCAATTGCACTACAATACCGACTATCACCACCGCTATTACTAAATACTAACACCAACTAATTTTGTTAAATTTATAATTTTTCGTCTTTATTTATTTATTTATTTATTATTATTAGGTATAAATTTTATTATTCATATTTACATTTTACATGTTTTGTTTCTTTTTGTCAAAAATGCACCTATTTTTTTTTTTTTGAGTTTTATATCTAAACTATTGGAAGTATGAGTTTCATAGCTATACTATCACTTGGTAATTTGAAAAACACTTCTCAGTGATGTGTATGATACGCTGTCTCTTTTATTAGCAAAAATATTATCACGTGATATTTCATATGGATAAAATATTTTTCTTTGATAAAATTAAATAAATATTAGTATTAATTTTAAAAGATAAAAATTTAAGTAAATATACTAAAAAAAGAAATTATTAAAAAAAATAATTTAAAATAATTTTCTCACTCACCCCACCATTTATCCTCACCCCATTGAACTGCCCATCTTTTCTTTTCTTTTTTTTTTTTAAATTTTCTGTTAAAAGAATATTTTAAAGAAATTCAGACCTCAACCCCTCCCCCACTCCGTCCTGATAAGATTTAATATTACTTTTATTTTAAAAAAAAAATTAAAATGCTTCTCCATCCCATCTAATCACGTGCTCCTATTATTATTTTTGAAACAAATATCTTTTTCGTTTTGTTTAAAATATATACATATATTTTTAAAATAATATTTCTTTTACTTGCGCATTAAATATAGTACGAATAAAAATTTAATTTTTAAGAAAATCTTGCTGCAAGTTAAAAAAAATTACTATTTTAATAAATGTATAACACAAACCAAGAAAAAAATTTGGACGGGATGATTATGGGCAGGGGGTGGAATATTTTTTTCCAAAAAATTAAAAGAATATCTAAATTATCATTTAAAGAGAGGGGAAGGGAGGGAGGAGGGGAGAATGTGATTCATTGGGATAAAAAAAAAATTTATTTAATTTTTGTATATTTTGTTTACGTGGAATGTAACGTGATAATATTTTTAGGTTTAAATCATTTGGGGTTCTTGAAGTTGTTTGAATAATTGACATAGACACCTTAGCAAGGATTATTACATATTAGATACTTTACAATTAACATAAAATGAAAAGATATAATACACAAATATTACCCTAAGTAATTTGTCATTAACTGACAATAATGACGTTTAACATTGAATGCGCACATATAGACACTTAATTTGTATAAAATTAAACAAATAGACTTATTGATCCTACATGAAATTTTTATACTATACATGACGTTCTACGTGTATTATGTCATGTAGGACATGTATGTCTACTTGTTCAATTTTATACAAATTTAAATGTCTATTTGTACACACTTAAAATTAAAAAGACATAATTATTCGCTAAAGTCAAATTATCAATCATATTTATATATTATATCAAATAAAAACTTGCTTTAAAAATGTTATGCGTGTAATTCACACATTGTTTTAAAATAACCACAAATCAAATGTCAGATGGACCAATCTAGTAATAAATATAAATTCTCAATTTTAAAAAATAAATTTTTTTCTGGCCTTTATTTAATAATCCAGAAAATTGATTGACATCTTTCTTAATAAAATATCCTTGGCTCAAATTCATTCTCTTATTACCAATTATTTTCTATCTTCTTGAGATTTCTGTTTCAATAATTGCGTTCATAAATTATTTTGAAACTAAATTTTCAACGAAGAGAAACCAAAAGTAAATTAGATTTTTAATATCATTTTTAATAAGTTTAATGAATGGCGATGTTTGTTTAATTGTAGTGATAAAAAATAAAGATGGACAAATATCAATTAGTTCTTTTAACTCCACTGTTCAAATTTTTGCAAATTAAGTTAGCAGATTTAGTTTTTTCTTGACAAAAAATGAAGAGAGAGAGAAAAAAAAGAACAGAAACAGAAGGCTGAGAAGTAAAATCTTTAGAATAGAGGGTTGAATAAGAAAATCAATGGTACATGAGTGTGGGTGGGGTTGTTTTCTTCTTTTAAAGAGATTAATGTTGGATTAATTTTATTTTTTCAATTATTTATCAAAAAATAGATACTAACTTATTTAAAATAAATAAAAATAAAAATCAGAAGATATTCACGCGCTTAGTATTATAGATATACACTTGGTTTGTCATATAAGTGTTTTGTGTTTAATAGACGCACATTTTAAATAATTTAGGTATTTAATAGGTAGAAGTCTTAAATAAGATATTTAAGTGAATCATGTGAATAACTTTAAGAGATAGTAAATAACTTGAACCATATTTTTAAATAAAAAAGATACGTTTCTCAAACACATACACACTCTCTCTATATAAAAGAGAATCTTAGACCACCTATGTGGTACCATCATAAATAAAAAAAAAAATTTATTTATTTTCAAAATTAGTCTTTCTCTTTCATGAAAAATTGTGTTTTTGTATAAAAAGTTGCAATTTTACTAAAAAATTATGACTTTTATGAAAAATTATGATTTCAATGAAGAGTTGTGATTATAACGAAAAGTTATGCATTTTATGAAATGTTGTGACTTTTCCAAAGGATTGTAACTTTTCAGATAAGACACAACAGAATTTTTTTTTTACACTACTCTTTGTTGTCTCATTTTAAAATAACTTCTTCTTCACAATTAAATTTTTGTGTTCTTTGTTCATGTTGAGTGACTCACTCACACACCATTACATGTGTTATATATCCTACTATATATTTTTACAATCATTATTTTATACTTATCTTATTAGGGATAAATGACAAGATATAATAATTTTCATTTTTCTTTACATTATTAATGATTGTTACTCAAAAATCTTGTATGTAAGATAGTATAATGTCTTTAATTTTAATGCATGATAAGTTTTAAGTATCATTTTTTTTAGTTCCGTGACATTAAATTTCCGCACGAAGCGCGAATAATCTTACTAGTTAGTATTTTCTCCGTTTTACAAAGAGTGATCTAATTTGACTTGTACGAAATTAAAAAAAAAAAAAAATAACTGTTAAATCTTATAATCCTAAATTAAAGTTATATCAAATATATAAAATTGCTCTTTAATATAGCGGATTCATACATGTACGTATAGAACTAAAACTAAAATAGGACCAAAAAAATGTCATTTTCTTTTAAAAAGATGAAGTGAGATAATTTAGCACCAAACTCAAAAATAAAATAAAATAGTTTAGACGTGTTTTATCTAATTAATGAAAAATATATGTGAGGAGTTAGACAGCCAGCAAATGATTCTTCGAAGAATATCCCAACTTTTGCGAAAAAAATTCTTGTTGTTGAGATGAATGCCTTGTGGGTTATTGTATCTGCTTCTTTTGTCCTCCTTCTATCTGTAGCTTCAATTCCTCTTCTCAACAACAATGGAAATTACTTGACATGTACTTATCAATGCTTCTATCACTTTTTCTTTGTTCATTTTTTCAACTATTCAAAATGGATCCTTTTATTAATTTTGCAGACTTGCTGAACTGGAGAAGTTCTTCATTTTTAAGTGAAGGGGCAGATTTGTTGGTGACGAATGGGACCATTTATACCAGTGATGAAGCTCTCCCTTTTGCTGATTCTATGGCTATTGGCAATGGTAGAATTCTTCGAGTTGGGAATTACTCTTCTATAAAGGTTCTTTTTTTTATCACCAGCTTTCATTGACTAGATTCTCATAAAAGTTAATTTTAAAGGTTTTCTGGAGAAACCCCTTTTTGTGAAGTCTAAGAGTTTATGTTTGGATGAGTTATTCAGTCTCGTTTCGACTTGACACGAATTTTGAATGTTGTGGATTTAACCTAAAAATATGTAGAATATATGTTATAATCTTGTGGTTTTAAACCTGGTGGAAAGTTGAAGTTAAAGAGTCGTAAGAAAAAGGAAAGATCATTCTTTTTTGAACTAGATTAAAAAGGAAAGCAAGACAAACGAATTGAAAAAGGGAGTGACCTCTTTATGGGAAGAATTTTGTTGGAATTTTTGTGTGTGAATGTTTGTGAAGAGATAAAGCTTGTAATACACTAATATAAACGAATCACCTATTGAGCCCAAATTTGAAAAATCCATATCCTATAAAATTGAATATTCCATTGTGATAGTTGACATCTATAGTATAGGTACAGTATAAAAGATACAATTGTATTGAGGAGGGACGAGATTAAAAGCGAGTCCTTAGAATATTTTCGTGTGTTGAAAAAGTAGTACAACTTTGCCTTAAGGATCAACATACATATTTTGGACATTTCAGCAGGGAAAGTAGGAGGAGCATTTTGTGATGGACAGAGTAATAAGTTCAGATACATCTTATCCTCCCCGAAATCTCACTTGTGGGATTACAATGGGTATATTGTTTTGGTGCTACAGTAATAGTTTCAAATAAATAGCAATAGAACACTTCTTTTTAAAATGGTAACTTTGTGTCTATTGATAGAAACATATCAGTACATGGACTGTACTAGGGCCATATTTTTAAGTAAATCTAGATCCTATGGTCCCATGTCTATACTGAATCTAACACATCAATAATAGATACAAAATAACTAGCATTTCTATCCTTCCAGATTGTCCACCATATGCTGGCTGGTATACTTCTCCACCTAAATCTGCTTCTTGTCAGAACCACAGCTTCTTCCCAGCTTTGAAGGGCCTCTGTAGCCGTTCTTGGCATAGTCTAGGAGAAGCCTCTAAGGTTTATGAATAGCCTCCAAAGCTGACATGTGATCTTGCAGTGAAGGAACAAATGTCGAACAATTTCTACTTGTTCTCCGCAAGAAACACATCTCAGACAGAAAATTATCCCCCCTTTTCATCAGATTGTTTTGTGTAAGAACAACTTCCTTAGATAGGAGCCAAATAAAACATGATAACTTATAGGGTATACACTTTCCACATAGTTTCCAGGGCCAGTTGACATTCTGTTGATTGTGATTATTCAACCATCTGTATGCTTTGCCTACCCTGAAGGTTCATTTGTTACTGCCCTGCCACCAAAGCTCATCTTTCCCTTCTTGTGTTCCTTTAAACTGGTCAATAGTGTTAAGGAAATCTGCAACTCTTGTGATTTCCCAGTCAAACACTTGTCTTCTGAAACTGATTTCCCACCGATCAGGTGTTCACATTCTTGCAATTGTTCTTTGCTGATTATACATTAAGTCTAGACATTCCTCAAAATCCCATGTCATGCCATTCATCTCCCCAGAAGCTTGTCTTTTCCCCATCTCTAACCTTAACCTTGGTTTTGATCTTGAAATCATCCCACAAGGCCCTTATAGATCTCCACAGATTATATGGGGAAATTACTTCCTTTGTCATCCACCTATTTTCTTCCACATACTTGGCTTTGATGACTTTTCTCCATAACGGATGTTTGTCGTTAGGCATATTTCCACAACCATTTCATTGTGAGGGCCTTGCTATGATTCTACAGATTTTTAATACCCAAACCCTCGTATCTTTTTTCTATGATCAGATCATTCCACTTTACCAGATTGTAACCTTTCCTATCCTTGTTTCCATGCCTTAGGAACTTCCTTCTGATTCCTCTAAGAGACAAGTATTGCCCCTTCCATCTAGCCAGTTTCTTCTCACACTTTTCTATTACATTGCTCCAGATCTCTTTAGACATTGATTTAGCACCCAAAGGCATCCCAAGGTATGTAGTTGGGAGAGCCCCAACTTGTCCACCTAGGATTATGTTTAGTGTCTCTATGTTATGTACTTCATTAATGGGATAAAGAGAACTCTTTCTCCAATTAATATGCAACCCAGAGATTCCTTCCTTCAAACAGGACCAATATTACTCTTAGATATTTGAGTTGTTCTTCTTCTGCCCCACAAAAGATGAGTGTGTCATTAGCATATTGCAAAACAGATAGCCTTTTGTTGCTAGCAAGTGCTTAAAATTCAGTAAAACAAAGGAATATTATATGTAAGGTGAAATGGCGTGGCTTTTTAGGATAAGTAAGAAGGTTTGGATGCGCAATAACAACATACACATTGAAATCCCACAAGTGGGGTTTGGGGAGGGTGGAATGTACACATACCTTACCACTACCTCATGGAGGTGGAGAGACTGATTTCGAAAGACTCTCGGCTCAAGGTTTGGATGGGCAACCACAACATATACAGTGAAATCCCACAAGTGGGGTCTGGAGAGGGTAGCATGTACACAAACCTTACCACTATCTCATGGAGGTTGAGAGACCCGAAAGACCCTCGATTCAAGGTTTGGATGGGTAAAAATTGCAAAAAAGAAGTACTACTATTCAAG
Source organism: Solanum lycopersicum (assembly GCF_036512215.1). Lineage (NCBI taxonomy): Eukaryota > Viridiplantae > Streptophyta > Magnoliopsida > Solanales > Solanaceae > Solanum > Solanum lycopersicum. The sequence continues at coordinate 5,242,415 of NC_090807.1, read as the reverse complement.
TACTTTTTATAAACGTGGTGTCAGCTAGCCAACACACAACTTGACTGATTCACGGGATACTTGCCACCTCCCACTAGCAACACCTGCCAGTTAGGAAGGACAAATGAGAATAAATCACATAGTGTTTTGTCTCTAATGAAATTTGAACTTGAGACCTCATGGTTCTCAACCCACTTCATTGACCTCTAAGCCACACCCTTGTCTAGTGTCCTTGGAGTAGATGCAAGTTTTGCATCTAATTCAAGCCCTAAGCAATCTTTGAGGTTCATTAGATTGCAGCTTGCATGTAGTTCCATTTTCACTATTGGTTCTGAAGATAAAGCGATTGCTATTTGATCATGTCTATTGCCCTTCTCAACCGACTGATTTCATGAACTTTCCTCTGGGTATATGTTGATGCCTTCATGAGATCACATTAATGAGACCCAATTATATATATCTGCTGGTGTTTCTCCCACTTTTAGTACTTGTGTACAATTAGGATATGAATGTCTTTGCTATCTTAGAGCTAATGTGGGATTATTTTTGGTTTCATGGTGCACATTTGATTTCTAATTCATTTATCCCATCAGCTTTTCTCAAATGCTAAAGAAACACAATATGAAGATTCAAGTAGTAGATGAAGCATACACTCTATTTAGAGCTTATGTTCAATTTACATGTAAATGCAGGAATTGGCAACAAGTTGGACCAAGGAACTAAATCTAGACGGAAAGATTGTGGTCCCTGGATTTATTGATTCCCATGTGCACTTCATCCCTGGGGGACTACTGGTTTGCATCTGTCCTACCATCTCATATCTGTGTTTTTAGTCAAGCTTAATCATTTTTCTAGGTTCTTGACAAAGTTTGGCTGCAGATTCATTTCCCATGTATTGTGTCTTTGTTTCCTATCTCTGTCATGGTAGAGTAAAGGATTGACCAGTTGAGAATGAATTTTCCTTAGAATGATGATGAGAACATCTTTACTATCCTACTTTGTTGAGGTGTAAGGATATGATGCTTGATGAATGATCCTGTGAGAAGTATGGACTTAGGAAATGTTATTAAGATTCACATCTTTATTATTACGTTGAACCCTATTTATAGTTATATTCTACACAGTACATGATGATCTTTTTCCAAGTGGGACACATTATACATTTATATTCTAGCGCCCCCTCAAGCTGGTGCATATAAGTCATATGTACCAAGCTTGTTATTGATGCAACTAATACGAGTACCAATGAGGAATATGGTGAAAATATCTACAAGTTGCTCATTTGACTTCAAAATTTTGGTTATAATATCTCTTGAAAGTTTTTTTTTTGATTTAGTTAAAGTTAATATTTCTTGAGAGTATCTTATTTAGTAAAGTGACAGTCAATCTTAATGTGCTCGGTCAGTTGGTCCTCTCATGAAAAACCGAATTGACTTAATGTGAAGAGCCATTTGATTATCTTATACAAGTTTCATCTGATTGATTTCTCCAAATATGAGATCTTTGAGTATCTGTTTGATCTAAATCATATCATCATATACTATTGTAAGTGGGAAGCTCTAACTTTAAAAGTTGAATTACCATTTTGCCCCTCCACCAAATTAAAATAAATTGATTTATTTTTTAAATACTAATATTTAATTACATAATGATATAATATGAAGTCCAACAACTACACTTTAATGTTTTAGTTATGACATTAAAATCATAATTAATTAGGTTGAATTAAATTAGAGTAGAAAACAATAATGTATGTACCTCTTCGAATTTTGTGATTCTTTGAATTTTGAAATTAACATAAATTTATCTATCATGAAACAATAATGTATGAAACTCTTCAAATTCTGTGATTCTTTGAATTTTGAAACTAAAATAAATTTATCTATCATGATTCATTATGCACCATTAAAAATTTTTGGTAGATGAAAAGACAATCAAATATCACTATAAATACATGTTAATTGTTTCCTAGGTCATCACATTATTTTCTTTTCTATCATCTACTATTCTCTTTTGTTCTTCTTAGATTTATGATATGAATACAAGTTGTTAAGAAGCTAACTGAGGAGAAGAACAAATAACTTCATTCTGAAATTAGAAGAGAAACTTTCTTAGAATATAGTTCAACTGTTAATTAACATTACAAGATATGACTTATATATTTCTTTAGATTTTTCTTATGGATTATGATTTTATGTTTTTCTTTTTCATTTTGGAGTTACGGTATGGTTGTGCAAAATGGATTGGTATGCAACCCATATTTATATGTAATTATGTATTATTTTGCATTGATGAAAAGAAAAATTCCTTATTTTCGTGTTATTTTTTTAAAGTGTTATTTAATTACAAAATTTCTATTAATACACGAGTTTGATAATATTTGAATAGTTTATGCAAAATATGCTTTTGTTTAAATAGAAGTACTTTAAATAAATACATGATAGTGATGTTAGGGAAAGTAATAATGATATATATATATATATATATATATATATATATATTCGTAATATTCACGTGCAAAGCACGTGTCGAGAACTAGTAGGTCATTAGTTGCTACGACCATTATCCGATATTCTGTTTCTGCACTAGATTGAGCAACCACATTTTGTTCTTACTCTTTCAAGACACCAAATTACCTCTTTTGTTAACTTTGTAAAAAATAAAGACACCAAATTACCTCTTACTAAAACACAATATTCAGACGTAGAACATCTACCAAAAGGTGATCCCGCAACATCTATGTATACAATGATCTGCTCATAGCCTCGATGCCTTGAGATGATTTTATATCGCAGAATGCGGACAATTGCATCCAAATGAATATCACAGGGAGAATCCAAAATGTGACTTATGACACAAAAAAGAAATATCAAGTTCAATTGCTGTTCGATCATTCAACTTACCATTTAATCACCTTTATCTTCCAGGATCACAAAGTGGCTTCCACTGCCCTGGCAAGAGTATAGCATTCAAATCCATCGGAGTGTCAATAGATAAGGTCTAGATCCTACCTTCCCCAGTTCCCACTTGTGGGAACATTGGCTTTGTTGTCGTTGTTGTGTGCATATCTGATGAATCATTCCTTGGCAAGTCATAAATGGCTAAAATTGGGAGGATAAGTATTCTAAGACACTATTACTATGAAAAGTATGAATATATGAATAAACACTAAATTGATCTTGTATTTCAGCACAAAAACTCAGGAATATAGAAAACAAGTCCAAAAAAAAAAATCACTAAGATAATCCAAGTACATCTTGAATAATCATCAATGAAACAAACAAATAATGAAATCCTAAAGTTCAATGGACTTTACTAGGACCCCAAATATTCGAATGAACTAATGGAAAATAGACTTTGCATGGATCTCAGAACTATGTGAGAAAGTAGTGCGGCCCGCGGGTGTGTTTCCGAAGTGGACACATCTCACAGTCTAATGTGGACAGACTAGACAAACTAGACAATCTTTGTAGCTTGAATAAAATCGGATGTCCCAAACCTCGATGAGTTAAGTCTGGAGCATCTGTAACTGAATTTGCTGCAAAGGAATTAGGAGAGGTAAGGCAGTAAAGGCATTGTGATTATGCCTTGCACCAATTTTCTGTCTCGTACTATGGTCCTACATAACAAAGAATCATTAAGAAATATTATGTCACAACTTAGAGCGTGAGTCAATGATTGACAAAAGAATCAGGGGCATAACAGAGGATAAGAGATTATTTTGCCCAACTCTTTGTGCTTTTGTTTGGAATGTCTTGGCTAAAGTAACATCGGGAAGAGACCATGAATGAATAATATTTGACCAAAGTGATTTATTACAAATAAATATGATTAGAAGCATCTGAGTCCATGATCCATGGTGCAAGGGTATTAGACAGTGAAACACAAGAAAAATAATTATGAACGATAGAAGAATTAGGTTGAGCACCCGAGGCTACTTGTAGAGATGTCTGTTTACTTACTTGATACTAAAGGCATTCATTATATTCCCCTCTAGATAAAGTAAACCCATGATTAACTGCAGTCTTAGTCTGAGCAACATGAACATTCTTAAGTGATCGACCAGGCTGAGAATAACATATTTCACTAGTATGCCAATCCCATTACAATAAATATACTTGGATCGAGTTCGTCCAAAATGACTTCCTCTTCATAAATACTCCATAGACTGGGACGTCTGATTTTTATTGTCTGAGACGTGAGAATAGAGAAGTAAGTGGTTGGTGAGAAAACCACTTCTTGACTGGGGGGTGGCACAACAAGGCGAAGAAATAGAGAGAATAGTTCATCGACTATAGGAATGGTAGGACTAGCCAAAATTTGGTCATGCACCGAATCAAGGTCATTAGGCAGTCAGTGAATGAACTAGACATATTGTCTATTGTTGCTCCTGTTGTTTTTTGATACTAGAGTTACTGACATCAACTTATCAAATTCTTCCATGATTGCCTACACCTGTCTCAAGTAAGTAGGCATATCCAATTCATGTTTCTTTGATTTTGTTATCTGGGATCTCACATTAAAAAAAACGAGATTTCATCAGTTGAAATCAAGAGTTGAGCATCACCCTTCTCCCATGGTTCTCGTGTCTTTTCATCTCCATCACTAGCCTTTTGATCAAGTGACCTTGAACACTTTGCACCATAACTCAACTGAGGAAGTCCAAACTAATTAGTTTGAACTCATAATCAAGGCATCTAAATTAATCATAGGACTAGAATTTCCAACTCCTATTTTTTCAAACCGAGCGCATCAAATTCGAAAGACATAGTTGGATTGAGAGTTCTAATCAAATAATCACAAAGAAAGGGACTGGAAACTTGCTGGTTGATAGAAGTTGGCAGGAAAGTCACCGGGAAATAATCTTAAAGTAGTGAAGAGAGATCTAAAGGCTCAGGCGAGTGGCTGGAGAGATCTGGAAAACATGAATGTGGCCGAAGATGGTTACTGGAGTTGACAGATTACGATTCCTGCGATCGAGAATTGACATAAACTGCATATTCTTGCGTGGAACTACTACATAACCTTTAGGGAACAAGATCTGCTTTGGAAGGTGGTTGGAGATGACCTTACGCGACAGCCCATTGATTTGATGTGTCGCCGGCGCTGCAGCTTTTGGTGGCACGTGAGTGTGTGTGGGCGGTCCTCTTTCTTAGTGGTTGACTGGGTTTTTCATTGGCAGGTGGGGGACCTCTTGTGATGTTTTCGCACAACATTCGAATGATACATCATCCTATAGAGTTTTCTGAAAATTGAAGCACATTGATTGTGTGGCTGTCTTTTCTTTCCCAGATATTTCTCACAATGTTCTGATACCATGTGAGAAGTAAAGACACGGAAAACATTATAAAAAATTGTATTTACATTATTACACTGAGCTCTATTTATAGTTATATTTTACATAATACATAATAATCCTATTTTAAGTGGGACACGATATACATTAATATTCTAACAGATCCTATGTGAGTTCATGAATTTCTCTGGAGAAGATAAATATTATATTGCATTATCATCACGAAAAGAGCGGTATACAAATCTCAAATTGATTTTGGATTTCATCATAAAAACTGTAAAAAATAGACAACTTGGATCGATTTTTCATCAAGAATATCCATGTGCACTCGAATAATATGATCATCAACAAAATTGACAAAGTAATAGGAGTCCAATGCAGAATTCACCCGTCTTTGACCTATAACATCTGAATAGCCTAAATAGACTTGAGATTCATGGACGATACAACAAAAAGGCCAAGTCCAAGACGACAAAAGGATCTAGAAATATATTTGCGAAATGAAAAAAGAGCCATGGACTGAAAGAATGCACGAACTTCACCAATCTTGACCACTTTCGCTCATTGCTCTTTATGCCAAAAAAGGAAAAAGAAGAGAGAAGCATGACACATTCTGATTTTAGTTTGTGCATGGGGACAGTGGATCCTTTAAATATCTTTTATTTCTCTACTTTCACAACATTCAAACAAGGCAAGATGGAAACTTGTTGCACATCCTATGTCTATGCTTTCTAGTACTGATCAACAGAAGAGTTGTTACAAATGATCAGACTCTCAAAATTTTAGCTTTTGAACTCTATTCACACTTAGACCACGTATACATGTACGAATAGTTACTGAAACACTCCATCAGTCAAATGCTATTAATTTGTTATGGTAGTTGCTCTACAAATTAAGGCATAATATTGTATTTGTCCTGACCTGTTATTAATGTTGGCAGATGGCACTAGTGGACCTTCGTGGAGTAAATACAAAAGATCTTTTTGTAGACAAAATTAGAAAAGCAGTTGCAAGTAAGTTTGTGGTTGTTAAGCTGCTCATAAAACTACAATCTTTATCACTTTGACACTTTCCATCTTTACCTTGATGATACCAGTTCAACCCCTTTCTTGTCACTAGATAAAATATTGTATATTCCTCCTTGGTAGCAGACATTTTCAATTATTTTCCCATTAATTACAAGTTTGAAAGGGGCTAATTTTGACAATAATTATTGAGGAACTGGAATATATACTTTGATTTGTATCTGTATGATTCAATGTAGTTTACCCAATAACACTGTTGTTGAAAGATCAATTGACGAGCATTTAAGACCTGAAGCTTGGTGTAGTGCAGGGTTGGCCCTTCACTTTGCTCACACAGTGCTCAAGTTCAGGCATCAAAGGCACTAAAGCATATGTTTGATCGCTTCTGGACTCTGTTTTTGAAGAGGGGGGCTTTAAATATTAGGTATAGCTGGCAAAATGCTATATAGATGTATATGTTAGTTATAACTGCTTTCAAGATAGTTTGTTATGTGAGGAGACAAGAATGCTCTTAGTCACTTTTCCTGAGATAACTCTCTTCCCTACTTCCTGGGGGAGGGGTTTCCTCTTTCCGGTGTTCTTTGGCCGGAATTCGATTTCAGTCCTTCTTGACTTCTTCCTTGAACTATTACCTATGTGATAGTTTATTTCTCAAATTTAGTCCGTTAATTTTTGGTCCTTATCTATGGGGGAAAATAGGATTTATTTTTATGGTGGCTTCAAATCATATGATATTACTAGATGGAGATCTGAAGGGAACAGTGTGATATGAATGGGCTGAAAGGAGCAGAAAAAAATCATGTAATGGATCTGCTTCACCCTCAGGGAAGCATCTAATGATAAGAGAAAGTCGATTAAATAATGGAGAACTGCAGAAAGAGAGGCGGAACACTATTGCATTAAAAAATACAATGAACATGGGAGATTTGTGAGTATCACATCCACTAATAACCGCGCTGGGGGGTGGGTGGGGGGGTATGGTATCTGTCCTTATTATGCCTAAGCTTGCCACGAATGCAGGGTGGTACAGCATAGCTATCAAAATTGAAAGCTACGTTAAATGCCCCAAATTTGGAAAAGGCAGGTCCACCAAGAGTTGCTGAAGCTTCCTACCCCTATAGAGCTGTCAAGGATAGTAAATGGCTGTCAAAATCCATCAGATTGGCAGAGAGAAATAGCTCGGAGGAAAACATTGAAGTATATCTTAGAGAAAGTCATGAGAATGGGCTATTGAAGAGATGTCTAGTGGGACATCTGATAGCGGGAAAGAAGGAGAAACCTACACTGTCAGTGGTCAGATGATGGTCATCCTTAAATGGAAAAAGGTTTTTTGGTGTAAACATTTATGAGATGTATGGGGGAAAATTTCTCTTTGAATTCCCCAACAGGAACCTTAGAAGGTTAGTGGAATTGGAAGAACCAAATGTTTAACCCGGAATGGTGGTTTCTGTTTGTAGGATGCACCCACAACAACATCCTGACAAAGAAATCATGCGTAAGAATCGTTGGTATCCCTCTCCATCTTTGGTCAAGCCAAGTTTTCCAAGAAATTGGAAACCTTTGTGGAGGATAGGTAGCTATAGTGGAAGAGACAAAACTGAAGAATCATATGACGTGGGCGAGAATCTTAGTAGAAAATGATGGAAGAAACATACTCAGAGAAGTCTCTATCTCCAGGTATGGGGTCATTTACCATTTCCCGATATGGGCAGAGAGTCACGTGAGAGTTGAGTGTCGCCGGAAGTTGGGAAAGGTGATCCTAGATTAGTTGGAGAAAAAACTTTCATTCAAAGGTCCATTGGCTGCAAATCCTACAAAAAAGGTACTCAATCCCTTATTTTAAGGGATTTCCCAGATGGAGAACATGTGGGTGGACCCTGGCGCTCAGCTGGCAATGAAGAAAGAAGGGGGAAGCATGTGAGAGGTACATGCGTCATTTAAATAAGGGGAAAAATTGGGCCTCCATCAGCAGCCCCATACAAAGAAAAGAGTTGTCAGAAAACTTGGGCCTGATTACTCAAGCCAAGTGATTTTCAATGACACTTTAGGGCAGAAGATGAAAGTTGTAATATATCACTTGATTCTCTTGAACCTCAACACTGTCGAGAAACAGAAAATACACACATGTAGAGGGCCAATCAGATTATTCACGAGGAGAGGGAGATGACAAACGTAGTGGGAGAAACAATAATCGAATAACTGCATCACTTGATAGAAGAGAATGATATGAGCATGATGGATACAGAATTGGAGGACATCAGAACTTCAAAAAATAGGAGACAAAGATCGATCACCGAAGTAGCGGAGTGGGAGATAGAAGAAACAGAACCACTATAGACTTGGCAACATGAAGTGGTCAGAAATAAAGAAAAGGAGACATTAGTATGGTAACAACAAAACTTAATCAAATTGGGGAAGCTTTTGGGACTGATTTCCAGGTCATGAAGAAGAGGCCCTTGAACTGCTATTACAAGTGGACAGTGCGAGACAAGCAAGAAGAATAGAAGCAGAAACACTGTGCAAGAAAACAAAATATCGAGGCTGCCAACAGTTGAAAAGCCTAGTGAATTTCAATGTCAAGTTCAAAGATAGTGGGAATATGAGTAACGGGAGAAATATGACTATGTGATTTATGAAATTCAAGTTAGTGACATGGAATGCAAAAGGGACTGAATGATAGGACAAAAGAAGATTTGTAAGAGTGTTATGGAGGGGTGGAATGCAGATATCATTTGTTTGCAAGAAACCAAACTAGAGAGAAATATGGAAGAAAAGGTTAGAAAAATTTGCCAGCGAAAGCAAGGGGTTTTCCTTCTGAGTTGAGCTCGTTGCACCGGGCTTGCCTAGTGCAGGTTAGCTCTCCCATGTGATTTGCGAGCTATTGCATAGGAGTAGGGGCTTTACCCTATGCGCACCCACAGGGAAGGCTGGGGTTTCCCTTCTCATAAAAAAATTTTTGGGAGTTAGATGGATCAAATATGCAAGCTTGGAGGCTAGTGGAACTAAAGGGGGAATTTCAATGCTATGGGATAGTAGGGCCTGGGAAGGCGACATTTTGGAAACTGGTATATACTTTTTGATCTGTTTTGAGTCTCAATTTTATAACTGCTCTTGCCATATCACGGGGGTGTATGCCCCTAACTATTTTATAGAAAAAAGATCTGTCTGGGAGGAAATGGGGCTACAAGGGGAATGAAGAAGTTTTTGAGAAAAACTTTCATGCAACATTCATTGCACTCATACTAAAGAAGAAATGAGCAAATGAACTAAGGCACTTCAGACCTATAAGCCTGATAGGTAGCATCTATAAACTACTCTCCAAAGTACTGACTGAGAGGCTGATGTTAATGATTGGAAAATTGGTTGATTCCCAACAGACCGCATTTATTAAAGGTAGACAGATCATGGATGTTGTGTTGATTGCTTATGGAGTTGTAGATTCCAGAATCAAACAGAAGAAGCCTGATATACTATGCAAGTTGGACTTAGAGAAAGCATATGATTATGTCAACTGGAGGTATTTATTGAAGATTCTGGATAGAATGGGCTTCGAAAAAAAAGACTGAGACGGGTAAAGTATTATATTTCAACTGTCAAATTTTCCGTGCTTACTAATGGAGCCTCTATAGGATTTTTCAATACTCAGAGAGGTCTCCGGCAAGGTGACCCTTTGTCACCTTTTCTGTTTTTAATCATTATGGAGGGGCTGAATAGTATGATTAGAACAGCAAATAATAGAGCTTGGTTGAAAGGTTTTGATGTTGCCAGAGGGTGGTAACAGTTTGGAGGTGACACACCAATATGTAGATGATACCCTAATTTTTTGTGATGCTGTGTAACAACAGTTGAAATATCTGAGTGTTATAGTGATTCTGTTGGAAGGGATGTCAGGATTACATATCAACCGGAGGAAGAGCTTTGTGTATCCATTCAATGAAGTCACAAATATGAACTGCCTAGCAGTAATCCTTAGTGGGGCAATTGGTACTCCGCCAACAACTTACTTGTGCATGCCTTTTTTGATGAAAAATCCAACTCTGTTGATATATGGAATGGTGTGCTGTAGAAGTGTGAAAAGAAATTGGCTTGATGGAAAACTCAATATATGTCCTTCGGAGGCAGACGGACTCTCATCAATTTAGTCTTAGGTTCCTTGCCCAACTTAAATGATGACCTTGTTCCCAACACCAACAAAAGTCATCAAGAGATTGGATAATATCAAGAGAAAATACCTATGGCATGACAACAAGGCGAGGAAATGCTTCAATTTGGTGAAGTTGAAAGTAGTGATAACTGGCAAGAAGGTAGGCGTATGGGGATAAAGAACTTGAAGGTGCAGAGTAAAGCTCTCAGAATGAAATGGTTGTGGAAGTTTGCCAATGAAAACCAGATGCTATGGGAAAGGGTAATAAGTGCAAAATCTGAAGGTGAAGATATGTAAATGACCAAAGAAGTGACTACACCTTATGGAGTGAGTTTGTGGAGATCAATAATAGACATGTGGGATGAAATTAAGAGTAATGCAAGGATCAAATTTGTGGATGGAAGCAAGACATGATTTCGAAGGATGAGTGGCATGAAAAGGGTTACTTGGAATTACTTTTCCCTGACATATACAATATAGTTCTGGGACAACACAATAGTATAGTAGAGTTATGGATAAATCAGGGGTGGAGCTTCAATTTCAAAAGTCATTTTAATGACTTGGAAATAGCAAAAGCGGCAGAATTTCTCAATACTGTGGAAGCTTTTAATGGGCTACAAACAGGGGAAGATGTAATGCAGTGGAAGGGAAATAGCAGAGGGGAATTCGAAGTTAACTCAGCCTACAAGTTGATGGATCAGACAAACCAACAAACATACTGTTGGTCATGGAAATGTTATATCATGAAAGCTTTTCAAATTCTATGATCAGGAAGTTCTTGAGATGAGTTTGAATGCCACCTTCATAACCTTGATTCCTAAGAAGAAATGTGTCAGAATTGAAAACCTTCAGACCTAATGCTTGATTGGAAGCATCTACAAATTGTTCGACAAAGTTTTAATAGAGAGAATGAAAGGGGTCATGGCCAAACTTGTGGATTCTCAGCAGATGGCTTTCATCAAAGGTAGATAAATTATGAATGTGGTATTATTTGCTAACGAGATTGTGGACTCTCAACAGAAGCAAAAGAAGAATCACGTGTAAGCTTGACGGGGAGAAGACATATGATCATGTAAATTGGGAATACTTGTTGAATACTTTGGAGAGGATAGGTTTTGGAAGGAAGTGGACCCAATGGATCAGACAATGCATGTCCACAATAAGGTTTTCAGTCCTCATACATGGATCCCCTGCTGGATTCTTCAGTGCACAGAGGGGACTCAGACAGGGAGACCCTCTATCTCCTTTTCTGTTTTTTAATTGTTATGAAGGGTCTGAATAGCATGATTAAAACTGCAAAGGTGAGGGGATGGTTGAGGGGTTTTGAGGAAGAAATGGAGATAATAGTGTATAAGTGACGCATTTGTGATGTGCAGATGATACTCTTATTCTATGTGATGCTGAGGAAGGCCAACTCAAGATTTTAAGGGTGATTTTTGTGCTTTTTGAGGGGTTCTCAGGTCTGCACATCAATAGGAGGAAAAGCTATATGTACCCTATCAATGAAGTGCAAAACATTGTGTATCTAAATACAATACTGGGCGGGGAAATAGGTGTTTTTCCAACAACATATTTAGGAATGCCTCTGGGGGATAGATCTGTCTTATGAGATCTAGAACAGGGTGGTAGAAAAATGTGAGATGAAGCTAGCGAGGTGGAATCACATTATCTGTCCAGAGGTGGGAGAATGACTTCGATAAATTTTGGCCTTGATGCACCTCCAACTTATATGATGTCAGTGTTTCCAATTCCTCGAACAATCATCGACAGATTGGACAAAATTAGAAGAAAGTTTTTGTGGCAGGGAAACAATGAGGAAAAGGAGTTATAACTTGGTCAAATGGAATGTTGTAACTGTGGCTAAGAGACAAGGGGGATTGAGTATTAAGAACTTGAAAAATCAGAGCAAGGCTCCCAGAATGAAATCGTTGTGGAAGTTTTGCAATGAAAATCAATTTCAGATGTTTTGATTGTATAGAAAACAATCTGCAAAAATTCAAGATTAATTGCTTGTTGCTACTGTGTTTTTGGTGTAATCAATTATACTCCAATGACACTACCTCCCTAATTGATGTACTAGACTCAATTTAGGTTCTGTAGCTGGATTTGATGATCTTATTGTAAATATGGCTTAGTGCCTATGTACTGTTATAGTAATATACAAAGTTACCTGTTTCAAAAAATATGTAAATGTATATGTTAGTGATTTAGAATGGGACACTGGAAATATGTATGCAAAAGTGGTTACCAAATTTGAATAGATTGAAGTTATGTATTTGCATCTGAAACATAAGCTGACTCATTCTTTTATATGCTCAATTTAGTTTAAAATTTGTCGTGACTTTGGATAAAGATTATGTATAACGAGCAAATGTCACACGATATACCCTTTTCAGCTCGCCATGATTTGGCAATGCTAAAGATTGGCTTTTGCCTATCAGATACAAATTATCTTTCTTATTATTTTTTGGAAATAGCATATTTGTTATTCTTTCTTTGAAATGATCTTCCCCCTCTCTAGCTCTTTTGGGAAGAGCAAACTTTTACTTATTGAAAATAGTTAACTACCACGCCTTTAGGTTCTCTCCTTTTATTGTCAGGGATAAGTCAACCAAGTGTGAAATATGCTGACAAAGAAAAGTATGCACTTGGAAGAAAAAGAGGCTCAATCCTGGAAGTCCATTAAGGATTTTGTCTAAAGAAAATGAATGAATAATATTATAAAGTATTGGCTGTCTTGAATTGACACTAATCAGTATCAATTTATCATGTTTTTCTTTGGAAATTTTAATAGATGTGAAACATGGTTCTTGGTTACTGGGTGGTGGTTGGAATGATGATATTTGGGGAGGTGATTTACCAATGGCATCGTGGATTGATAGTATTACTCCTCATAATCCAGTAAGACAATTTCAGGAAATTACATTCTTTTGCTTTAGAAAATACATCAATGTCTTTTTTAAGATTTGGTATTTCGCATGCAGGTTTGGTTAACAAGGATGGATGGTCATATGGGCTTAGCTAATACATTGGCTCTAACACTTGCTGGAATTTCACGTAACAATGACAATCCAAATGGTGGAGCTATTGTAAGAGATGATGAAGGGGGTAATTCACTTCTCATCTTCATATATCACTCTGTTTCTTTGTTCATCAATGCAGATCTTGACATATAGCCACTTACCAACGATTATTAGGTAGGTCATTGAAAATATAATCTCACTTGAACCTAGATTATTTTCAGTTCACCTAAAGGTTCCACCTATTAGCGTTAATCAATAAGGGTCACATTTAGTTTTTGAATTATACCTAAATTAAGTCCATTTCTATAAATAAATGCTTTTATTTAGGAGAACTTACTGTTGATGACTTGATTCTTTAAAATAAATTAAAATTTCCTACTGAATTTGGACCATTACTTGCAACTGGAATTTGTAGGTGTTGCCTTCCTATGTTTTCTATGTTGCTAAATCACTGAATGATTCTTTTTTATTTTATTTTGGTTAACCATGTCAAATAGTTTGAAAGGATTTTTGAGTTTGGAATCATTTTTAATAAATATAGTAGTTTATTGAACTGATGGCGACGCAGTTTAAGATATTTACAGAAGTAAAGTATCCCTCCCCAAAACATGAATTTCTATAAAGAGCATTCAATCATCGACAATAATTGGAATGTCATATTTGCACTTCACAGAAGAAAAAACATTCAACTAATGTGTACAAAAGATATTTTCAACTCCTTCAAGAGCTCTTGTTTTTCTCTCCTATCTTTGTCCTATTGGTCCACATGAGTACAAAAGAGCTACTCTCCATGCTCTTCTTCTCATAGTTTTGGCTGCAGCAACTGAACTTCAAACATTTTCCACAAGATATAGTATGGCCAGTATGCAATGGAGCACCGAATCAATTAATGATTGACATCCTCTCTTACTTTCTTGACATAAAGCACCATCTGGTGTAGATTATCCTTCTCAAATTCTGTACTGTTATGGTGGCTCCCTTGGCTCTGTTAAAGTGAATTAAGATACTTATCTCGGTGTCGTAAGAACCCTTATTGAAGAGTGAGGAGATTCCCTGTCTCTCCTTTTAGAATTATGACATAGAAAGACTTAAATGCGATGATTCATTCCTCTGTTGTCCCATTTCTCATATTATAGTAATCCAAGCAACCTGTTGAGCTCTTCCATCTCTAGTGTTGCAGGTTTCTCCTAAAATTCAGAGATTGACAGCCTTGTAAATAAAAATAAAGTATCCAGATCAACTGCGCAAATTTCAATGATGTTTGCTAAAATTTTACATGTTCAAATAAGTTTATAGAAGATCCTTACTTTCTTCGGGTCCTTTACTGCAGAACCTACTGGTCTGTTGATTGATTCTGCTATGAAGCTTGTCCTTCACCACATTCCAGAAGCCACTGTTGATGAAAGGAGGGAAGCTCTTAAAAGAGCTAGCAATCATGCATTAAAGAGGGGTGTGACAACAGTTGTGGATTTTGGCAGATATTTTCCAGGGGCTTCTCCTGAGCAGTCATGGGAAGACTTTTCAGGTTTCAGTTCCTACAAAAAAAATCAATTTACTCTCCTTTTTAGGAATACTATGGTATGGTTATTTTTACTAGAAAGGTCAATGCCTCTTTATACTTATAATACGGAACTTTAAACATTTCAAAGATTAATTACTCGATCATCAGAGATGAAATAAGCAAGTTGGATCTGCTTCCTAGCTTTTCAACTAGGACATAGAAGTTTGTCTATTGAACATGTAAAAAAAAAAGTTCAACAACTCAAGTTTCTCTTAATTCACTTTCACTGCCCGCGGTATCGCAATGGACCAGGTTTTTGAGAGATTGCTCCATAATACAGCAGGATCGAGGTAATGGGGGACTAAGTTGATGTTAAGCATCTGTAGGCCTCATCCTTAAAACCTGATCAAAGGAAATTTTTCCAGTAAAATATAACAGTGTGTGCCATGAGTTTGGCAAGATGTTATTAAGATGATGAAAGAAGTGCGGGAATTAAACCAGTTATTGGAAATTTAATCACATTTACAGAGAAGAAATAAAGGAATAGAACATTTCTGCTAATATGCAGATTAATTAAGGTCTAAGGTAAAACTGCAATGATATTATTCCAATATAACACCCCCCACCCCTCCCACCCTGGTTTTCTTGCTTTCTCACTCTTTTGGTGGAACTTGGAAGTTAGAATTCCTCAAAAAATAATTAGAAACTGCATCTACTTCTTGGAGGGGAAGGGGAGTCTGAAAGGGGCAGCGGGATGACAATGAGAGGCCCCAAAGAAATGATTTGGGGCTGGGTGGTCGAATGCTTAACACTGAAGATCTGCCTCAAACTGCCTCTCTATCTGTCATGCTCATTTAGTTATTCTTCTAGCTACGGGTGGAACATTTATGTAATCATTAGCTTAGTAACACTTCCCTTATAATTGCAGATGTATATAAATGGGCAGATTTATCGGGAAATATGATGACCAGAGTTTGCTTATTCTTTCCAATGGAGACATGGTCGCGGTTAGTGGTATGGCATGATTAACAAAGCTTTACTTTTAGAGTTTTTCCTTCATATGAAAATCTGTTTTTTTAACAAACCAGTCAACATTACTCATACGCTACCCTTCAGAATATGTAAAAGTGAAAAGGATCAAATTTTCCCCTCTACTATGCAAAAAGGATTAATTTACCCTCCATTATATTATTGGTCCAAAAATACCCCCACCTTTACTTAAATGATTCAAATATATCCCTCCTTTGTTAGGGCTTTCCAAGGTGGAACCGATCCTATGTGGCAGGGACATTTTATAAGGTAGACACCACATGGCATGTCACCTAGTGCCCTTACCCAATTTCCCCTCCCCTCCACTTGTTCTTCCACTGCTAGAAATTTCTTCATCATACTGTTAAGAATGGATCTTGGTCCTAACTAAATCCCAAAAGCAAGCACAGGAATAGTGTTGGACCTTATGTAAGATTCTATGGTCATTCTTATTCTAGCTGATACTAAAGTTAGTGGATTATGTTGCATTTCTCCTTAAATGCATTCTTACTAAGCTTGATCTTTTAAATCTTGTACTGGTATTCAGGATCTTATGAGCAAGTCAGGCCGCGTGCTGAGCCAATGGATTTATTTGGGCGGTGTCAAGGCTTTTGCTGATGGATCTTTAGGATCTAATAGTGCATTATTTCATGAGGTAATGCTTTCTGGTTTTGTAGAGCCTCTCTGAACCAAAATATTCTCTCAATTCTTTTTGTGAGTTCTGTCTTCTCGATGCCTTGTTGGACATAGGTGGCCTGCTTGTTTGACGAGTAATTTTCTTAATATCTGTTCCATTTTTATTCTGCATGAGCGTTTCAAAGTAACAGGGCCCATTCTGATGCAATCAGACTTCGTTGTATTTAGTGTTCTGATATCTTTCATTTGTCTTGTAGCCATATGCTGATGATCCAAACAATTATGGGTTACAAGTGGTGGATCAGGATGGTCTATACAACATGACTCTTTCTTCAGATAAGTTTGGCCTTCAGGTCTTGAGCTCATTTTATCTTTGTCTGCCATTTCAACTCTTTTGAAGTTGCAAAAATTGACTGTTCTTAGGGCTGATATTTACATTTCAGGTCAGCATCCATGCTATAGGTGACAAAGCTAATGACTTGATATTGGATATGTATGCTTCTTTGCCGTCTGAGAAACAATTTAGAGACCGACGATATAGGGTATATCCTACTGCTCTAAAAAGTGGAGATTCATCAATCAATTAAAACTCTACTTTTGAGGTCTGTTGTTTCTTCGAGGAGTAGAATTTCAAGTAATCTCTATTGCAACTTACTACTTCACAGATTGAGCATGCTCAACATTTGGCTCCAGGAACAGTGGCTCGTTTTGGTGAACAATCTGTAATTGCTTCAGTGCAGGTTGTTTTTCACATGGTTGTTCTTTCGCATTATTTTCTGTTGAGATTAATTCTGTTCATACATATAATAAATAACAAGGATTGGGGCATCAGTGCTTTTAAGTCACACCATTGATAAATGTTATATGCAAGAACCCAGGACTAACAAACTTTATCGCTATCCATTTTTCTCAGCATTGAGCAATTGGTATCAATGTCTTAGTTTTCACGATGTGTCGAATAATATATTATAACAAAATCCAAATGAACAGCCAGATCACTTATTAGATGATGCTGATTCCGCAACTAAAAAAATTGGTTCTGAAAGGGCAGAAAGAGGATCTTATCTGTTCAAGTCACTCCTGACAAATAATGCACAATTGGCATTCGGATCAGATTGGCCAGTATGTAATTTCTGGATTTCATCTGTTTATGTTTCTTTCAGTACTTTATTTCTTGTCAATTACTGTTATGTCGTGTGTTTTGTTGCTGTCCCCTTTCAGGTAGCAGATATTAATCCATTGAAAAGCATAAGGACATCGATGAAGAGAATGCCTCCTGGTTGGGAAAAGGCTTGGATTCCATCAGAGTGCTTGTGTCTCGAAGATGCGCTAAAAGCGTAAGTAGTGGTGTTATTCTGTTCCAACTCTTATCTGCTCATTAAGATAATACTTTATGTAGCAAATCTATAGTTTTTTTTCTCCGAGCCTGGAACTCATTTGAGCAGGACTAGTGAGAAGCCACTTTAACTGATCAACAGGGAGAAAATCAATATCGTAGTGAACTAACTAATCTGCTACTATATTTCAGCTCTCTGGTCCATTGAAATTTATTTGACGTTTGCAATGACTAGTATTAACAATTAGTTACAGCTAAGGTTTCATTTAATAAAAGGTACACAGTGATAAGATATAAATCTTCATAGAGGATAAGGTAGTCAGTTGAGCCAATGACACGTGCTGAACCGAGTATGTGTTAAATTGTTACTTTCAAAATTTAAGGGCAATTCATATTTCGTAACCCAAGGTGTGTCTTAATCGTTAATGAAGTGGGTTCAAACCTAAAATACTACCAAAATTCAAATCCAATTGAGATAAAAAGAGCACTAGATAATTTCTTCCTATCATCATAAACCTTAGTGGCCAGAGTTACGCTGCACCTTTGCTAGTGGGAGTTAGCTAGCTAGTACCCAATGAAATAGTTGAGTTGCATGCAAGCTGTGCCAAACAAGAATAGTTAACCAAAAAAAGAAATAGAATAGATGCAATTTATTTACTCTTTTCCCACCAGAATTAACCATGTTTTCCAATATTTTCTTCTTTTTTTTCAAACCTTGATCTGGTGAACTAAGTCTGTGTAACAGAAAGAACTTGGATCCATCATGAGGTTCATTATGTCCTTGAGTTGTATTTTTTCAAAAACTTGCCTCTTGAAATTCTATTACCTATCTTCTCTACCTTCCAAGGTAGGGGTAACGTTGATGTACACTTTATTCTCTCCAGATCCTACTTGTGGGTTTACATTACGGATGTTGTTATTTTTACCTAATCCTAGCTTATTTTTCTCTGGCAGGTACACCATTTCAGCTGCTCATGCATGTTTTCTTGATAAATATGTTGGTTCATTGTCTCCGGGAAAATATGCGGATTTTGTGGTTTTGTCAACTAATTCATGGGAAGACTTTGCAACTGGAGTTAATGTAGATGTTGAGGCAACATATGTTGGTGGTTCTAAGGCTTACTCCATAAAACCTGAAGATCAAAAATGAATAGCACAGGCGACGACAATTGTGCTGTATTTGGATACATAAATTTGAAACTGCTGTGCCAGACAAGAAGCGCGATATACTAATTGATTTTGGTTGGCTTCACTTTTGATAACGAGTCTTCAAACTGTTATAAAGGAATATGTAAATTTTATTAGTGAAATTGTGTAACTTTTCTGTACTGGAATGTAAATGTTTTGAATCCATTATCTCACCTCCAGTGAATAAGCCTATATATGCTTCTTTTAAGGTTTAACAATCAGTATCAACTTGTTTCACATCTATGTTTACTGTTGTGATTGCTCATGAATTTTTTTGTCTTGGCACATAATGCACCAGTTGTTGCAACAGAATCTTTGGTTCATTTCCCACCTTAACGTTAGGAAATAGAATTGATCAAATTCTATTGAGTTCGACTCATAATATGTTACATCACTATTGGTGTGTGAAGTTGTTGGAGTAAATTTACTGCTGAAGATGGAATCAAAGATGATGGAGGAATGATTCCTTAATTAAATGTGAGAGGAATTCATCAAGGAGAAATTTTGTCCAAATATTACTCAATTTATGTGATTTTTTTTTTTTTTTTTTTTTGTCAATCAAAAATAACCAAAACATGTTTTTCTTAAAAGGAATTTGTTCAAATTTTCAATCAATCCACAATAAGGCAGTGTGAGCCCAATTAAGAAATAGTTGTATGTATATATATATATATATATACACACACACAAAAGCTCCATATATCCACAAAACTACACATTCACATCTTACTAATATAACTATGTACTATATCATCATATCATATGTCATATATTACTAAAAGTGAAAAAAATGTTATATGTATATTTATTAGATAATTGTATATTATACATATGTAATTGTATATATGGCAAGAGAGATTGGGAGAGGGGGGATACATATGAGCAAGACTGGGAGAGAGAGGAGAGAGGCAAACGAGATTGATAGAGGTGAGTGAGAGAGGACAGAGAGTGGTAGAGAGGTGAATTGTATATGTATATAATTGTATATAACTTAATATATACATTTGTATAAATGGCAAGCAAGATTTGGAGAGGGAGGAGAAAAGCGAGCGAGATCGAGAAAGGCTAGCGACAGAGGGCAGAGAGTGGGAGAGAGGTGAATTGTGTATGTATATAGGCTAAAAAATTGTATATTGTACATATTTATTTGTATATCCTGACGAATTATACATATACAAACATGACTAATTATACAAACTCGAAGTCAGCCCACGTAATTAATGTATACTATTAGTCGCGAGTGATAATTATAGCAAACTATAGCTATCATGAGTAATTAAATAGTATAAATTTGTTTATCTACATAATTTTCTCATAAAAAAGTATTTTCATTTGGGAGATCACTTGAATTTGATATAAACCCAATTTAGTTTCTTTTTTCAAATATTATCTAGATCTCTTTTTTGGATGATATAAATACACCTCATTTTATCCTCTATTGAATGGGTTGGTTCTTTAAAAAAATTTATATGAGATTAAAAGTTTGTGTGAAATCAACAATGGTGAATTCGGTGAAGGAATTTGATTGTTATGGAGAAGAAAGACAATAAATAAGAAAAAAAATACATATTTTTTAAAAAAAGAAATATTAAAAATAAAGTTTTAATATTTGTTTTTTGTGCTCACTCTCTCAAAGAAAATGAAATGCACTCTCTTTGCCAACTAAGCATTAGGGAGGTATTGATTTCAATTTTAAACACTTCAAGGGGTGATAGGACTCCCGTAAATTTAAAGTGTGTAGTTGAAAATACTGGTATAAATTAAGAGGGTTGTTTGGCCATTTTCTCCTCCTAATTATATTGTTTAATGGATTAAAGGTGAAGACCAAATGTTAAATAATTATGTACGAAACTGGTGGACCTCATCTTTGGTGTATCATTTCTTTCTTCTTTTTTGATTTTCTTTTTGGTCATAGTCATAGACCGCAAAATAAAAGTTGTCATTGATCTTTGTATAACTGTTAAGGACAATAAAATTGTTGTTGTATTTGGATCAAATACATTATAATTAGTTGATTGATTGATTAATCGTAAAGAATGTTTGGAAGAAAATAATATTTTTTTATCATGTTGTATGAATTATAACAATATAATGAATTATTTGTACTATTTTATGTAACGTACTTATAGTGATGACCATTTATAAGTGATTTTTAGATTAGTTTCAGATGTTCGTTTATAATGTATTATTTACTAATTCCTTTTTAGTTAAATATGTTCTCTGCTTATATAAAGAAAAATGTGTATAGATTATAATTAAATAAATACTATTTATTTAGACTTTATATAATTATTGGCGTGAAATAAGTACAATATTATATTTATTGTTTCTAAATGAAATTAAAAAGTATCACAATAAAAGATTAGATATTTTATTATATGCCAGATCGTTAGTGTTTTACATGGATGATATGAAATATTTGACAGATATGTTGAATAACTACACATGCGGTTAAAATTAGTTCATTATTTCACAAATTATTATAATACCTCTTTAATTAATAATAAATAAATCTAAAAGTATGAAGTTTATTATCAATGATCCATATAAAATTAGATAACTACTTTAATTTTCTAACAAACATTCTTACTCTAACGATCATATGTGTAACACTAATTGGTAAAAAAATCTTCCTATATCCACCATCATTTATGTTTTTTACTGCAACACAAATCTTATAAATACTTAACATTTCCAAGTCAAACATTATAATAAGATGTCTAAGGACTTATGTGAAGCACGATTGTCAAATAAAAGGTATACTTGGCTACACGTGTGACGCGCGTACCCAGAAACAAATTTAAAAATAAAAGCAGACACTACTTTTAAATGGAAAGACACTTTATCTAAAAGGTATAAAAAATAGGATCTAATTAGAAATACTTTTCATTTATGTGTTTGATAAGCTAAAACATTTTATAGAAAAAAAAAATTCAATAACAAAAGACATTCTAAAATTTTAAGGAAAAAATTATTTTCTATCAAAATGGGGGAAAGCATAGAAATTATTATAAACTTTAATACTCATAATCACAACACTACATTATACTCCATCTTTCACCTTATATGATATATCATATGACACTTTATATCAACAATTAGACCAAAAATCAGATCAAGTATTGATTTTGTATTATTTACATTCATGATTCATTGGTGACAATTCCAATTTATAGAAATAATACAAATGAATGTAATAAAAAATATAAAAAAAATACTCATAAAGCACAAATAAAAAAACTATATATGAAGTACATTATCAGAGTATAAATGATTGGTATGGGCTGAGAAATTAACTAAGTATATGAGACAATATAACTGTCACCGCTTGATCAATTTCTTATTATTCATACTTTGCATAAACTTCCAATAAAAGAGACTAAAAGACAAATAACTTCTCTATAAAACTAATGTTAATAAATAACAATATCAAGTGTTTGATGAGATTGAATCTAAACCCACATCCTTTCAGGTCATTTCTTAATTTAGGCCTTAGACCAGCTCAGTCTCTTTAATACTTGTTTGTAATGGTTCAATAAGTGTCCAATGTCCATTCTCTTGTTTGTTTTATTCATCCACTAGACATTGATTTAATTAAATATCTTTTTATTGAAAACTAGGTTAGATTTTATTTTTATTTTAATTATTGAACTTCTGTAATAACCGGAAAGGTCATTTTTGTAATTTTTATAAAAATGCTATTTTTTCCTCTTGATAATTACTTTGATACCATTTTATCACAACTACCAAAATCAATCAACCTAAACACAAATATAACAATAATATGCAATAGTAAAATAAGGATGAAAGTTTAATACTATACTAAAGCGGAAAAAAAAGTCAACTTAACTAAACCTCAAAATTTGATTGTCACGTGTACAAGCCTCTAATGTATTTCAATAGATTTGAAAGAAATAAACAAGTCTCAAATTATGTTATCTCTAAAGTAGGACGAGATCATAAATATGAGTTCAATAGTCCACTGAAATGGTAAACAAATACCTTAGAAAACTCCTTAGAAAGCCTCGAGCATAAAGAAGAAAGAGAGTATCACGAAGATCCGGACTAATTAGAAAAATTTTTTATATAAAAAATAAATCATGCTAAATTACCGAACAATCCCTATTAGTCAAACAAAAAAATCAACTTCTTTTTTTAAAAAAAAATTACAAAATTCTTCTCCCTTTAGTAAACAACTTAGGAATGGCAATGAGGTCAGGTAGGTTTAAGGCTATGTGGAACAATGCAGATTAAATATCATACAGGATGGATTGAAGTGTAGTTACCGGTCTATGCAGTTTTATGTAGGTTCAAAGTTAATTTAACCTTGAGAAAAGACATAAAGTTACACCTTAAGGTGTCCTGAATTTTCAAAAAGACACTTAAACTATGCAAGCAACCTATTACCCCCTAAACAATCCTTAACTGATATTATTACATTATTTTTTGTTCACCTATCATGGAGAGTGTATGCACTCTCTTAAAGAATGTGAACAAATTCAAAAAACAAGGAAAAAAGCTCACATATGCCATCAAACTTTTAGAAAATGCTCATTTTTGTCATCCGTTAAAAGTTTGGCTCATCTATGTCATTACCATTTAATAAAGGCTCATTTATTTCATTATTTTTTAACAGTGATTTTGCAAAAACTATTTTGACACGTGACCGATTATAATTCGTTCTCGTCATCAAGAATCTTAATCAAAAAATCAAAATTCAGAACAAAAATTGAATTATAATAATCCACCCAAATATAATTAGGAATATTTTAAAATTTGGTTGGGTCTCTACTTGAGTGGGTTATTTTAATTCAATATTTGTTGCATTTTGATATTTATTCATTACAAAAATTAATGACGTGGCTGAAATATAATTGACCACATGTCAAAAATGTTTTTTTGCAAAACCAATGCTAAATGGCATAAATGATCATTTTCTTAAACAGTAATGCCATAGATGGGCCAAACTTTTAACGAATGACAGTGGCTGAACGCCCCCTCGACTCGGCAACAAGAGTCGGTTATGGAATAGCCTTTTAGTCGGCTTTTAAGTCTTTTCTGAAAGTGTGACGGCATATTTGAGCCTTTTCCAAAAAAATAAATATAATTTTATTTTTATAAATATTTTGCTATAAAATATATATTTTATTTTTCTTATTATTTAACTTTGGAAAAATGCACAAGTACCCCCTAGATTATGACCGAAATTCCAAAGACACAACTTAACTATTTTAAGGTCCTACTACCCACCCACCCACTCCTTGACTCTTTTTTTTTTGTAATTTTGTGCACTTTTTTGGCTTACGTTACATCACGGAGTGTGCCATATAAGACTAAAGGTGTATAAAATTATAAATAAATAAAAAGTTTAGGGGTAATAGGACCTTCGTTTAGTTAAGGTGTGTCTCTGAGATTTTGGTTATAGTTTAGAGTGGTACTTGGACATTTTCCCTTTAACTTTTTCTCCTTATTAATTTCTTTCTTTCTTCTTTCTTCAAAAATTCATTGTCAACTTCATTGTAGCTTCTCACTGTCAGTCACTTTTTAGCACAACTCCACCTCCATTTTTTACTACTATTAGTTTAAATCTCTTAAATTTTAAAATTCAATCTAACTATTTTTTTCATTTTGAACAATTTGATAAACTCAATAGATTTTAAAATGATTAGTAGGTATTTAATAACAGATAGTATTAAATAAATAGTATAAAATAATATTAGTATTTACTGTGTACTAATCCTAGTCCTATTAGGATTAGTACTCCTTCCTATATCTCCTATATATATCTCCCATGTATTCCCTTAACACTTCAATACAATCAATATTCCTTCATGGTATCAAAAGCCAGAAAATCTAGATCTTCTTTTCTCTAGTTTTTTTTTCTCTCTTTAGGGCACCGATCGTTCCCTCTCTTCTCTTGGGCGGCGGCAGCCATGACAACCGAGGTGGATCCTCTCGATTCACTTCCTTTTGGAGTTAAACTCCTTCTCAGACATCTTCATGCCCTGATTCTCGAAAAATTATCAGACATAAATTACCCTACATGGAAAATCACCGTTCTTACAGCCCTTGAGGCCAATTACCTTCTCAAATACGTCGATGGAAGCACAGAACCGCCGCCGACAGTCATCACCGCCACGGACAAATCAGAAAAAACCAATCCGGCCTATGCCGCCTGGAAAGCCGTGGATGGCCAGATCCGATCATGTTTGATTGCGGTCATCTCTCCCACGGTTCAGAAACACGTCCGATCCTACACAACTGCTTCGGTCCTATGGACGGCCCTCGCAACACGCTATGCATCAATTTCCCACTCTCATATTTTTCAATTGCGTGATCGTCTCCACACAATTACCAAAGGCACAAAAATTATGGCGGAGTATTTAGACGAGGTCTCCACCATCATCACAGTCCTCGACACCGTGAACGAAATCATTCCCGAAAAAGATCTCGTCATGTGCGTCGTTTCGGGGCTCCCATCAGCTTACTCCTCCATTAAACAGGCGGTTCGCATCAGTACAATGCCCGTTGACCTGGCTACTCTCTCCTCGTGGCTAAAAAGTGAAAAAATCAACATGGATCTGGAGAGCAAACTTCTTCTCCGAGAAGCCGCTGTTATGGAGCCGGCCACCTCCCTCACCGCAAGCCAGAACTATCGCGGGGGGCGTGGTGGCGGCCGACAGGGGAGCTGCAGCGGCTACGACAGAAACAGCGGAGGTCGCGGGCACAATGGTCGGCACGGCAGTCGTCCATCGAACGATGGTCAGCAGCACGGCAGCAACAACAGCCTGCACTTCTTCGGCAGCGGCGGACAGTCATCTTCCAGCGGCGGGCAAGGCACTTACGAGCGAGATCATCCAACTTGTCAAATCTGTTAGAATACAGGATATACCGCTGTTTGTTGCTGGTTTCGGTATGAGGAGAGCCGAAATAGTGATAACTGTGCCAATTATGCATCTCAAGCCAGCCCTTCCTCTGAATGGTTGTTGGATACTGGAGCCAACATGCACGTTACTTCTGATCTATCCAAGCTTAACGCTCCAAATCCATATCATGGCTCCAATGGTACTATTGTTGGCAACGGTGAGTCCCTTAATATTTCTCACACTGGCACGGGTACCATCAAAACCCCCACCGCTATCTTTTACCTAGGTAACCTTACCCACGTCCCTTCTATTAAAACCAATCTCCTTTCAGTTCACCAATTCACAAAAGACAATAATTGCTCACTCTTGTTCACCTCTAATGATTTTCAAATCCTAGACAATACTACCAAGAGGGTGATTTTTCAGGGCCCATATGAGCATGGTCTCTACGTTCTTCCTGGCATAAGTTCGTCTGCCCACCCAGTTTCAGAAAGCGTTCCTGTGGCTCCGGTGGCTCTTTCGGCTGATGGCCACAGTCTGTTGAGGCACAGTCGTCTAGGTCACCCATCTACTCAAATAATAAATTCTTTAATGTCTCAATTAGGTTTTTCTTCCATTCATGTAAACAATTGTGACTCATGTTCAATTGCTAAATCTCATAAATTACCTTTTACTTTATCTGAGAAGCGTACAACTGCACCTTTTCAACTTATTCATTCTGACCTATGGGGTCCTACTGCTGTTCCTTCATTTGCTGGTTTTCGCTATTATATTTGTTTTGTGGATGATTTTACAAAATACACTTGGTTGTACCCACTAAAACACAAATCACAGGTATACACCACCTTTGTCACTTTTGAAAAAATGGTCAAAACACAATTCAATTCTCATGTTAAACTTTTTCGAAGTGACAATGGAAAGGAATATGTAAATAACATCTTTGGACAGTTTCTGCAATCCCTGAGAATTATACATCAAACCTCCTGTCCATACACTCCCGAACAGAATGGGGTGGCTGAGCGTAAGCATCACCATCTCATTGAAACAGTGGTTACTCTTCTACATCAAGCTCATCTCTCTGTCTCCTTTTGGGTAGAAGCTCTAGCCATCGCAAACTACCTCATTAACAGAATGTCCAGTAACACCCTCTCCAACAAATTACCCTATCAACTCCGTTACCAAGAACTTCCCAATTATGCCAACCTCCGCGTCTTTGGGTGTCTTGCCTCCCCTTGGCTACGCCCTCATATTACTCACAAATTACAACCCCGATCCCGTCCTTGTATTTTTTTGGGCTATCATCCTACCTCCAAGGGTTATCGCTGTCTTGACCCACAAACTCATAAAGTCTACATATCTCGTCATGTCAAATTTGTCGAAAATGAGTTTCCCTACGAGTCTATTTCCCTTTTTCCAACATACTCACAGGGTCCCTCACCACCTTCCCCCACACCTCCACCCCCTACCCAATCACCCCTCATCGCCCCTTCGACCGTCACCCACAATACACCCGCAACCATCACCCACACTCACAACCAACCCGAACCACCCCATACCCACAACATCTCCAGCCCGATCCATTTTGGGTCCTTCCCGGCCACCCCCGAATAATCACCGCCCGTGCCACCCCCCAATACTCATCCCATGTTAACCCATGGCAAAGCCGATATCTTTAAACCCAAAACCTTTCAGGCTATCATACTACCAAATACACCCCTTCCCGATAGTGAAACAACAACCTACTCTGTTGCCTCAAAAAATGCTTATTGGCGTCATGCTATGGATGACGAGTTTAAGGCTTTGACTGATCAGAAAACTTGGGTTCTTGTACCTAAGCTCCATGGGCGGAACCCAATGGGCTATAAATAGGTGTACAAAATTAAACACAATGCAGATGACAGTATTTCCAGGTACAAGGCTCGTTTGGTTGCTAAAGGCTACAATCAGAAGTATGGGCTTGATTACTCCGAGATGTTCAGTCCTGTTATTCGGCAGGAAACCATTCGCCTGGTACTGTCACTCGTCGTGCGCAACAATTGGTTCATCAATCAGTTGGATGTTTCCAATGCTTTTCTTCATGGCATGCTTGATGAAACTATCTACATGATGCAACCACCGGGCTATGTTGATCCCCGCTTCCCTCAACATGTTTGCAAACTCCAGAAGTCTCTGTATGGGCTCAAACAAGCCCCTCGTGCTTGGTACATACGTCTGAAAACGTTTCTCCAGGGACTCGGCTTCACGTGTTGTGTACACGACACGAGTCTGTTTACTCGACATTCAGCACACGGTACAGTCATTCTTCTTGTCTATGTAGATGATATCATTATTACAGGCTCTACTGCAGCTCTCATTCAGTATGTCACTCGAGCTATGCATACTACCTTCAAAATGAAGGATCTTGGCCCGTTACATTATTTTCTGGGAATGAAGGTTTCTCGGACAGGCAGCGGCTTGTTTCTTCATCAGTCAAAATATGCTCGAGATCTGTTGCAGAAAGCTGGACTGGAAAAATGCACCAGTCAACCAACACCAATGGCAGTCTCTTCGTCTACGAATGGAGCCGATATCACCCACTTCCGCAGCCTCATTGGGGATCTACAGTATCTGGACATTACCCGTCCTGACATCCAGTTTGCTGTCAACCGAGTTGCTCAGCGCATGCATCAACCAAGTGAAGATGATTACCATTGTCTAAAACGCATTCTCAGGTACATTTTTGGCACTCTTGGTCGTGGTTTACTCATTCGACCCGGGGACTTGGAGCTTCGGGATTTCTCAAATTCAGATTGGGCGAATGATAAAAATGACAGAAAATCTACATCGGGGTTTCTCGTTTTTTTGGGGCCGAACCTGATCTCCTGGTGTACAAAAAAAAAACCCAAGGTCTCTCGGTCCTCGTCTGAAGCTGAATACCGCGCCCTTGCTCTTCTTGCTGCTGAGACCATGTGGGTCACATATATTCTTCGCGAACTTCGCGCCACTCACACTGTTCGTGCTCTCTATTGTGACAACAAATCAACCATCTGTGTGGCCAAGAATTCCGTCCTACACACCAGAATGAAGCATGTTGATACCAATTGTCTCTTTGTTCGCGATGAAGTTCAGGCCGGCACCATGACTGTGCAGTATGTACCCACTGAAGAACAACCGGCTGATATTCTCACCAAGCCTCTCCCGAGCCGACAGCACGATTACCTCAGTTCCAAGCTTCCGTTCGCTTCCGCTCAGCTCAGCTTGAGGGGGGATAATAACAGATAGTATTAAATAAATAGTATAAAATAATATTAGTATTTACTGTGTACTAATCCTAGTCCTATTAGGATTAGTACTCCTTAGTCTTAGTCCTATTAGGATTAGTACTCCTTCCTATATCTCCTATATATATCTCCCATGTATTCCCTTAACACTTCAATACAATCAATATTCCTTCAGTATTATTTAGTTTTTTAATCCAAATTTCAATTGAACTTTTTCAATTTTTGGAGAGTTTCGATTCTTTCAAAATTATTATTTCTAGTTTTAAAGTTATATGAAAACGAAATAAATTAATTGATGATATCTTCAAATTTTTATTTTTTTAAAAAAAAAATTAATTTTGCTATCAATAACTCAATAAAGTCTAGAAAATAGGAGAATTTGACCAAGATAAGCCATTCTATAAATCAATTCATCAAAATAGTATGTTTTTAATTTTGTTTACAAAACTAGTATAAACGTGGTTCACAGTAACGTTTTATACTTTATTTATTTTTAAAAAATTTAATGAAAAAAAAGGAGCAAAAGTTCACGGAGCAAATAGAAATAAAACGTTATTGACAATAACGTTTTATACTTTGTTATCTAGAATCACGTTTTAAAGCTAAAACGTTACTAAAAGTAACGTTTTATCCAGTCACGGGCTCTGCAATTAAAGAATCGAATCCTGTATTTTACAGATTATAAAACGTAACTGACAATCACGTTTATTATATAAAACGTAACTGTCAATCACATTTTATGTTTATTTAATCAAGGGGCACCGGATTAAGAATAAAATCTTGCTACATTGGAATCTTACATATCATAAAACGTTATCGCTGATCACATTTCTGCATTCTAAAATTAGGAGATGGCCATATTGCCTTATGGCCAACCGGTGAGAAGGACCCAGAATATGTTGCAAAATTCTCTACAGTGAAATGTTCACTAACAAAATTTCTAGCTAGCTCTCCCATTCTATCAGTAACCTTCATGACATGTGAACATAGAAGTGACCGGCAAGCCACGTGCTTTTTTCAACACTCCATTGAACGACTCTGAAAGATTTGTTGTCAACACTCCCCATCTTTTACCACCATCATGGCTAACCGTCCATTTCTCCAAGGGGATTTCCATGAGATATTCATATGCATCTTCATTTTCTTCTCTAATTTGCCAAATCAAGGACTCAAATTTTCTTACTTGATGGGTTGAAGCAGCTCTCCACATCAGCCTACTAAGATCCTTGTTTGGAAATCGAGATTGAAAATTACTCTTAAGATGACTTAAACAATATCGATGGAAGACTCGAGGCTCCTGAAATCGCCGCAACTCCTGAAAACTTGTCAATATTCCTTTTGCCCTATCAGATATAACACAAATATCTTCTCTATCTTTTATGACATGTGCACTCAAATTCTTAAAAAACCATTTTCATGCTTCTTTCGATACTTTGTCTACAATAGCAAACGCTAGAGGAAGAATATTATCATTTACATCAATTCCAACAGCAATCAATAATTTAATCTCATACTTTCTATACATATGAGTTCCATCTACTGAAATAACAGGGCGACATGTTTGAAATCCATCAATGCATGATTTGAAAGCCCAAAATACATATTTAAAAGTTTTTACCTTTAACGAACTCATAGACTCTTCGTGTTTCCATTCCACAATTGTTCCATGGTTAAAGTGTTAAAAAGCTGCAAAAAATTTGGGTAGGTCACTAAATGATTTCTTAAAGTCACCATACACCAATTCAAATGCGTGTTGACGTCCAAGACACGCTTTTCTGTATGTTATTTGATGACCAAATTTTTCGTGAACCTTGGAAATGACATCTACCACCAAAACCTTGGGATTTTTTTCAATTTGATTAAGAATCAAAGATGCAATTAAATTGGTATTTAGATTGGCATGACCTCTAGAAAGCCCCTCAGTCTCACATCTATGATTTTCAATATATTTTCCTATTTTCCAAAGGTTATCTCCAACCTTTCGTCCTCGAAGAAACCACAAGCAACCCAATGAAATATGAAACTTGCATCTTGCAACCCATAAACTCTTGTTTGATGTCACCACCTTGAATTCTTTATTTTTTTTAAACTCCAAATTGTCACAACTCGTTTTAATTTTTCTTTACTATTAAAAAACATACTTTTTTTCAAATCTTTTGTGCCATCTTCAGACCAGACGAAACAATACTCCATCTCAGATTCACATGTAGACATGAAAATGTCTTCCTCGTTATCTAATGTTCTAAAATAGGGTACATCATTTTGCACTTCAGACACATCATTTTCAAATTGATTAGAAAGATTTATACCAATGTCATTTTGAGAAAAATCTCTAGCATTATTGATATCTTATCTGATTCACTTTCACCATTATCTTTTGAAGGTTCATCTTCCTCCGAACTTTCTTCACTAATTTCAGCATTTACATCACTATATGGATCAACATTGTTCTCATTTTCTCTGTGGAAAAAGAAGTTCAATTAAATTATAGGAAATTATGATACATAGAAGCTTGTTTTAAAATCAGTAATTTATTCTCCATAAGGTTATTCATAAAAAAGTTAAGGTAATTAATCACAAAAAATATCACTATCTATCTATATATGTATATTTATAATGAGTAAAATTGTGTTATCAACTAATTATATTAAAATTCATTAAAACATAAATTTGTTGTTTTACCTGCCCTCATATTTTCTCGAACTATTGTCAACATGTCTTTGGCTACTTGAACCTTCGCCAAATGATCCTTGGTCATGCATTAACAATTGTTGAAATGGTGGTTGAGCAATCGGCTCTGCATAATGAGGTTGACTAACCGTGGCAAATCCATAATTTTGAGACAATAAATTCATGTGATAACCATGTTGACCACTAATTTGAAATATATCATTTTGATTTGTTGATTTGGTCTTAACATACATTTCCAAAACATTTATGTCAATCTTATCCGCAAAGTTTTGAGGTATAACAAAGAATTGTAGCAAAGATTGATCATCATCAATTTTAAACTCAATGAACCTTGTATGGTTGCCTTGAATCGAACAAGGATATTTTCCCGAAATATCCATTTGAATATTTTCACTAGTTGTACTCATTTTCTCATGCAATAATTCAACCAATTCAACATACTTCATTGGAGTATACATGTTAATAATCATTCTAGCACATTCAGTATACCTGCATCCGTTCATTTCAGTAATTATTTCGCCACCTCAGTACAAAGCAACCATCACATTATGTTCAAAATTTGCCATTTTTATTCCTACACATAAAAATAAGTCATCTTTCTAAGTAATAAATTAGAAAAAATTTTGAAAGCTATGGTAAAAATAATAACACAATATGATACATTGACTTGACTTATTTAATTCATACCTTTGTAAATATTGTTTCAAAATTGGGCTACACAAACAAAATTTTGAATGAATATTGTTGGAGTGTTTAGAACATTTGTTTCAACAAGGTTCATTTTATAACCATTTGTCGTCAGTAAAAAAAAGAGAAGATTAACTTTAAGATAGTGTCGTAATTGATAGTCACGATTTAATGCAGAAATGTGATCAGCGATAACGTTTTATGATCTGTAAGATTCCAATGTAGCAGGATTTTATTCTTAATCAGGTGCCCCGTGATTAAATAAACATAAAACGTGATTGACAGTTACGTTTTATATAATAAACGTGATTGTCAGTTACGTTTTATAATCTGTAAAATACAGGATTCGATTCTTTAATTGCAGAGCCCGTGACTGGATAAAACGTACTAAAATATAAAAACGTTACTTTTAGTAACGTTTTAGCTCTAAAATATAATTCTAGATAACGAAGTATAAAACGTTATTGTCAATAACGTTTTATTTCTGTTTGCTCCGTGAACTTTTGCTTCTTTTTTTTCATTAAATTTTTAAAATAAAATAAAGCATAAAACGTTACTGTGAACCACGTTTATACTAGTTTTGTAAACAAAATTAAAAACATACTATTTTGGTGAATTGATTTATAGAATGACTTATTTTGGTCGATTCCTCAGAAAATAGTATAATTTTGAAAAAAAAAAGATATTTCATCGAAGAAGGAAAAAAATCGAAAATGGAGGGTACTCAACTTGTCATGGGGGTGGGGTAAGGTGAGGATGGGAGGTGAAGAAGAAAGAAAGAAAGAAAATAGAGGGATATATAGCTTGAAAGTAAGGGTGGAAGATGAAGTAGAATTTAAAATGAAATTAAAATTAAAGTGATAAAATTTAAACAAGTCAAAATGTAAGGAAGAGAAATAAAGAAAAACTTAAAATGGAAAAAACAAATTATATATTCAAATTATATTAACACGTGTCATAATTGATATGTGATAACACTTGTCATTTAAAATTTGAAATTGATCAAAAATTGATGTAATAATATATGTTTGGAATTGTTTAGGGGGGTAATTTGACGTTCGCATAGTTAAGGTGTATTTTTTAAAATTAAGGACAACTTCAACTCTCACTTTATCTCTTTTCTTTTTAACTTTTTATATGTTATAAGAGTGATAGTGCCTTATCTATTAAGATATATGTTGAGGTAAAAATCTAGAGCTTGTTGGATTGATAGCGGAGATGCTAACTCCAAGTAGCTTCATGCACAACTCAAGATAAGGGCCAAGCAAAACATTATTTCTTCGGTCTACACTAGAGGAGGTACAAAATTTACTGATCCTTTAGCTATTGAACAAAAATTTGTTTCTGTCTTCAACAACCTGATGGTTGAATGTCATGAGGAGTTGTCTTGTCCAAATACACAAATTATTTAGGATGGCCCATGCCTTAACAGAGATCAAAAACTTGCTTTGATTACTGAGGTTAGTAAGGAACAGATAATTCAAGCTACTAAAGAGATGGAAAAATTAGCAAACTAGTCAAAAAATCAAACATATTAAGTAAAAATCTCTATATTTTAAAATAATTAGTAAAAATGTCAAAATTATCATTATTTTAAGAAAGATTGTGTATCATAATTTACTTTTTATTTTATTTCACCTTAATTACACATTTTTCAAATAATTCTCTCTCATATGTTCTTAAAAAATAAGATGTTTTCTCTCTCTCATATTTTCATCTTCCAATTCTTCTCATGTTCTTCATTTCAAACAAGCCTCACTCTTCCTTTTTTTTTCTTTTTGATTTTAGAAATTGAATAATATATTTTATAAAATTCACACAATCCATTTGATTAAGGTATACATCTTTATTCGTTTTTAAGGTTTGTTTCATGATTTTATTTTTGTTTAAATCGTTCAAAATTGTTGGTTGTAGTTGAAATCACGTTCAAAATTTAATAAACTCAAAATCATTCTCCAATGGTGAAATCTAAGATATTCACAAGAATCTCATTGATCAAAGTATGCATCTTATTCGATTTTTAGGTTTGTTAACCAATTTTGTTTTTGTTTAAATCTTTCAAAAAATTAATTTATTTAGTGTTTTGGATAATGAAAACCTCAAGGATCCTCTCTAATATCCCTTTAAAAGGATTACAAGTGGTATCCCAATTAATCATCAATTTTTTAAATCCAAGCATATACATGGCTGACCATTGCTATTAACCAGTGTTGACAGAATGGTCACAATCATCGATCACTCAGAACACAAATTAAATGACAACAAATTTTATATTTCAGTGTCACATTATAAACAAACAAGTTTGTATTTTCTTTTATTTTGTATTTATAGTAACGATATATCAAATAAGTCAAATTTGTATTCCAATTGAAGTGAGTATTATTGTGCCCATTTTGTTTCAATTTTCAAACTCTATTTTCAAGGCCAACAAGTCTGTATTTTTTTATTATTATGTTTTTCATCATAATTATATACCAACAATTTTTCTATATTATGTGCTCACTTTACTATTCAAATTAAAATGAACAAAATTGTATTTACAAAACTGTATTTTTATATCATGTTTTGAACAAAACTGTATTTTTCCTATTTCAATTGTAAGCTACGATTGCCAACAAAATCCTAACATAACAAAAAAATGTCCTTTTGTATCTAAGTTAAAATAATATTTATTTACAATGGGGCTCATATCTTGTGTTGAACAAAATTATATTTCATGCATCACAATTTTATAATATGTCAGCCAACATATATGTATATTAAAGTAACATACAAATTGTATTCAGGTCATAACTCTTACGAAATAGATTACATTTATGATATCCTTTTCGATAAGGGATACAAAATAGCTCAAAAAATAGAAAATAAATAACTAAAGAAAAAAATGAAAATACAGTACAATTGTCATAATTTTTATGTTTGGGATACCATTTTGTTCAAAAAACTAAAAAGAATTAGCCGATGAAAAAATTTAGTCCTCAAACAATTCATTATTATCTTCGTATTCAACCAATAAAAAAAATTAACGAATCCGTCAAAACTTATTATTACTAACTTGTTCATAATGCATACAGTACATTTTGTATGTAAATAGATATGTTGTACAATTACATAAAAAATTTCATATCAAATTTATAATCAATTAGAAACACAATAAGAATGAAGCAATTAACTAATAACCGATCCAAATCATACTTCATCAATTTTATCAAACTCTCAGTAAAAAAATAATTCTCAAAAGCTGCTGGTCAACGATTTTTGACCTACTTCGTTTCAAATTTTCTAACCAAAAAGTAAAAAATTGATTTTAATCCAAATAAATAGATCTGAAATCGAGTATTATTAATTGAAAATCCATAATGAGAAATTAAATCAATTATGTGGATGCCTCAGTCATTTATCTTTTATTTTGTAACTAATGAGAACTTTTAGTGATTGTTCCTTTTTTAAATTATTCTCTCTCCTTTATGTATTTAACAATTGTATTCTTTCAATAAAAGAAAATAATAAAAACATAAATAAGATACATAATAAACTAAAATTTTGACATTATTAATAAATATTGAAAGTGTTGACAATGAATCTTGTTAAATGTTAAAATAATGATATTTTGAAAAATTTCTCAAAGCTTATGATACTCTGGACTGACCTTTTGTTAAAGTTGTGCTAGTCCATCTTTGATTTCCTTATAAGTTCGTATAATGTGTCACTAGTTTCAGTTATTCTTTTGCAATGATAGTATACTGCTTATGGAGGGATAGAAATATGAGGAGATTTCAAACATGCACATCCACATTCAAGGGAGGAACAACCTGAACTGTCCAAAACATTGTACCTAAATCATACAAATATTCAAAAACACAAATAACGTAATCAAGGATGGGCACATACGTCAACGTTCACCCAACTATTTATATGACATAATTTGATTCGATGTAAATTCATACACATGAAATATATTATTTTAAGTATGTATGCAATTGTTGGAGTAAATAGACAGAAAAACTTTAAGAAGAAACAAAGGCTCGAAGATAAAGAGAGAATTATATGCTAAAGTCTTTTCTTTTTCATAACTTATAATCAAACTTCATACTAATTATATTTAAGAATAACTTATTTTTTATCTATTTATAAAAACTCATATCAATTTTCTTTTAAAATTAATATATAAGTAATCTATTATTTATCGAGCTATAAAAAATAACAAATATTTATTTTTTTATCATATAAGTTCAATAAATTACTAAGGAGGGTTGAAGCAAAAGTTACAATTGACTAGTCACTTTCTATCACTCAATTGAAGAGAGAGAGGAAGTAGTTCTAGGTATTTTAATGGAGTCAATTAATAATGAGTAGTTCTAGGTATTTTAATGGATTCTATTAATTATAAGTGAATTATTGCAATGTAAGTTAGGCCCTATCATATCTCTCTTACAAATTGAGCAACAATATGTCTTTATCACCTTTTTGTTTGTCTCCCTTTCATTTGATTCCACGTTTAATTAGTCTTTTATTTTGTCTTTTACCCTAATGATGAAAGATCAACATCTAATCAAGTTTGGACTTATTAACAATAATTATTATTATTATTATGTTTTATCGTAGAACAAAATGAGATTGACTATATGAATTTATTAAGTTTATATCATAATCATCAGAACATAATAATGAAAAAGTAAGTGGATTTCACACTTGTTTTTTTAAAATTTGGTAAGATGGAAAAAAAATATTTTAAAATATTTATGTATAATTTATTAGGTAAAAGAAAATACTTATTGAATAGCTAATTTATACGGTATGTCACTATCAAACTTGTTATTCCCTATTGAAAAGTCATTTTTTCTTTTTAGAAAAAAATTAGGGGAAATGGATAAGTACCCTTCAATCTGGAATCTCAGAAACACACTTATACTATACTAAGGTCCTATTACTTTACTGAACTTATTTTATAAATAATTTCTATCCTTTTTGGCCTACATGACACTATTTTGAAAAAAAATATTGACACATATTGGACCCACAAGATGGTGTTACGTTGGCCGAAAAGGGATAGAAAATTATTTATAAAATAAGTTCAAGAGTAATAGAAGCTTACTATAATATAAGTATCTATCTGAGATTTCGAGCATATGTTGAGGGGGGTACTTGTATATTATCCAAAAAAAATATTTTAAAAATTTAGACCAAGCAAACAAACACAAACTCTTTCTGCAAAAATGTGTTTTTATCCATTAAAATGTAACTAGATAATAAAGAATGAGATAAATATAAAAGTAAAATTTGTGATTTTGTACATTTTTATTGGGTATAGAAGGAATAAATGAAAGATGGAAAAAATATGGAGCATTTCTATATGTTTTAGCGTAAATTATTTCTCTCTGATCGGTGATTGAAAGAAAAGTTCAAGTGTTTAAATAAAGAAACACTTCTGCTTTTGTTAGAATGATTGAAAATAAGGATCTTTTACGCTGTCGTCGTTGCTCGGCTACAAAAAATGATCTCACGAGAGTTTGGTTGTTAGTTTCTTTCCTAAATTTATTATTTGCTAAACTTCTTCTTCTTATGCTCAAATAAATCTACAGTAATTTGCTCTTGTTTAGTGATTCGTCAATACCATTGGTTTTGATATTCATACTGTCACGTGTAAAATCATTCTATCCTGACAGCATATATTCCATTTTTCTAAACTTCTTTTATACAAATAAATCTAGTGTACTTTGCTCCTGTTGACTGATTCACCGACACTATTCTTTTTTGTATCGATGCACTGAGTAAAATTATTCTATTCCCAACGAATATATTTCATTAACATCGGATACTTAAAGGAAAAAATTTCCAAGTATACACTATACACTATACATTCACCTCAAATACTTAATTAAGAAAAATAATGTCCTTACATTTAATGTACTCAATTTTCTTATTTTCAACATTATTACGATTTGTTTTTGTTACAAATTCTATTATCCATACTAACTTTTAACTTTGCTGATTTTAAAAAATATATTCTAAACTTTGTTATTTATTATCAATATCTGCAAAATATTATTCTTAAGTATTTTGATAATACAAATTAGATAATAATTCTCCGCACTTTATTTGTGTATTACAAATATGTTATTGTAAATAATAAAGATTAGATAACCATGATATAATTGGTTTTGTTTTAAAAGATAAATTTTAAATTATTTAAGTCAACATCTAATATAATTTCAACTTACAAGTTGACTGCAGCAACTATCTTAGCTGTGGGGAATACATCTCCCCATCTTTAAGGCAGCTTTTGTGATCTACATTCAAATGTTGACCATTTCAATGTGATCCATGACAACGACCATAATAATAATAATTATTTTTTTAAAAAAAAATTGTTTTGTATTATTTTAAATTAATTTAAATTTTGTTATTTTTAATATTTTCTATCGAGTCATATTCTGAATCCTGATAGATAATTCTTTTTCTATTACGACTAATTGAGCTTTTTTATTATACGGTAAATTTCATTATCTAAGTTTTTTGAAAGAAAAGGTTTATATTTATCCTTCAAACTCTTGAGTATGATTAAATTGGGATTAAATTACTATCGGGTTTTAAAATATTTATAAATGTGAATAAAAAAACTTTACCAATCACCAAAGTAATGATAATAAAATTACTCAATTTCTAATATAACAATAATAAATCTAACCAATTTTTTTCTAATAATATAATAGAATTTTAATATCTCCATTTCTAGGAGATTGTAAAAACATAGATCAATCTTCTACAAATGATTTTGAAAGTTGGAATATGTTTGAAATTGTACCTTGTGATAAATTGTGAAAGTAAAAATTAAAAAGAGATTTTTTTTAGTTTTATTTTGTATGCGGAGGTATCAGGGTTTTTTTTATTCTGTTTAGTGAATATCATGGTGAAACCCAATATCAACGGATAGAGCCGATGAAGTTGCTCTTATCATAATTAGAGGTGTCAAATTTAAGTTTTAAATATGAAAAAAATATTTGGTATTGAACATTTTATCCGAATAGGGCCCTACCAATGCTAATTCGAATGAGTTAGGCTTCAATACTAGTATCAAATACGTTTCACACAAAAAATA
Organism: Solanum lycopersicum; assembly: GCF_036512215.1. Taxonomy (NCBI): domain Eukaryota; kingdom Viridiplantae; phylum Streptophyta; class Magnoliopsida; order Solanales; family Solanaceae; genus Solanum; species Solanum lycopersicum. The sequence goes on along the minus strand of NC_090807.1, from coordinate 5,202,655 downwards.
ATGAATTTTCTTGCATCTCACTACATATATATTTGTAGTAGACTTTTTGACATCTATCTTTTCCAACTTTGGACATGTAAAATACTTAAGTTTGTAGCATTTTATGTTGGCATAAATGTCAATTGAGGTAAAGTTAAACAACACATTTATGTACTTATGTTATGTAATTTTACATGAAATGTGTATTACGTAACACAAAATTGATACTAAATAAAAAAAAATCCTTAATTTTCATTGTTTGTATGGAAAAGGGTCAAAATTGCCTATGAATTATGCGAAATAGACCACTTATATCCTCCATTATATTTTGGGATCAAAAATACCCTGCCGTTATCCTAGAAAACCACAAATACACTTAAGAGTTAACACCCCAATTTTTTAGTGACGTAGCAAGCCACATGGGACTAATCCCTCCACTTAAGTGTTGTCAACTAAGATTTACTACAAAAACTTGATCTTTAGTGGCGACAAAGTTGCCACAAAATTCTAAAATATTGCCACTAAAAGATTTTGAGTGATTTTTAGTGGCAACTAAGACTCCAACAATCATTCCCTAGTAAAATCTATTTTTTCAACAAAAAAAACATGTCAATTAATTTTCGATTATAACCTAATTTTCTAAAATAAATAACTTGCAATATCAATATTAAAAAATGTCCAATATTATTACGAAAAATCATGAAAATTACTTCTTGATTCACATCTCCTATTATATAATGCATCATTTACTTTACATATGACATAATAATAAAACATACATTGTCTTCAATCTCCTACTTAATTGATATCATTTTTTTGTTGTTTTAAAAAAAAATGAAGAAAAAAAACATAAAATTAGAATTTAATGTTAAAAACTTTTAATGACGATTTTTTGGGTTTTCGCTGCAAAAGCTCTTATTCTTTTATAGTGAATCCTAGTTAACAATGCTTAGGTAGAAAAATTAGTCCCATCTGACTAGCCAAGCCAATAAAAATGTGAGATTTAAACTTTTAACTGTATATAACAGTAGAAATATTTTTTTATCTCAAACTATAACGAATAATATTTTGACCCTCACGAAAGAAAACAAAAATAAAGAGGATGAGAAAACAAGTGGAGTATTGACGCCAAACACATGAGCAGCAGTATAACATATTTTTCGGAAAAAGTGTGTGGATGTTTGTACCTGAAAAAAAGAATTCAGTTGAAACCCACCCATTCCTTTTTCCTCCATTGGAACGATGCACTTCTCTCTGAGAATTTCATTCTCAATTATCAGAATCACAAATTCCATTTCAATTTTTTAGCAACAAAATCTCTGAGCCATTTTTCTTCGATGAAGTTTTGTTATCTGTGAAAGAAAAAAAACAAAGTTTGATTTTCAGATGAACGATAAAATGGATGTGAAAAAGCGATTAACACGAGGAATATCTAGGCAATTTTCAACAGGTTCATTGAGAATGAGTGGGAAATTCAGTTTCAAAAGGCAAAATTCAATGGATCCAAGGAATAACAATATGCGTTTTAGTTTTGGTAGGCAATCGTCTCTCGATCCGATACGGAGGTGTCCGTCTTTTGAAAACGAGACGATTGCTGTACCGGATAATTTGGATTCGACGATGCAATTGTTGTTTATGGCATGTAAAGGTGATGTGAATGGAGTGAAGGATTTGTTGGATGAAGATGTTGATGTTAATAGTATTGATTTAGATGGAAGAACTGCTTTGCATATTGCTGCTTGTGAAGGACATGTAGAGGTTGCTAAGCTGTTGTTGAGTAGGAAGGCTAATATTGATGCTCGTGATCGATGGGGAAGCACGGTAAATTTTTTAACTTTCAGATATTTTGATGATGAAAAGCCCTTGAATTATGTAAATTGTTCTGTGAAAAAATAGAGCCTTGACGTAACTGGTAAAGTTGATTTCATGGTTCGACCTGTCAAAATAGTCTATCGTAGAAATGTAGGGGAAATCCTTGAGATATCTTATTATGAGAATATTTTCTTATTGTTTGTTTGCTATTATTCTCTTTGATATGTGAATAAATGAAATCAAGTAAATGTGGTGAAATTGTAATTCTAATTCACCGAGGGAAAATATGCCAGGTGGGAGCTGGAACTAAAGTTTCAATTCTGAAGAAACTTTAGCTAGTTTTTGGATTAACTATGAAGATATTGTGAGTCTGCTACTAATTTCTTCTGTAATTTGTGAAAAATCATGCAAAGGACTAAAGAAAGAAGAAAATAGTAGTGACAGAAGATGAGAAAGAGCTAATGTAGGTAGATCTCATAGAATAAAAAATGGTTCAAATGGCTTCGGCAAGTCTAACTTGAGGTCGAAAAATGCAGACCTTTGACATTTACAGACTATGTGTCTGCTTAATTTTATTCATCCTTTTGCATTTGGACAATAGTATATATGAGGGCCCAAGTGCATCCTTGAACTTCCTTATTATTATGGCAGGCAGCAGCTGACGCGAAATACTATGGAAATAATGAAGTTTATAATATCTTAAAGGCCCGGGGAGCCAAAGTCCCGGTAAGTGGGAAGATAATTTTCTAATTAAGGTGATCTTTATGATATTATGGGGCTGAGTATTTGTCTCGTTGTTAGAAACTCAGAAACACACCAATGACTGTAGCAAATCCTCGAGAAGTTCCAGAATATGAATTAAATCCACTGGAGCTTCAAATCCGAAAAAGGGATGGAATTTCTAAGGTAAGGTCTTTCATAATAAGCATTTGGATGTTTCAATTTTGAGAAATGATGAAAGCATTAAAATGACACCAGCATAAGCAAAATTCAAAAGTTATAATGATTATCTCTTTGATTTTATCTAGGAGAACTATACACTTTGAGGAACCTATATTCAAATGTCATCAACTTTAGTTCACTTGGAAAAAAGTTAAGATCAAAGAAAATCATCATTACCTCATAGGAGGCCTAACCTCAAATTTCTAACTTCTGCAAACTTTTGAACGTTTTATTCCCTTCTTTTCTTCCTGAAGAAATCCATGAGACATGTGCACTGACTTGCCTCTCCTCATGCAATTTGTGCTTGATTTTGCATTGTTAATTTTTCAATCGTCTCTTAACAACTTTGCTGAAACTTCTTTTCCTTTCAACAGGGTTCGTATCAAGTTGCTAAATGGAATGGGACAAAAGTTTCTGTCAAGATACTTGACAAGGATAGTTATGCAGACCCTGAAATTATGTATGTGGTCAACTTATTTTCTGTTACTCTCCTGATTCACTACCATAAGGCACATTTCTGTTATTGATTTGGAAATAAGCTTACCAAAGGGACATAGTATTTTGGACTTCAGTTAGTAACCATGTTGTTTGATTCTCTGTGACTGGCAAAGCTTTGGCATTATACATTAATTTGTATATGAAATTAGTTGTGCAGCTTTGGCGTATGATTTATGCAACTTAGGTTGGCTTGTCATATGTTGAAATCATTATTTTCTTCACTTTTACTTGGGGACATTTCATGTATCCCTTGTGGACTTGTTATGTACGTGAAGCCAGGCTGTTTATACTAATTTTGAGGCTCGTCATTTGGAAACTCGGAAAATTTTTCTAGTTGTAGTCAACAAGTAATTTCCAACAACAGAAATCAGGACATATTGAAGTGCTTTCATGTTTGATTGAGCAGGATGTTTCACTAAGTTGTGTTCTGTTATATTACAGTCGTGTGAGCAGCTTGATCACATCATTATGTGTGCTTACATACACCGCTAACCGTTGTTTAAAGATTGATAGATAGTTCTTGCGTTTTTTTTACGCAAGGTAGATTGTGAACATGGTATTGAGATGGCTCTAATAGGTGCCTTAATCAAGTTCTCATTAGAAAACCAAATCCCTGAAGCAGCTGGAAATACATTTGTCAAAAATATTGAAGAGTATATCCTTCTGATCATCAGGTCACACTGCTTCAAGTGAATAGCATAAACTGAACAGTCTTTATACATGAATCTGATCCTTTGAGCATTTAAAATAGGATAGAAAGATGAAATTATGCATCTCAAAAGGAAATTCAGTCTTGTAGGTAAAATACTCTTTATATTCACATGTTTCCAAGATGCTGTCAGATTGAGTTGACAATGTGGCTGGATCTTTGATTTGCAGTAACATGGAATCAGTTGAGGATCACACTTCGTCATTCCGGAGTTTTTTTTGTTAGGCAATTTTCAAGTTTCATACTAACATTTCTCTAAAACCAAATTTTTTTAAACAATTGTACAAGCTTCTTTCTAATTTTCTAATCCCTAGTTAAGGAGACTGGGATTCCTCTACCTCGGTTTGTAGCATAATACATAATAAGTTGATACTCTCATCTGTTGTTTGTGATAGCCACCTTAGGATGCATAAAACCCAGCTTCTTTTCAGGGTTCATTGTAAGAAAAACTGGTAGCTCTATCCTTTTTCTGCTGGCTTTCAGAATCAAGAAAACTTTTAATCTGCAATCTCGTGTGATCGCCACAAATTCTCGTTCAGACATTGAAGTGATTCCAGGGAGATGCTTATTTCCAAATGTCTTGATTCATGACAGGACTGAACTTTAGTTTTACTTTCAACATCATAAGATCTTTTAAATTATCTTCTGTATGTGTATTGGTCAAAATGATAGATCCAGTTTTTGTTGTTATGTTCTTTTAGTTTCTCATTTGAACAAATCATTTTCAAGTTGTTATTTAGGATTGTCAAAATCTTATTGTTCAGTTAACTGTTTTATTCTTGATGTTAAGGTCGCCTTAATCCCATTTCCTTCACATGCAGAAATGCTTTTAAGCATGAATTAACTTTGTTGGAAAGAGTACGGCATCCTAATGTGGTTCAATTTGTCGGAGCTGTTACACAAAATATACCAATGATGATAGTAATAGAGTATCATCCGAGGGTAAGTTCTCTTTATTTCTCTATCACACACTGCTCTCCACAAAATTCCTTCTTCTCTATCCACCTAACACTATATTGTCAATATTGTATGTTATTATGAATACATTAATATTGAGAAACATTCGATCAGCTCGTACATCAAAAGTGCATTCAATTTTGTGCTGTGATTTCTCTCCTGATGTATTTTCATTCTTATCGATTTTATGCACTCTACTTCTTGTTTCTTGGCTTAGCTTTTCAATGGGTATTTCATTCATGTATTATTGATTTTCAGGGTGACCTTGGCAGCTATCTTCAGAAGAAGGGACGTCTATCTCCTTCTAAGGTTCTAAGATTTGCTCTGGATATTGCCAGGCAAGTCTGGTCTCTTTCCTACGAACTGAAAAAATAATTCTATTAGTACATCTGAGATATTTTATTTTATGCTGATAAGATGTTCTAATTTATTTGGTTGCATCCTGTTTTCATCATATGATCTTATTTTCAGGGGCATGAATTATCTTCATGAATGCAAACCGGACCCAATCATCCATTGTCTTTTAATGCCAAAGTAAGAAAATCAAATGTTTTGTGATTTTCATATATTAAATGACACTTTTCAATGTACTCGTGTCACGTATCTACTTCTTTTAATGTTTGTAATTTTTGTAAGGTGCCAGAAATATTTTGCAGGACAATGGTGGTCTATTGAAAGTTGCGGGATTTGGTTTGATTAGATTGTCAAACATTTCACCTGACAAAGCAAAGTCGCTGCAACCTCAAGCTATTGACCGTGCAAGTAAATACTTTAATTTGAGCACATATAGCTTAATTACAATACTCCTTATAAAGGCAGAAAAAAAGCCTTCTAGTTTGATACTAGTGTCCACTTAAAAAACTTCAGGGGATGGACTTAAATATATTCTAATTTCATGACTGGAGGAATTGTAACTACAATAACTGCACTCTCTTTCTTGTTACTTGTAGGTACCTATATAGCTCCTGAGATTTATAAAGATGAAATATTCGATAGAAGCGTGGATGTATATGCTTTTGGAGTGTTACTTTATGAGGTACAGATTCAGTTTCTTATGGCTGCCTTTTGTTTTACTACATAATTCTTTTAGCTAACTAGAACATCCGCGTTATGAAGTAGAATTTTAACATTCTTCTTATCTTATGTGTTTTTGTATATTTTTGTAAAAAAAGATCTAGTCAATTTACACTGTCAAATACAAAGTATTGTAGATTCCTTTTTTTTCTTCACTTTGCTGGAACATTTCATGATATGAATGATCTTGCTGTGTTTCATATGCTAACTCTTTGTTTTCTTTTGGGGCATTTTCTTAAATCAGTCTTACTCAAATGTTCTAGAGCTCTTATCTTGTTGAATTTTGGCTAACTTTGTTGGGTTTAGATGATGGAGGGATCACCACCATTTCATCCCAAGTCACCTGAAGAGGCTGCTAGATTGATGTGCAAAGAGGGTAAAAGACCACCGTTCAAGTCAAAATCTAAGTACCCGCCGGACCTTAGAGAGTAAGCCCTGCTATTCATTTTTATTTTCAATACTTGGATGCAATCTAGTCTTTTGCCGTTCGTATGCAGTTATAGAGTAGAAACATGCTACTAAATATAGCAGATGTTCCGTGTCATACTCCTAATCATTCTAATAGATATGACATTTTTTGTGAAAGGATTGCAAAAAAAGGATTGTTGTTTTTGCTGTTTTGCTTTACAGAAGTAATATGTGATTTCTTTGGCTTCTGTTATCTGGCTGCTTAGTCCAGCATTGTGCTGTCGTTTTACTTTAAACTTGCATTCTTCAATTCGATGTTCTTTTACTTCCAGAGATTTTAGGCATTTCTAAGTGGACAATGATATATTCTCCTGTGTCCATCTATCTGATGATAAAATATTTAATTGTACACTGTGCATTACCTTATTTTAGATCTCCTTGCATTTTACTGATCTTAAAGAATATAACAAACCGATTTTGCACAGTCAGGCCACCTCCCCCCACCATCATAAGGCTCTGTCTGTCTAATATTCTTTTGTTGATCTTATTGCTTAAGGATAATTTCTGTGGCAATTTTCATGTTCCATTGACAAAATTTGCTGAATGTCTAGGTTGATTGAAGAATGTTGGAATCCAGATTCTTTTATACGGCCAACATTTTCGGAGATCATTGTGCGCATGAATAAAATTGTTGCAAACTGTTCAAAACACGGATGGTTGAAAGATACTCTAAAGCTTCCCTGGTAATGCTTCTACTGCACTGCATCTTTTGCATATGTTAGATCCTTTTCAGTTGTTTACAATATTCAAAGGTCCTTGGACCAAGAAGAAAAGATTCAGCACAGTAGATAACTTCTACAAAAACTAAAATAGCTTCGACACAACGTTTCAAGCACTAGAATTTTTACATTATCATGCACTCTTTTTTAATCTCATTTGATTGTAACAACACACATCCATGTGCAAAGAAAGCATAACTGACTTTAATGGCGATAACTGTACTCGAGAGAGTAGATATACCACTTTGTTTATATATATATATATATGTGTGTGTGTGTGTGTGATATATATTTCTTTTTTCCATTTTTTACCTAGTGCATTACCTTGTGACGATAATGGCGGAGCCAGAAATTTCTTAAAGGGTGTCCAAAAATAGCAACTTGTTATGTTAAGGGTGTCCAAAATAGGTTATTTAATCATTTCGTATATCATTGTACTTGTATATATGCTATTGGACACCCTTGACAGTATGTGGCTACGCCACGAGACGATAAAGTAGATCACAAAATTTGTTAATTTTCCATCATAGGGACCATTCCTTAGATGAATTTCTTGATGCAGGTTATAGACTGAAACAAACTACATTGACCATGGACAAAGCTTAAGATGTGGAGAAGAAATATTGAGACAAGATTCTTGTGACTATTCGATATAATTATGTGGATGATATCATACTAAACCTTATGCTGTCTTTGCAAGAATCGTTGTCCATCGTGTTGTTTGGACCAAATAATGGAAGAAAGGGTGTGAGTGATTGGTATAAGAATTGAAACTTCATGCACAGTGCTTCTCTTGTTTTGAGTAAAGCTACAACTTAGAGAAGTTCCCTTCTTACTGTCTATTTATAAGCTTTCACTAGAAACAACTTGTATCTTGCTGTATAGAGAAAAGAGGAAGAATAATATACCTTATTTTTTTTTATTTTTCTTGTTTGATATGTTAATCAAACTATCGAGAATTCATTCTGTAACTATTCTGGAAGTGTGGTTCTTGCACAAAAATATAAATTTAATTAAGGAGTAAAATGTTTATATTGTCTTAAATCAACGAGCAACAATAATCTAGTGGTAGAAATGTATTCACCAGATATACATACATCATAATCAATTAAAGGTATCGTGAATTATCCCCTTCTTCATTGAGGAGTCTATAAAAGTATCTTTCTCATTTGACACTTTACGGTTATAACGCATATCTAGACATTCTTAACTTGTTAAAGGTGTCAATTAAACATTTTAACTTACAAAATAAATATTTTTACTCCTTCAAAATTTATATATTATGTGGAGACGAGTTAAAATATTTAATTGTCAACATGTCTAATGTGTAGTCGAAGTTAAAAGTTGATATTATGAACTTGTCAGATTTGACCTTTTTCTTAGCTTACGCAAGTTATTAATTAATTAGATTGGGATTTAAGATTTTTAAAATACGGGTACATTACTAATAAAAGGAGAAAAAAGAATATATTAAGTGAGAAATTATAATTATTCTTTTAGGTAAAATAATGACTTAGCATTTAATTAAGTGCATCGTCTAGTTTTTTTTGTAGCATGAATATTTAGTCAATAATTATATACGAAATTTCAGCGACATACTTTAATTATACATGAGTCCTATTATCCTCTGAATTATTTTTAAGTGTAATAAACACACACTTAACATAGACTAAAGTCTATATTGTCGCTCACATGATAAAGAGGTATTTTACACTCGTCTCTCCATGACCAGTAAAATTTCATGTCATTGATTCCTCCTTCTTCATTATCAATTGTCATTCCATAACCACTAGATCTACTTACTTTAACCATTAAAACTCATAACAATCACATGAAAATTATAACCCACCACCAAATTTATCCTTCCACTATCGTTGAATTCAATATCTACTATCAATTTTATTTTTCTTTCCATCCAAATAAATCAAATAAATTGAAATAATGCACAAGTACCCACTCAATGTATGACTAAAATCTCAGAAATACACTTATACTATACTAATGTCCTATTACTTCTGAACTTATTTTATTAATAATTTTCTCTCCCTTTTCGGCATACGTGACACTATCTTGTGGGCCCAACGCTGATTGACTTTTTTTTCAAGCTAGTGCCACGTAGGCAAAAAAGGAGTAAAAAATTACTTATAAAATAAGTTCGTGTGTAATAGAACCTTATGATAATATAAGTGTATCTCTGAAATTTCAGACATAGGTTGAGGGTATACTTGTATATTTTTTCAATTTCATAAATTATGATCCAAAATCTACATTAAGAAAACACCTAAATTTTGAACTCTGATTCGAGAAGAACTCAAATTGTGGTATTTTTTTTCTAATTGAATTTGGGTTAAGATGAGGTTGATTGAAGTGACAAAGAAAGAGAAGCAAAAATTCTCGGACAATTTAAATATGTTGTGAAAATGATAAAATATGACTCTATTTCATAAAAACAATTTTAAAAAAGTATCAATTTAAGTTTCAAAGTTAATTAACTATTTTTACATATTAATTATTCTCACATGCTTTTAAAAGGCTGTATTTATATATTACACCTTAAAATAATGTAAAAGAATAATAAGCCTTGTATATAATCAAAATGTGTCGTCAAAATTATGTGTATAGTTAAGTGGGCTACTTGTCCTTTTTCCTAATTAAAATAATTCAAGAAATATGTACATATATATATATCTAATTCATCAAAAAATATATAATAAATTCATATATATCACATTTTTTTCTTTTGCCTCTTGCTATAATAATAATAAGCAAACTATCATTATAAATTTCTAATCATACTCAAATTAGGAGACATTTTTCAAAAAATTTATCTTAATCTTATCTATCATAATTAAAATAAATTTTATCCTAAAATTATAATCGCAAAATAACTTTATAACGATATCAATTATCGAGCAATTATATATAATAAATATAATATAGGCATCAATTATGCATATGAACATTAAAATATTTTGCAAATATAATTTATGGACAGCATTAATTCTACGACTTTCGGTCACCGACCTCTAAAGTGACTGTCTTTTTAGCGCCGCACCCATATCTGCAAACAAATCCAATTCCACGTGTCAAATTTCTATTGCCCATGATGACCTGGCCAATTTCTAAATTTAAATTTTTTATATATTTAACAAAATTACCTTTCAATTTTTGAGTGAACATTTAAATTTATATAAAATTAAACATGTAAAGTGTGTATTTTACGTGATAACATACATGTAGAACGTTATTAAGATACAAAATAGTAATGTCGGACATCATATAAGACACATGAATTTGTTCAAAAGCGGAGTTAGAAATTTAACGAAGGATGTCTAGGTGCTAAAGTGAATGTGTTCTTTTAAAAAAAAGTGAAAACAAAAAATCCGCTAGAAATTTCACGAAAAGTAGGGGTGTTCGTGATTTGGTTTGGATCTGTTATTGATTAAAATCAAAACCAAGCCAATCTAGTCGATTTTTTAAATTTCTAAAACAAAACCAAACCAAATGAAAAAAATAAACATCGATTTGGTTATTGTCGATTTTGGTTCAGTATTTCTGGTTTTTTCGATTTGAAAGTAATATTTTTTTAGGATATACGTATCTTGATAAAAAAAACATCTAGCACATGAACAATGGACAGAAGAGCTATTGTTGGTTCAATTAAGTAATTAAGCAATACTAGAACTATCATTACACGAACAAAGTTATTAAGTGTGTGACTATCTTATGAAAGGTATGGTAGGTAATAAATTTGATGGAAATTGGAATTAGGATTGTATTTGAGCTAAAATTTAAGTGTTACGCTTGAGAAAGTTGTAAAGTTAAAGACTTAAGTTACTTAAAATTTAACAAAATATTTATATTTATTTATAAATAATATATAAATAATTATAAAAATTTATATTTCTAATTTATCAGTTTGCTTGGTTGTTTTGCAGTTATTTTTCAGTAAAATCAAAATCTAACCAAATAGTTTCGGTAATAAAAATTTAAAAACCAAACCTAATCAAATCAAATCAAATATCATTTTTTTAATCGATTTGATTCGAATTACGATTCGATTTGGTGGTTTAACCATAATCATGAGCCCTAGCGAAAAATATGGTGTCCATATGCTAAAGTGAGTCTGCTCTTCTTTCAAGACATTTAAACCACTAGATTGCATCATAGTGTTGTGTCAAGGATATTCTGAATATATATTCATTTAATCACTTTATTTATTATTTGTATATACGATATAATTTTTCAACCAATGACATTCAAATTAGATACTTTGACATAAGTGTAGCTGCACCATTTATTCGTTTAATTTTACGCAAAGTGTCTTCTAATTAAAGAAAATATTGAGACCAAATTAATAACTATACTATTTATTTATTATGCTTAAACGCAATCTACTAGTATATTATTTAACAGAAACCACACGTAGGCTACTGACTCCACTTTTATATATATAAAATAAAATATAATCATATAAAAAGAATATCCAGTTATTATAGAGATCACTCCTCATTTTCTCGAGGACAAAAATGGATATATTTATTGGAGAACAAAATTTATTATTAATTATAATTTTGATCATATCCCATTCATCCTTCAAAATCATATATTATTTTTCTTGTCCATTATTTTCTCCTCCACAAATTATGTTGACATATATATATATATATATATAATAACAGCAAAAAGTTGAAACTGACATCATCTCACACGATAAGATAACTGTGAGTATGGTAATCGACAAATAAATAAACTTTAAATATTGTATGTTCATCCTCAAATTGTATTATGGGCATATATATATATATATATTCAAAGGCTTCAAAACATGCAAAACTTAAAATTAAAAAAAATGGATATATATCTATCTATGTTTTTATTTAAAATTGATATGCTCATTGTTATGAAAATAATTCATATATATTTCTATTGATATATAAATGAATTACTTTTTTTCCGCGGAAGAGAAAAAAATATTTTTTGATTTCATTTATTGATTATTTTTTTTATAACAAGTTAATTCATATGGGATATATTTAATTTGATCTTCATCACATGTTTTTTTTTGAATTTTTTTCAGCGACTAATTTAAATTTTTATTTTGATAGTCAGATTTATTTATATTTCACTAGTTTCCTTGTAAAATTTATCACAGATATCCCAATTTTTTTAATAAATACAAAACTAATTATAATATTGCCAAAAAAATTATTTTAAGTTATAATATAGCCATAAAAAGTGTGTTCAGTTTTTTTTCTTTATACTTAAGAATGAAAGAAAAAAAAACTCAAATAATGATAATTAGACGAGCCAAAAGATAATTTATGTGTGAAAAAATTAAAATTGAAGAAACCTTACCCCAGAACACGAACCAGGTCGTGTAAGTTGCTTTTAAGTAAAGACAGAGTAAAGACACAAACACTTATTGAATTAAAAATCTTCCTCACTCAAGGAAGGAAAAACCTCGTTTTATTAATTCAACTATAAGATTTTGTGATTACAACTCAATAATCAAAAGTCTTATCTCTACTACTCCCTCGATTGCCTCCAATCGATCTCTCCAAAAGGTCAAATCCACCTTTTGTTACAACTCTTACTAACACTCAACCCTACAAAGAGCCAAACCCACCCTTTGTACAATAAACTGTAAACTACAATTAAGAACAAAAACAAGACAAATAGTTCTACACGATAAAACCTTCTTACTCAAGAATGTTTTAAACGTAGTAATCCTATCAACCTTGAAGACTTCAATTTCATGAATAATTCTCCCTTGTTCTCTGTGTGAAGTCGTCGTATTCTTCATCAGCGTCTTCTTCTTCTTATAGAGTTCCTTTTGCCTTCAGTCCTTATCAGATAAGGTAAGGAAGTTATTATTAAACAAGGATTCCCTTTTAAAGTACAATCCTTATTATATATAACTTCCTTCCTTAATAATATATTTAAGGTTTTCCTTATTTGTATCAACTTATACCTTTAATATATTATTTTTGGCTTTGACAAATAACTCTATTTTCCTGATTACTTGGCTGACCCATTTTACTCGATCTTGGACTCGATCTTGGCTTCTTTTGCTGCGTACATTTACTATTGATTATTTGTGCTTCTTGTCTATCATCAAAACATGAATTATCGATTCTATCATATTTTATCATATTCCCCCTTTTTGATGAAGACAAACAAATCTTTCTGTGTGATGCATGCGCAAATACTCTTCCCCTTTTGACAAATCAAAAAGAATCCAACAACGGCTAAACAAACCCAATCAACATCCATAGCAACAATATAAGCCCAGCCAGTTGAGCATACTAAGCTTAAACAACTAAGAGAACCAAGTTCAAACAAGATGCTTTTTCAGTGTGAAGGTTGACCAGGCTTAGTTGAACAGAAGCCAGCATATCCAGAACTCTGTCAACTCTTGCATTGTTAGCAAGTTGCTGCTGCACTAACTGATCCTTCAACCTGTAAATTTCAGCGTTTGAAGTGTGGAGTTCAGCACGTAACTTCTGGTTTTCTGACTCAAGAGTTGCATATTTTTCTTCAGCTACTTTGAGTTCCCTGAGTAACTGAGCAACAGGACCAGATGTACGTGGAGAAGCATTTGCAACATGCTCCGACTCCATGGGAATTCCACACTCAGCAAGAACGGTTTGACTGAACATATCTGCATGAGTTAAAATCCTGTCTTCTCCCAATGGTACTTCAAATGCATCAAACACTTCCAAAAACTTCAATTCTTTGTCATCCATCAAAACTATAAACTTCATGTTTTATCATTCCCCTAGAATTTCCCCCTTTTTGATGATGACAAACTATGCATATGCATATGCATATGTCTATCCACATTATATAATTTCCCCCTTTTGGCATCATTGAAAATCAATAACCAAAGAACTCGAATAACATTCAACGAGTGCAATATCATTTTTAACTCATAGCCACTTGGGCAACACTTTCAAGTACACTTCTGATAACAAAATGGTTAGTTAATCTGAGGATATTAGTCATCTTACACTCATACACAATTAAGATCTTCAATGAGAAACGAAATAAACAAATATGTACCAATTTATGCCCTTAATCAAAAACATATAATATCATGAGTATGAGACAGACATAAGCACATCAAAGAGTCAAAAGAGTATTAAATTTGAGGATAAGGATTGGAACAAAGATTACTAATGTGAGGAAGAAAGGGATGTTTACTGCCATTGATAAATTTTTTTTCAGTATGCCCATTGTGCACCAGCTTCTTTATTCTGATCAGTTTTCCTAGAATGTGAAATTTCATCAAGAGAAGCATGAGATACATCATCACCCTTTTTTTTAACTCTACTCTGTAACATTTTCATTCTTCCATGATTTTCTTCCTTTTTTTTGATAGCCTTTTTCTTGATGACAACTTTGAAGGAGTACCAACTACCAGTAAGAGATTCATCACATTTTGGTGCACAAAGAGATGTGTTTATCAATAATGAAAGCAAGCAACAATTTATTTCTGTGAGAATTGTTCCCCCTGAGAGATAGACAAGTTATACACTTGGAATGGATGAAATATCAATTTGGAGTTTGTGAACCTGGTTCAGATGTGGATGGTAAAGCAAGGTTCCCCCTAAATTAAAGCATGAGTGACTTCAATACTGAGATTTTAGTCATTAGAGCAGTTTGGGATTGAACTATGCTTATTGTCAAAGAGGGTTCTTGGTGATCTTTAAGAAAGTTGAATTTTTGATGATTGACCAGGTTCATTAGTGCTTATGTTTGACCCAAACTCAAGAAATTAATGCATTGAAAAAGGATGGTACATACCTGAGTATTACAGAGAAACCAGGTTCCCTTTTTTTTGTGTTTTTTCATGATTTACTTAATGGTGTTAGCAAAGAGTAGAGATAACATCCGCAAACTTTCTAAGCATTGTTTGAGATGTGACTTGAGTGTGTACCTGTTACAGTACGAGGTTGAGTTAGCAGATATTCATTGTATAATTACTCAAGCGTAAGATTATTCTTTTACTAGCCAATTATTAAAGGAAATCATGATAATGCATCAACTTGTTTCAATAACACCATGCTTTGACTGATTTTTCTCAAGTTCTTCATATTCAAGGCCTTCACAAGAATGTCGTATCATCATATTCTCCCAGATCAAATGAATCTCAAGTTGATTCACAAAGAACCAACCTTGTCAATTTTTAATACCTTCCAATGAACAACAAGGACCATGTTCACACAACAAAGTTCCCCCAAAGGTGTGTCATACTCTTACTGTCTTGATTGCTCTAATATTCCCCCAATTTCCAGAACCATAGATAAGTAGTAATTCATATTACAGGTGCATCAATGATTGTTAGCTGTGAACCAGGTTCATATGCAGTGTTCCCTAAATTTGCATCATCAAAGATGTTTGATATCATGTCACTTTCTTCAACCTTTTTTTTTCATTTTTCTCATCCTTTTCAAGGAATAAACTGCCTCCTTGAAAATCGAAGAGCGAGAGGAAATTTTCTACCATTTTTAGCACCATTTTGGAGCATGCACTATTCATGTACCAAGTTGGTCTTTTCCCTCTCACCTTCACCTGAAACACTAGTCAAAGATTAGTCTTGGGAACCCAGATTAGCTTGGGCCCCTTTATGTGAGTAAAAGGATGAATAAGATTTCTTCTAGCCCATAAAGGCAAATAAGAAAACCTTTTATTTGGAGCATTTTTATTTCGAACCAGGTTCTTAGCCGTATCAGTCTTTTCCTTTTTGGTGAACTTAACATTTTTCTGAAAAGCCTCAAATAAAGCTTTACATTGATTCTTTAAATGACCTGAGTTTCCACAATGAGTGCATAAACTTTTAGACATGTGAATAATATGTGACACAAGATTATTCTGTTTTTTAAAACCTATCCCACTTCGACTAGTGGTTTGCTTTTCTTGAATCTGGGTTAAAATTTCAGAGGACCTGGTCCATCTAAGATTTCTTTCCAGATCCAGTTTGGTATGATCAAAATTTTCTTGTAGCAACCTATTCCTTTCTGTTAAAGCTTGATATTTTATGGTTAACAATTTCAGTTTTTCTTCTAGAGCTGATTGAAGTTCACTAGCAGAGTTTTTGCCCTTGTGACTTAACTCTGAAATTTTAATTTGTTCTTTTAATTTATTTTGAAAAAAGTGATTGTGTTTCTTAAGATTGTCATTGACTTCTCTTAAAGATGCATAGTTTTCCATCACTTGTTCTCTTTCAGAATTGACAGACTGATATGCATCTATAAGAGTACTCAATAAGGACTCTAGTTCCTTTTTAGAATATGATTCAATATTTATTTTGATGTGATGAAAACTTACCTTGCTTTGATTGTCATCTTCTTCATCATCTTCAGAATCTGATCCATCCATGAGTGCTAGTATGGTTTCTTGTGATCTGTAGGTTTCCTTTTCTTCCTTGGTTTCCACTGCTACAAGGGCAAGAAAGTCACAGTCATCTTCTTGTTCTAGTGCAAGAAGAGACTGGTTTTCTGTCTCATCACCCTCAGAATCTTCATCAGATGAATTCCCCATTGCTGCAAAGGACCTCTTCATTGACATATCTGTCTCTTGAGTTGTCATTCTTCTGTTTGAGTGGACAAACTTATCCTTTTTTATGTCTTTGCCCTTCTCAGAGTTTGCCTTTTTCTACTCTAAGGCCCAAAGTGGATAGAATTTGATGAAGTGATCTGGCTCCCACACTTATGACAAACCTGGTCTTTAGTGTTTTCAGATGGTTTTTGAGAAGCTGTCTTTTGAAAGGTCTGCCCTCTCTTTAGCATTCTGGTGAACCTTTTGGTTATGAGGGCAATATTTTCCTCTTCAAAATCATCTGATGTAGTAGCTTTTAGAACCAGGTTCCTTTCCTTTCTTTTTCCTCCAATTTCCTTTTCTTGGTTTTTCTTGAGTTCGTATGTGATGAGATTACCAATTAACTCATCCATGGCCAGTGAGTCTAGGTCGCGGGCTTCAGTGATAGCCTCGACTTTGCTTTCCCAAGTTTCAGGAAGGACACTCAAGAGTTTCCTTACTGCCTTTCCATTAGGCACTATCTCTCCTAAAGAGTACATCTCATTAATGATGGAGGTGAACTTGGTGTGCTTGTCTTGAATAGTCTCCCCTTCTGCCATCTTGAACAGCTCATATTGCCTGTTCAAGTTATCAATTTTAGACTTCTTGACTTGTGTTGTTCCCTCATGAGCTGTTTGCAGTGTTTCCCATATGGCTTTGGCATCTTGACATGACGAGATTCGATTGTATTCGTCTGGTCCTATGCCACATATCAGAATTTTCTTGGCTTTGACATTGTTTTGAATTGCAAGCTTGTCTTCAACATTCCATTCTTTTCTTTCCTTTGGGATTTTGGTGATTCCATCAGTTGCGGTTTTCATAGGTATGGTTGGGCCATCTAGAATTACTCCTCATAGATCAGTGTTTTCGCCAATAAGATGGTCCATCATACGATTTTTCCACCATCCATAATATTTGTCATTGAACAGTGGTGGTCGTGTTTGTGAAGCTCCCTCTTGTGGGGTAGGTGGTGCTGCCATTGAGTCTTTTCAAGGTGTGAATCTTTTAACGAAAAGACCTGCTCTGATACCAATTGAAGAAACCTTACCCCAGAACACGAACCAGGTTCGTGTAAGTTGCTTTTAAGTAAAGACAGAGTAAAGACACAAACACTTATTGAATTAAAAACCTTCCTCACTCAAGGAAGGAAAAACCTCGTTTTATTAATTCAACTATAAGATTTTGTGATTACAACTCAATAATCAAAAGTCTTATCTCTACTACTCCCTCGATTGCCTCCAATCGATCTCTCCAAAAGGTCAAACCCACCTTTTGTTACAACTCTTACTAACACTCAACCCTACAAAGAGCCAAACCCACCCTTTGTACAATAAACTGTAAACTACAATTAAGAACAAAAACAAGACAAATAGTTCTACACGATAAAACCTTCTTACTCAAGAATATTTTAAACGTAGTAATCCTATCAACCTTGAAGACTTCAATTTCATGAATAATTCTTCCTTGTTCTCTGCGTGAAGTCGTCGTATTCTTCATCAACGTCTTCTTCTTCTTATAGAGTTCCTTTTGCCTTCAGTCCTTATCAGATAAGGTAAGGAAGTTATTATTAAACAAGGATTCCCTTTTAAAGTACAATCCTTATTATATACAACTTCCTTCCTTAATAATATATTTAAGGTTTTCCTTATTTGTATCAACTTATACCTTTAATATATTATTTTTGGCTTTGACAAATAACTCTATTTTCCTGATTACTTGGCTGACCCATTTTACTCGATCTTGGACTCGATCTTGGCTTCTTTTGCTGCGTACATTTACTATTGATTATTTGTGCTTCTTGTCTATCATCAAAACATGAATTATCGATTCTATCAAAAATATATCTTAAACTTTGCTAAAAAGATCATATATATATTCCTGTATGATTTTTTTTTTCTAAAACTAAAAGTAAAAAATATAATACATTTAAAACTAATTTTTTCACTTATATTAGATGAAAGATATATGTGAGCTTTTTTTTTGTAACGGTAGAGGTTTGTGTGACCCATTTATATAACGATAAAAATATATATATGAGTCATTTTCATAACGATGACTATATTAACTCTAAATAACTAAATTGAAGGATATAGCAGATTATTTTTCTAAAAAAAAAAGGATTACCTAATATTCTATTAATGTCTATTTATATTATTTGAAATCTCAATTTTTTTGAATATAATTTAATTCAGATTCACGTCATATAAACCTTAATATTTAAGGAGGATTGAAATGTCTTTGTTAGGAATATTTTCGTTTCCTGCATTTAAAATTTTGATTTAAAATAGATGCATCTAATCCATTATGTCTCATGACTCACGTCCTTTGGAGGATAACGAACAAGCTTTGACGTTTTAGCTACGACAAAAAATACGTGATAATAAATTATTTTTTTGGGTAATATTTATTATCTGTTATAAAATCTAAGCTCAGAATAATATAAGTATAAAGAAAGATGATAAGAGAAGTAGATATAAAAGAATATTTTCTTTTTATTCAAGTGTGTTTCAAACGGTGAGTGATGTCTCTATTTGTGGTGTTGAGATATCACTCTCAGAGGTCACCAAACTAATAGATACATGTTTATCCATAATGAATCATATCACCTTGGAAATATACATACATGAATACAAGTAATTCATGAATATCCAATGGACAATCCACTTAATTAGTGCAATGAATTTGTAATATTATCGTAATAATATTTATATTGATCGAAATAAAGTCATTATATCTAAACTCACTAAATAAAATATAACATTTATAATTGGTTATTAATTTTTTTAGTTGTTGTAGTGTTGAGAAATTAAATAGTGATAATTAGAGGCGGAATTATAATTTTTAATAAAGGAGTTCAAAATTTATAGAAATAAACATATAAAGTATCCGAAGAGAGTTTTATCATCTGCTACATATACA
This sequence comes from Solanum lycopersicum, assembly GCF_036512215.1. Lineage (NCBI taxonomy): Eukaryota > Viridiplantae > Streptophyta > Magnoliopsida > Solanales > Solanaceae > Solanum > Solanum lycopersicum. The sequence goes on along the minus strand of NC_090807.1, from coordinate 5,182,996 downwards.
TATAAATTATTTTAATTATATATAAATAATATAATTTTTTGTTTCATACAAGGTTGCTCTGTCCCCGGTGATACAATATTATCAATTATTGAACTTACGTTTAACTTTTTTAATTTAATATAAAAAAAGTTAGTAAAGAATTAAGTTAAATTAAGCCTATCTTGTTCTCACTCCATAATTGTAAAATATCACGTGAAAATAGAATTAAAGACAAGTGGAAGAGTCATTTATTGGCAAGTGGATTCTTTTGTGATTCATAGCTCCTTCTCATAGAGGGATAACAATTTGGTGAATCGAAATAAATTGGAGCGATTAAAATGAGTTAAAATTTAATTTATGAATTTTAATTTGCTTAAGTTAAGCTGATTTAATGTAAAATGAGTCAGGTAATGAATTATATGTTCAATTTTAACTAAGTCATAATTGTTTTAATTTCTCTTTTATAAATTTCTGATACCTAAAAAGGTTAATTTTTTCTTTATTATAAAACATATCAAATAAAAAAAATTAAAAATATTTTAGTAAGATTTCTGAAAAATCAATTTGAATAAGATGTAATTGATTGAGTTTATAAATAAACAGGATAATAATCAATCCAAAATTAAACGAGGTAGATGGATTGAATTTGATTTCGCCAATAACTTCTCCTTTAGTGTTTGTCTTTTTTTAAAAAAGAAAAAAATGTTTTGGACGGAAATATTTGAAAGTGACTAAAAGCTTATCGACCACTAAAATTCATCAATATTATTTATTATAAAGGGGCGAATGAAAAATTTAAACAATCTAGTTTCCAAAAAAAAAAAAAACTTAATGATTAAAAATAGAAACGTAACTTTAATTTTTCTGGATGAAAAAAATCACAATATTTCAATTTATGTTTTTGTTTGTTATCTGAATATGTCAAAAGAAAATGTGTGGTCTAATAATATTATTATTCCTTTAAAGGAAAAAAAAACTAACATCACAATATTAGTAGCATCATGCCTGTCTCCCTAACTCTTTATATATATAGATATATATATATATATAGGGGCGGACCCAGTAACTCAGACGTGGATGTTCGAGCACCGATTGATTTTCAAATTTTTTTGTATATATATAGAAAATATGATACATATATTATTATAATTTAAATGAGCACCCATAGAATAAAAACAGCTGTGGGTGGGACTGATTTAAATCTTTGTAATAAGAGGCGCGTTATGTTAAAGGAAGTGAGCACGCACAATCTTTGAATTCTGAATCCGCCACTGTGTATATATATATATATATGACAATTATTTTTGTCTTTCCAACGAGTCGTTTATTTTATTTGGAAGATAATTTCAAATACATGACTAACACATTATATCTTTTTTAAATTTTATTTATTCATCACTTATTAGTCCATGAAATTGTGATTAATTAGAAGCAATACAATAACCTTTTTGTAAGTTATTTCTTGCATTCTTAAGTTCTATGCTCCGATCTAATTTATTTCACTTTAGTTAATTTATAAATTTGTTCTATTGATTCACATATATTTTAAAGAGTGTGTTTCAGTTGGATCTGAGGAAATGAATTTTGGAGAATAATTTTTTTTATGTTTAATTGATAATTTTTTTTTTAACTTTTATTTGTTCATGTTGATACGTATAATTCTTATACAAAATATATACAAAGGGTAGTTATAATTAGCAATGAATAGTCTAACATTAATTAGCTTTTGATACACAAATAAAAAAAAATTATGCGGTTAAACAAACTTATACTACTTAATTACTCATCATAGTTATAGTTTGCTATAATTATCACTCACGACTAACGTTATACTACATTAATTACGTGGGGTGACTTTGATAATTAGTCACGTTTGTATATGTATGATTTGCCAGAATATACAAATACATATACGTAATATACAATTATCTAGCCTATATACATACACAATTCACCTCTCTCGCTCGCCTCCCTCCTCCCTCTCTCAGTCTCCGTCACCTCTCTCCTCCCTCTCAATGTCGCTTGTCATATATACAAATGCATATGTATAATATACAATTATCTAACCGATATACATATATAATTCACCTCTCTCACACTCTTTGTCCTATCTCGTTCGCCTCTCTCCTCTTCTCCCAATCTCGCTCGCCTCTCTCCTCCTTATAACATGTAGCTACGAGTTATAATTATTAAATATAGTTATGTAAAGTAATTAGACTATTTTTGAGTGGCTATGTGATAGACACAAAATGGCCCAAATTGTTGTAAAATATGAATGGTATACTAAAAGAAATATAGACAAGATGTATGAGGAGTAAAATATAGGGATCAACTTGTTCAATTGTTTTCAAGTTATGTGCATCTTACAATGGTGAATGAACAACCCTATTTATAGGTTGAAGAATCAGTCCAAAAGTCACCATATTAAGTGTCATAATAAATAGATACATATATATTATCCAAAAAGATTCATAGAATCTAGGGCATATATACACATAGATGATGATAAGTGTAAGTTTATGGATAAACTCAATGACAATTCAGTTATAACCCTCTTCTTGGATGTCCATATATAATGTGTCTCGTTAACATTTTACTAGGAAAAATTCGGTGATAAAAAGTCTAGTGAAAGAAAAAGAGTACATACATATCATAATATACTTTGAGTGCTGCCTGATTAAAAATATTACCAGAAAAATTCAATTGGAACAATCTCATGGTTAATGAAAAGAGTACAATGAGCATTTCACTCCTCCTGATGAAAACTTAACTTGATATCTTGGAAAATGGTCATTCCAATCTTATATCTCAACTTTTCTACTATCGAGGTTGAAAATGCCTTAAGAATAAATTTGTTAGATTATCGCTTGACCAAATAGTTTAAACTCACATCTCACCATTTTGTTGAAAATCATGTGCGAGAAGAACATCGTCGAAATGTACTTTGTCCAGTCTCTTTTGATATGATGTTCCTTGAATAGAGTTATACATGCATCATTATCTTTATATATGATGGCTGGAATATCTCTTTTCAAAGAAAAATCACACAGTTTCGGCATGTGAACAATCAATAATTTGTATGTGCACCAATTGTATTAATACATGATATTTTTAATCATTTTCATATGATTGAAATATATTTATTTTTCTTTATGTTAAGCAATTTCACAAACATTGGAGTACTCAATGAAAGTGTTTTGAGAACTTTTAAATTCTTTAAGGATTTTCATATAACTTTTATCGTCTAGCTAGGCATGACAATCATTCATTACACATATTCAAGTATTTCATTTGTTGCTAGACTTGAAACAAATTTCATTGCAGCCAGCAAAAGAGAATAAATCTCCATTTAATAATGTCAGATTTTTTTGCGAAAATCATTTATGCTCCAATGCATAAATGGTATTTTTATATATTAAAATGTAGATAATTTTAAGGATAAAATTTCTTTTACTTTAATAAACTTAAATTGGAAGTTTTATTGTTAAGCTAAATAAGATAATATTTTATTTTAAAACTGAATAATAAGCTAAATGAGATGAAAATTTCATTTTAAAGCTAAACAAGATGAAAGTTCTATTTTTTAAATATATAATTGTGCCCTTTAACTTGGCTTCAAATCACATTACGCTCTTCAACTTTGGGTGTGCACAAGTAGACACTTAAACTTGTATAAAGTTGAACAAATAAACACACATGTCTTACATGTCATTTTTTGTCCTACATGGTGTCCTACGTGTATTGTGCCACGTAGGACTCATGTGTTTATTTATTTAAAAGTTGGATAGTTAAAGTGTATGTTTGTGCATTATGTAAGTTGAAAGTCAAAGTCAAAATTTGATGTCAAATTTAGGGTCTACTATATGTATTATGCCTAATTTTAAAAAACACACGGCACAATCATGGAAATGAATACACAATATATTTAAGCTTGATAAGATGAAATTTTATTTTTAAGAATGAATAACTATTTAAAGCTTGCCAAGAAAATGTAAGAAAAACAAACTAAATAAGGTGGAAGATATTATTGTAAACAAACAACATATTCTTAGAAATTATGCGACGAATATAAGTTTGTATATGACAAACCAAACAAGAAATAAAAGCTAATCTTATAAATTATACAACGAATCAATGTTTAGATATGCGATTTCAAGCTGATTTCATCTCATGATTTTATGTCATTAGATGAAATTCCAAACTCTCCAAAAAGCATGTTGGAATTTCAAATGATGACTTGAAAATTTTCGAATATAAAAATTGACTCACAGATTTATATTTTGTTAAAACTCCACTTTTACATCTACCAACCATTTATTTCATTCGTAAACAACTTTTTTTTTAATTCATACTACTTTTAAATAAATCATCTCATGTAACAATTATTCTCACCAACATAAAGATTGGTATCCCTTCAAATCAATTCCTACTTTACTATTTATATTCACCAAGTTCATTATTTTTGATAAATTTATTTACCAAACAATGTCCATTATTGATTTTTTTTAAAAATTAAAATAAGTTCGGATCAATAAATATTATATTTTTTAAGAATAACTTTTTGATAGTGTTTTACTTTTTATAAACTTTTGCTAATTTAAAAAGTTTATATAAAGGAATTGAGACAATTTTAATAGTTTTACAACTCATAAAAAAAATTATATTTATGCGAAATATACTAACATAAAAAATTAAATTATATACCTAAACAAATCTAAACTTTATCTCATAATTTCATATTACATAATCACAAGCCTATACTTTTTTTTTGGCTTAAGTCATCTACAACCACTTAAAGTTGTCTACATATTTCATTTAGGCACATTATCTTAGATTTGTTTCAATTGAACACCTTTTTAGTTAAAAAAAATACCTATCGAACATATTTTGACAATCAATTAAAAATAAAGATGGTGTGTCATACACTCGTGGTTGACATGGCATGGTAGCTAATAAAAAAGATACATCTGGCATTGGGCCCAGAAAAACACAATTAAATAAATAAAAACTATTTTTTGAGAAAAAAAAATAAAAAAAGAGCAACCTTCCCTTTTCTTCTTCTTCCCGGAACCACTCTCACCCAACCCCAACTTTAAATTCCACATTTTTTTACCAAAAGACACAAAATCGAATCATGTTTCGAATAACCATTTTCACTTTGACGTTTTTCCTTTTAATTTGAAATTATATATTTTTTTTCGATCAACCCACCTACCTCTCTCCTTGAATCTAATTCAATTTTGGAAATGATATTTCTTCCAATCACACTTTTTCTTAATCATTAATTAAGATTTGTTAAAATTGAAAAATAATAATAACAAGTTTTTGTCCAAAAAAAAAATCTATTCATATCTTTTTTCATCATAATTAATAGAACTTCGTCAAGATATTTGAAACTTAAATCAATATAAAAGAAAAAGGAAAAGCAGAAGAAGAACGATAGAGGGTGAGAGAAAGAGAGAGGTGGAGGTGATGGTGTCTAGTGTAGTGTGCGTATGTAAAAAGATTATGAAAAATGGTGAAATAATAGTTGCAGCAATATTGGGGAAGAAGATGTATGTTTCTTTTTTTTTTTTATTAATTTTTTTTAAAAATTAAATTAGGTGTAAAAGTTAATGAAAAAAAAGAAAATATATTATTTTTCATAACTTAACGCGCTCAAAGAAAGTGAACTACACATTTTTTTGCCATGTCAGCATTTTGTGTTTAATGGAAATAATTTTTGAACAAATAAGATGTTCAAGCGATATATAAATAAGTTAAAGTGTCTAAGTGAATTTTGCGAACAACTTTAAGTGATTGCACATGAGTTAAGCCTTTTTTTTCTTTTACTAAAACATGCCATAATAATAAGTCAAACTTGATTATTATAAATACATATTACTTAAATCTAGACTCAACTAGTAAAAGTTTGACCAATTAATTATATGTATAGTCATCTATCATTTTTTATATTTATACTCCTAAAGTATAAGATTCTGTATTTATTAAAACCCCCTTTCCTTTTTTATCCTACTTGGCTACACCTCAAATAAGTACTTCTTCCCTCTCTTCTTCTTCAACCCCACAACTCTCTCTTCTCCAAATTGTTTTTTAGAAAAAAAGGTGTTGTTTTTATCATACCCAAATTCCAGTTTGTCCATTCATGTAAGTTTTTTTTTTTAGATCATCTATCAATGGAACATAAATTTTTTATTTTCTTTTTCTTGAAAATCAAAATTATTTTTGGCACCCTTTATTTTAGCTAATGTGATAATTATTTGAGATCAGATTTTTCTGGATAGACTAAATTCATGGAATTTTTATTTTTTTTAACTCTACAGGTTTTTTGAGCTGAAAGTTTGAACAATTGTAGAGGTTTTTTTTTGAAGAGATTTGAAGATTTTATAAGGTATGTTGCTGTTAAACTGTAACTTTTAATTATTATTATTATTATTATTATTAAGTTAAAAGGATTATCAAGTTTTGAATTATTTTTTTCTGATAGAGATTTTCTTTGTTTAATTTTACTATATTATAAATTGATAAGAAATAAATTATTTGGTACTATGTAGCATATAATTTAGCCCATTTATTTTGAATAAGAAGAAGATTTTTTTTTTTATCAAGTGATGGAATTGGAATTCTAGAATCTAGAGTTTCTCGTAATTTTTAATTTTCAGAAATTTCTAATTTAACTGTTTTTTTAACTCTGATTTATATGGATTGTTTATCTTGCTTGATTTTTATTATTACAATAGCCATTATATTCGGGCTAGCTTGTGCTTACCTTTGATTTGTTTTATGGATATTTGTTATTTTTCACAACTAGTATATATTAGATAACTCTGTCCATCAAGAAGGAGACATGAGAAAAAATTATCGATGTGTTTGGCGTGAAGAAAAATAAGTTGATTTCTTATTTATTTCTAGTGTTCGGTAAAAAAATAATATTCCAAGTGTATTTATGTGGTATCTATCAAAACATTATGGCGGCGGAATGGGATGGGGGAGTGAGGGACCGGGGTTCGTTTTGCTGGAGAAAATATTTTCCAGAGACTAACCAAACACTGAAAAATTGAAAAATATTGTTTGAGAACGATATTCCTCCACACCAAACACACTCTTAGTATTATATTTTTTTTCAAAATCTCTGATGAGATTTAAACCTGAGACCTTGTAGTTTTCAACTTAATCTATTAACCACTTGCTAGTGTTGCTTGATTTTTGCAATAATTTAAAGATAAAGCCTGCCACATTGTTGATTATAGAAAGGAAATAAGTCAAGGAGAGCATAAATTTGATCTTTAATAAATAAATGTTTGTATATCATTTTATCAGTTTTGTGTATTTTATTTATTTGGATAATAAGAAGTTTCTAGGACTTGTCTGGTAATTTATTTCTTATGTTTTGCTTCTTTGTCTAATGGTACTTGTGAATGTTACCCAATTTTGGGTTTTGAAAAAAAGCATGGAATAGGCTTCTAACTTTGAAGAGAAGAAAAGTTGGTTAAAGCAAATAGAGAATTTAGTATAAAGTTATTAGTGCTTAAGATATTTGGAGGCTTTTACTGTTGGTTCTTTTTGAGCTTTTATTCCATTATTTCTTTTTGCTCCCCTTTATTTGCTTAAACCACAATTTAAAAGGATGCCAAATTCTTTCTTTTTTGAAGAAATTACTTTGGCATGACAAATACTAATCAACAACATAGAATTGTTGAGAAAGGAGCTTTGACGTAGCTAGTAAAGTTGCAACCATGTGATCGGGAGGTTACGAATTCGAGAGGTGGAAACAACCTCTTGCAGAATTGTAGAGAAAGACTGCGTACAATAGAACCTTGTGGTATGGCCCTTCCCTGGACCCTGCTTATAGCGCAGGCTTAGTGCGCTAGCTACCCCGTTCAGCATAGAACCATTGAATTGGGTTGGATTGTTTGAACTTGATTTGCTATATTATATGTTAGAGTGGGTTAGAGTCCCACATTAGTTGGAGAATGGGTCAGTGGTTTGCTTATATTGACTTGGAAAATTCTCCAATCATGAGCTAGCTTTTGGGGTTGAGTTAGACCAAGTGCCATATATTAATATGGTATCAAAGTCAGGTCCATCTCCGCTTGTACTTCTAGTCCATTTTCTAGTTGTGCCTGAGTGTGAAGAGGGTGTTAGAGTCCCACATTGTTTGGAGAATGGATTGGTGGTTTTCTTATACGGAGTTGGGCATTCCTCCACCATGAGCTAGCATTTGGGGTTGAGTTAGGTGTCATATCTTCACAATATTATAATGGATGTCTGGTTTTTTAGATATTCCTGAGTGAAGCTTGAAAGTAAACTTTTTTTTTTTTTTTTACTTTTATTTCATTCAATAGGTGGTCGTGATATTTCTTTGTTGGATAAATATTTGGTTTAGTAGTTGATGGCATCACCAGACTTGCATACCTCTTGGCTATCAGCAGCTGTTGAATCTTTTGGTGGATCCTTCAACATACGCATAGAAGAAGGCGCAGCTGACAGTGTCGAATTTTTTGAAGATCCAACATCTCCTGTTTGTAATCTACCTACAAATATTCCGAAACCTCCTCCAGTTCCTGGTAAAATTCCGTCAAGAGCCACTATTCCTCGGCTACTTGCTAATTCTGATTGTGTCCCAAAAGATACATGGGACAGGCTCTTCAAAGAAGGATTTGGTGCAGATGTACATGTAATTACAGAAAATGGATCAGTTATTCCAGCTCATCATGCCCTTCTGGTTAGTACTCCCTTAATAATATCCTGCCATTTCCAAACCGCACACATCTTTTTCGTTGAGGCATTCACTAGATCACTGTTTTGTTATCTTCATTTTGACTGGATACTGTTTTGCACTGAATTGGGATTTTATAGGGTTAGAAATCCGAACGTTTTAACTTCTTGTTTTGTCTGTCAGGTTTTGTTTATTAACAATGCCCATTATTTATTGTGCTTTCTCCCTTATCATTTCCATAGACTGTTGCATCTCCAGTTCTGGGAAATCTTCTGCAGCAATCCAAAGTAAGGAATGGTATTAGATGCATAAAAATCGCTGGGGTACCTCATGACGCGGTCTATGTATTCATCCGTTTCCTCTACTCAGCCTGGTATGCAGAAAGTTTCACCTTCTAGAATTATTGAATCTTTAGTAAGTTTATTATTGATGATAAAAATGCTTATCCAACATTAGCTATTCAGGATAAGAATGGTATGAATGATCTTAAATTTCTTAAACATATGATTGAGTCAAAGGGCAATGTTTGCATAGCATCATAAATTTATGAAGATCTACGAAATCGAAGCTATTTACATGGTACTTTTATTTACACATAGTCATTTATGTGACCTTTTTAACCTAATGCAGTTACGACGAAGTAGATGTAAAGAAGCTTGTTCTGCATCTGTTGGTCTTATCACATTTCTACTCAGTACCATCACTTAAAAGAGTGTGCATAAACTATTTGGAGCAGGGTTGGTTGAACTCAAATAACGTAATAGATGTGCTTCAGTTGGCGAGGGACTGTGATGCATCACGGCTTACTCTCTTTTGCATTCGTATGGTCGTGGGAAACTTCAAGAGCATATCATCTACTGAGGGTTGGAAAGTAATGAGACGTGCTAATCCCACACTTGAACAGGAACTTTTAGAATTTGTTGTTGAAGCTGATACGGTAAGATGGTTACTGCAATTTGTCTAGAGAATATCACGTTCTCCTATATAATTAGAACACCCAGTGATTTGTCCCAGATCTACTGTGATGCCATGTCATTTGGAGTAGATTGATTGGCATAGATAGTCTTATTATTGTTTGTTTTTCAGAGAAAACAAGATAGGCTGAAGAAAATTGAAGAGAAAAAGGTGTATTTACAACTGCATGAAGCTATGGAAGCTCTGGTTCACATTTGCAGGGATGGGTGTCGAACTATTGGACCTCGTGACAAGGTGCTTAAAGCAAGCCAAGAGGCCTGTAGTTTTCCTGCATGCAAGGGGCTGGAGTCTCTGGTCCGTCATTTCTCTAATTGCAAAATTAAAGTTCCTGGTGGATGTATACAATGTAAGCGAATGTGGCAGATTTTTGAGCTACATTCACGCATTTGTGAAGAACCCGACTCTTGCAAAGTTCCTCTTTGTAGGTAAGTGAATAAACTTTCTGCTAACATTTTACTAGATAGAATCACAGTTCGTGAAGCGGATATATATTTAAAGTTTTGTCATACAGTATATGACTCGCGTTTTGTTTACTTCATCTGCTAGCACTATGCTTATCCACAGTAGATTACATGTCAATTATTGACATCACCTGCTAGCACTGTGCTTTCACGGCTATCGACTTTAGTTCTGTACCTTGCATATTTCAAACTATTGCAGGGCAAGCAAAGTTTCTTTGCATTAAGGATGACTAATTTTATATTTTTGAAGCATCTTTGTTGAAGAACTAACACTCTTACCATTGAAGCATATAGATGAAGTCGGGTCGTGAAAGTTGAAAAGTCAAAAAGTTTCAATACCTAAACATGTAGCCCTACTCATTTTTATCCAAAAGAGAAGGTGTATTGTAGCCCAACTCGTATTGGCAGTATATCCAAAAAATACCAAGCTACTTTTCACAGTACCATATCTAGTTTAAGATGGACAAGTGAGTGTTACAAGATGCATCGTACGCATATATTTAGCCGTTGACCATTTCTCTAAAACTCGTTGAACCCTTAAAAATCAGCACAAAATTACAAAGGCTGCGTGTTGCTTGGAATAGTAGTGATTCTCAGTTTGAAAACCAAAATCCTTTAAATGTTGGTCAACTACTTTCCTTCTGTTTGTATAGCTCACTTCAATTATCCTCCATTAACAAATGCCTATTTTTTTATTGCTTTAGTCATTTCAAGGTGAAAATGCTGCAACAGACCAAGAGGGACGAGGTGAAGTGGAAGGTGTTAGTAAGCAAAGTGAGAGCAGCAAAGAATGCTGTGAGTTTATTCTCATCTCGACGACGGTTATCTTTTTAATGACCATAGAATAGTGTTACATGATGCGCATATGGCCAATATTTTAGCTGGTCATAGAAGCTGTGTTAATTACAGCTATTCACATATAGAATAATGTAACCATTTCTATTTCTGATTAATTTATGGCCTAAATTTATGGTCAGTTCTCTTTCCATAGACAATTGATACAAAAAGTTCAAAAATATAGCAACTCTATGTATTTTCTAGAGTTGAATGTTATCATATTTTGAATGAAACAAGAAGAGTATTACTATTTCTTATAAGAGTATGATACAACTGCACATTTGAGTGTTTATTTTTGCTTAATATTTTTTCCCTATACCATTTATATGTGACAATAAGTGTATAAGATTATAGGTTAGATTATTATCCATTGTTCAGGTATATCATCGGTTTATCGAGAACAATTTCTCTATCTTCTCAATGTAGGTGTAAGGTTTGCGTACAATCTACCCTCCCTTGTTAACTCCAACCATCCCATAAACGATAAAATCACGATATTATTCACTTCTTCAATATAATATATATAATTTTTTCTGAAATGGTAAGATCTCTGTATAATACATAAAAAATACATATAGGGATGAAGAACTCCAGGATATTTCATCTTCAGAAGAGTTACCTTGTTGCCTTCACTGTCAACACGAAAAACTTGTGAAATATACAATGTTTGCTCTTTTATTTTTCCAAATCTGTGCACACTTGATCAATGATAGAGAGGAATTCCTTAACTACCATAAATATCCTGATCCGTCGAGCTTCTTCTTTAGCCAAGTCTCCATAGAAATATTCTGTTAGCTCCTTTACCATGGATAGAGAAAATTCCTCTTGAGCTTGTATATTCATAATCTCTCCCTCTGCTTTCTTCAAGAATCCATTCATCGACTCGCAAAACTTTCTGCTACTCTCATCCAAAACAAACTCTTGATTCAGTTTTAGAACCTCAGTAACCTTAGCAACTCCTGCTGCTAGTTTTGCAACTTCATTGCTAAGAATATCCGAGTCCATCACAGCTGCTTTCTTCACGTTAGCAAGCTCGTGGCTCAAGGCAGAGATAACGTGAACACCATTTCTAAACTCAAACTCATTGTGAGACGATAACTCTGCATCAGAAAGGTGAGAACCTTCTGCTCTAATAGTTTCATGAAGAACAAAATGCAGGAGGGTGGTTTTTCCATCAGCACCTTTAATATCGACAAGCTTAAGAAGTGCGTCGAGCTTGAAGGCACGTGCATCTCCTCTGTCTGTTCCCATATTCATACGGTTTCCAGTTCTGAGTACAGCTTCCAAAAGCCTTAAAAATGTTCTGCTATTCCTTAACTCTTCACATGCAATCTGCAATAATGAAATAACAAAAAAAGAAAGTGAGAGAAGTGAAATTTTATATAACTAAAGGTCCCTAATTCTAAGAGAATCCATATGGAAAAACAGAAGCTGACTATTTGTAAAGTCAAGATCAGCGAGAACATCCGCCCTGAGGAAGCTCAAAACGGGCATTTCCAGCCAGTTTTGAGTTGGGGAGTCGGAGTATAAGACTCAGAAAAGGGATCAAAATCAACCTAGCTAGGAACTTAAGTAGAGTAAATTTCAGACAAGAAGATTTTTATCATCATACAACTGCAGTGTATGTAGTGTCGTTCCATCAATGCAGACTAGGACTAGGTTCGCGAGTTCATGGATGGAAATCATAATTTACCTCGAATGTCTGAAATGACTTGGTTAGGTATTCGACCTCAGAATCAAAACAAGCTATGTAAAGCATTGCATCCACTCTCTTAAATGCAAAAGGTATATCAACCACTGCCTTGAGAAATTTCTCAGCAGGGCCTAGTTTGAATGGCGATTCATCTTTGATGTTCTTCAGCTTCCATTCTTCTTCTTTCGTGGGAGCCATCTTCATCAGACTCTCCAGTAGCTCCATTCTGAGTGTGTCTGCACTACCTGGTTGGTTTGTTTGTTTTTTTAGGATAAAGAAGATACATAAGTAGTTCCTTATGCAAAAGCATCTTAATTTTCACTTTTTGTCCTAGACTGGGAGGTGGTTAAGGGGCAAAGAGAATATGTTAAATGAGTAAATATGTAAAACAAAAGGCTTGATGAGCATCAGAGCTCATTCATAAATATGAATATGACATCCCAACAAAATATGATGAGCATCAGAGCAACATCAAACAAGTTTATTTTTCTTTCCTAGATCTTTTAAACAATTTGACTCATCAATTATTGTGATTTATAGTACCTTTTACGTAGTTTAGAAATATATAAGATTTCATGGGTAAATTCCAGGTCAAACTTAAACTGTTTTCGCTCAAAAAAACAATAATGTACCACATAAATTGGTACAGAGGAGTACTAGCTATGGCTTAAGGTGTTAATAATGGACACATCACTTGGTAGGACCAGAATTTAATGTCACCATATTATAGTATGTGCCAATTTGCAGTTCATCATTTAAAACTAGAATGTGAAATCACCACAGTAAAAATACATAAAAGGCCTTTAAACTTCTTCATAAAACTCATACAATAATTAGACATAAAAGAAACCAGCATGACTTTGATCTATTGGTCAGAATGCAACACGTGACGTGTGGATTAAGTGCATCGCATCTCATGTATAAAAACATGGTATTTAAGTGCAAAAAATTTAGATATCAATTAAATATGACAAAATAAAATAGTTTCTAACCTTCTAAAAGTGCTTCACAAACTTCATCACTAGTAATTTGAAGTGCTCTCAACCAAATTGCAATGTTCTGAGACTTCTTTAGGTCAAGCAACTGCTTCTCTTGATTCATCACAGGAATAATTGGGAGTCTTACACCTTCTTTTGAATTTAAATTTGAAGAATTTATAGTGAATAATGTTTCAATCATCTCCTCATTTAACCTAAAATAGCAACAACAAAAAAAAGAAGTGGGAAAATATAAAAAATTTACCAATAAAACCATTCTTCAAGATTAGGAAACATTTTTGTTTATCTTGATTAGGAAATATATATTTCCTCTGTCCCAATTTACATGACGCTGTTCGAGTTTCAAGAGTCAAACAAGTTTTTCTGACTGTGATTTAAGAATTTTGAATTTTCAATTTTTGTGACTTAAACTTTTTCTTCTTAAAAAAAATAAGGATTCCATGTTTGAATTCAATCAAGATTAAAATGTTTGACTCTCAAAATTCGAATGATGCCATTGGGATGGGCGTACCAATGAAATGAACTAAAATCCATTCACAACAAGGAAAATACTGAATTATCAAGCTGTTAAAACTTTAGAAGATCAAATAAGTTTTTTTTAAAAAAAGAAGTTAGAAGATCAAATAAGTTTTTTTTAAAAAAGAAGTTAGAAGATCAAACAAGTTCATACTACTAAATAATATCTCTAAATAAAAAGATATGCATTAATTTAATTCTATATTTGCTCAGTCTCTTAAAAAATGTTGATAGATGCACGTCGAATTCTCCTAAAGTAGTGTGTTTTAGGAGAATCTGACATGTACCGCAACATTTTGAAGAGTCTGAGCAACATTGGTTTAAAGACTTGGAGTGATAACATAAATCTTACTGAAAAGAGTTAGACTTCAGTTGATCCCAAACCATTGCTCTATCTGAGTTGGCTCTGACTTTATCCCAATGCAGAGGCTTTAGCTTTGGCTTTATACTTTCTCCATCAGCACTATGGAATGAAACGGGCATCGATGGCCCATCATTTTCGATTACTACTCGAGGTGGTGGCAGTGGTGGTGGAGGTGGAAGTCCCCTCGATACATACCTCTCAGGATATCCGAATTTACTCATAGTAGACACGGGATTCTGTAGTGAGGAACTTGAAATTTGAGAAGCAGGGGAATTATGAGTACTACCGGAAGATATTGAAGACGATGACATTGGCCTATCTTCCACTTGCTGAAGAATAAACCTCGGTCGTGCTGGAAATTTAACCAAACTCACTTCTCCAGAAGGGCTATTGGATAATGAATCATTTGATGAATTGTAATTCAGATATTGATACCGGAAACTTCTTTGTATGAAATCGGGACTTCCTCTACCCCCAGAGGATCCTCTAGGGGAGAAGAATCCGTCGTATTCATCTTCAAATGATTCAATATAAAGATGTTGCTTGAAATATTGATGTCGTGGCAATGGAGGGAGAGGACGGAGTTCTGGTGATCCAATTCTTTGGTAGTTTAGCATGACATAGTCATTTGAGGTAGCAGAAGTTTGAGAAATTTCTTCCCTACATCTCAGAAATGTTGACGACGTATCCTTTTCAATTTCAATGTGTGAAGGGGTTGTACTAGATGAGACAAGTCGGAGAGTATCATCTGTCTCGTGATCATCATCATCATAGTGTTCATCTTCACGGTGGGGATAGCGATGGTAAAAGAAGAAGAAAAGAACAAGGACAGTGACGAATGTAGCAGAGAGGATGGATGTTGATACAAGAATGGCGATGAATTTGTTGGTGATGGATTTATTAGAGGAATGCAAGGAATGTGGAAGAATGAGGGAGGAAATGTTAGCAGGGAAAGTGGCAAAATCATTCGAAGGTGGCGGAGGAGGAAGAAGAAATACGAAAAATGGATGAAAATGAGGAGAAGGAAATAGAGGTTTAGCTTTATTAATGGACGGAGTTGAAGTTGGAGGAAGCGGTTGATGGAGCAGGCGACGATGAGTAGCAGAGGAGAGAAGGAAGAAGGTAAAGATTAGACAAAGACTAAACAATGGAGAGTACATTATCAATAGTGAGTTGTGAATAGAAAATTCTCATTGGAATTTCACTTAAACAATATGAAGATTGGAACAACTCTTGATGAAAGTGGGACTCACTATTTATTACATATTATAGACACAAAGGAATGTTAATATAAAGAGTTGTATGAGATTGAGAGGTTTAAATGCCATGATATTTGATGAATGATGAGTAGCCATTGAAGTAAGTAAGGTAGCTGGGGTGTGCTATTGGGGGGAGAGCCTTGATTCTGGTGGTGCTTCTTGTAGGGAAGCTCAATTTTTAGAAGAGTTAAAAAGTACTAGGGCTCATAGGTTTTAGGTTCGAGTTTTGGATATGGAGAAACTAGTATATTCTACATGGTGCGATTTCAAATCCAATAACTTTGACTCAGACTGTGAATATGTATATTAAATATTAGCTAAACAAGTACAAACATAGATTTTGAACTCTAAGTCGAATGAGTTGTGGCAAAATTTCGAAAAAAAGAATTAATTTAATATAAGGGGTATATATGCTCTAGTTTTTAGACAGTAAGGATATCAATGTCCAAAAAATATGACGAAACGTATCTGCATACCATTATTTACGATAGTTTGAGGGTATATTTATTTCTTTTCCCATTAACTATTATACATGTATGTACCATTTACGTATGCTATTGAATGTATACATTCTTTTGTTTGAACTGTATTTTATTGAATGCATCACTATTGATTGTTGATACAGGGATATAGTTTACGTATACACTTTTTGATGGTATATAAAATTCTTTTGTACTACATTTCAATGACAGAAAGTTAAAGCTTTTTTTTTTTACAAAAATAAAATTCAATAACCCTAACAATTCTGAAAAATTATTGCCTATAATTGAAACGGAATAACCAATAAGCCTAATCATTTAATTTTAAAGGAAAAAGGGTATGATATACCCCTCAACTTTGTCATTTGGAGCTGATATATCCCTTGTTATGAAAGTGACTCATATATATCCCTACTTATAAACAAATGACTCACATATACCCTTTTCCTTAAACGGAAATGAAAAAAATAATTTTAATCTAATTTTTTTATTATTTATCTAAAAAGTATAATTCCATATGAGTAAATTTAATCCTCATCAAACATATTTTTTTGACTTTTTTTTGTCTTATTTATGTTTCACTAATATATTCTTGTAAAACTTATTGTAGATGACAATTTTTTTCTTCGAATACAAAAATTAAATTACAATGCAGACAAAAAAAGTTGTTTATTTTTTTTTAAACTAAGGAATGAAAGAAAAAAATAAAATAAAAATAAGAAACTCAAATAATTATAACAAAAGAAGTCAAAAAATAATTTATATATGAAAAAAATTTAAATATACCTTGAACTTTGATAGAAGAATCATATATACCCTTAAATAATTTTATTACAAAATTAAAAGTAAAAAAATATAAATTAGAAATATTTTTTTAACTTTCGTTAAATGATTGGTGTATGTGAGCTCATTTTGTAACGGCAGGGGTATATATGAGCCGTTTGTATAACGGTAAGGGCATATATAAACCACTTTCATTACGAGGAATATATCAGCTCAAAATGACAAAACTGAAAGGTATATCAGATCCTTTTCCAAATTTTAAATCAAACCAAACACTGATACACAAGGCTACATAAAGTTGTTTGGTGATGACTTGAATGATTTGACAACAATTGTGCTATTGATCAAGCAACTTTATCATTCCATAGTGGCACTACATAATAATTGACTTTAACCTAGGATATTTGGGTATGTATTATAAAGTTACTACTTTGGTAGATTCCTCACAAATGAATGGATGATAATGGACCATTTTGGTAGGTAGTTATATATTGCTATCTACAATGGCCCAAAACATTTATTGCAATATATAATAAAAGCTAGTTGTGAGTACGTGAAAAATTACTTCAAATTTAACATGAAACGTGATGAAATAAGTACCAAAAAACACAAGTGTTACGTAGTAGAAATAAAAACAAAATAGATGTATTAAAGAGTTGTTACGGATATGTTTAAGTACTTATTGAATCTAAATTAATAGAGTTTCGATATGAGTTCAGACACCGATGAAAAAAAATCAAAATATAGGAGGTTGTCACATTCTATTACCATGCGTGCATTTAGAAGTACCAAAACACGACTCACTAGGAACATAGACGCGTGATAAAAATATACCTAGTCCTTTCACATGAATAACATTAGAACATGTACCTAGGGATGACAATGAGGCGGGGCGAGGTGGGATGGGTTTAAGGCTTTGTTCTTATACAATTTTGTTTTTATAGGGTTGGAAGAATGATTTAACTATTTGTGTATATAAGAATGGTTCCTGTATTTCGATGGGATTAATGTTGTTTTCCATAACTTCCTCTTGAGATAAGCAAATTGAATAATTTCATCATTATTATTCATAAATATAGACAATGAATGGTTGTTCATGGATTTTTCTTGAAAATTAATATCAATTCTCTAGGATTAGGCAAAATCCTATTGAAATGCAACCTTTAATTGATATTTTCATATTTTTCTAGATAATAAATCAAGTCCCTAGGATTAGGAACGCTTTATCTGATAATTTCTCTTTTTTTTTATTAGAAAAATAATTAATATTTATTTTTAAACTTATTTAATATTATTTAGATCTTATTATTAGTTGTAATAATTATGTTATAATTCTAATTATTAAATAATAAGTTTATAGGATGTAATATAGTATCTTAAATATATGTGGGGATTAATTTTTCCTTTTAATTTATTGTAGAGAAAATGATAATCCTTTATTTTTTAATTTAGTTAATTAGATTTTTAATTTCTTGTGCATAGCAAGTTTATTCCATATTACCTAATACAAAAATTTATTTTACAAATAATAAATTTTAAATGATTCACATATTTTCTTATTTGATATGAGTATTTTTAAAAATAATAAAAGAAGAAGAAATCAGAACATTTAAAAATAATATATCTTGAAGTTAGAAGATCTACCTATACAAATATATATCTATATATGAAGATTTACATAAAATAAATATATTTATCTTATAAAAATTAGCAATTAAATTTAAAAAATTAACTAATACACCATTCAAGTTGAGGAAATTATAAATCATATGAATTTTCCTTCGACTAAAATACATAAATATTTTTTAAAAAAAAATCGGTAAAACAAAAAAAAATATTTATATAGTAGTAATTATTTTGAAGCAAACTTTCTGACTATTTCAATCACATAAATAACATAGTAAACAAAGTCCTCTCATGTCTTGAGCATCAGCGAAACCACTTGTGACAATTCTCTGACCTATGAGAAGTTCAATAATTTTTTGAATTTTTTTTTCAAAAGTATAGATTTGCATCGAGAAATTATTTTTTTTTTTAAAAAATAAATTTAGACTACTTCACATTAGCTTCGTTTATTGAAACATTACATGTTATTATATATATCAAGCAAAAAAAGAATTATATCATCAAAAATTATTTTCCTCATGTACTCGAGGTTTACTTCATCCGAATAGTGGCACCTCAAATTCTACTGACATTCATACTCACTCAACGACAATTTATCACACGAAAATTTTAAAGTAAGAAGAGTAGAAAATCAGAAAAATTTTATGATTGATAAATGAGAAGAAATCCCTCAAATTATAGCAAACAAAGGGTAATATGAACATGTGTGCTTATTGTGCAGACCCATCGAAAAAATTACCATCATTTACAGAAGTCACAACTAATCGAAAAAATTATAATTCTTTGAAAAAGTCACAAACCATCAGTAAAGCAATTCTTTGTAAAAGTGACAACTCATAAAAAAATCACTAATCTTTCTAAAAAACCACAACTCATCGAAAAAGTCACAACCAGTCCAGGGAAAGAGAAAGAAGATGTTGGATGTCGTAGTGGAGAATAATTTAAACTCTATGGTGATAATTCTTAACTTTTCATCTTAACTTTTAACCTAAGATTGATTTATTTAACTTTTTCCATGGTGAAATTGTTATTTCACACGACAACTTTGAACAAAGGACAAAAAAGCGTATGTACACACCATCAGAAATTAGACTGTGTTTCATGAACCATGGAGAGTGATATTCAAGTAAGAAATTCACTCTCGATAGTTTACGTATGAAACTCAAAAAATTGAGATAGTTTAGGTATGTTTTTACCCTGAATTTTTTTTTTTTAAAAAAAAGTTAAAAAGTATACATATGACCTGAAGATTTCAGATGCCAACTGTATTTTGCATGTTCACAGGGTTGCCAGTAAGATATTAGAATTAACGAGTCTCAGATGTACAAGAATGAATAAACTCAGAATTAAAATTCAATAGTATCAAAGCATAGAAGTGACGAAGGGATAGAAATCCAATAGCAGAAAAAAATTCATTTCTGGAACTAAAAATACAGATACAAGTGAACCACTTTCTTGGAGTACAGGAAAACAATGGTCATACACATATAATACGTTCAAAAAGAAACACATCCTATGATCCGATAAATCGGGAGGAAAAGACATATATATACATGGAGATGTAATGACCTGGTTGCATTAAAAAATGAAAGCCACACAGACAATCCAACAGCAAACGAGCGAGTACTCACATGTGCTGGTATTCGGGATTAAATGCAAGACCCTCCCTGTAAATCAGCTCTTTCATTTGTTCCTCGGTAAGGGCATGCTGTTCAAAATCGAAGCTAAAAGGAGTCATGCAAACGGGCTCGTCACTAATATCATGAAGCGATGTTAGGTAAGGATGAGCAAGCGCGTCTTCAACTGAAACAAGAAACAAAATGTATTAACAAGGAATCAGTATATAGCAAGATGTAGGATGTTAAAGGATGTAAATATGGAGATAAGATTTCCACGTCTTTTGAAAAGTGTCGAGGATAAAATATATACAACAAAAGTGTGAAGACCAAACAATGGAGGTTATCCATAACGCCTATCCAATCATCCTGCAAATCACTTGAAGTTGTACCAGTGAAATGTGAATCCTAGCTCAAAACTTTGGACCAAGGAAACCACGCAATACCCACAGAACAAATAGTAGCACTTCTCCCAAGCTAGCTCTTGCATTTGCCCCATCTTTAGTCCACAAAAGAAGGCGGCACAATTCTAGGTTTAACTATTCTCCTTTCTTAGTTCATGCTGGAAATCTTACTGAAACTCTACAGAAATTACTCTTCTTTTATTAAGTGGAAACTCTATGAAGTCGCAGCCAATATTAAGGCCTATCTAGGATGAGGTGTATCAAAGCCTTCAATACAGAAGGCGCCTTAAGATCTTAATCATACTAAGCTAGAGTATTGGTGGCCAGGACTGAAATATGGGTTTCATGCTTTATCTTTTGAGTTATTGTATTGTTGTAATTTGTAAGCAAGGTTAAGTGATAAGATCCATCCACCAACAAAACATACAAGCTTTAATAGTTCTTTATTAGTATAATACAATAGCATAACTGTTAGCCATCCAATGGCGATGCCACCCAATACTGTCCGTCCTTCATTTATTTGTTTTTTGCCCTTTTTTTAGCCATAGAGTAAGTTGATGCTACATTAAAGCACGTTTCAACCCCACTTTGACCCAATACAGCCTTTATTCCATACCTGGGTGATTCGTTAAAACCCTAGTTGGTGCGCTGGCTTTCCCTTGGCTGATTTTTGTCTAACCCATCAATCAGCAACCATTCAGTTTCAATAACTCACGGTCGAAAGAGTATAAAACTGAGTTACTGGTAATGAAGATGTGGCCATAGAGTTACAAAAAAATAAAGAGGTGGGGCGTAATGAATTGAGACAAGATAAAGGTACACACAACAAACAGAAAAAGCCCAGGTCCTAGTGAACAACATATTTTTCAATACACTAGGTAGGCTAAACATTTATTCACAAAACAAACATGTTATCAATGAACGCCACATATCAAATGACAATTATCAGCCATACTAGCTAGTTTCCAATTTTAGAGAAAATTCATTTTTTGGGTATAGATCAGTTTTTCTTTTCGTTCCTACCTCTAAGGATCTAATCATATGATTAACAAAAAGCTCAAATATGCCATAAAACTATAAGAAATGGCATGCCGCTCGTTAATAGTTGGGCATAAAAGTGCCCCCCCTGTGAAATATTTGGCATGTCCATGCCACAAATGACCTTCACATCTGGTCTTATCAGCCAAATTCTTGATTTTAAAATACTTAATTTTCCCCGTCCTCCACTTAAACCATCCACATCACCTAAATCGTTGCATCTTTTAACCCATTTCCTTTTATTTTTTAACCCGCCCCACATCTACATTATCACCCACATCACCTAACTCATTCCATTAATTGTAACCCATTCCCTTCTCCCCAATTCCCTTATTTGAACAAGTCATGCCCATTTGAAGAAGATGAAACAGCCAATTTCATCACTTCCAAAAATGGATAATGATCCTTTGTTTTCAGTTGTTCAGATTCAAGTTATGGTGCATTTTCATCTTCTTTCGAAGCTGAGTGTTTTAACTCAGCTAAATCTCCGAAGACTAAATCAGTTAACCAGAAGCAGGGAGAAGGGAAAAACATGGATGCATTGAATTGTTTTTGCTTGACGACTATCAAATTAAAAAAATAGGGCAGGGTTTTGAAGATCTATATTATAAGAAGATGAAACAACCAATTTCACCAGGTTGGCATCCTTCAAGTTTCATTTCTTTTACAAATGGAAATGGGAAAAAACCAAAGACCTCGCATTCGAATGAGATAATATTTGAAGATGGAAATTTTTTATTGAACAACTTGATCTTGAGCTTCTTGGGATTTTAAAGACAAGGGATTTCGGTCAGTTTGAATGAGGAGAACAGATTAGGAGTTTGGGTAAAAAGAAATTTGGGTTGGGTTATAACGCGGGGCAGGTTAAATATTAAGGGAATAGGTTAAAATAGATGGAATGGGTTAGGTGAATCGGGTGGTTTAATTGGATAACGGATGGAAAATATGATTTTTAAAATGAAGAATTTGGTTGATAAAACCAAATGTGAGGGTTGTCAGTGGTGAGTGCCATGAACATGCCAAATGTGTCACAACAGGGGAGTTTTGTGCCCAACTATTAACGAGTGTCATGGAAAGGTCTTTTTTGATAATTCCATGGCATATTTGAGCTATTATCCTGAACAAAATAGCAGTTGCAATTTCTCACACCTAGATACTTTGTGCAGAAATGCAAAAAGATGTTCCATAATGAGCAGTGGTTGTATCGTACAAATGATATTATAAACTAGAAAAATTACATATATTATGGTTACAAGACGTCAAAAACTTACCTCATCTCAGTTATAACATAAAAAATTTGTTCCATCAACTTATACTTCATCTCCACACATCTTTGTACTGATCATGCTAATTTCTTTTGAGATGGTAACAATTACAATATCGTTTATAAAGATTTTTTTTTTTTGATAAAGTAAGTAGATTCATTTCAAGGCATCAAGAAGATGCAAGCTTTACGAGGATAGATCAATTAAGCTCACAACAAAAGGATTTGTAGCCTCTTTCTAAGCTATAGAGCTGACAAAATCCAAGAAGAGTTCTAAATTATTTACAGGGGTCAGCTTGGACCAGTTAAAAAGCCTAACTAGACATCTGCCTCGCAAAAGATCTTTAGAAGTTGAAATTCCATAAAAACATCTTTTGTTCCTCTCTGTCCATAAACACCAAAAGATAGCACCAGGGGTCATCATCGACATACTCTTGATGGCTTTGTCAACATCCAGTGAACTCCAACTTTCAATAGCATCCCTAACAGAAAAAGGCATGGCCCAGGAAAGCCCAAAAAAACAACAAAACATATTGCACAGGTCTGAGGCAGCTGGGCAGTGCATTAGCAAGTGGTTGACACTTTCTGTGTGCTTGTGGAATAGAATCAGTTAGCAAGCCGGAATTTCCTTTTGGAAATATTATCCTGTGTGAGGCATGAGTTATGTAGTGCAGTTCAACTTCCTCACTCCATATAGTCCACCAAGCGCAGCCTGGGACTATGCTCCATGTTCTTTACTGATCAGGTGATCCTGCCCTTTAGTTCCAGCTTGACAACAGGTCCAAGGCATTTCTTGGCATTACTCAACTCATATCTGACATGAGTTGCTCGGACTCTCCAAAAATGTCGTCGCACCCATGTTGGATCCTCCAAAAAAGCACTACTTTTTGAAGGATTCAACACGCACCCGATGACATTTTTGAAGAGTCCGAGCAACATAGTCTGACATAGCCAAAAAGATGTTCCATAATTGTGTTGTCACTTTGCAGTGTAGGAAAAGACCATTTGACTTTACATTTTTCACGCATAGAACAGAGTTGTATAACCGTCCTCTACAACTTTTTTTAAGGTTTAAGGTAACTAACCCTCCTCAACAAGTTTTCCTGGGTCAAGCAAGCGTCTTCGATAGCCAACCACACAAAACATGATACTTTGTATGGGCCTTGACCTTCTATTATATGTTTCAAAGGCGGATGGCCACACCTCAATTTGGTTGTCAATGTGGTTCAGCACCTGATAGGAAGAATTGAAAGAAAAGTTGCCACAGTTGTGCCCTAACCACCATAGGCTATCTTGATCCTGGGGTAAACTCTGTGAACAGGTAGATTGTGTTTGATTCTACATGTTGCCCACATAAATGACAAATAGACCAGAGTTGTACATCCCTCCTCTCAGATTTCCTGGGTCAAAAAAGTCTCCTTCATAACCAAACAGAAAACATAATACTATGATGGAATATTAGTTTTCCATAAATCTTTTCAAGGCCACAACTCATTTTTGTTGCCAATGTGGTTCAGCATTTGAAAGGATGATTTAACAGAAAAATTTCCAGTGACGTGGACTAACCACCACAGCCTATCTTGATCCTGGTTTATCCCTGTGAGCTGCTGGATTGTGTTCTGGAATTCAGAAAAACGTGCAATCTCTCAATCATTCAAAAGTCTATTGGAACAGACTCCAACCTTGTGCAGTCCATACTTCAATAGTAGCCTTCTCTTGTTGGCTCAAGGTGTGTATATCAGAGTTACGTGCCTTAAAACACTCTGCCCTAAGGTTGTCTTCAAATTTGAAGAATGAATTTGGAAGTTCCAGTTTCAAATTTCAGAGAAATTGTACTATGATCTGAAAGTTATAAATTGATGGTTCAGGGGTTCGATGGGAAAATGATGTAGTTGAGGTGCCTGAAAGGAAAAACTCAACAAGTTCAGGGGCCTGTTTATGTATTCTGCCTAATATTTATCTTCATGGTTCATCCTCTGACATCCAAATCCTCCTAGTTCTGTTCCGATTGACTTTTGAGTTTTATATCAAAGATCAGACCTTCAAGTTCATTTAAGCCTTTTAATTTTGGTGTCCTACAAATCTCCGGGATTGGTTCTGGCTTGTTCTTCTTTCTTCTGCTAGCTATTTTCATGTCATGAAAAGAGCTAAGACCTCCTTTTCGCATCTTTGAAAATCTACACCAAACAGATTGCTCAATTTTATGTTGTTCCTGCGCACCAGAGAGTTGCGTCCTCTTCGACACTGGGGGAACGGACTTCAATAAGTTCTGCATCTTCCACCACACAAGGTTCACCCCAGCTATTTCAATTAATTGCATGTCTATTACTGATTGAACCCTTCGGAATTGACAGACTTCATCCTCCTCTTCGACCTTCATGAATTGTTCTTTTTCTTGCAGAACTCTTGGCTCCCATGATTGTTACCTCTCAATAATCTGCTTCTGTATATCAGTAGCATCGATGGTATTAGCCTGTTGGTGTTTAGGAAGATAGCATATTTTCCTAAGAAATTATTGCTTGTGTTTCGACATCAAAAGGGTCCTCTGTTAAATATTGGGATCAGTTCTTGGGCTTGATAAAACCCAGCCTCTGCTTTTTAAAAACTCTACTCTCAAGTGTTTCTACAGTCTCACATGCCCCAAATTATAAATTCCCCCTACCTTCGATGATCCCACACATTCCAAGACCTGCAATACTAAAACAGTCACATCGCTCTCTTCTTTATAGGGCATGATAGCCCTATTACTCATCGGTACTGTCATAGCTTCTTCTCCAATCGGAACTTTGGCCCTCATAGTAGCCGGAATTTGGTACCATATTGGAATATTATAGATGAAGCCATTACTCGACCTCCATGTCTTTTGGGATTTCTGATCCATCTCCCTTTACTTTGATACGGTCCAGTGTAAATGATTTCTAAGTGTGGTTTCTTTCTTTGTCTCAATCCATCCTCCATAGGAATCACCAATTTCTTTGCTAGTAACCATGTGAAACAGTTTACCTTGTATGGGATTTTAGCTTTCCATATCATCTGCCATGGCCAGAGCTCCTTCCTGTCATTTGAATTTGAATGATTGAGATCTTTGTAAGCTGACTTGACACTGAAAACCCCTTTGCTGCCAATCTTCCACACAACCTTGTCTTATTCCCTAGTCAGATTACTAAAATTGTGCCATTGGTATCATGGAAGGCCACTATGTTCCCCATCTCCCAATCATTTAGATTCCTCCTAAGATGTAAGTTCCACCCCTGTACTGTCCACATATCAGCCACAGTTGCATTTTGTTGATAGCTCAGTGTATATAAGTCTAGGAATAATTGTTTCAGGGTTCTTTGGGCTATCCATTTGTCCTCCCAAAATGACACCTTCATTCCATTACCCACCTGGAATCTGATTCTAGAACGAAACAGAGGCCAAAGATTTCTTACTGATCTCCAAATACCACATCCATATGGTGTAGTCACCATCTTTGTCATCCACCTATTCTCCATTTCATATTTTGCCCTAATCACCTCTCTCCAAAGCATATTCTCTCCTGTCATAAACTTCCAAAGCCATTTCAGCATTAGGCTTTTGTTTTTTTTCTTCATGTTCCTAATCCCCAGTCCCCCTCTTCTTGTTTTTTATGACCTCTTCCCACTTGACTAGATGAAACTTCTTTTTGTCTTCATTTACCCGCCAAAAGAAATTTCTTCTCAAAGCATCTATCCTCTGTATGACCTTATCTGGTGCTGGGAACACAGACATCATAAGCAGGTATTGCATCTAGCACACTATTAACCATGGTTAATCTACCTCCCCTAGACAGATATTGGCTCTTCCAGTTGGTTAGCTTCTTTTTGCATTTGTCTATCACTCCATTTCAGATCCCTATTGATTTGCTCTTTCGCCCCAATGGCATACCTAGGTATATTCTTGGTAGTTCCCTTACCCTACCACCCAAAACCCCTGCCAGACTCTCCACCTCAGCCACTTCATTTATGGGATAAATGGAACTCTTCCCCCAATTGATATGTAAACCAGAGACTGCTTCAAAGATGATGATTACTCTTAGGATCAACATTTGCCCCATCATTGCTTCACAAAAAATGAGAGATTGAGAGTATCATCTGCATATTGCAGATGGGTAATCTCCAAGCCATTTTGGGCACTGTTTTCAACCCTAAAGCCCCTTATCCAACGGTTCATCTTTGCTGTGTAAATTAGGTTACTCAAACCTTCCATGGCTAAGATGAATAAAAAGGGTGACATGGGGTCACCTTGTCTCAGCCCCCTTTGGGATGGAAAGAAACCGCTAGGAGTTCTATTAACTAAAATAGAAAGCTTAATTGTGCTTATGCAGAATTTCACCCATCTAATCCATTTGGCTCCAGAACCCGTCCTTTGCATCATAAGTAGTAAGAAATTCCAATTTAAATGATCATCATAGGCCTTTTGTATATCAAGTTTGCATAGAATTCCAGGGCACTTGCTTCTCTGTCTAGACTCAACACATTCATTTGCTATCAACACTGCATCCATTATTTGTCTACCTTTTATGAATGCCATTTGTTGGTTGTCTACAAGCCTGTGTAGCACCTTCTTTAACCTTTCCGGCCAGCAGTTTGGCAATGATCTTGTAAACTCCACCTATTAGACATATAGGTCTAAAATCTGTCAGTTCCTCAGCTCCCACTTTCTTAGGAGTCAAAGCCACAAAGGTGGCATTAATACTCTTCTCAAACCTCTCTGCCTTATGGAACTGCTGCATTGTAGCCACCAGATTAGGTTTAATGATGTCCAAGCATTGGTTGAAAAAGGCCATGGAATAACCATCTGGCCCTGGTGCTTTGTCCCCTGCACATGCTTTTATGCTCTCTAGAATTTCCTGCACCTCAAAAGGTGCCAAGAGTAATTTCTTTTCTTCTTCATGAATCATAGGACAGTTTCTCATCTCCAGGTATGGTCTCCATTCTTCTGGCTCAGAGTATAGTTTCTCATAATAAGTTACTATCTCCTTCTGTATCTCCTTGGGTTCAATCAAATTTTCTCCTCTCACTTTCAGCTTTGAGATTGTATTCATTCTCCTGTGCGCATTTGTTGTTCTGTGGAAGAAATTTGTGTTTCTATCCCCTGCTCTAGCCACACTGCCCTAGATCTTTGCCTCCATGCTATTTCCTCCCTTTTAGCTATGTCTTCAAACTCACTGATTAATGTTGTTCTAGAGATTATCTCTTCTGGCCTCATGGATCTATTCTCCTGTATCATCTCTAACTCAGCTAGCTGTTCCAAGACATTTTATTTTTGTGTTCCCAAGTTTCCTTTTGCAGTTCTGCTCCATTCTTTCAGTTTTTCTTTAAGTGCTTTGAGCTTTGCAACCAAGACATAGTCAGGTTTCCCAATGAAATTGAAAGAGTTCCACCATCCTTTGATTTTGTCATTGAAACCCTCTATGTCCAACCACCAGTTCTCAAACTTGACGTATGACTTTGTGTTATGGGAGAGTGATCTGATGTCACTCTGTGAAGTGTGTGTTGCCTTATATTTCTAAATTTTGCTTCCCACTCTTCCGAGAACAAAATTCTGTTAACTCTGGCTGCTGTTATATGCCTGTCTCCTTTCTTCCAGGTGTATTTCCCCCCAGATAATTCAGGATCAACTAACTCCATGTCTTCTGTGAAATCTGTCATTCCTTTGTTGATTTTGTTGCAATTTTTCTTCTCCAATGGGTACCTCACAATGTTGAAATCCCCGCATAGGACCCAAGGTCCTTCAATCAACCCCCTGGCAGCATCAATTCCCTACCAAGTCTCTTCCCTTTCTATTCTATCATTTGGAGCATAGACACTTGTGAGTTGCCAGCTGAAATCTTGACATATCACTGTGAAGCTACAGGTGACAGAGTGCATCCCTACATTGCTAATTTCTCCTTCCAACTCCCTTTTGTCCCACATAATAACGATGCCTCCCCTGGTTCCGCTCCTTCTAGCTGTGCATAATTCACTCATTTATTCCCCAATATTTTCAATTTCCCCTTCCACCTTGGTTTCTTGGAAATAGACTACATCTGCCTTCCAGTTCTTCATGATATTTTTTATCACTTCCCTCTTTCTAGCACAGTTCATCCCCCTTATATTCCATGACACTATGTTTAGCTTCATTATTGTTCTATTGCCAGGTATGCCCCTCTACTTCTAGTGCCAAAGCTCATGAACATTGTATCCAGTTCCAGGCTTTTCAATTCGTTTGCTCCTTTCTTTTTGTTTGTTGTGACTTCTCCCTTGCCCCCCTAGTTCCCTTGCTTATTATTGTCAAGAGCTCCTCTGCTTTCTCCTCACATCCTCTAAAATCTACCCCAAATTCAGTGCTCAATTTGAGTATGTGTTGTTTAATCCAGAGTGTAGGATTTTTTTCATTAAAATTGTCTTCTAAATGCAGTTGAATCATTAGCGGTAGAGCATCATCTGTGATCTCTGTGTTGCTATCATTCTGTCCATTCAGTTGTGATTCAACCATTATTTGGTTTCCCATGTTTGTAGCTTTTGCTACGGTGACTGCATTTTCCTCCTCCTCCTGAATTGTCTCTTCTTGTTCACGAGGCATAAAATTTCTCTCCTCCACCTCCAGGTTGTCCAGATTTTTTAATCTATCTTGCGTCTTCGTGTGAGAAAGATTTGCCATTATTTCAACTCTTACTAAGTCTAGTCTTTGGGCTTCTTGGCTGCTTTCTTTTTGTTTAAACCTTGTTGGGCCTAAAGCTATTTTTGGGCCCTGGTTTCTCTCACTTATTTGGCCTGCTACTCCGTAAAGTTGCCCTTTCCCTTTCCAGCTGCGATCACGTGAATCCCAATTCAAAAGTTCTCCAGCTGTTGATGTGACCACATGCTGTGGTGTATAAACTGTTGGTTTCTCCATCGTACTAGGTATTGAAACTTCTTTAACCAGTGGTTCTCTATCTTCATTCTCTCTCCTCGTATCCACTCTTCTGCTGGTCACCGGTGTCTCGCACCAGATCGGAACTCTATAGACATAGCTGTCACTGGAAATCTTCACCTCCCTTGGAAACTTTTCCCCGTCACCCTTCACTTTTATACGAGCCCAGGAAGGTGATTTTTGAGCTTTGTTTCTTCCTCTGTTTCGATAAATCCGCCGCATTGTTCGCCGATTTGTTTGAAGATACACGATGACCATAACTCAAAGATAATCCCATGGCTCTTATCCAGACCCAATCTCTTCTTACTTCAACTAGCCAGCATCCAGTGTTTGGCTTCCACCAGTACAAGCTTAGGTTTATCTTCTTCCACACCCATACCCCCGACATGACATGTTCTGCTGCTACTCTTGATGGGAGTTCAAACATAAATTGGCCGTCATTCATGGCAAAAACGTTGACTCCTATGGCTGACTTCCAAGTGTTGCAGGCCCATCTTCTAACGTTGTTTAGAGCTGGGGTCTCCTGTAGTGTGTCCTGGAATCTTCCAACTATGCATCTATTAAGAATATCTGTTTCTGCCAGCGGTGCTCCGCTTGTGACTTCTATGTGAGCCTCCTTCACGTGCAACTTTGCTCTCTTCATGGAATCCGTCATCCACCTACTGCTTTGGACTGCCTCCCTATAAGATGTTTCCCATGTTAACTTGGGGTTTTGGTTGCAAGTTGGGTTCATAGATGAATCTGGCTATTTTGTGGACGATATTACTGCACCCCCCCCCCCCCCATGTATAAAGCTTCCGGTGTAATAATTAGAGACTTCTTCTGACCTTGGATAGCAATAAAACTGACAAATCTGCCATTCTTTTTGTATTTAAGAGAGCAGTAAAACTCTGCAAAATGTTCCTTGAACTTCCATCTCCTAATAACTTTCCCTTGTACCTTAGACGCCTCAGTAAATATTGATACCAACCACCGCAAAACTTTAATGCTAATCTTCACTCTTCTCACTAACTTTTTGCTACTCTCAGTCCATTCATACCAAGAGTCTGCACCACCTTTACATCTAGTGATTTCGTATGATTTAAACCCCGCAATGTAGTAAATGTTGTTAACCCCTGATGATGTGATTCTCGCTATATATGTCGGAGAATAAGTCCCCAGATCGATTTTAGTTCAGACTAGGCTGTCTTCGTAAATCATGCCTGGGAGCATTTTCTCTCTCCTCACTTTTTCTTTTTCTTTTGTTCCATCCACTTAACTAAGCAGCTTTCCGATCTAATTAACATCAACAGGAATAATAAGTTATAATACGCCTATTATTTCATAGGCCTCCAATGGGGCCATATAAACTTCATGTACTTCCTCCAAAAAGTAAATTTTCACCAATACATAGCAAGGGGCTACAATAGGTATTTAAACCGAGCACTTGAAAAAATAGATACCTTAATTAATCCCCTTGTCAAAAGGCAGAAAATAAGAACTTCGAATGGAGCAAATCTGTACTCTCTCCTTTTTCTCAAGGTAAAATATTTAATTAAAAAACAATGAAGGTTGTTTTGACCCCTAGCTTCAACAACAAGATAAACCCAATTTACAATAATAAACGGCATGCAATGTGATCACAAGATTGTTACGAGGATTATTGTTATCCGTCAAGTAAACTTAAGAGAAGGTAAAAATGCCACCACTATATCCAGAAAAGATGATACGTTTCTGGGTGTGATCTCCCACAATTATCATCTGTAGAAACTTCATTGGTTTGACAACTAGATAAAATATAGATACTAGCAGTTCCAGTTCATGAAAAATACATACTAGCAAACGTACGGACAAGTATTCTTCTATGCATAAGGCAAAAATTTAACACAGATATAAATGAATAGCGCAGCTAGCAAAGAAGCATTTCAGGGGTTACTCACCAGTAAGTCTCCTTCTGGGATCAAATGTCAACATTTTCTCAACAAGATCAATAGCAGCAGGGTTTACATGTGGAAATTTTTCGACAAATGATTGTCGACGGTAAAGAGGAAGTTGTCTGATATACCGCTTTGCATTCTCATTCAAAAACTCCATTTCAGCCTCAGACGGGGTGCCAATCAACTGCAAGGAATTCCCTCATAAGAATAACTTAAGTATGAATAATCACATCTGATCTTAAATATAAGAGTGATTCTCGATCATTGTAGCAAGGTTATGAAATTAATAATATAAATATTGAATGCTTAATGTAGGAGTCGAATCATGTTTCCAACAATTTGGAGAGGTCTCATTCAGTAACTCCATTTTGGCCTCAGAAGGAGCTAATTAACTACAAATAGTTCCCACTAGGGGTGGTAAAATGGGTAATTTATAAGGGTATCTACTCATATTTACCCATTTTAAATGGGTTGAATACACAACTCATTTAAAAATGGGTAAAAACGAATAATACTCATATTACTCATTTAAAAGTGGGTAGTTAAATGGATAAAAGATGTTCATTCATAAAAGAAAGAACGGAAAAGGGCCTAAAATACCCTTAAAGTATTGGAAATGGTACAAAATTACCCTCTATCTACCAATTGGCTCCAAAATACCCTTCCCACCCACCTATTGGCTCCAAAATACCCTTGTCATCCACTTTTTGGTTCAAAACTGACCACTTATTTAATGGTTTTAAATTCAAACTATTTAAATATTTTTTTAAATACGTGGCACTAAACAATTTGTTATAATTTAACTTACTAGTATAATTTATAAATCAATCCACTACCCACCCATTACCAATTAAACCCCTCCATATTAATAAACCCGTCACATTATTAATGCAACAACAGAAAAGCTACTACCAATTGAGTGTTTTTAAAAATTTGAGGTGAAAATATCTATAGAAGTAATTATCATACATTCAAGTTTCTAAATAAAATTACCGATAAACTTAAAAGTCTGACTATGTTCATCTTAATTATCCTTGCATCTCAATTATGTGATGTTACTTCATAGGTCAATTTTTTTCAAAATAATATATTAAAGGTTTTAAAACGAATCAGAAATATTTATAAATTATATTTAACAAAGGTGCATGAATTAATTCAGGATGTATTACTTCTTTACCTTTAATCATAACTTTCTAATTCAATCTTGAAAGAGAATCCATTGAAAGTGTCCTCCTAAATAAGTGGTTCAACCTAAATTTAATTGGGGTTTCGATTAGGACTCAAACAATTTTGGATGTCATTTTCAAGAAACTATAGTTTCATCGTGTTTAGTAGTGTTTATGGCGATTTTGGTATTATAATTGGATTATTAATTGGGTGGCGTTTAGTTAGTAATGATTGGGTAGTGGATTGGTTTATAAATTATATTAATAAATTAAATTATAATCAATAGTTGAATGCCAAGTATTTTAAAAAATATTTAAAGAGTTTAATTTTAAAACAATTAAATAAGAGGTCAATTTTGAACCCAAAGGTAGATGACAAGGGTATTTTGGAGTCAATAGGTAGATGAGGAGGGCATTTTGGAGACAATAGGTGGATGGAGGGTAATTTTGAACCATTTTCAATACTTCAAGGGTATTTTAGGCCCTTTTCCGAAGAAAGAAAATTGGTAAGGAGTGGGGTGGTCAAAAAGATACTTTTTACACTTTTTCGGGATTGGGGGGGGGGGCAGGTAGGGCTTGCGGTTGGGAATTGGTAGGGGGCGGGGTGGCTAAAAAATTTTTTTTATATAAAAAAAATGTTTAAAAAAATGTTAATTTTTTTTTGAGGGGGGGAGGGGGAGCGTTTGGGGGAAGGCTTGGTAGGGGGTTGGGTGACAAATAAATTTTGCTACATTTTTTTGGGGAAGGGGCCAGGGAGGCGGGCTGGTAGGGGGTGGAGAGATGAAAAAAACTTCAAAAAGATTTTGTTTTTAAAGCTTTAAACAAGATCTCTACTATAATATGGGTACCCATATTATCCATTGGATAACTCGTTTTTACCCATTTAAAATGTGAGTCGAGTCGAGTACTTTATCCATTTTTATTTTACTCGTTTTCGATCTACTCATATTCGACTTGACTCGCTCGTTTGCCACTCCTAGTTCCCACTTAAAAATAATTAAAAATGTGAAGCTAGTATTAGAGAGTGCTCTGGGACATTGCAGTCAGGTGGATAAATAAAAAAATTAAAAATGATGATAAATCCAAAAAAACAAATCATTCAGTCAAATATATGGAGGGGAGAGAGGTAGCTTAATTCATTGCATCGTGGTCCACATTTGGAGAAAACATTCAATGTATCCATATCCACTCTTTGAAGAAAAATATCCATATCCACTCTTCAAAGCAAATTAACACATCTGATAGCTCCTTGTTCTTAATGCTATAGATGAGCAGGCTTTTCAAAATATAAATGCTCGTTTACTCCTGCTTTCCTAGATCTACAACATGATATTTCTCTGTTTCTAGCTTGATTTGCACGTAACTAACAACAACCCATAAACACTGAAAAGGTGACACAGAAAAAGGCAAAGAGGTATAAGAAACATATAAAAGTAAATCTTTTGAGGGGAAGACTGGATATAGTTTGATGATAACTTTTTTTTTTCTTTTTTTTTCGAGAATGATAACGTAGTTTGATGATAAATTTTGACAAAAAAAGATACCTCCATAAGCAGACGTAGCTGGTGTACATGATCTCTACCAGGAAACAGAGGCTTTCTGTCCATCAGTTCCATGAAAATGCAACCAACTGACCAAACATCAATAGCTGCAGTATAGTCAGAAGAATTTAACAACAGCTCTGGAGGTCGGTACCATCTTGTCACAACATATTCGGTCATAAAGTCAGTTTCAGAAGTGACACGAGCTAGCCCAAAATCACATATCTTTAAATCACAATTGGCATTCAAGAGGAGATTGCTAGGCTTCAAGTCCCTATGCAACACATTTGCAGAATGTATGTATTTCAATCCACGGAGGATCTGATACAAGAAATACTGCACCAAAAACATAAAACTCGTTAGCGTACAGATGAATTATGGCAGAATAATGCACCATAGCATATATTTATTTACGTATAAAGAAATAATGACTATTATAGAGATATAGTGATAAGAAACAGAGACAAGTAGTTTATAGAGTCTGTGTAAGAAAAATATTTTGACCAGTGTAACTAGGTACCAAGTAAATATGGCTTCCAGCACAATATTTGTTTTGATGAATATATTTTTATCTTTGTAAGAAGATAAAAGAAGAAATACAGACAAGATAATTGACAAATTTCTTCATTACAAATACAGAAAGTAACCTTCTGTATTGTTCAGCATAACAGCTAATATAGGCAAGCGTGTGTTCTTGGACAAGGTTTTCACCAAACATTAAAATAACCAATTTAAGATAAAGCACTTAGACCAGATAACCAATGAAATGCTATTCGTGGATAGTATTTTCATCAAAAACTCCACAAAAACCAGTATAAGCGATAAACTTAGTCCATAGTTCCATAACTAACTCCATTACAGAATTCTCAAATTACCAACCTCATAATATTTTCTTGAAAAATATAACTTGTACTAATTACAAGCCATACACCAAAAGAGAGTTACACATAGTCAAGCATTTAACATGCACATTGTTTTAAGAGTCTTATTGCAATTTCGCATGTGTTCTATTATGAAAAACAGAGCTTAGAAATGAAACGACCTATTAAACTCATTCTCTAGCCTCTCACTCTTATTCTAAACTCCCACTCTCTTTAAGGATTTGTCAATGACTCCTTTACAGTGGCTGCCCCCTCTTCTCTTCCAGCTCTACTTCCAGTCTTTCAGAGTATATTCTTTCTTTTTGAGTAATTTAATTTATTTTATTCTGAAACAGGTAACTTTGTATCTTCCAGCAGTATCTAATCTTACATCTGGAAATAATATAATGTTTTTATGTTGTTTATGCACCAGAATACATTACACTTTTTATCAAGATAATACGATAAGTTTATTCCTACAAGGCAAACCGATACAAAGAATACATTATACATCATACAAGAAAAATACAATTATAACAAGTACATAGCATCAAAAACTTGCTGGTGTTTGATAAGAGCCTCAAAGACTAGTTGTCGATGTTTTCTTTACAGAAAAGTAGTATAATTAGCTCACGAGAACAAACAAACAGAAAATTTCAAATTAATCTAAGAACACTTCGTATGATTTGTATGTTTTGTAAAGAAAGAAAACCTACTATAAATGAGAAAAGGGGCAAGTGTACTCTTAACTTGCGATTTAGAGCAGATACACCCCTCGTTAGAAAAGTGGTGCATATAAACCCCCGTCGTCTCACAAATGGTGCATATTAACCCTTTTTGTTAACAGACCCATATTCACCGAATTATAAAACAAATTTTAAAACTGATCTTTAAATTTCAAAAATGCCACATGACTTTTAAAAAATTACCTGTAGAGTTTATATATAAAAAATGCAACATTCATAGCCTTGCGAAAGAAAGTTGGAGAGTTGAAAGGTTTCAAACATATAAGTCTAATAGGTGGAATGTGAAAGATTGTGGCAAAGCTACAGGCTGAAAGACTCAAGAAGGTGATTAATAATTTAGTTAACAAGCATCAGATGACATTTATAAAAGGAAGACAGATCATGGATGCAACCCTAATTTCTAGTAAGTATGTTCACTCAAGACTTAAGGGGTAGAAAGAGGTGTCATGTGTAAGCTACACATAGAAGATCAAGTCGATTGGAGATTAATGTTGAATATTCTCAAACGAATGGGCTTTGGTGAGAAATGGATTGATTTTTGCGTTAAACTTGCCAGGTTTTCTGTTCTAGTGAATGGTGAACCTGCAGGATTTTTTGGTGCTGAAAGGGGGCTGAGACAAAGTTACCCTCTGCGTCCTTTCCTGCTTATTGTAGCAATGGAGAGATTTGATAGCATGATGAGTATAGCATTACACAATGATGGATTAAAGGGTTTGATATATGAGATAGTAGGGGCAAAAAATGGAGGTATGTCACCTACAAAATGCAAATGATACAGTGATCTTGTGTGAGCCAAAGGTTGAACAAATAGGTTACATCAGAATGATTTTGACTATTCTTTAAGCTTCTTTTGGTTTGAAAGTTAACTGGGGAAAAAACAGTTTCTTCCCGATAAAGGATGTGCCATATCCAAAATCTTGCAATCAATTTCAAATTTGAAAATATGCCTACTACATACCTTCGTATGCCTCTGGGCAGTGAACACCAAAACAAGGGAAATTTGGGATGGAATTTTATTGAAAATAGAAAAGAGATTGGCCAGGTGGAAGGCACAATACATATCACTGAGAGGGAGAGTCATCCTTATCAATAATCTATTGATGAAATAGCTTTGGAGATACAATAGGGAGAAACATGCATTATAGAAGGAGGTGACTGGACACAAGTTTGGTGAATTCAGCCGATGGTGTACCAATGTGAGCACTAATACTTATGGGGTTGGAGTCGAAAAGACCATTAGTGCTCTATGGTCCAATATGGAAAGGAACTTGCAAAAGATTTATAATTTGAAAGCAATTTTTCTCCCCAAATTCAGATTTTAACCTCCAGATCATAAAGGATATTCTTACATATATAATTTGAAATCAATTTTTAGACATTAGTGTTTTGCAATGACGATCTATATCAGTCCAATAGGTTAAACATTCATCAATCGGCACTTGTATTTCATCCTACAGTTTTCATCATATACATACTTCAATATTATGTATATCATATTAAAACATTAATACTATTAGCATAACATACACGTGTGCACCACCTTATAACGAGGGATATATCCACTCTAAATCACAAAGTTTAAGTATATATTTCCCCCATATCCCTCTATAAGTCTTGGGTAGACCAACCAAGAAGTCAGATTAGTATATGTTTTCATTTCACACATTTTTCAGATGCACCTTGTGGTGAAATTAAAATAATTTTGAATTCATTTTTAATTATACATTTATATCGTAATTTTTTCATATGGGCGCCAATTCATTCTTTTTTGGGGTGTGTAAAGCCACGGAGTGATTCAAGCATCCAGGGATAGTAGGAATGAGGAAAGAGATTACAAGGTGGAAATCGAACTCTCACCAACAAGATGAGCGTCTAGGTAGTCAATCAACCAACTGGACTAGTAAGATTCCCCGTCGGTGAATTACTGAAATGATATTGGACTTGTCACGGAAACAAAAAGAATATCCCAAGATCAGCACTTGCAAATTTTCTTATGTCCACTATATCCCTGTGTAGTCAAAGGCACTCTTAAGCCCTGAAGCGAGGCTCAAAACGTGTTGAGCGGTTCACCTCGCTCTATGTGCACTTCGATGTCATCCTCAAGGCTCTAAGGCTACCTTTTCCTTACCAATGAGCCTCTTCTGAAGAAGTATCACTATTCAATTGAAATTTCACTTTATCATAAACAAAATTCAATTTCTTTGGTATGTTTATAATTATTAGTCTTGGGCTATAACATAAATAATTGTATTTTTTCCTCCCTTTGCAACTTTTTTCATTAAAGCCCGCGCTTTATTTGCGCTTCACGCTTGAAAGCCCCAACAGACCTTAAGAGCCTTTTTAAGTTTTTCACCTTTGATAACACTGCTATACCCAATAGCTTCACCTAATAATCAACTATACATCAATTGAACATTTTTCTTCACCTCATCACTCTAGCATTCAACTTATCTTTTTACATACACTTCCACTATGTTACCAGTTACTTACACTCTGTTTTATCTCATTTCAACATTCTTAATACTAAAACTTTTTCTAGCTTTAAAAGGGTAGCAATTTTACAAAAAAACTCATGAATATGAATTTATAATCTCAGTCCTTATCCCTACATGATGCATACTCTGAATGCTAAAAAAACAAATTTTTACTGACTTTATCCATAAACAAAAGATATGTCCCCATCCAAATAAAAACGAAAAACAAAATAATACTAAGCAAAAAGAAAAATAGAAAAGCACATAAGGTGTGACCTAATGGTCAATAAAGCGGATTGAGCACCTTGAGGTCTCAAGTTGAACCTACCAGAGACAAAACACTAGGTGATTTCTTTCCAATTGTTCTAGCCTTGATGGATAGATTTACCTGATAGATATTGGTGGTGGGAGGCGAAAGATATCAAGTGAAATTAGTTGAGTGCAAGCTAACCTGGACACCATGTTTATTAAATAATAGAAAATGACTAAGACCAACACATTTTATGTCAAATTGTCTATGATTAATCATTACCACCATTCACTTGACGGTCCCAACTGGATACACTAGATTTCCAATCACAGGTTCACCCTAAAAATGACAACAAAGAGCAGTCATAAACATTGAAGATCTCCTATCTTTGGAAGAGTATTGGCTTGAAAAGATTGTCATATCCACAATATCATTATAATCAAATAATGGGACTTACGGGGAAGCATTCACCTCTCGATATAGTCCCCATTTCTAGTGTTTTAGTCACCTTTCGATGGTTAATTATGTGTGAGGGATTTCCCTCTCGGATAATGGGAAGCGAACTAGTCCCCCAAAACGCCCCATCAATCAGTTCCTATTTTGTTGGGGAAAGTAAAGAAAGAGACTTTTTTATTAGCTTAAGAATTTTTTTCTCCTATGCTTTCTGTTGGTCAACAACCAACTAAAGTGCTCTATACTTCTTCGTGGAGATGATAATATGATCTAATGTACTTATCCAAGCAAGGAAAAAAATGAGCATACTACCCATGTAAAGAGGAGAAAGAAAAACACAAACAGCATACTGCTGGAATTAGATTGTTTGTGGTTGACCATTGCTACCAATTTTTATTTGATAAGTCTTAGTGGACATCATAGATTTGTAGTCACTAATGTGCGCCCTAATATGACAATAAAGAGACCTCCTAAACATTTCAAAATTTTCCTAGCTTTAAAATGGTATTGATTCTCAAAAATAAAGATGATAATGCAACAATCTATTCTTCCTCTGATGATCGATTCAATCTATGTCCTTGTCTAAATAAGAAGGGAAAAAGCATATTACCAATCATATTAAAAAAATCTATGAACAACATATTGATCAAAGCAAATTGTCTATTATTTAACATTACAACCACTTTCCACTTGATATAAATAAATACAGTAGAATTGTGTATCTAATGAAGTTCATCTTAGAGACTATAACAAAGAAATAAAGAAGTGGACAGGGCATGGGTTTTCATTCATATACTTCAGCACTCAAAAAGAGGATGAACATCATTTCCACTGAATGAAAGAATGTTATTTGCTGATGTTTCATGTTAAAACAATGTAACCATGCACAATGAGTATGGATCATTACGACTTTGGAAAAAAATATACTACATGGTTTAAAGGAAACTTTATCAATATAACATATTACAGGTGAAAGCTGTTAAAATGATACAGACAGAATAGTGCTTACTCCCAACAATATAAGAATTGGTATATGATTTGAGCAACTTCAACACAAATTTGAAAGGAACTTGTCACATTAATCAATTAAATTTTAATCAAGAACAAGAACCACTTTACAAGCTTCTAAATAATTGGATAGTCCCATATCAGTAATGCTCTAAATGGAATGAAGAGAGAATAAAATTATCCTAATAAGAACCTGGCAATGTTCTTCTGATAATCCCTGATTAGAGCGAATAATTTGATGGAGATCAGTGTCCATAAGCTCATATGCAATATAGACATCATTAAATGCTTCTCGTTGAGGTGGTGGAATTATATCTCTAATCGCAACAATCTGCAGGACAAGATGCTGAATTAGCCTCACATTTTCTCTTATACACCACACACATGATCTAAAGTTTCTTTCTTTTTGTGAAGCATCCATCTCATTTTGTAAAATCTGAGAAGCTCCTTCAATTACTTGAAAATATATATTCTCTTTGTTTCAATTTTGTTTGCCTAGTTTTGATTTGACACAGAGTTGAAAAAAGCCAAGAAATTAAATCTTATGTACCAAAATGGCCTTTAATCTTGTAGTGTTAAACATGTCATGTGCAAAGTTGGAATTAAGGAATTTCCAATAATAGAAAGAGTCATGTTTATTGAAATGGACTATATAAAGGAAAGTAAGCCAGACAAATTGAAACAGAGGAAGTATAATTCTATATGCATTCCATGTTTGCACTTAAGACATAGTTACTCTCCCATGTTTGCACTTAAGACATAGTTACTCTCCAGTATCATTCAGCTGAAAGAGGGGGGGGAGGGGACCCAAGACTTCGTGTGGGGCGATACCAGCTACAAGACATTACTCAATCTTTATGTTTTGAAGAAGAGAAAGAAAACGGGTATACATAAAGTAGAAGAGTTTGTTGATTTCCTCGGTGCCTTGTAAAGTTTAGATTTGAATCTCACTCGCTAGTAACATGTTATGGTGATCAGCATTCCTAATGTTGGCGAATACAATAGCACTAATTCCTAAAAAAAGACAATTTATCATTCATTCTCTCCATAGTAAGTCAAAATGTAGCATTGCTTCTGTTAGAATAGGAATAGGTTTATATAATCCTATTGAAATAGGAATAGGTTTATACAATCCTATGAAAATAGGAATAGGTTTTGTACAATCCTATTAGAATAGTAATATGTTTATATGATTCAATTAGAATAGGAATAGGAATACTAAATAGTATCCTACTTTATAAAAGATTGTATTCTATGGTCTATAAATAGGGTCTCAATGTAATAATGTAGACACTAACAATTCAATAATATTCTTTTCCTATATTTCTCACATGGTATCAGAGCAGGGTCCATCTCACCCAATGTTGGGGGCCCCAAAATCAAAATTGCCCACGAATTAGAGGCTAAGCACTAGGCGTGATGTGGGGCGTTAAAAAATAACAAAAGTCCCACATCGGTGGTTAATGAGATGGTGGACTCCTTATAAGGCTTGTACCATCCTCCTCCCTTTGAGTTAGCTTTTGGAGTGTGAGTTAGGCCTAAGACCTAATTTAACAGCTTCATTATTATTTAAGTAGTTCATTAACTTGATAGCACTGAACCAAGTGAATACATTCAACATCTCTACAATTTTATCGCATGAGACAATTGAATAATTCCAAAAATCACTCTTTATTCCATTGGATTGAAAGACAATATAACACAAGCATATATCTCCACACCTATTCCACAAATTTAAATTTGATCCAACAAGTAAATTATATAGAAAACCAACACTCACTAACATTTTCATGATCCATATGTCGAAGAAGCTTGATCTCACGCAAAGTTCTCTTGGCATCAATTTTGTTATCAAAAGCATTTGCAATTTTCTTTATTGCAACATGTTCATTCGTCTCCGAATTCAAAGCAGAACTATCATAAAAACATGTCACATATCAATCAAAATTCCACATAAATTTTAACAAGAGCAAGTCAATTATTAAGGAAAAAAGCAAGAAAATTTACCAAACAATACCATAAGCTCCTTTACCGATTGGCATAATTGGAGGCTTATACTTCGCAGTAACTTCAAATATATTACCAAAAATATTGTATTGAATAAACCGGCCACCGTGACTCAACGTTGCAGGAATATTCTCCATTCCGGCCATCGGCAGCGGCGGCATAGCAGGTTGCTGTCCCGCCGCCGCATCCGACATCACCGTATCCGTTTGCGGAGCTGAACCATCCATTTTTTACCGTAAATAGTAAACCCTAGGATCAAATTTTCCCTCTTTTCTCCTATTTCAGTCCTTTTAGCTTTTTCTGTTTGTGTGTGAAAAAAAATGTGTGTTTTGGAGAAAGTGAAGTTTGGGGTCAAGCAGATCTGAATCGTGAAAGATGAAAGAAGGGAAATGCTGTTGTTTTGCTTTTGTCTTTGTCAATGAAACAAATTGAAAAAGATTAAATATAAATAAATTGAAAAAAATTAAAATAGATTAAATTATTTTTAAATATAAAAACATATTTATATTAATTATAATATTCAATAAAATAGTCAAAGGTTTACTCGTCATAATTCATTTAAAAAAGAAAAATTGTAACACTATAATTATCAAGCAAGATATATTTATTTTGAATATTAAGATTATTATTATTATCTTTTTTGGTGAGTTATTTTATTACGAAAACTAAATATTTTAGAGGTTTTTTTTGTTGTTGTCGGGTGTCCGACCCTCATATTAGAGTCCGATTAAGTTTAAAATTGCATCAAAAAGTCTTGGGGATAAAACATCTTCTAGACAACTTTGTGCCCAAGAGTATCAAAGTTGAGATTTTTGGATAAATATAAAAGAGTATTTACCACTTCATCATAACGAAGAAATATCTAGAGCTTACTTGAGAACAAACTAGTCTTTTCACTATATTGGACATGCCCTTGTGACTAGAGAAAATTGAAGGAAAGATATCCTTCAAGTCTTGATTTAACTATTGGTGACAATGTTGACCAAAAATTGATCAAAGATACTTAAATAGTCGATTAAGTTTATTGGGGACTCAATTAACATTTTTAAAACTTATAATCTTTTTATAAGTACAAAATAATCCCCACTAAATAAATAAACTTATTCACTCCATCTCTTTCAAACACATTCTTCTCTCTTGGTTGGGCAAATGAGTACTTCTCAAAAAATTGAAATTTTTCTGTTCTTTCAATCAGTTCTCCGACAACTTTCAATTTCCAACACCTAACTTTTCAGCTTTTGATCATCTATTCTAATCATCCAAGGAAATATCGATTTGCTAGTAAAATTTTATTTTTTAAAAAAAATTAGGGTTTTTTAGTTTTTACTATTGATTTGGTATGTTTTAGTCAATCCTCCTAATAATATAGTAAATCTTCTATAGAATAATCTCTTCTTAAAGTAATTGATCATCTGTTTTGCTTTCGTTTAATTTTGTTTTCAATATATGACTCATATAATACAATAGATGATTAATTCTACTGCAATAGATGTGCCGTCTGTTGAAAGAAAAACATAAGAATTTGTTATTGTTTTTTTTCGACCAACAGATGACCCATGAATTGTAATAGAGATAGATGATCCATCTGAGAAAAACTTAATTTTTAGTACTGTTTTGATTTCTTCAAACAGATGGGTCATTTGTTAGAACAAGACTTAATTATTTGCTTCTGTTTTACTTAGTTTCAACAAATGATCATCTGTTGCAACAAGTGGACAATCTATTATTGGAAGAAAACTTAATATTTGGTATTGTATTGTTCTCGTGGTCCATCTTTGCAACAAATGAGTCTTTTGTTGAAAAAAAAGTTAATCGTTTGCTATTGTTTTGCTTTCTTTCAACATATGGTTGATCTATTGCAACAAATGTGTCATTTGTTAGTAATACAATATATGAATTAATATTACAATAAGTATTTATCTATTATAAATTACGAATTAGTTTAAATATAAATTACTTTTATTTATAGATTCTGCATCCTTGACTTGTTCCCATAGAGCAAGAATTGAAAATGTCATTCTTTTTAACTCTAGGAATCATTGACTCTCAGACCCTACGGTGGATCTGATAAAATGGATCTGATAAAAAGAGAATTGCCCGGAGCAATAGTCATCAAAAGGGAGGCACCTACTACTTTTGATGATGCCGATAATGTTGCAACAGATGT
Source organism: Solanum lycopersicum (assembly GCF_036512215.1). NCBI lineage: Eukaryota > Viridiplantae > Streptophyta > Magnoliopsida > Solanales > Solanaceae > Solanum > Solanum lycopersicum. Next base: position 5,138,482 of record NC_090807.1, on the reverse strand, counting down.
TGGTGTTGATGTTGATGTTGATGTTGATGTTAATATTAGTGTTGATGTTAATTTTGTTGATGACAATATTATGTATTTAATAGATGTTCAATTATTTTATTACCAATTTCATTATACTCTTAAATTTGCAAAATGTTAAATTATACCATTGAAAATAGACGTATGTAGGTCATATATGGGTCATCCATTGCAACAAATAATACAGATTAGACATTTGTTGTAACATATGGATTATATTTGTTGCAACTGAATAATCATCCACTGCAATAAATGAGCATATATGGGTCATCCATTGTAACAAATAATACGGATTAGACGTTTGTTGTAACATATGGATTATACTTGTTGCAATAGAATAATTATCCACTGCAATAAATGAGCATATATGGGTCATCTATTGCAACAAATAATACAGATTAGACATTTGTTGTAACAAATATCTATATTTGTTGCAACAGATGAATCATCCATTGAAACAAATGAGCATATATGGGTCATCTATTACAACAAATAATACAGATTAGACATTTGTTGTAACATATGAGTTATATTTGTTGCAACAGATGAATCATTTATTCAATAGATAAGCATATATGGTCATCTATTGCAACAAATAATACAGATTAGACATTTGTTATAACATATGGATTATATTTGTTGCAATAGAATAATCATCCATTGCAATAAATGAGCATATATGGGTCATCTATTGCAACAAATAATATATATTAGATATTTGTTGTAACAAATTTTTAAATTTGTTGCAACAGATGAATCATCTATTGAAACAAATGAGCATATATGGGTCATATATTATAATAAATAATGCAGATTAGACATTTGTTGTAACATATGAGTTATATTTGTTGCAACATATAAATCATCAATTCAATAGATAAGCATATATGGTCATCTATTGCAACAAATAATACAGATTAGACATTTGTTATAATAAATTTTTATATTTATTGTAACAGATGAATCATCCATTGCAACAAATGAGTATATATGGGTCATCTAATGCAACAAATAATAAATATTAGACATTTATTGTAACAGATGAGTTATCTATTACAATAAATAATGCATTGAGATTATAATTGAAAGGTAATTATAATTAAATAACTTTATGTATCCCTGATTATGGGCTAATGAAGTTTTTCATATCAAAATAATCAATTGATCACTTTATTTAAGACGAATACAATTAGTTAATCATGTAATTACTCCACAAAACATTGAAAATGTAATTGAACTTATTAATTAGAAGGTAATTATAATTAAATAACTTTATTTATTACTATTATGAGCTAATGAAGCATTTCATACTAAAATAATCAATTGATGACTTTATTTATGACGAACACAGTAAGTTGATCATGTAATTACTCTACAATATAATGAAAATATAATTACTTATTAATTAAAAGATAATTATAATTAAATAACTTTATTTATTACTAATTATGGACTAATGAAGCATTTCATATCGAATTAATCAGTTGATACTTTATTTAACACGAATACAATTAGTTAATCATGTAATTACTCCACAATATATTGAAGATGTAATTGAACTTATTAATTAAAAGGTAATTATAATTAAATAATTTTATTTATTACTATTATGAGCTAATGAAGCATTTCATACTAAAATAATCAATTGATCACTTTATTTATGATGAACACAGTTAGTTGATCATGTAATTACTCTACAATAAATTGAAAATGTAATTTGACTTATTAATTAAAAGGTAATTATAATTAAATAACTTTATTTATAACTAATTATGGGTTAATGAAGTATTTCATATCAAATAACCAATTGATCACTTTATTTCAGACGAACATAGTTAGTTGATTATGTAACTACTCTAAAATACATTAAAAATGTAACTGAACCTATTAATTGAAAGGTAATTATAATTAAATAACTTTATTTATCACTAATTATAAGTCCATGAAGCATTTCATATCAGAATAATCAATTGATCGCTTTATTTAAGACACATACAACAAGTTGATCATGTAATTACTCTATAATGGATTGAAAAAGTAATTGAACTTATTAATTGAAAGACAATTATAACTAATTAACTTTATTTATCACTAATTATTAATTAATGAAACATTTCAAAATAAAATAGTCAATTGATCACTTTATTTAAGACAAAAATAATTAGTTGATCATGTAACTACTCTATAATGCATTGAAATATAATTGGACTTATTAATAGAAATGTAATATAATTGAAATATATATATATATATATATATATATATATATATATATATATATACATGTGAATCATCCATTGCAACAGAAGAATCATCTGGTGCAGCAGATGACTCATCGATTGCAATAAATGACTTATTTGTTGAAGCATAATTCTGGTTCTATCCCAACTTGACATGGTACTGTATATAACAAGTAAGCTATATGTTACTACAAATGACTTATCTGTTGGATACACGACTGTAAATTATTGAAGAAACACTCAAAATACCTATAGACTAAAAATCATCAATTTACTTATCAAAATAACATATAATGTGATGCCCAATGGTATAGGAATGAAATTGGTTTCGATAGCAACAGTAAGAAGAAGAAGAAGAAGAAGAAGAAGAAGAAGAAGAAGAAGGAAAAGGTGAGCCATCGGTGCCTCTTTCTTCCCTCCATTTCTTATGGGCCAAAGTGTAAAATAAAAAAACTTGGGGATGAAAAATTTATCCCCTTAATCCTTAATTTCAAAGTTATCACCCCTACTCAATAATTAATACTTGAGTCACCTACAACTAATTTTAAAACTTTTCTATCACCCTTAATTCATTGTCCCTTGTTACTAATCTACTACCCAAACTTGTTGCTTTACAAGTGGTAAAAATTCAACTCTTTGTTGCCTTTTATTTTATTTTTCTAGCATACTATGTCTAACAAAAATTTCTCGTATTATCATCTTGTGGTGCGGCTAAATCATTTTGTAAATTGTGACTATTGGTGTTTACAGTTTGCATAAATATCAATTCAAATAGAAAAATTGAATCAAATCGATAAAATAAATTGATTTTATTTGAGTTTGATTTGGTTTGATTTTAGATTTTTGAAAATTGATAATATTTTGTTTGATTATGATTTTATTTTTAATAATCAAATAAATAATCGAATCGATAAATTATATACATATACCTTATCAATATACATACATATATATACCTTTATAAACAGTGAAATCTTACATATGTTTATATCAAACAAAAAATACAATTTACTTATTGAAAGCAAAACTGTCGAAGGTGAAAACATTTATTTTATTGATTTCATGTATGAGTGTCATGACAATTCTTTGTGGGACTGAAAATGATATTGTCGCTTCCTTTTAAGCAAAATAGTGAATTTTAAAGCTTTACTTATAGTAAATTCAAAAGTTCAGTAATTTCAGTCATTCTAACTATTTTCATTTTGAATAAATTATTTTTAATTTTTTCACATTTTAAATAAATTGTTTCATTTATTTGTGTATGGTTAATAATCGAATAACCGACCAAAACCAAACAAAAATCGATAACCATCAAACTGATAAATGTATATTATATTTGATTTGGTTTTGATAATTTTAAAATTGAAAAAGGGTCAAGAATACCCCTGACCTATTAGAAAAGATTCAAAAAAATCCTCCATACACCTTTTGGTCAAAAAATACCCTTCACTTTTGCTTTTGGTTCAAAAATACTCCTTCATCTACCTTTTGGTCCAAAAACACTCTCAACCCAAGAGATTAAAGGGGGTTGGTTGGTCAAATTTTATCGTCATTTTTACTTTAAATATAATTAGATTTAATAAGCTTTAATATTTTGAAATGAGCTAATATTAAGAAGTTGAATAAATAAAAACATTATCTTTCAAAACAACTAATTAGTAAAAGAATTTAATTCAACTGAATGTGTGTTGAGAATGTTTTTGGACTAAAGTGGATGGAGGAGTATTTTTGAACCAAAAGTAAAAGTGGATGGTATTTTTAAATCAAAAGGTGGATGAGGAGTAATTTTAAACCTTTTTCAATGGGTCAGGCGTATTCTTGACCCTTTTCCCTTTTAAAACCAATTAAATTGATTTGATTTTAGTTTTAATTAATAACGATCCAAATCGACCTTTAAACACCGACTATTATATTCTTGCTGTTATTTATGACAACCATCCACTGAACTTCTTTATTCAAGTTGCAATTTCTCTATTAATACCTTGTAAAAGTCAAAGCATCTTTCCACACTTGTGTCATTGCAAAAAATAACATTAAAAAATCTCAAGTATGCATAATAACTGAGCAAGGCATGAAAGTATGGTCAAATAAGCTTGGAATTGTCATCAACGAAGTACGGGTTTGTGAAATGTCATTTCTCGTCACCTATTTTTCATTAATTAATCGATTACCAACATACACACTTCAAAAGAAGCTAAAAGAAAAGGTATTCAATGAATAGTAATTTGCAATTGACACTCCTAATGTATACACTTCTTTGTGATATACGTCTTATTCAATATATGTTCTGAAAGTATTTAGGATGCTAAAATAGAAAATACACAACTATTATTGTACAAGAAAAATAAAAATTTTACTTCGAGACATGAAAAAAAGTAATGAACATCAAAATATGTAGTATAGTGAATGAGGTTGTTCCTGAGTCTTGAGCATATAAAAGTCTTTGATAGGGAGCTATACCTTCTAATGGGACGTATCCAAAGTAAATTTTGATTAATCGAGCTCAAATGTTAATACCGAGCAAAGGATATGACACCAAAAAAAGCTAGTGATAATACCAAAATTATTGAAGTTCTTCCTACTCAAATATCAATAATATAAACGTAAGTAAAATCAAAATATCTACATATAGTAAAGATCATACGCATTATGAAAGTCCATCAATTCTAGATTTTGGCATCACCTTTCTCCTTATATATATTTTCTCCATTTCAATTTGTTTGTTTGGTTTGATTTGATATGTAGTTTAAGAAAAATGAACTCATAAATCTTGTGACTTTGAAACTAAAGATATATCAAATGTATCAAAATATCTTTTAATTTTTGTTGTTTTAAACATGACATGAAAAGTTAGAATTAAAAAGGTTGTCATAAAAAACATTCTTTTTTTCAAACAGACTAAAAAAAGAAAGTAACACCCACCATTTTAGTATTATTTAGAAGTACATAAACATAACTCGACATGCCCAATTGTTTACAAAAGCTATAAATTCACTTATTAGCCATGATCCACAACATAAATCTCAACTTCTAAAAATAATTTGCATATGGAGAAGCAAATTCAAGAAATTCTTCATCGCGCTCAAATACAAATATGTCTTGTTCATCTAACACGACGAATGCTTCAATGTCATCATCTTTGTTGCTCATCAAATTGAACAATTTATTGTATGGACCAGTAGCTATGGTTGCAACCATTGTCTTGCCTCAACCAAAATCGACGTCATAGAAGGGAAATTTACACACATTACTATAAATATACTCATCAAATTTCTTCTTCTGGGGTGGCAATCCTTTAGCTAATTCAAGAATCTCTAATTTCCATGCATTTTTTTTGATATTACAATGGTATCCCTATAAAGATGATGAATGAGCAGAGTGGTACATCGAGGTTGACACGAAGGAGTATTAATTGGATCTGTGAGGACAGTACATCGAAGACTCCGCTAGTTGAGGAGACATCAACTAGGGTTTTGACGTCAAACACTATTCTATTACCTGCTGTAGCACCAATGACTCATGAGCAAAATGAGAAACTAGGAGATCTGCATGCAGATAAAGGGAAACCCTGGGTAAGTCTATTTGTTGGGAATATAGTTGCTAGTAATGGAATGGCATTCACTTACATTACACATAAATTGGTTAATGGAAATATTATAGTGAAATTGGATGAGAAATAACATGAAAAGGAAGAGGAGAAATAAAAACACTCTCTAATATTGTTTGTAATTGGAGAAATGCCTGGGTATAATTATATGAAAAGATTTATCACGCAAAGCTGGATTAATGTGGCTAGCCCTACTTTGTATTACCATGGTGAAGGTTATTATGTAGTGAAATTTCAGTCGGAGTCATATTTGAAGGAGATATTATTCACAGGGCCATACAGTATTAACAATAAGCCAATAATTTTGAAACAATGGACACCTAACCTTGATCTTAAGGCAGAGTTCTTAGTTGATATTCCACTGTGGGTTACTTTTCCAAAACTGACTCTAAATTGTTGGGGATGCGACTCCTTGAGCAGAATTGCAAGTGCAATAGGAATTCCATTATTTGCAGAAGAGTGCACTACCAAACAACCAAGGATATCTTATGCAAGAATGTTGATAGAGGTTGATGTCACAAAGCCAATGCCTAATGAGATTATATTTATGGATGCGCAGGGACATGCTTTTTAACAAATTGTCTTATATGATTGAAAACTTGAATATAGTGAAGAATGTTTGATGGTAGGACATAATTGTAACAAGAGGAGGCTCAAGCAACAAGAACAACAACAACCAAAAGGCAACAACCACCTCCAAAGAAGATTTGGAGAGCCAAGGAGAATGTATCTAGGAGCCAAACAAGATACATGAGAAGGTACACAGAATGCAAGACCAACATAGATCAATAACTACTGAGTTTACACCAATGCCCACCAGAGGAAAACAAATAGCTAAAGGTAATTCAGAGAGTCTAACCATTAAGAGTTATGCACAAACCATATATGTCCAAAATGGTTTTTAAGTTTTACAATCTACAGTAGCTGTGTTGGCTACATCATCATTTCCTAATAATGGAGGTGGCACATCCTTTAGTAATTGATGAGTTGTTAGTATGGACTGTAAGGGGTATTAATAAGAAATATAAGCAAAAGAGTTAAATACTTATATAAAGGAAAATCATATAAAACTAGTTGGGCTGGTAGAAGCTAGAGTAAAGATGAATAAGGTGGATGTTTTATCCCAAAGAATAGCTTCTAGTTGGAGCTTGATACATAACTATGCAAGTGCTTTGAATTGGAGAATCTGGATAATGTGGGATGAAAGAGTATTTGAAGTAACTCTATTAGCTCAGGGTGCACAATATGCCCACTGTAAAGTCTTGAGTAGAGACAAGGAGATCGATTGTTGTATGACTGTGGTTTATGGATACAATACTATAGAGCAGAGGAAAGTGTTGTGGAATGACATCAGATCCATGGCTAGTCCTCAACCTTGGCTTGTGTGGGGAGATTTTAATGATCTTTTGCAAAATCAAGATAGACTTAATGGAGCTCCTGTCACAAGGGCTGAAATAAAGGATTTTGCTGATCGTGTACAAGACTTGTTCTTGAATGAATTACTTTGTAAATGAAAATTTTATTCATGGTCTAACAAGCAAATGGGATCGTATAGAATATATAGTAGTTTAGACAGGGCTATAGGAAATGATGAATGGAAGATGCAATATGGACAGTTGGTAGTAGATTACAAACTGCCTCATATATCAGATCACTCCCCTATATTGTTGGATATAAATCTAAAGCCAAGAAACACTTAAACCCCATTTAAGTTCTATAATGTCTGGGCAAGACATGAGGAATTTTAATAAATAGTGCAAAGAAGTTGGGTAGGCAGCATACCAAGTAATAAATTAAGGTGCATTTGGCACAAATTAAAGGAATTAAAGTCTCATCTCAAAAAGCTGAATGATAATAATTACAGAGGTGCTACTGTGAGGATTCATCACATCAAAAATATTTTAAAGATTGTACAATTGAACTTGTCAAAAAAGTCTACTGATAGCTTGTCACTGGAAGAGAAAGAGTTCTTAATTCAATTAGAAAAGTGGACAAATATTGAAGAGAGCATTAGCCAACAAAAATCAAGGGCAATGTGGATTAAATTGGGGGATTCAAACAATAAATACTTCACAACAATGATTAAGGAGAGGAGATAAAGGAAGAAAATTGTTGAACTAACAACTGTAGCTGGTGCAAAACTTATGGAACATGATGAAATTCCAAAAGAGATAATTACATTCTACCAATCTTTAATGGGATCTGCAATGATAAATATTACTGTTGTGAGTAGGACTATCATGAATACATGACCAACTTTCAATCACACTCAACAACTGATTTTACGTGCAGAGGTAACTGAGAAGGAAATTTACGATGGATTTTGCTCAATAGGTGATGATAAGGCTCCAGGTGTTGATGGATACAATGTAGTTTTTTATAAGAAGGCATGGCCAATAAATAAGCATGATATTAATGAAGCAGTAAGTAAGTTTTTCAAGACTGGTAAATTATACAAAGCTGTTAGTTGTACATATTTTACGCTACTACCTAAGGAACCAAATCCATCAAATATTAGAGAATATAGACCTATAGCTTGTTGTACTGCACTTTATAAAATCATAGCAAAAGTGTTAGCTAATAGAATTTAGAAGGTGATAGCAACTGTGCTTTCAAAAGCTCAGGCAGGTTTCATTCCAGGGAGGAAAGGAGCAAACAACATCATTCTTGCACATGAACTAGTACAAGCATACAACAGGAAAAATGTTTCTCCTAGATGTATGATAAAAGTGGATATTCAAAAAGCATATGATACTGTTGACTGGAGGTGCTTAGAACAAGTAATGGTAGGATTGGGATTTTCTAAGAGATATATAGAGTGGGTAATGGAATGTGTAACCAGTGTTTCTTAATTTTAATCAATGGAGAGTTGACCAAACCTTTTGAGGCATCTAGTGGATTAAGGCAAGGAGATCCTATGTCTCCATTTGTGTTTGCTATAATCATGGAATATTTGAGCTGAAATTTAAATAACTTGGCAAATCACAAGCAATTCAAATATCATCCAAAGTGCAGCAGGCTCAAGATTACTCATCTAAGTTTTTAAGATGATCTACTAATGTTTGTAAGAGGAGATCCAAAATCTGTTTACATGTTGCAGGAAAAAGTTTTCTGTATTCACAGTAGCTTCAGGATTGAAAGTAATTCTATTTAAAGTGCTATGTATTTTGGAGGGGTCTCACATATGGTTCAGAATCAAATTCAGCAGGATTTGGGTTATAGTTTTGGAGAATTGCCGTTTACATTTCCTTTGGCCACCAAAAAACTCAGCATTTTTCAATGGCAACCTTTGATATATAATTGTGGCAAAAATTTCTTCCTGGACAACAAAGAAATTATCTTATACTGGGAGAGTACAATTAGTTAGGACAGCGATATTTGGAGTTCAAGCTTATTGGGCTTAAATATATGTGCTGCCAGCAAAAGTGATAAAAATAATCCAATCTTATTGTAGAAGTTATATTTGGTCAAGAGCAAATGTGATGACAAAGAGAGCACTTGTGTCATGGGATAAGATGTGTATATTAAAGTCTACTGGAGGCTTGAACATGGTGAATTTAAAAGCTTGGAACAAAGCAGCCATATTGAAAATGTGTTGGGATATAGAACAAAAGCAAGACAAACTATGGATAAAACGGATTTACATTTACTACATCAAATGCAAAAGTATGGAAGAGGTCAAAGTTCTTGGATGGTTAGAAAGGTTCTGGGGGCAAAAAAGATGTTGCATATATTCCATAATGAAGCTGCATGGAATGAAAGTATGATCAGACAAGCTTGTAAACAAATACTTGGCAGTTTTTTCGAAGGTAGAATGGATAAATCTTATTTGTTCTAACTCGGCAAGGACAAAAACAATCTTTACACTCTGGCTGCAGGCTCAAAATAGTCTCCTCACTAAAGATAGAATGCTGAAATAAAAATGCAAGTGGAACCTGTATATGTTATGTGTAAGCAAGAAGAAGAAACAAGAGATCATTTGTTTTATGATTATATATTTGCTCGCATGCTGTGGAGGAGGCTACCACAATGGATTAATTAAAATTCTACTTCTAAAGGTAAAAAGCCCAAGCCCTGAGATTGATTTATGTAGAGTATATATATGCACTATGGAATGAGAGGAATACAATAATTTTTGAGAAGCAAGAGACCACAATGGAGAATATAGCCAGAAGAATAGCATGTGTATGTTGTGTTAGAGCTAATATAACAATCATACTTTTATTAGATAAATGTGGTTTTTAGAATGTGTTACTGTTTTGTTATATATTTAGCGAGATAGCTAGTAGAGTGTTGCTGGCTTAGCTTTGTAATTACTATTTTAGTGATTAGTAAAATTTCTAATTACCAAAAAAAGGAGCCAAAGATGGGGGTTGACTAAGGGTGGGTGGGTGGGGGTCGGAGATCAGGTGAAAAATCAAATTTTGAAATTGAAAATATTCTTTAAAACTTAATATTTTTCCAAAAAAAAAATGTAATTTGAAGTTGGATTAAAATTTTGGAAAATGTTTTCCTTAATTTTTAAAAGGAAATTATTTTCCTTAATTTTCTGGAAAATGAGTTGATTTGGGAAACATTTTTCAAAAATTTTGACCCAACCAAACATGAGAAAATTGAAAAACATTTTCCGTTTTCCTTCATACCAAACACACCCATAGTGAATTATTATTTTACCCCAATTAATTGATATACTCTTACAGATATTTAGTCACTACATTTTTCAAAGACATTAACTCATTGTTAATATAATAGGAAGAATTTTTTTAATCCTTCCTTGATTTTTCAAAATTTATAAACAAAAATAAAATAAAATTAGAAAATATTTAACAAATAAATAGGAGCGGAGGAAGTATAATTGAGTATAATGATGTTCTCCCCCGAGCTTACACCTTGGATATGGTCGGCACCCAAAAATCATTGCTGACCCCAAGCAAACCCTTGGTTTGACTTAACTCTTAGCGGAAGACTTAACTAAAATGAGATAGTCTAAAAAGGTAAACTCATGCAATAAACTCAAATGTCTTAAAAGAAACATTTAACTGGCCAAACAAGCAACTCAAGTTTTAGAACAAAACAACTAAAATAATCAAGACTAAAAAATAAATATCTATCCATCTATCTATCTATCCATCTATCTATCTATCTATCCATCCATCCATCCATCCATCCATCCATATGCAGCCTACGGTGTCCTTCGAAAGTATGGAGGCTCACCAACAACTCTGATGCTTAACTGGATCAACAAAGTGCTAGATGCTAATCCTGGTTACCTGTATCTCCATAATAAAAGTCGTAGGCTAAATAACGTTAGTACATGAAATGTACAAGCATGAGAGAGGAAATCTAAACAAGACATAAGCTTGAACTTGAATATAAAAGAAACTTTTACCTCATTTAACTTAAATCAAGAATACTGAACTCAATGCAGTATAAAAACAACAACACAAATGCAATTTATATAAAGAATTTAAGGCAGTAAATAACAATCGAAGTATTTTAAAATACGACAATATCTCAGTTGTATGTAAAGATACAAGATAAACCATATTTTGGAGATTCTCTAACCGACAATCATCACTATGAGCTATGTTATAATGCAACGTCTCGTACATGCTGCCAAAACTTTTCTATTCCTTGCTGAGGTATAGAACTCCTCAACTAAGTGGATTTACTAAGCTATTCTTAAAATCACCAAGGAATCATCTAAGAAGTATCAACCTTTCCACCCACTTTGGTATCATAGTTTATGAGGGCTTTGAGTTATTTCAACTCGTCTCCATATCTGTGTTCAATACTACTCTCAAAATGCAACTAGCTCATATATTTAAAAATATAACCTTTTATGTGGCTTGAGATTGTAACTAAAAAATATATCTCTTAAAAAAGATGGTACCTAGAACTGCTTAAAAATCTTTTCAAAATCGGTGTTTCTTCTCATCTTAAATTTGAAACCATTTACTCTAGGAAATACTTAGTTCCCAAGGGAAATGAACTTAGACCAACTCTTTCTCAAACCTAATTCTCATGAAAATGTATGCAAAAAACTTCTTAAAAGACTTGAAAGAACTCTCACGACTAGACTCTTAGCTCTACCTTGAATTTGTTTATGGATTAAAGGTTATGATATCGTGTTATGAATGATTTATATATATTTAGAACTATTTTAGAGTGTTTAGAGTCAAAGGGGAGTAAATGCACCCTTTCAAAGAACTTAGACAGACTAAATGATTAAGAAGAGGTGGGGCAGGCGACCCTGGCGCAAGGCACCAACCCTTGAACTAAAGAGGTGCAGATGGGGCGTACTGTCTGGCGCAGAGCGCCAGACTTTATCCTACAGAGCCTCTTTATTGTTATGTTGGTGGGGCAGTGTGCCAACCCTCGCCAAGAATACCCCAACAACTTTTCTTACTCGTTTTCTCACCCAATTCATTTAGAATTGAATGGTTTATTTCTCGACCACTTACATTTGATTATCTAACATTATTATACGATAATCTACTCAAATCTATCAGCAAACATCAACTTTGAACTCAATAAACTTATTGAAACTCCAATAATCAAGATTACAATATGAATTTCAACAAAACTCATTAAGAAATCTAAATCTTCAACTCCAAGAAATAAATCTCGGTGAAAATAACATTATTGATGTGTGGGTGAATGAACCCAATCCTATAAGAATTCACATACCTCTTAGGGTCAAATCCTTGGCAAAATAACCTTCGAATATGCAAGAAATCATGAAGAACGCCTTGACTTTCTCCTTTTCTCCTCTTCTTGAACTTCTCTAAAAACCCTAGCGAAACTTTGGATTATTAAATGTGATACAAATCCGACTGGACCCCAAAATAATACCAAAAAACGTTATCTGACTGGGTAAAGGAAAGACCAAAATACCCTTCTTAAATCCTGATAACTTTCCTTAACTGGACAACTCAACTTCAAATAGGCATATCTCCCTCGCACGAGCTTGAAATTTAGCAAAATTTGTGGTGTTGGAAAGAGGATTCCAAGAACTTTCATTTGATATCTTATGGTCCACCTAACTCATCCTGTACCGAAAATTATGGACATCTGAAATTGACCTAAAACACTTAACACAACTTGCCAAATTTCCAAATTTAGTCTTTCCAAAAATAACTCTTTCCAATTCTAATTCTTTCTGAGATGGGATGTTACAATATCTCCCCCTTGGAAACATTCGTCCTCGAAGGATATTACTCCAAGTAGAACTAAGGGTGGTAGCATCTAATACTTAACTCAAGCACACCAACATGCAAATCTAACACATTGAACATATCAATTAAAGAGTACTATGAAGAAAATTAGTACCTTGATCTTGAATTTCTCCAAACTCAAAGAGGTGTGAGTGCCTTTTCTACATATCTTCCTCAACATCCCAAGTAGCTTCCTGAACAAACTGATTTCTTTATACTACCTTGACTTATGCTACCTTCTTAGTTCTCAACTTGCGAACCTGATGATCTAGAATCTGAATAGGAATCTCCTCATAAGATAGACTATCATTAATATCAATATTTTCAGTAGGTATAAAAAGTGAAGGATCGCCTATGCACTTTTTCAACATTGAAATGTGAAATAATGAATGAACCGATGCTAACTCTTGCTGTAGCTCCAACTCGTAAGCTACATTACTGACCTCTTGGATATCCTGTAAGGACCAATATGCTGGGGAAAAGGCTTCCTCTTCTTAACAAATCTCCTAAAACCCTTCATAGGTGAAACCTTCAAAAATACCTAATCATCTACTTCAAACTCTAACTCTCTTGTCGTAACATTAATCTAGTATTTACGGCTCTACACCGCTTTCAATCTTTCTCGAATTACTTTTACTTTCTCCATAGCGGGATAAACTAAGTCTGTTCCTATCAACCTGACTTCACCAACCTTGAACTATCCAATAGGAGATCTTTATCTTCTCCTATAACGAGCCTCATATAGAGCCATTTGGATGCTAGAGTGGTAACTATTGTTGTAAGAAATCTTAATGAGAGGTACGTGATCATCCCAACTACCCTAGAAAGCAATCACACAAGCCCTCAACATATCCTATAATGTTTGAATAATTCACTCTACTTGACCATTATTCTGAGGATGAAAAATGATACTCAAGTTCACATTTGAACCTAAAACTTTCTAGAAAGACTTATAGAGTTGTGCAGTAAATTGTGAACCTCTATTTGAAATAATCGACACTAGAACTCCATGAAGTATAACTACATCTTGAAAAAGTAACTTGGTATAATACTTTGTTTAATAGGTAGTTTTTACCGGCAAAAAGTGGCAGATTTTTTCATTAGATCCATAATCACCCAAATAGAATCATGTTGCCTGCGAGACCGCGACAAACTATTAATGAAATCTATATTGATCATCTCCCACTTATATTATGGAATCTCTATGATTTGAGTCATACCACCAGTATTTTGGTGTTCTACCTTATGTTGTTGGCAATTTGAGCACTTAACGACGAACTCTGCAATACACTTCTTTTTGTTACTCCACCAATAGATTTCCCTCAAGTAACTATACATCTTTCTGGAATCCGTATGGATAGAATATTTAGAGCTATGAGATTTCTCCATGATCCTCTCTTGGAGTTCATCCACCCTTGGTGCGCATAACCTACCTTCATACCTCGATACACCACCTCCCCCTTGTTAAAAAAAATCACTTTTTGCTTATGAACATTTACCTTCAATTCAAAGAAAAATAAGGTCTTGGTATTTTTTTCTCTTTTACTTCAGACACTAATTATGATTCACCACCTTTCATCACCACTTCTTTATCTTCATTGGAATCCAATAAGTGGACTCCCAAGAGTGCAAGTCTGTGCACATATTTCGCTAACTCTTTCTTGTCTTCCTCAACGTGGGAAGTGCTAACCATAGAAAATCACATTAATCTTACCTGGGTGATATATAACACTCATGTCATAATCCTTGAGTAACCCTAACCACCTCATCTGTCTGGGATTGAGCTCACTCTGACTGAAGACATGCATAAGACTCTTGTGATCGGTGAACACATCTACATGAACACAATAAATATAGTGAAACCAAATCTTCAAATCAAACACTATAACAACCAACTCTAGATCATGGTTTGAGTAATTCCTCTACTGAATTCTAAGTTGTCCATAAGCATAAGTTATAACCTTGCAATTCTGAATTAGTACTCTACTCTAAAGTTGTCTCGGACGGGTCCCTCAATCCAATAGATCACTAGGGACAACCTAGTCCAACTCTTGACGCATTACAATACACAACAAAACCTTGCGTACCTTTTGGCAAAGTCAACATTGGACAGTAATCAACCTAGTTTTCAATTCTTAAAAGCTTTTGTCACAAGCTTCAGACCATTGAACCTTCTCTATTTTCTGAGTCAATATTGCCAATGGGGATGAAAAAGATGAGAACCACTCAATGAACCTTCTATAATATCCACCCAACCCCAAGAAACTCTTAATATCAGTTGGAGATGTGGGTCCAAGAGAGTTCAAAACTGACTCTACTTTTTGAGTATCAACTCTGAAAATAATGTAGCCTAAGAATGACACCAAATCACGTCAAAACTCACACTTAGAAAATTTAGCATACAACTCTCTATCCTTTAGAGTTTGGAGAACTACTCTAAGATGACTAGAATGATCTTCTTTATTCTTCGAGTAAGTTAGAATGTCATCAATGAAAATGATTAAAAACATAAACCAAAATAAGGCTTGAATACTCCGTTCATAAGATACATGAACTGTAGGAGCATTAGTTAAACCAAATGACATAACCAGAAACTCCTAATGACCATAACGGGACCTGAATGTTGTCTCTAGAATGTGAATTTCTCTTAGATTCAACCGAGGATAGCCAGATTTGAGGACTATCTTAGAAAAAAATGGCACCCTAAAGTTGATCGAAAAGATCATCACATCTTGCAAGAGGATACTTAATGTTGATAGTAACCGTATTCAACGTACGGTAATCTATAAACATTCTAAGAGAACCATTTTTCTTCCTCACGAATAGTCTGGAGAACCCCAATGTGAGGTACTTTGTTGAATCAAACCTTTCTCAAGAAGAATTTTAAACCGCTCTTTTAACTCTTTCTACTCTTCTAGAGCCATTCTTTATGGCATAATAAAGATAGGATGAGTGTAACACTTCAAAAGTCTAAGACATGTTGTAGAGCCTAATATAAGTGTCAAAAGGTTTATACACTATTTTAAGGTCTATTCTAATGTATATAAGTCATTTAGGAAGTTTATAATTCAAAACATCAAGGAAGGGTGTCTAGCACGTATTAGAGTTGATTCATAGTTGAAACCTCCGGGCACGACCCCCCATGTACCAACCAAGGGCCCGTGAAGAGGGCCCTTGCATTTGGGTCGAAGGTTGCCCAAGGCAGTGTGCAATAACGATTTGTCATCAACGGACCGTGTTCCGATCGATGGGGAGTCGATTACCTTCATGATTGTACACTTAGAATATTTGGACAAATCTTGTTTTGACAAGTGTCTGAACTCAAAGACAGACTAACAGGACGGTTGGTCCCTTAGTCGTCGTTTGACAAACAGGGCGTCGATCGGGGAGTCGTCTATGAGTGAACTGTTTCACTGCATGTTTTAAGTTTGGTGAATTTATTAAATTAATGGGTTATTTAATTAATTTGGGGTTAAGAGTGGTATAATTAAGTTATTTAGTAACCTATATAAAGAGCCTAAGCTAATTAAACTAACCTAACCGTTATAATTCCCAAACCCAAAACTCTCTTCATTCTCACTTCTTTCTCTCTCCCAAGCTGAAGAACACCATAGGAGACAAGGTCAATGAGGGTTCCAGAGATGAAATCACCAATTTTTATCCATCAATATTCATCAAATAATATGGTATGAGATTCCTTTCAGCTTTGGGACTTCTTTCCCAAAAGGGTTCTATCAAATTGATTTGAAAAGTATGAAATTCAAGTGGGTCTTTTCCAATCTCGAAATTGATCTTTCAATTTGAATTTTTAATGATTTACTTTGGATAATATGATTATATTAACATGCATTTATAACTTAATTATGTTATTTCTTGATGGATTGTTCTAGTTTGTAGAAGATGACCTTTTCCCCTTGACCCTAGGTTGTGATCTTGAATTGAACTATCTAGTATTGATGTATTTGTTTTGGTTAATGTGTGAATAACTATCCTATGATGTTATTGTTACAATTTATGAATCTATTAAGATGAATTGTTAGTCCTATCATGCTAGTTCTTGAGGAATTGATCTAGGTTATGAAGTAGATTATGGATTTGACCTAGGTCTCTTATTTTAAGCTATGAACTAGTGATGGATTGTGATGTAGTGATTCAATTGGCTTTGTTATCATGTTGGTTAGTATTGTGTGATGATATTATACCCTTATTGGATTGAGTTAAGGGTGCTGGTAAGACCTTAATGATGGATTATGAAGGAGACTTGGTAAGTCTTGTGATCTCAACTGTTTACTTCAATTATGGTTAATTGTTATTGAGTGATGATGTTGTATTGAAATACACCTTATGTAAAAGATTGGTAGAATTGATACGATGTTGAATTGAAATGCCTTGACTATGGTTTTGTGAGGTGTTGACTAAGATGTAAATCTTATAAAGATGATGATAACTTATCAATGTGCCTTATCAAGAGGTGATTATGTAAATGTGCTAACCTCACTTATATGAATTGTAATGAAAGAACTATACTCATGCAATTCTTATTGAGTTATGATGATTATGATTATACAAGGGATAGACCCTATGACCTACATTAAGCTATGATGATTAATAAATACATTAAAGATATTTAAAAAAGGGACTAGGCTTAGCACCGAGTGAAGTTGACATTGGGAGGTGTTGACTTTCCATAGTGGAAGATTCACCCTATAGTTCCACATGAGGATTTGACTCTCCTATAAGGGATACTCATCCTATGTATTTCCATTAGATGGGGCTCCAATTGCCAAGTGGCATGTAGAGAGTTCATACCTATCTATTAGTTCTTGAACTATGTTGCCCCCATAGGAAGACTAGCTGGTGGATCCACCTAGAAATCTACTTTTATGTTTGGTTTTACTTTGACCAGTAGACCACCTTCCATCGGAGTAAGATTTACAACACCAGATTCCACATTTAGCTCTTGTTGTCTATGTCAGTTAAGGCAAGTGTTGCCTAAACTGAAATGAAGTAATGAAGTACAAACTAACTAGGGTGACTTAAACGGTTTGACTTAGATTTGGTAGGGGTATGAGACTCTACCTATGCCTTGCACTAGTTTTCCTTGAGGGAAGCCTTAGGAGGATTTTGTTATGTATGTATAAGTTATAAGTGTAAATAAGATGTATATGTTGATGTTACATATTGATACTATCTCATGATAATTGATTTCATGTATGAATATGTGTTGGTCTCCATTGCTAAAGTATGATGATATATACTCTTAAAATGATATGATATGTAGAGTTGAGTATTGGTTATGGTTCTTGTTGAGTTTACTTAAATGAGTAAGGTTATGAGGCTTTGCGTAATCATTGCACTTTTTGACTTAATGAGGGTTCATGAGTAATTATCTTGCTTTGATTATGTTGTAATGAACTCTTATCCATGCTTGTTGCTATTATAACTTGATGATGGAGTTGCCTTGACTATGTGTTTAATTATGTGATATGCATGTTGATTTGACTAGACTTAGTATTGTTGGTCTTGTGATGTACATGCTTTTGACTTAATGAATATGTCTTATTGATTGATATGGTCTTCTTGAACGTTCATAAGGTTTTTCAAAGTAAATTTCATACTTTAATAAATTGTTCCTTCTTAGCATGATTTTATGATGTATGTGCATATGGTCACATACTTAGTATAAGCGGTGTACTAACCCCATTTTCTCCCTTTCCCCCAACATTTTAGGTTCTAGTCGTTGAAGGACTTTTAAGACGACTCTGAAGGAAGACTTGAAATTCTCACTTATTGAAGTTGGGTAGGTCCTTACTTTTCGAGGGCAATGCCAGTATCAAGCTAATGAAGTTGTTTTAGTTTTAAGACTCCTATGTTCTTTCTTTTTTCATTTGAGTACTAAACATTGTATAGCCTATATGTGGCTTTATTACTTTGATGTATGGGATATGCCCAATTGATATACTCGTGTTTAGATGGTTTATGAGATGAGACATCCAATAAGACTATGTTACATCTTATGTATCTATTTGCAATAAAAAAGTAGAAGATTATGTAGTCTTCATATACGAAGGGTCTATGTATGCTCACTATAAATATTTTGTGTATGTACATGTCTATGTGAACCTCAATGTAGAAGAAATGAAAAAGTGTAAAAAATTCTGCATTTTTGACCTATGAATGTAATGATGTAAGCTAAGAGGCTAGTCTTAGTCCTCAAAGAGGACAGCGACGATGGTTACGTCTAGGGGATGCTCCTCGGATGTGACAATGAGTATCGAGAATAATGTCTGTTTACATCCATATTCTATTCAAATAAGGAGAAACGTCACGGTGACTCAAAAAATAATCAATTAATTTAATTTTAAAGAGTTTTAAGAATAAATAAAGTTTAAAGGAGTCACCACCTAATTTTAGGATAAACTAGGAAACCAGTTAAAATGATTTACGAAACTATTAGATTCTAGGTAAGGGTTCAGGTTATTTCGAAGGGAAGGTGTTAAACACCATTTGAAATCCACAAATTGTGGGTCCCGACTGAATTCATTTTTTTCAAAATTAAGGGGGAAATAGAAACAATATACAAGTATAATACCATGCAATATACACAAGTAATAAAGATAAAATAATAATATAAGACAGGGCCTAAAATTTGCCTAACATCGATTATTATACAATAGTAAATAGACAATATGATTCGAACTTTAGTCGAATAGCTTTAATGAAAGCGACTTCGGGTACATGTAAACACACTTAGCAAAAGCGTTAGTACTAAATAAATTTGAATAGAAATAAATTAATTAGTTAATAATAACTTAAAAATAAAAATCGGTCTTATTAACATGGGAGGCCTTAGAAGTCAACGGTAATTTCTTCATTGGTCAAATTTAAAAAGTATATACTATGAACTTAACTAAATTTTCCATCTTTTAGAATAAGGAGGCCTCCAAAATCGACGGAGATATTTTCCCATTGGCCAACATATAACATTACTTAACGCGAATTGAAGAAATAACTAAATAGTAAAATTGAAAAACATTATATCAAAAAATAATAAAAAGAATAACCAAATTAATAACGGACAATGCAAATAATGATAAGATAATTTCGACACTTTTCTAAAAATAAACAACTACTAGTGCTCACAACATCAATGAACTAAATAAGTAAATTAATATGAATAATGGAAACAAAATCTGTAATCTAAATAAATAAGAAATAAGCCCAACACCACAATGATAATAGTATCTAAATAAATTATAATTTGTAAATCGAACAAAATAATATATAATAATAAATAAAAGAGGAAACAAAGGCATATATAATAATATTAACAATAAATTAAATAAATAACTTAGAGAAAATTACAGTACTCAACCTTCTTTAATTAATAATTAGAAATTACCATTATATGGCACTTCATACGAATTGAGACAATTAATCACAAATAAATAGACTAATCAAGAATAGATAAATATAGTATACAAAATAAACTAAGCAAAATAATTGTTACATCCCGAAATCACACCCTAGAAGTTAGGGACAATCTCGGATTGCAACCGGCATACTTGACCTCTCAGAGGTCTTGTACAAGCCCTTTCCATATCGTTCATCGCATATACATAATGAAAAGTAGTGCGGAATTAAAACTTTTCACATAACATTAGAATATCTTCAAAATCTCTTTTATAATTTTGAGAAATACTAAGTCTCAATCTCATCAAACTTAGACATGAAAATACTTTGGGACTCGGCACATACTTCAAAATATAGAAATACTTTGTCTATTACAATACGTCGAAATAAAAGACATATACGTATGCCCTCGAGTCAATTGAGGACATAATTCACTTCGCTTGAATGATTCTAGAATGCAAACTTTCCTTCACGAATCCTTCTCAACTTTCACCTACACTTTTAGAGATAAACAAATGCATGGAATTAGTACAAATACTTGTACTAAGTATGACTTTATGCATAAAATCATGTAAAACGGAAATTTATTAGAAATATGCATTTTTCATTTAAAACATCATATTATAATCATAAGAATAACATTTAACACCTTAGAATAATGTAAGATAACATTTGAGCAATTTGGGACATTTTCAACCAACTTTACAGTAACCTATATTCAATGTATAGTGAATTGCTTCACTGTAAAAGTGTAGTGACTTCCCTTCCCTTTTGACACTTTATAGCATGTAATTGTCCCATTAAAAGCAATCCTAAGACTCATTTAATCAACACAAAGAGAGATCGCCCATACACCATTTCTAAGCATGCCTAAATGATCCTCAAGACTACTTATAATGAGACATATACACACTTATAATACACCATGCACATGAACATGTATAGTATGAAATTTTCCTTACCAAGGCTATCGAAAGACTAACTTTAGTAAATCAAGAAGATAACTTCTATGATTGACCCCTTCAAGATAACCTAAATAATTCCAAAGACTACCTAAGGCTTAGATTATGTCTACGAAATCAACCATCTTCCCTAACTAGAGTCATTCTTAAGAATTATCTAGGTAAGATACGAAGTGACCATTCCTATGCCCCCTTCGCACCTTAACTAGACAACCCTTAACTACTCTCGATAAGTACTTATCATTTGACATAATTTATTAACTTAAGTCAATACTTTCATTAGTTCATTTAAGACTCATTCATCACATAAAGACATTTAAGTAATGGTCTTGGACAAGACCTAGGGACTCTAACTAACACCTTCAAAGCCTATTGTGCAATGTCTAGATAAAGTTCCATACCACCACCTAAACTTCATAGAACTTCGCCAATGCTAGTAGGTATCCCATATGATGAAAATAGACAATAACCGACATAGTCCATGGTACAAAAGCATGGAATCCAAAGTTCTATCCTACTCCGATGAGGCTGTTCTACTTGCCAATGGTGAACTTGGACATATCCCATGTAGGCACATGGTTAAGGAATATGAAGGGCGTGCTTTGTACTCTAGTGTCATTCTTAAACTAGAACTACTTCCCTTACCATACTCACTCGGTTCTAGCTTTTGTTCTCATAGAGTAACTTACATTAAAGGTTCATATAAAGGAGTTCCATATCTAGTTCATAACTCAATAACATTTACCCTACCAAATGTAACACCTCGTATCCAAAATAAACAAAAATCAGTTTTTCAGAAAAATCTGCAGGTGCAACAATCAATCACATCAATGGTCCGTAGGACAGATGACGGTCCGTCCTGCATAACCATCGATGGCATCAGAGACTCCCAAAAACATTAGCCTAGAAAAATTGGTTAAGTCTTGGATGACAGACAGACTTACGTCTGTAGGACAGACGATGGTTCGTCCTGCACAACCGTCGATGGGATCAGAGACTCCTAAAAACTCAGCCAGGAAAAATTAGCTAAGTCTTAGACGACAGACGGACTTACGGTCCATATGACATACGACGGTCCGTAGGACATACGATGGTCCGTCCTGCACAACCATCGATGGGATTAGAGACTCCCAAAAACATAAGCCCAGAAAAATTGGTTAAGTCTTGGATGACGGACGAAATTACGCTCTGTAGGATAGACGACGGTCCGTCCTGCACAACCGTCGATGGGATCAGAGACTCTTAAAAACTTCATCCCAGAAAACTTGGTTAAGTCTTTGATGACGGACGGACCGACGGTCCGTAGGTCAGACGACGAACCGTTAGTCCTGGCCGTCGTTTGGTCCTACAACAACTTATCCAGGGGTCTTTTGGTCTTTTCCCACTTCGCTTAAACCTTAAGTTACATTATTTTGACCCTAAATAATCAGATTTTGGTAAGTTTAAGCCTAGAAACATAATTAAAACATATCTAAGTCAAATCATTAAATCGAAAGCTAGAAAATTATAAGCAAGAAAGGAGAAAAATCTCAAGAACCCTAATTCAAGAACGCAACAAGCTCCAGCAGTTCCAGCCCCAAAACCTATGTATTTTTCTGTAGATTTCATCACCAGGTATGTGAGATTTCACTAGTGGGTTCCTTTCACCCATTGGGTCCCTAGTTTTTAGTTATTTCTTGCATCTATTATCATAATTAAACCTAGGGTTCCTAGAATTACAACACAATTTCATGATTTAGATAAAATATATGTTCCAAATTAGATTATCATGTTATTACTTAGATTATTGCATGAATTTCAGAACCCTAGCTTTGTATTTCTTTAGTTCTTGAATTACACATGCTAGGTCAGATATTTCATACATTTCAGATATATATGCCTCAGTTATAAATGCATAATTACCAGATTAATTATTGCATTCTCAGTTTGCATGTTTAGTTTCGAGCTATCCTTTATTTACAAAAACTCAGACATAATCATTAAATTTACAAAATTTATTGGGTGTAGCATAGTACCGAGTTAGACTAGGGTTTAGCGTACCCAATAGTGCCAAAACTACTAGCCAAGTAGGTTGTAAGTCACCTCCATGGGCAATCAGTTTAGTGATCACGCCAGCATGCCTTTATACCTTTGGCAGGGTACATTGGGTCCTCTCGATGAGGCGTATACATCAAACTCCACATTTAGCTCATGGGATTTTATCATCGGTTATTAGTATCTCCCACAGTTCAGTCAGACTCTTTGCATTGACCATTTATTAGTATATTCAGTATTCATTTTCAACATGTTATAAATTGGTCTTTGCATTCAGTTAGCTTAGAATTCAGTTATCATGTCAGATCAATATATACTTGCTTTTATTCTTGTTCAGTTATGTTTTATTTTTGCTTTAGTATATCCTCATGCTCAGTATGTTTTAAATACTGTCGCATACGTGCGCTACATCTTTTCGTGATGTAGGTTCATGTTCTCAGCATCCAGATCATGCATAGATCGATTTACTCCAATTCAGCAGATTCAGTGGGAGTCCTCATTCCTCGAGGACAACAGTTATGAATGTCATTTCAGTCTTTAGTCATTTAGTTTCAGTTTTTGCTAGATTTAGTTGGAGGCATGTCCTAGTATTTCTAGTTCAGTTTAGAGGCTTATTTCAGACATAGTTATATTCAAATTAGTATTGAGTTAATATTTCCTTTGTATTAAACTCATTGTTTTTAAATATCTCATTTATAGAACATGGGTATTCCCCATCTTTTCATTATAAATTATGATTTAGCTTTCGCATCAGTTATTATTTTAAATATGCTCATGATCATGCCAGCAGGGTTAGCTTGGAATCACTTGTGGTCCTAGGTTCTATGTCCGCGTCTCGGGGGTAGCTCGGGGCATGATAAAACTTGATATTAGAGCACTAGGTTTAAGTGTCCTAGGATGTCTGAAAAGCCGCATTAAGTAGAGTCCTTTTCATGGATGTGAAGTGCACCATATATAATGAGAGGGAGGCTATGAAGTATTTTAAGAAAAACTTCACTTTGTTGGTATTCTTATCGTGCGTGAGGTATAATCTTATTCCATTCTAACTTGACGTTCTACATTTTACATCATGCCTCCTCGTAGAGCTAACACTAGGAATGTTAACGCCAGAAATGCAAATGCAGCTCCTCCAGCCCTAGATCAGCAAGTCTCTAATGCTGAGTTCATAAATGCCATCGGCTTGTCATTATTTTCCCTGCTTAGACTCTCCAGACTAGATTCTAGGATCACATTAGGACTTTCTTGGCTTGTAACATAGGTTCACGGTCAGGTGTGGTACATTCTAGGATCACATTAGGACTTTAGGATTTTCCCTTGATTCTTTTTCAACCATTGATGTGACTTTTAGACTTTGTAGCTCTTTAGTTTTCACTTTTCTTTTTTTTCTTGGATGTTCTTCTTTAAATTTTTAACAATTTTGTTCAATTTCTTTTACACAAAGTCACATCCTCTTCTTCTTTTTTCTTTTGAAACACTTTTCATACCTATTTTTTTTAATTTCCTCTTTCATAGCCACCCTCAACTTATGGATTTTCTATTAGTTGAGGTGCACAATACCCGATGTCGGATAGGGCCAAGATTGAGGTCAGTTTTGCATTATCCACCCTCTACTTAGGATTTTTTCCTAAGTTCAGATGCACATGTCCAAGGAGGGACTGGGGCCAACACAATAGATTATTAGAAAGTGAGTTAGGGATTTAGAAAGAAGAAGTCTCTTTTAGGGTCAAAGCATTTGGATCGATGGGAACATTTCTTTCATTTGGTTGGATTTTTTTAGTCATTTAGTGGACTTCTTAGAACAACAACCTATGATCACTTCCTAGACTATAGAGAAGATTATCTAAGTAGGATTAACCGGACAAGTTCTAGATTGGCACAAAAACTGTTTGAACAATCAATTATTCTCACACACTCTTGGCACATAATTCCATTATCATATTATTATATTACCCAGTTGAATTCAGAGCTTAAGTCATAAAATTAAGTTGGTTCATTATCAGGTCATACTTAAAGCCAACACTTTCAACTCATTCTAGCCTACAAAATATAGCACATATCTCCATTATTGAACGAGTATCATTTTTCAAATAAACTTATGCCATAATTTTTTATTGTTTATCATGTTTCTACACATACAACCCTAACACATGCCAGTTCAAAAGAAATTAAGTAGTCTCTTGGGGCAAACATAGTCAAGAAAACCCCAAGAGAGGATTATGAGTTGGGTTACTCAAAATTCACCCTATCACTCACAATCCATTTACCATACCCCGAAGAAAAATAAGTGTGGTTGTCCCCAATGCATACAAAATCATTAAAACACTATAGATTTGGATAAAGCAAACCTGTGGCGCATGAAGAATCATTAACAAGTAGGCAAGTCCAGTTTCCCGGACTCTGCTAGAGAAACATTAGGGCCACCCTCGGTAGGGCCCACATTTTTTTTCAAAGAACCATCCGTAGTGCTATCTATCGGTCTCATCGCACCATAAGTGGTGCTCATATCATCTGCCATAGTAGGCAGAACCTCCATCACGGGCATAGAACTCGATGCCCCACCAACAATCGCATGGAACTTATATTGCCTCATCTTCTCATCTACTATGGAGTCTTTCTTAGCTTGGTTTTCCTGCTTGCGTTCCCTTTTATTGAGTATTTCCTCCTCAATGGCCTCAATAATGTGGCTTGATCGGTGCCTCTTACCTTGGGCACGTGTGGACTCAAGTTACTCCTCGGGGTATCCACTAAATAATGCATCTAGGACTGTATCATCAGACAATGTGGTTGGTGCAGGTTGTGACTCAATTGCAGGTGTGGAAAGAATGGCATCAACATCAGCCCGGATATTGGCTAAATCGGCTTGGAAGGAGGACATATATGTAGTAGAAGACAGTTGCTCCTGAACTCTTACTTCAAATGAATCCAAGCGCTTATTAACTACATCAAATTTCTGGTCAATCATAGCCTCCATTCTCCGCTCGGACTCTGCTATTGATTTTTGCATCCATGGTTGAACATGATGAAGCAATGTGGCCATCTAGGCCTCTAATTTCTGTACCCTGGCTAGTCGCACAACATGAACTCCTAATGGTGGGGTCGATCTGGAGGATCTAAAAGCCCGACTAGCGGCATAAGGAGAGGAGGTCGGGGCATCATCGGTATGGACTGAAGGAGCAGGATCAGCATCGTGCATTTTCTCCACAACATCAACAAACTTTTCGCCCATAATGGGTACCTCAACATGCGGCTCTATACGCGGTGCAACATCATTTGCCTCATCTCCTATTAGGCATATGTTTAGTGTTCCTGTAGACCGGATCAACTTATCACAATGCCAAATCGGAACTCCAGCATCCCTACATAATTGGAAAATGTGACAAGGAAAGAGGTAAGGGGTAGAGGCTATGAAAGATCTCTGATGTATCTCCGTAATGATTATACGGGAAAAATCAATCTCAAATCGTGCTACTAATGCAGCTACCATCAACGCTTGGCCCCAAGTTACTGTATTTTCAACGTTCGTGGGCCTAATTCAATTTCGAACCAACATCCAGAAAAACTTAGCCACAAATGTGAGAGTTTCCTTCTTGATGATCATACCTGGAGTGGTAACCCACTCAGCCCGCTCCCCATCGGTAGCAATCTGACTGGCTATCCACTGTAATAACGCCTTTCTTTTTTTGGCTGTCTACTGAAACTCATCTCCTCGCACAGTGTCCCATCTATTATCAAATTCTGCCATGTTGATTGCCCAAGAGGGATCAGATCTTGGACCATAGAGATAGCGCCGGATGGTGGTCTCAGAGATGTCGACAGAGATCGCACGCACTAGTGTCGCTGTGAGAGGTGCATGGGCAATGGGTCGGGCATTCTTATTTATAGAACCCCAGAAAGTAGCCAAATATGAAGCATAGAACTCCCTCACAATTTCCTCGCTATAACTGCTTGGGTCTTGGGCCATCCACTCGCACTTGTGTCTCTTAAAGAGCCAGTAGATCTCTGGTACAGCGTGCAGGCTCCCAGTGAGGACTCGACGCTCCTCTGTAATAAGTCGGACCATATTATCTTTGTTATTCATCATTTTTGCATCTTGGTAGATATTCCGTTGCCCCTTTACACACCACCTATCTTGCTCTCCAGTAATCGGATCAAGACCAATGTTAGGTGGAATCGAGGAAACCCCCGACACTATTGTCCTCATCAGGAGAGGAAAGCCCATCATATGCACTGGAGCAGGTGGTGGAGCCAAAAGCAGACCCTGCAACAAAATCGCAACCACAACCATCTCGAGACCCTAAAACAAAACCAGTCCCTGACCCGATCAGTGTGTCCTCCTCGTCAGACTGGGATACATTGATTACGCTATTGGCCATCTTTCGAGGTGTATTTTGGGTAGAACAAGGTGTAGTTGGGGATGTCCTTGTGGTCGGTGGAACATATGAAGGATCATTCTCCGCATCAGTGTCCTCATCAATCAGCCTCAAAGTTTGGGGTAAAGGATTTCGAACTGCCCCTCTTAATGTAGTTTACTTTCTTCTTGGGCGCCATCGTACCTGTGAAGGTATTGTTAGTCCAAACAAAATCTAAGAACACACTGGAAATAATTTTAAAACTAAGAACGAACAAAAACAAGAAATAAAAAATAGGAAACAGTAGGCTAATGTGGCCACTTACGGTCTATGGAACCCCTTCGTAGATCAGAGAACCCTAGATTATGGTGTCTGATAGAAACCACAGATGTACAGAATGGTCCGTAGATAAATCTACGAACTGTAGTCCACATTTGTTATTTAACACTTAGTTAAATTGCAAAGTGCCACCATCCACAAACCTAATCTGCGGTCCGTAGATGGGTATCGTGGATGGGGTCTGTTCCACATATCAGACATACATCAATTTGAAACCAAAAATTTTATCCATTTTCAACAATATCCTAGTATAATAATGTATTTCAACATTAAACATGCTAGTTTGTCATTGTAAGGGTTCCATAACTCAATTTTATAGTAATTTAATACAAGATTTGGAATCCTAAGTAAAAACTCACATTTATACTCTCATTATATGGGTTTTATGTACTAAATACAATCATTATTTATTATCCTAAGGGTGTTTACTAGTCAATTTTATCATGCATTCATGCACAAAAAATTACTCAAGGTCAAGACCTGAGTCCTGACTTTTGATAACAACAATGAATTCGAAATTCAAAGTGAAGGATAATTCAATTACCTTACAAACAAGGGAACTAGGGTGATTTTTGCAATGATTCACGACTTTTGACAACTCCTACATGCCTTTTGCATCAAACCCGAAAATCGGATGTGTGAATAGACTTTGGGGGTGAGAGGGTTTGGGTGAAATGGTTGTTTGATTATGGGGGAATGAATAAGATATTTACGAGGGATTTATGGAGTGATTTGGGTGTGATTTATGGGATTGGAAGATGTGGAAGTGGTTTGGGAATGAAAGGAGATCGCGGTACATCAGTTGAAAAATTTGATAATGCGTCTGCACAAAAGGAACATAGATCTACATTTATCCTATTTTAAGAACACAAAGATGTATAACAAAATAGATATAGAGATATGAGTCTTACCTGTAGAACCTGATTGCCAACAATACACACCACATAGGACCTCGAGTTTTGACAACCTAGATAAAGAGGAAAATCATCCACCGTTTGAGAATATAATATTCTTCAGTATCTTAGAAGAACATGAGATGCAACGGCGGATAACTAAAGGTTTCGTTTTCAAAACCCTTACAAGATAAAGAGAATATATAGATGGATTGATATGGTCCAATCTTGACCTATTTCCTTTTTTGGTTTATGTTTTCTTTCCATTTTGGGCCCATCTTGGGCCTACACTTGTTTTTTTTATTAATATTAATGAAGTCGAGCATAAAAATCCTCCCCAATAGGTCATATGGACACCTACTCCAATACCTAGGCAATTGAACCTTGACCCCAAATTTAAGCTAGTATTTAACCATAGATTTCAAAATAATTTTGGCAAATATCATTTAAGTGAAAATTTGGGAAAATTTCACCATGTGTTTGGTCATAGTATTTGGGAAATATATTTCACCTTTTTAGAAAAATATAATTTATAACCGTAAGCTTTGAAAACTATCAAAACTAATCATAGTTTGTATTAGAAGTGAATTGTATCTTCGTTACAACAATAACACATAGTGTGCATGACATTAAAGCAATGTGGTAATTTGAAGTAAGTACAACAAGTATCATTCCATACATCGTGAAGTAGACAAAGCATATGACTTTGTTATCCTGATCCGATTGTTCATCATTTTTATCAATAACCATATCATCATTTATTATTCACTGGATATTTCAGCACTACTTTGTTTTTAACGTAAAAAATTATGTAATACAACACAAACAACAAGGGTGTTTTTGTAAAAGATAAAGTTTAGGGTAAAAAACCAATTTTCAAAAGATCCCAAATAATGAGATTTGTCCCAAATACTAGAAAAAAATAATATTTGGGAATTTGGAATATTTGCCAACTAATGACAAAGTGTATGGACAAACACTATTTGCCAAATTTTCCCAAAGTATCATTTGGGAAATCTATGGTCAAATGTGTCCTAAATCATGCATATAGGAAATGAATTATAATTAAACTTAAAACCTTATTTAAATTTAAAAATACCCCAAATTTGTCACACGAGGTATTTTTGTAAAGAAATATATTGAACCTTTTGAATGAACTATTCTACACAAATAAAAGAGTTTCTAAGATATTACAAGGTTCACAATAATAATAAGACACAACTCCCACCATAAGAAAAGAGAGGTAGAAGCTGTCAGAGATCATCTTCATCTACGTCTAAGAAAGTCATTGATATTTAAATTAGAATGTAACATCCTGCCTTAGAAAGAGCTATATTTTTAGAAAGCTCTAAATGGTAAATAACTGAATTATAAGTTTTGTTAAGCTATGAGTTTTGGGTCAACTTTAAACAATCATAACTTTCAGTGTATGATGAGTTAGGCGACTCATACGATATCAAATAAAAGGTATTGTTATCCTCTTTCCAACACCATCGAGTTTTCTAATTTGAGAGCTTGTATGAGGGATATAATCACATTTGAAGTTAGCCTGTCAAATTAAAATTAACCTAAATTAGTGAGGAGTATTTTGGTCTTTTCCTTATCCAATAAGACTAAAATTAATTTAGAATTATTTTTGGGGTAAAAAATGATTAAGGTAAGCTTGCATAAACCAGAATACGTTTAGAGTTTTGAGAGAAGTTGAAGAAGGGGAGAAATGGAGAAAAGTTCAAGGCGTTCCTCAAGGTTCAGAAGATTTACGAAGGGTTTTCACCAAGGATTCTCCTAAGAGGTATGTGAGTTCTCATAGTATTGGGTTCCTTCACCCACAATATTCATGATAACATTTTGAATTCGTCCTTGAACATTGCTGAATTTAAATGTTCTTGATTAGTGTTATTGAAGTATTTTTTTCGTTCTTAAATTAGGATGGGTTTTATGAGTTCTTGACATAATCGTATTCAATTTAAAAGTTGTTTTTAATTAGATTTTTTGTTGTATTTGATAATAGAATTGGAAAAAAAAGGAAATCAACTATTAAATTGTTTTACGGTCTGAAAATAAGATGAAAACTTCGTCGGGTCATTCTAGGGAAGGGCTTGGGTGGCGCCCGAGCAGTGCACTAGGGTCACCTGCCCCCACAATTTTTTCCGTCGTTTACTCCATTTAAGTTCTTCTAAATCATACCTTTACTCCTTACTGATTCTAATCAAACTAAAATTCATATTCAAAGTAGAGTTAAGAGTTAAGTCTAAGAGTTTTTCTGAGTCATTTTTAAGAAGTCCTTTACAATCATTTTGAAATTATTTTAAGACTTGAGTTCTTGAGTATGAGGATATGAAAATTAAGTTCATTTTATTTAAAATGGCATATGGGAACTAATTATTCCCATGAGTAAATATTTTCATATTTAAAATGAAAGGAAACACCGATTTCCAAAAGAGTTTTTGAGAATTTTCTTGTACCATCTCCTTTAAGTGAAACTTTTTGAGTAGTAATCTAAAAGTAGATAATGAATTATGTTTTATCAAATGTATGATCTAGTTATATATGTGATTAGATTGAGCACCGATATGAGGACACGTTCAGATAACTCAAAGTTCTCATAAACTATGTAGCGAACGTGAGTAGAAAGGGTCATACTTTTTAGATGATTCTTATTGCTTTTAAGCATAGACTAGTTGATCCACTTAGTTAGTAGGTCCCATTCCCCGACAAAGTATAGAATAGTTATTGAAGTGTGGGCTAGACGTTATATAATCACATAACTCATTGGGATGGTTGTCGGTTAGAGAATTTCCCATAGAGTTTATCCTGTATTTTCATATACAAACAACGTATATCTTGAATTGTTGTATAAAAACTAAGTATATGGTATTTTCTAATACATTGAGTTGTTATCTATTCTTTTCAAAGCTTTCCTTTGTAATTTATCTTTACTACTACTTTATATTGAAATGAGTAGAGTATCCCTAGTGGAATTGAGATGAGGTAACTTGTTTCGTCAGTTCTAGTTCAAGCTTGTGTCTTGTTTTAGATTTGCCCTCGCATGCTCGTACATTCCATATACTTACACCATTTGGCCTGCATCTTTTATGATGCAAACATAGGTAATTAAGATCATAAACCAACGGTTCGTCGATCCAATTCAGTTCCAGAGTTGTTTGGTGAGCCTCCTTGTATTCGGGGGGATCCCTCATTTTGTTTTATTCATTTCAGCTTTGTTATTAAGATGATCGAGGTCATGTCCCGACATCCCCAAGGAGAGGTCACTAATGTTGAGTTATGGTATACTATCCGGATGTTGAGTCAAGTAGTGACCAACCAAGCTGGACAACAGAGAGAGGTTCTACAGGATATGGCTTAAACATCCATAATTCGCAGGTTCTTTAGGATCAATCATAGAAACTTCACAAGTTCAAGTGTCATTGAGGATTTAGTGAACTTTATGGAAGAGATATAAAAATGTTTTTGAGGTTCTTCATGTTGCTGATGGCGAATGAGTAAAACTACTTGCATACCAATTGAAGGGTGTTGCTAGAGTTTGGTTCATCTAATGCAAGAATAGTTGAAATGATGATGCACCAATTGTGAGTTGGGATGTGTTTGAGGAGGCTTTATTAGGGCGTTTCATTCCATGTGAGCTGAGAGAGGCCAAGGTAAGGGAATTCCTCACTCTTAAGTAGAAATCTATGAGAGTACATGAGTACAACCTTAAGGATGAGTCTTTTTGTTGTTGGGTTGTTTCATCTGTCAAGTAATAAGGGCAAGGAAGTTATGTTGATAGGGAATATGGATATAACAAGGTTGATGATCCATATGAAGCGGGTTGAGGAAGAAAAGTTGAGGGATAAAGAAGATTTTCAAAATAAGAAGGCTAAGACATAAGGAAATGAGTCTGATAAGCAGAAGAGCTATGCAAACCAGTATTTTTTTCAACACAAGCAACATGGAAAGACTCTATCATATGAGAATGCACCTGCATGAAGGAACAAAGGTGAGTTCAAGAATCACGATTCACAGAATTTGAGATCTTGACTCACACAACCTCAAGGTATAGTGCAATAGAAGGAGGTAATGGGACTTTTGCATGTGCTTAAAGTGGTAGGACCCACTCAGGAGTGTGTCGTGATGGTTCCATTGGTTTCTTCAAGTGTCTTGAGGATGGTCATTGAAGAAGTTTAGCAGTCTTAATCTTAAGAAGAAAGTGCTAAACTTTTATTATGTATGTCGATAAGTTGTAAACTTAACAATGTCCTATTATATCGGTAAGAGAAGTTGCTATGTTGTGTTATACAATGCATAGGACTCCTATTACATATTACTGACTACATACTTACGCTAAGAATGGTGAAATATTACAACTAGGACTCCTACTCCTTATGAAACTCATTTCCATTCTCCCTTAAGCTTGAGGTTAATAGTGATACAACTCAAAGCTTGCTCCGTAAAAATTGAAACTGCTGCTTTGTCAAGGCCGTTGCTGATGGAACATATTTAGGAACCATTGCACCAACTACAACTTTCTCTAGCACAAAATGATAGTATATCTCAATATGTTTTATGCGAGCATGTAGATAGGATTACCGGTGAAACGTAATGTATGTTGTCAGAATAAAGGGCTGGAGGAGAAACAAGTAATACCCCAAGATGTTGTAAAAAATGAAGAATCTACATGATTTGACACAGTATGCTGCTTTTTAGATGACCAGGAGATGCAATTAGCAACTAAGAATACACAAACTCCTGTTTTTGATTGACGAATTATAACACATCCTGCCTAATCGGCATCTCAGAAGCCAACAACTTGTAACGAAGTACTCTTCACCCCTTGCCAATATGCATTTATAGGAGCTTGCATGAATTGACACACTCGATTGACAACATGAGTAAGATTAGGGCGTGTTAGTGTAAGATATTCAAGTCCTCCAACTATACTTTCATAATCGAAGTCTTCAACGGGAGGTCTATTTGCCACATGAAAATCACTCTTATGTGATAATATTGTATGGATTGCTCTAGCACAGTGCATCATGGTTTTTTTTGAGAATGTCCATAACAGAGTCACTTGACTAAGATAGATTCCACCAACATATGGCATAATTTTGATACTCAAGAAGAAATGGAGACTGCCCATATCTTTTAAGGAAAAATGAGTACTTAGTTGGGATATGAGGTTTCGCAAAAGCTGGAGATTGTTCCCAGTTGTCACTACATCATTGACGTATACCAACAAAATTACGATATCACCTTTGCGATGAAGAACAAATAGATAAGAATCAACATGGCTTCCTAGGTATTCTATGTAAAGAAGGGATTTACTAAACCTCGAAAACCAAGCGTTTGGTGCATACTTTAGTCCATATATGGCCTTCTGGAGTAGACCAACATGTTTTGGTGCAGTAGATTCTTCAAAACATAGAGGTTGTTTCATATAGATAGTCTCTTTGAGTTGTCCATGGAGGACAACATTTTTTACGTCAAGTTGGCGAAGAGGCCATTTTTCGAACTGTGGCTATAGTTAAAACCATGCAAATTGTTGAAGACTTCACTACTGTACTGAAAGTGTTTTCAAAATCGAGACCCTCAATTTGATTATATCCTTTTGCTACCATACGAGTTTTATATCTCTTGATTGTTTTATCCGCCTTCATTTTGTTTGGAAGACCCATCTTGATCCAACCACATTAATTAGATGTTATCATTTTACAAGTCTCCAGATGTTATTTTGATATAATCCCTGCATTTCTTTTTGCATAGCCTACAACCAGTGAGGTTGAGATAATGCCTCTTGCATGTTCCTTGGTTCAACTGGAATTAGACACACACACACACACACACACACACACACACACACACACACACACACACACACACACACACACACACAGACACACACACACACACACACACACACACACACACAGACACACACACACACACACACACACACACACACACACACACACACACACACACACACACACACACACACACACACACACACACACACACACACACACACACACACACACACACACACACACACACACACACACACACACACACACACACACACACACACACACACACACACACACACACACACACACACACACACACACACACACACACACACACACACACACACACACACACACACACACACACACACACACACACACACACACACACACACACACACACACACACACACACACACACACACACACACACACACACACACACACACACACACACACACACACACACACACACACACACACACACACACACACACACACACACACACACACACACACACACACACACACACACACACACACACACACACACACACACACACACACACACACACACACACACACACACACACACACACACACACACACACACACACACACACACACACACACACACACACACACACACACACACACACACACACACACACACACACACACACACACACACACACACACACACACACACACACACACACACACACACACACACACACACACACACACACACACACACACACACACACACACACACACACACACACACACACACACACACACACACACACACACACACACACACACACACACACACACACACACACACACACACACACACACACACACACACACACACACACACACACACACACACACACACACACACACACACACACACACACACACACACACACACACACACACACACACACACACACACACACACACACACACACACACACACACACACACACACACACACACACACACACACACACACACACACACACACACACACACACACACACACACACACACAATAATTGTGAATCTGATTCTATCATTCTAATCTTATATCTTTATTTAAAATTTATCAACTTATTACTTATAGAAATATATTATCGATTCAAATAATAATTGTCTCAATAAAATGATGTTTTCAATGTTAAATTGATAAAATTTTGCTTCAAAATAATAATTAAAAAAATATTTGAAAAATTATTTATAAAAACGATATTACGTAATAATTTACATCTAAAAATTTAGAAAAATAAATAAATAAAAATAAAATTCATGGACTCTAATTAAAATTTCGCTTTAGGCCTCGAATTATGTTTTTGCCACCCCTGGATATACTTCTATGATAAATGCTTCAACCCATAAGTTTGGAGGGACACTAGCATTGAACAATAAGTGTCTGTTTTTTCTTTCGGCTACTCCATTTTTCTTAGGTGTGTGTGTAAATACCAAACTTGTCTAAGAATTCCACAATGAGTAAGATGATCAATAAATTTGTCACTAGTAAATTCTCCACCTCTATCACTTTGATTTTTTTTTATTTTTCTATCAAATTGATTTTCGACAAATCTTTGAAAGTTAGCAAAAGAGGAATCTGATTTTATTTTTAATGATAGAACCAACATTATTTTGTATGATCATCCACAAAAATCACGTAATATTTGATACCGTGAAGAGAGGTGACAGGTGAACGACCCCGTAAATCGCAATGAATTTTGACAAGAATTTCAATCTCAACTTTATTTGATTTCTCAAGAGGTTGCTTACAACTTTTTTCCGTTTGGAACATGGTGCAATCAAAAAAGTTGTATTCCTACTACTAGTTCTAATTAATCTATTGGAATGTAAAACCTGCATAGTTCTAAAATTAGGGTATCCCGATTTTTGATGTCTGACTTCATCTGATGCCTTACTTGAGCATATGGAAACTAGAGCTTGATGCACTTCTCCATCTGCGTACTTGGGATCCAAAGCATATAGTTCTGTTTTCCTACTCCCCTTTGCCAATGTGTTCTCTGTTTTCTTGCCCTTAACAACTGATTCAATGTCACAAAATTACAAGAAACATTCATCATCACTTGCAAGTTTACTTACTGACAACATTTTTTTATTAGAACATCTTTCAATCGTAAATTTGTGCCAATATTGTTGTTGCCAACATAAGTAATTTTGAGTTGTTTTCCATTGCCCACCATAACTGATTCTCTACCTTTGAATAAAGACGGATTTTGTAAATTACATATTGTTTGGACCATTTAGTGAGTTTCTCCAGAATTCATATAGAGTGTGTTGTCGGATGGCTCATTGATAGTCAAGGCCGAAAACCCTTGTTGAGTTTCTTGTTGAGTAAGGTAGGAGTAGTCCACCTGTAAAAGCAAGAGGCAACTGTGTGATTGTTTCTTCCATGGATTTGACATGTATTTGTTTGGGGTCGTTCATTCTTCTGATTATTCCCAGTATAGTCAGATTGTCTCCCCACCATGTCGTTATTTACTTAGGTTCAAATTGATCACTTGCTCGACCTTGTCCCTGTCCTCTAAAATAATTTCCAAAATTTCCTTGTGTTTTCTGGACTTGAAAAGCCATGGCCTGATCGACGTTATCCTTTCCACTGTCTTCTTCTCTCATATAGAATCCTTTCAGTGCATTAACAAATTGAGTAAAAAGTTGGATATGGAGGCTTATCCAAAATAACAATCCTCAAAATCCTGTATTTGTTTCCAAGACCCTTAGCAAAGTTAATAACTTTGTTGTCTTCATCTAAGGGTTAATGTATGGCGGTAAGGCTATAACAAATTCCCTTTAATTCTTTCACATATTTATCCACAGTTTTTTTATCCTAACTTGATACTATGTATCTGTTGTTTCAGTTGAAACTCCTTGTCTTTGCTAGCTTGTATGTAATTGTCCTCAAGACTTTGCCAAATTTGTTTTTCTGAATTGCATCCAATGATAAGGAACATTGATTCCTCTGTCATGGTTCCAATAAGCCAACTTCTAACCAATACATCACTTTCTTCTTATTCAAGGAACTTAGGGTTCGAGATATCTCCCCATTTTTTGTCTAATATGACTTAGTATGGTGGATCCTTTATAATAATCTCACCAACTTTCAAGGTTTGCATCAATTAAGTAATTTGGGTTTTCCGAACTAGATAGTTTTATGGCTTTAATTTAATAGGACATATGGCTATGAGTTGATGAAGGGAGGCTGTTGAGAGGGAGAGACTTGAGGATGATGAACTTGTCATTGCGTGTAGTGTACAGTTTAGGATACAAATTGATTTTGGATTAAAACCAAGCTTCTGATACCATAAAGAAGTTTAGCAATGATTCAGTTCAAGCTTATGTCTTGTTTTAGATTTCATCTTGGATGCTTGTTCATTTCATGTACTGACGTCATTTGACCTAATTCTTTTATAATGCAGATATAGGGAATCAGGATCATCAACCGATGCTCCGTTGATCCAATCGTTTCCGAAAGTGTTTGGTGAGCCTCGTTGCTTCCAGAGGATCGCATTGTTATTTCCATTATTACATTTTGTTAGGATGAACTGGGGTCTTGTACCAACTTCCACACCTCCACATTTGCAAATGATAAGAATGTCACACGTTTTTTAAGACAATAAAAAAGTAAAGAAGAAAAATGTTTTTTAGAGTCACCACTCGAATTTGATTTTTTTTTGGTGTATTAACTCACCTGCTAATTCCTAGTTTAAAAAGAAATGACTCTTAATTTTTTTGTTTGTGAAAATAAAGATTGTGAAAGGAATTCTATTGACCTGATAAAGGTATGAGGCTCCTCACGAGTCCCGTGGTTCTAGAACGGTTGTTTTATTAATTCATGTTTGGCTAAAAATAATTTTGAATAAAAATGTAAAAATTGTATTAGTCAATAATTAAAAATAATAATTTGCTTAGGAGGTAGCCGCACAAGACCCTTTTTTTTAAAAAAAAAGTAATACACACCAATTATCGTAATCGAATACATGGTGGTATTTAATAAATTATATTTATTATAGAAAATTAATAATTAAAGACTCAACTCCTTTGATATTGATAAAAAACTTAATGAACCATTGAACTTGGTGCAACATATGAACACATGAATAAGGATTTTTTTCTGGGCAAACTGATATCTTTTTTTTAGGTAAAAAACATATATACACCACTATCTAATAACAAAAAAAAAGTTCCCTTAAAAATAATAACTAAGCCTCTCTTATAAATAAGTAGTAAAAGACTATTTTTTTTTTAAAAAAAAATTGATACAATTTCAAAAATGACAATTCTAGTAAAAAAAAAATCAGTTTTACCCAAAATAGTCACATTGCTCTCATTTAAAAGAAAATTTCTAAAGTTTTACCCAAAATGGTCACATCGCTCTCATTTATAAAACAATTTCTAAAAATAATCAATCTTATTGAAATAGTAATATTACT
The DNA here is from genome assembly GCF_036512215.1 of Solanum lycopersicum. Taxonomy (NCBI): domain Eukaryota; kingdom Viridiplantae; phylum Streptophyta; class Magnoliopsida; order Solanales; family Solanaceae; genus Solanum; species Solanum lycopersicum. The sequence continues at coordinate 5,099,125 of NC_090807.1, read as the reverse complement.
AACCAAAATGAAACCTTGTCCTGGGGGCTCTCCGGCCAGGGAGGGGCTTGCTAGCGTAACCCTTTCCGAATTAACATTTTTGTTTCAATAAAAAATTTCACATCTATATCTATCTATCTATCTATCTATCTATATATGCATACATATTTTTGCAAATTACCAGATTCATATTAAAAGTATTTACATGACCAGATTCATATTTTTGCAAAATGACCAGTTTTGTATTTTTGCAAAAAATGACATATATTCGCTTTCTTAAAATGACCATAAATTAAGATACAAAAAAAAGACGTTGAAATTTTTTTTTCTTCTTCTTTATCAAAACACAAATTACTTGTCAATTCCATGATGAGGTAGATTAAACTAAACACCACATTAGTAATGAATAAATTTGTACATAATAATAAACCTAATCATATAAGAATCACAATCCACCTGGTTAAATCAAACATGAAACATTAATTTAAGATTACATTGTGAAATGTAAAAGGAAACATCTAAAGGTGATGAAAAGCAAATATTGGAAACAAACTAGTTGAACCAACAAATTCACAAAAGATGATTTTTTTAATTCTAAAATATTTCTTTCTTTGTTTTTGGAAGACTTTGGTTCTCTCTTCTTTTTAATTTTGTTTTTTTCTTTCGTGTGCCTTTTTTTTTCTTGTCAAAATTTGTTTTCCTCAAATCCTCCTTCTAAAAAAGGGGCATTTGAAAGTAGAGCAAGTATTAGTAGCATAACAAAAAAGTCTTGTCATTAATATCTAAAATGAAAGAAGAGGAGTTTAAATAGGTTGAGAACAATGAAATAATTTTTATTTCTTGCCCAATGCACTTTTGAGTCTTTTTCTTCCCAATGAAACTTTTTTTTCTTTTCAATAAGCACTCTTCTCCCCAATGAGCCAGAGAAAATAAACAATGAAATATTTTCTTTTTTATTATTCTTTCCATTTTCTAAGAGAAGACTATTAGAAATGACTTCATTCCCCCTCAATAGGACCCCATTTTCTTTAATCCATTAATTAATTGAATGAAAGACAATGGATCATTTGAATTTTAAAAAAATAAAATCCCCATTGAGTAGGATTCATCGTATATTGTAGGATTAATTAAACACGTCAAAATTTGGTATTCACACCATGCCCCTCTTTGCTTGGAAACATTAAGAGTTTTCAAGCAAAGAAAGTGAACGAAGTGGCTAATTTTTTACTATTTCAAACCCTGTTGAAGTCATTTCGAAAAACATAACCAAACCTTGCTTCAGAGGTTGCCTACATATATTTAATTTGAAGGAAATCAGGTCACTGTAGTTTGAGAAAATTTTGATAGCAAAATTTCTCAAACATTGTGGTCAAAACGATTACTTTTTATTTGTCACCGTCTACTGTCTATAGTTACACAGAAAAAATAATTGGAGAACTATGACTCCTACATTAATGAAGTTAGAAGATTCCTACTTGATGTGGCTTCTTAGGGTTTTGTCTTGATCTTTGACTTTCTCTGTGCATTATCTTTGACATTGATCTTGATGCTCTCTTGGCGGTTTGTGGATCATTCTCGGGTGCACGTTTTGACTTGAGTTGATGATTGAAACTCAAACTCAATATTATAAAATGAAGAACACCAATAAAATATGTTTCTTTTAGGAAAATAAAGAAATGAGATCTTGGACTAAGACGAATACTTGAAACAAAAGAGAAATGAGGTGTATTGCCCTGAGAAAATCAAAAGAGATGTATTGTATTTAAAAGTTGACATAAGATTGGGTGTATAATCCAAAATATAAACATGGTATGTATTGCACATGAATAGAGAGTTGATGTGTATTGCACGTGAATGTATGACCGGTGCGTATTGCACATGAATGAAATATCGATGTGTATATGGGATTTAGATTGGTGCATCTTTCACATGAAAGAAAGATTGGTGCGTCTTGTGCATGAAAGAAAGACTGGTGCATTTTGCACATGAATAAAGGATGGGTGCATATTGCACAAAATTCAGACTGGTGCGTATTGCATATGAAAGAAAGATTAGTGCGTTTTGCTCATGAATGAAATATCGATGCGTAATGAATGGTATTTTAACTAGTGCGTATTGCCCATGAAAAAAAATGGTATGTATTGCACAAAATTTACAATGGTGCGTATTGCACATTAGAAAAAGATTGATGTGTATTGCACATGAATATAAGATTGATATATATTTTGTGGAAACTCCCTAATTGAGAGGCAAGAATGTGAATAGCATGAGATGAAACAACAAAACATGTGAAGACTTTGGAGAACTTTTTTTTTGTGATGTTCATCTTTTGACTTGTAATCCTGCATTTTGGTTTTGTTCCCTTGTTGAGAAAAAAAAAGAAAGTTGTTAATTTAAAGTGGTGGTTGGTTTGTGGCCTTGATGCTTCGATGAATTTACCATACTCCTGAAATAAGTTGAGGGTGTTGTAAGAAAGGGGCAAGGGTGGAGAAGCGAGTGGTCCGAGTATGATCCTATTATTCTTTTCTTATATTATGAGGTGGGCGCCGGATTGACTGATGATGCCTACCAGTATGTGTGGTTGTCTGATACTACTCTTGCTATGTATTTTTTGACAAAGATTAGATGCAGGATTGGTGATGTTTCATTAGGCAAAGACGAACTCCATCAGCTTCAACTTTTCTTTCCGCATGGTGGGAGTTGTGTTCTTTAATTAAATGATTGTTCGTCATTACTCTTTGTAGATCTTGTAACTGTTATATTAGATCGTTAGAGTTGTTAATTACTTTACAAGTTTAAAATAAAAGGATTTGTTTATAAAGGTTTTATTCTCTATTATGTCTATATTTTGTTAATTTTCCACATGTATAAACCTTTGGAGACATGCAGGTTCTCCTACTTGGGTATTAGAGTAGGTACCCGCACAACCTAGTGGGTTGGATCGTGACAATGATTACACCTTAGAGACTTTAGTTCCTCTACTTATTGGGGTCTCCCTTTGGGTTCATATACAAAGCACTTGAGATATGGAATGGAGTGGTGAAAAAGGCGGAGAAGAGGCTGGATGTGACCCGTAGTGGTGGGAGGTAGCAAGTACCTTGTGGAAATTGATTTTATTGTACAATGAATGTTTGAATTAGTTATTCTTATTGCAATTTTATATACTAAATTCATATATGTTGGTAGATTTTATTTTTTTGTAAATGGTGTTCTCCACTCCAAAGTAGTGCACGATTTGTTTCTTGCTTCCGAGTCCCATGGATGTTGTCATATTTTGTGCTTTTCACTTTTAAAAACATCATTTTCTACCATTTCTTGTAGCAATAGAGAACAACGAAGGAATACCAACATATAGTCAGGTGTCCGCCAAATCTAATTGGTGGTTAGTGTTGCATGCCTGGAAAACAAAGGAGAAGAGAGTAAAAATGTTAGATGAGTTTCTCATCAATCATTTGAATAGCAATACAGACATTGGTCCGGATTGAAATAGAAAAAGTAAGAAAAAGAGCAATAAGAATAGGAAGATGTAGACTTTGTGGTTGTACATTAATTAGGTAACGACCAATATCGAACATCTATTGCAACATTTCTTTTGATGAAGTAATAGATTTTATAGGAAGGGTTTCAAAAAGATGCAATTATACCAACATTAAATATTGATTGCAGATTTTATATAGCTTTTAATTAGGTTGCAGCTCCTCTCCCGGTGCCATACAGATAGGGGTGTGTATGTGCACTCTTAAGACACAACTTATTTGAGCATTTGTTTTGTATTTATGCTCAACTCACTGGATATGATTGTGCATATAAATATTTTTCACTGCAGATTAGATTTCATTCATCAATACACATAAATCCTATTTACCTGCTGATGTGAGGTCAAAATACATACTTTTAATCATTATTTGCCTCACATTTATTATTTATATTTTTCCTTTTGGAGCATGAATTTTTTGAATTGTGTTAAATAGTATTTTCTATTTGTAGAATTAAATTGGTGTGAAGATGAAGAAATTTGAAGCTAAAACGAATTAAAAATGGAAGTTTCAAGAAGAAAATCAAACAGACATCTTAATGAATTAAATTGAGTATAACAATATATATATTATAAAAGTTATAGAATTATAATTGGAAAAGGAAACTTACCTGGTGGCCACGCATAAGGCGACAACAACAAAGGGAGAAAGGCACAAAATTTGAAATGCACGGCTTCATGCGGAGAATAAAAAGGAAATTAACGCCTTTTAGGTTTTGAGTTCCTAATTTGTTTTGGACTCAATTATTTTATTTAGAATTTTCTATATCTATAAATAGTCAATAACAATAATTATCGGATAAGAGGATTCAATGTAAAAAGTATCTTTTGATTTAGGGTTCTCTTTTCTTTATTTTACATCTTTTCTTTGACTAATGAGTTGTAATTGTTCTATGTCTATGTGGAGTTAAACTTTTCGTTCTTGGATTATATTTTCTTATAATATGATTGTTTAGTTATTTTGATTCGGCATGATTTGTTTATCATATTAGTTGTTCTTATATTTTTAAGATTACTATTTTGATGCTTGATCACACTTGAAATAAACATATTGTCCAAAATGAACACGAGAGAGGAATAAGAGGATAGAACGTGGAATTTAAGGAGCTTGTTTAACTCTAAATAGCTAGGGTTAATTCATTCTAGAATAGAGATATACCTAAAAACCTTGCTTGGATCACCATAAAGGAATATAACTTAATATTCGCAGGAGCGACTCAACATATTTTGACGCCTAAAGCGAAGTTTTAATTAGAGACCTTAAATTTACATTAATTTTATCTGTATTTATTTATTTTTTCTAAACTTTAGATGCGAATTATTCATTAATATCTTTTTATAGAAGATTTTTTAAAAATACTTTTTTAATTATTATTTTTAAGAAAGAGTTTATTAATTCAACATTGAAAAATATCATTTTATTGAGACAATTATTTTATATATCAATAATATAGTTTTATAAGTAATAAGTTGATAAATTTCAAATAATAAAAGAGTTTAGAATCATAGAATTTGATTCAAAAAGTTAATAACTATCAAAGATTTGAAAAAATAGAGTGCAAAAGATTTGTAATTTATTTTGTTCAAAACTTTTTGGCTATTAATTCATATTTTTGACAGAATATTATTCTACCATCAAAGATTTGAAAAATAGAGTGCATATATATATATATATATATATACACACACACACACATGAATGTTAGTAAATTATAATACTAAGGCAATGACCTTAAAATCCATAGGCAAGAGCCGGTCCTGAATGCTCGGTATTCAATCATTTTATCCCCGCACAACGATGTAGTTAGGCTGTTATTTATCTTAGCTGATTAGAGGTCGAGAGACCATGATCATACACTTAACCCTGTGATTCAATAACTAGATAATCAACTAAGTTGATGAAATTGATATTAAACATGAATGTTAGTAAATTATAATACTAAATCGATTCATTTATTGATCGTATAAACATGTATATTTTATTTGTTAATTGTCTTTTAGTTATTTTTATTTTTGGTTCAGTTAATATATTCATCTTTTGAATCCTCCACTTAAATAAATAATTACAATTAGTTTAATTTAGTAAATAGTTAATTGACAAGTCCTTTGGGTTCGATAATAGGATTCTTTTAAGGATCATTATATTACTTGTGTGACCGCATACACTTGCGCGTGCAATTGGAAGAAAAAAGTTTTTGGGCGTTGTTGCCGGGACTTAGACATTAACTATTCTTCTAGGTTATATTTTTTTTCTTTTTATTTGTTAATTTGTTTATTTATTTTGATAAATATTTTTTTCTATTACTACTAATTAATACTTCTCATGAGATGTACGAGAATGAGGATTATTCATAAGTGGTAAGACCTTGTCCTTATTGCAAAGGAGCTCACTTTTGGCAACAATGTAATTATATTCCCGAGGGAGGACTGTGTGCACCATCTCTATCATGTGAATTTTGTAGGGGGTTGTGGATTGATTGTACCATGTGTTGCTACCCTACTCCAAAACCCTCTCATGGTGATGCTAATAATCTTTCTTCCTTTGATAGTATGAAATCTTGCAGGAAATTAATAGAGGAATATGAAGAGCCTCATATGAGAATCATATATGAGATATCACGCCTCATAGATAGAAAAATAAAGCACTGTGAAGATGTTAAATATGTTTTTCTTACATACCCAGAACTTAAGAAATGAATTGAATGAAAATGTTGCTACATTTGAGGACAAACAATTCAATTGTGAGTTTTGTGATACTGAAAGGCACTTAAAAGTCAAATTGATGATCTAAAACGAAAGGATATGCAATCCAATCAGACCTTTCCTAAAGGTGCCACATTTAAAAAAATGTATAAATCTAAGCATGTTGCAATTGGTGTATGTTTGAAGGAGGGACGTATTGGACCCTATTCAAATCACTTTTCAATATTATGTTTAGATGATGATGTATCTTTCAAGTCATCTGAACTAATGGAGAATTGTATAGATGACGAACAAGGTCCCAACATCCTAAGGTTTTCTAGTCCACATAAACAAATAAATATTCCTCGCATAAGGGCCAAGAAGTGCTAGATACAACATATATTACTTGGTTCTTTTATCTTTATACCCCCCATCCCTCGAAAGGAGCAAAAAATTAGATGTAGAGTTTGGGGTGCAATTCATAAGTTCAAAGTGGAAAGAAAAGTGGTAACTTACTTGTGTCGTGTCGCGATGTTAAATCAAGTGTTTATTGGGAGGCAACCCAGTATATAGTGTAACTTTATATTATATTTTTTAGTGTCGCTTTTTGAGTTGTTTTTACTGGTTTTGGAGAATTCTGAGTATCCAAAATTTGGAGTTAAGGAGCACGTTTGAGCTTAAGTGTGGGTGAGACTACCTTTGATGAAAATAAAGAAAACATGCTACTAGCTAGGCCTAAAGGCCCCCAGAGTTTTTCTAACCTTTGGTTTAAATTTTATTTGATGCTTTGGGGACATAGCATCTTTTTAAGCATGAGGTGGAGGAATAAATTTCTAGTTTTTACTGTTTTTTGAGTCTTTTTTTCATAGGATGTGTTCCTCGAATTTTGTTTTCAGTTCTTTCTCGAGGATAGTCCCTTTGAACCAAGTGTCTTTTATTTTTTAGGAAGTGAATTTTATTTTTTATTTTTTTCGGAGAGAAAAGAAAAGATACTTTTTATTGAATCATTTAATACTTACTATTTGGGACTAATTTTGAGTAGTATTTTCTTGTGAATGCTTGATTGCTAGTGAAATTGCAAACTTTTTGACATCTAGGTTTATGGTTGTGATTTTGCATATAGCTTATTTTATTTTTTACTTTGTTATGATCCTGTTTCTCTTAGAAGTGGAATTAATCCATCTTGATTTATACTTGTGCCATGTATGGTGGGATTTTATTTATAACATGTTTTGCATCTTAGTCTAGAACTTGTCCTGCATGTTATTGAACCGAAATAAAAGTGATGCTTTGTTTAGGAAAGGAAAAATGCACAAGTACCCCCTCGACCTATTCCCGAAATCCCAGAGACACACTTATACTATACTAAGGTCCTATTACCCTCCTGAACTTATTTTATAAGTAATTTTCTACCCCATTTTCGGCCTACGTGGCACTAGATTGAAAAAAAAGTCAACCAGCGTTGGGCCCACAAGATAGTGCCACGTAGGCTGAAAAGGGGTAGAAAATTATTAATAAAATAAGTTCGGGGGGTAATAGGACCTTAGTATAGTATAAGTGTGTCTCTGAGATTTCGGGCATAGGTTGAGGGGGTAGTTGTGCATTATCCCTTTAGGAAATGATAATAGGCTTTCTTTGATTTGTCTGGAAATTTTAGCCTTTTCAGATATTATATCACTAGTTAGCCTTTTTGAGCCTATAGCCTTTTGTTGGTACCCATATTTTTCCCTTGACTATTTGTTGAATCCCTAGTTTTTGCACCCTGCTTCCTTGAGTATTGTAGCATAGACTTATTATAATTGTTAATTATGAAGAAAAAGGGATGGTTGAGTGAAAGGGTAATCAATAATAGTTACAAAGTACTTAAAAGCTCTCTTTGAAAGAATGTGATGTGAGATCTACTTTTTCTTTTTGGTATATGAATCAAATAAAATTATATGACTATACAAATGGTAAAGATAAACATTATAAATAAAGGTATTGCTTTCAATGAAAAAGAGAAGTGAAGCGCACGTGAGTAGTAGCCACTGGACTACACTTGGGGTGAATGACATTTTAAGACTAATTACTCGAATAAGTTTGTAACAAACTGAAATGAGGTTACTTAAACCATTCTTTTGTTGAAAATATTTTTCTTAAAAGTGAAGTAGTAAATGTATTATAACTCTCTCTGAGATGGGACAAGAAGAAGTAATTCCAAAAAATCTACAGTCCATCTCTTTTATCTTTGTTATCATGAAAGATACATGGCGAAATGGTCTGGTGAACTCTTATACTTGTATTAGATTGTATTCTTAACCCTTCTACTTACCCCTTGTCATCTCGACCCTTAAACTCAATTAAAATGAGATTTTTAGGCTCCTTCGACCATGTATGTATCTTACTCTTCTTTATATAGTTAACATGTCATATCCACGTCAAATATATTAATGTCATATCATATTATTTCAGAATATAATTAAAAATTATTAACCAAAATTATTTAATAAAATGTAAAATAATAACATTTTAATATATTTTTGGCAACTTTTAAAGTGAATTTCGATACATTCAATTTTCACTGTTTCACGATTAAAATCGCCCAGAGAAAACCATTGTCGCCGTCGTCACCATTTTTGCTGGTGAAAATCACATATACTTTCTCCCTCACCCTTCTTCATCTCAGCCACACATCTACACTATTTTTTCCTCCTCCAACCTTCACAAAAATAACAACCTAAGACACCGCACCACCAGATCTGGCCGAAAAACCTCTTCACCACCATGACCTTACCCTCACCCAACTTGTTCTCCTCTCAACTAGACATTTCCACCTCTCTCTCTCTCACACTGATCTAATGTGAATAGTGGTGGCGTGCACCACCAGCGCCGATTCTCTCTCTCATGCCAATGCGATTCAGTGGTCTCCGGCGAGCATCGATCCGCTTTCTCCCTCCACGGTAAATGAGACACCAAGATATGCTAAATAATCAACTTTGAATTTCTATTTCTCCACAAGTAATTTAAAAAATAAATAAATAAAAGTGTGCCATTCTAAGAAGTAAGCAAAGGGAGCAATGAAAATGGTAGCAAAAATAGGCTTAAATGCAGACTGAACGCAAGGATCGATCATACTATCCATCACTAATTTAATTATTATCATCTGAATAAATTGTGGAGAAGGAAAAAGAGAAGAAGTTTGGTCACGGCTCAAGCATGAAAATGGCTAAGATGGAGGCGGTAGTGGCCACTGGTACTAGGTAAGGGTTGTTCACGGGTTGGTTTGGGTCGGTTATTGATCAAAATAAAAACCAAACCAATTTAATCGAATTTAAAATTATCAAAACCAAACCAAATATAATGTACATTTATCGGTTTGGTTGTTTTCTGTTTTAATTTGGTTTGATATTCGGTTATTAATGATACATAAAAATAAAAGAAAAAATTCATTCAAACCGTGAAAAAAGTGACAATAATCCATTCAAACGAAAAAAATAGTTAGTGAAGGAATATTGATTGTATTGAGGTGTTAACCTAATAAGGGAATACATGAGAGATATATATAGGAGATATAGGAAGGAGTACTAATCTTGACTAGGATTAGTACACAGTAAATATTAATATTATTTAATACTATTTATTTAATACTATCTTTACTATCCCCCCTCAAGCTAAGCTGAGCGGAAGTGAACGGAAGCTTGGAACTGAGGTAATCGTGCTGTCGGCTCGGGAGAGGCTTGATGAGAATATCAGCCGGTTGTTCTTCAGTGGGTACATACTGCACAGTCATGGTGCCGGCCTGAACTTCATCGCGAACAAAGAGACAATCGTTATCAAAATGCTTCATTCTGGTGTGTAGGAAAGAATTCTTGGCCACACAGATGGTTGATTTGTTGTCACAATAGAGAGCACGAACAGTGTGAGTGGCGCGGAGTTTGCGAAGAATATATGTGACCCACATGGTCTCAGCAGCAAGAAGAGAAAGGGCGTGGTATTCAGCTTCAGTCGAGGACCGAGAGACCTTAGGTTTTTTTTTGTACACCAGGAGATCAGGTTCGGCCCCAAAAAATGAGAAACCCCGATGTAGATTTTCTGTCATTTTTATCATTCGCCCAATCTGAATCTGAGAAACCCCGAAGCTCCAAGTCCCCGGGTCGAATGAGTAAACCACGACCAAGAGTGCCAAAAATGTACCTGAGAATGCGTTTTAGACAATGGTAATCATGTTCACTTGGTTGATGCATGCGCTGAGCAACTCGGTTGACAACAAACTGGATGTCAGGACGGGTAATGGCCAGATACTGTAGAGCCCCAATGAGGCTGTGGAAGTGGGTGATATCGGCAAAGGGGGTGTTGGCTCCATTCGTAGACGAAGAGACTGCCATCGATGTTGGTTGACTGGTGCATTTTTCCAGTCTAGCTTTCTGCAACAGATCTCGAGCATATTTTGACTGATAAAGAAACAAGTCGCTGCCTGTCCGAGAAACCTCCATTCCTAGAAAATAATGTAACGGGCCAAGGTCCTTCATTTTGAAGGTAGTATGCATAGCTCGAGTGACATCCTAAATGCCAAGTAAACAGACTCGTGTCGTGTATGCAACACGCGAAGCCAAGACCCTGGAGGAACGTTTTCAGACGTGTGTACCAAGCACGGGGGGCTTGTTTGAGACCATACAGAGACTTCTGGAGTTTGCAAACATGTTGAGGGAAGTGGGGATCAACATAGCCCGGTGGTTGCGTCATGTAGATAGTTTCATCAAGCATGCCATGAAGAAAAGCATTGGAAACATCCAACTGATTGATGAGCCAATTGTGGTGCACGGAGAGTGACAGTACCAGGAGAATGGTTTCCTATCGAATAACAGGACTCAATGTCTCGGAGTAATCAAGCCCATACTCCTAATTGTAGCCTTTAGCAAACAAATGAGCCTTAAATACTGCCATCTGCATTGTGATTAATTTTGTACACCCATTTACAGCCCACTGGGTGCCACCCATGGGGCTTAGGTACAAGAAACCAAGTTTCCTGATCAGTCAAAGCCTTAAACTCGTCATCCATAGCATGACACCAATAAGCATTTTTTGAGGCAACAGAATAGGTTGTTGGTTCACTATCGGGAAGGGGTGTATTTGGTAGTATGGTAGCCTGAAAGGTTTTGGGTTTAAAGATACCGGCTTTGCCACGGGTTAACATGGGATGAGTATTGGGGGGTGGCACGGGCGGTGGTGATTCGAGGGTGGCCGGGAAGGACCCAAAATGGATCGGGCTGGAGATGTTGTGGGTATAGGGGTGGTTCAGGTTGGTTGTGAGTGTGGGTGGTGGTTGCAGGTGTATTGTGGGTGACGGTCGAAGGGGTGATGAAGGGTGGTTGGGTAGTGGGTGGAGGTGTGGGGGAAGGTGGTGAGGGACCCTGTGAGTATGTTGGAAAAAGAGAAAGGACACCAATGAATGATGTATTTGTGGAGGAGGAAATAGACTCGTAGGGAAACTCATTTTCGACAAATTTGACATGATGAGATATGTAGACTTTATGAGTTTGTGGGTCAAGACAGCGATAACCCTTGGAGGTAGGATGATAGCCCAAAAAAATACAAGGAAGGGACCGAGGTTGTAATTTGTGAGTAATATGAGGGCGTAGCCAAGGGTAGGCAAGACACCCAAAGACGCGGAGGTTGGTATAATTGGGAAGTTCTTGGTAAAGGAGTTGATAGGGTGATTTGTTGGAGAGGGTGTGACTGGGCATTCTGTTAATGAGGTAGTTTGCGGTGGCTAGAGCTTCTACCCAAAAGGAGACAGGGAGATGAGATTGATGTAGAAGAGTAACCACCGTTTCAATGAGATGGCGATGCTTACGCTCAGCCACCCCATTCTGTTCGGGAGTGTATGGACAGGAGGTTTGATGTATAATTCCCAGGGATTGCAGAAACTGGCCAAAGATGTTATTTACATATTCCTTTCCATTGTCACTTCGAAAAAGTTTAACATGAGAATTGAATTGTGTTTTGACCCATTTTTCAAAAGTGACAAAGGTGGTGTATGCCTGTGATTTGTGTTTTAGTGGGTACAACCAAGTGTATTTTTTAAAATCATCCACAAAACAAATATAATAGCGAAAACCAGTAAATGAAGGAACAGTAGTAGGACCCCATAGGTCAGAATGAATAAGTTGAAAAGGTGCAGTTGTACGCTTCTCAGATAAAGTAGAAGGTAATTTATGAGATTTATCAATTGAACAGGAGTCACACTTGTTTACATGAATGGAAGAAAAACCTAACTGAGACATTAAAGAATTTATTATTTGAGTAGACGGGTGACCCAGATGACTGTGCCACAACAAATTGTGGCCATCAGCCGAAAGAGCCACCGGAGCCACAGGAACGCTTTCTGAAACTGGGTGGGCAGACGAACTTGTGCCAGGAAGAATGTACAAACCATGCTCACAGGGGCCCTGAAAAATCACCCTCTTGGTAGTACTGTCTAGGATCTGAAAATCATTAGAGGTGAACAAGAGTGAGCAATTATTGTCTTTTGTGAATTGGTGAACTGAAAGGAGATTGGTTTTAATAGAAGGGACGTGGGTAAGGTTACCTAGGTGAAAGATAGAGGTGGAGTTTTTAATGGTACCCGTGCCAGTGTGAGAAATATTAAGGGACTCACCGTTGCCAACAATAATACCATTGGAGCCATGATATGGATTTGGAGCGTTAAGCTTGGATAGATCAGAAGTAACGTGCATGTTTGCCCCAGTATACAACAGCCATTCAGAGGAAGGGCCGGCTTGAGATGCATAATTGGCACGGTTATCACTATTCGGCTCTCCTCATACTGAAACCAGCAACGAACAGCGGTGTATCCTATTTTCTGACAGATTTGACAAGTTGGACGATCCCGCTCGTAAGTGCCCTGCCCGCCGCTGGAAGATGACTACCCTCTGCTGCCGAAAGAGTGCAGGCTGTTGTTGCTGCCGTGCTGCTGACCGTCGTACGGCGGACGATTGCCCTACCGACCGCTGCACCCGCGGCCTCCGCTGTTTCTGCCGTAGCCACCGCGGCTCCCCTGCCGGCCTCCACCACGCCCCCCGTGATAGTTCTTTCTTACGGTGAGGGCGGTGGCCGGCTCCATAACAGCGACTTCTCGGAGAAGAAGTATGCTCTTCAGATCCACGTTGATTTCTTCACTTTTTAGCCACGAGGAGAGAGTAGCCAGGTCAACGGGCATTAGACTGATGTGAACCGCCTGTTTAATGGAGGAGTAAGCTGATGGCAGCCCCCGAACAACGCACATGACGAGATCTTTTTCGGGAATGATTTCGTTCACGGTGTTGAGGGCTGTGATGATGGTGGAGACCTCGTCTAAATACTCCGCCATAGTTTTCGTGCCTTTGGTAATTGTGTGGAGACGATCACGCAATTGAAAAATATGAGAGTAGGAAATTGATGCATATCGTGTTGCGAGGTCCGTCCACAGGGATGAAGCAGTTGTGTAGGATCGGACGTGTTTCTGAACCGTGGGAGAGATGACCGCAATCAAACATGATCGGATCTGGCCATCCACGACTTTCCAGGTGGCATGGGCCGGATTGGTTTTTCCTGATTTGTCCATGGCGGTGATGACTGCCGGCGGCGGTTCTGTGCTTCCATCGACGTATTTGAGAAGGTAATTGGCCTCAAGGGTTGTAAGAACGGTGATTTTCCATGTAGGGTAATTTATGTCTGATAATTTTTCGGGAATCAGGGCATGAATATGCTTGAGAAGGAGTTTAACGCCAGAAGGAAGTGAATCAAGAGGATCCACCCGGTTGTCATGGCTGCTGCCGCCCAAGAGAAGAGAGGGAACGATCGGTGCCCGAAAGAGAGAAAAACCTAGAGAAAAGAAGATCTAGGTTTTCTGGCTCTTGATACCATGAAGGAATATTGATTGTATTGAAGTGTTAACCTAATAAGGGAATACATGGGAGATATATATAGGAGATATAGGAAGGAGTACTAATCCTAATAGGACTAGAATTAAGGAGTACTAATCCTAATAGGACTAGGATTAGTACACAGTAAATACTAACATTATTTAATACTATTTATTTAATATTATCTGTTATTAGTTAGAATGAATCCCATTACAGAACTTTTGATCATTGAATTTACCGAATAAAACTTCAAAATTCACTATTTTGGTATTAGAATGAAGAGACAACGATATTTTCAGTCCCACAAAGAATTTCGGTAGACACTCATATACATGAAATCAATAAGAAAAATGTTCTCACCTTTGATATTATTTTTTTCATAAATAAATTATAAATAAATTTTGATGAAACATACATAAAATCTTTAAAATTGTTTACGAATATGAATATTATGTATGTATAATAATAAAATTTATGTATATAACTTGTTGGTTCGATTTGGTTATTTCTTCGGTTTTTTCGAACAAACCATAACTAAACCAAATACTATCGGTTCTTAAGAATCTAAAATTAAACCAAATCAAAATCAAAATTCAATTGGTTTTGTTCAATTTTTCGGTTTGGATCGGTTTTCATCCAAACCATGAACACCCCTACGCCACTGGGGAAAAAGACTTACTTTTTAATTATTTTTTTAAAAAAATACTTCTTTTATAGTTTATATTTTCTTTTAACCTAAAAAAAGTTATAAGTTTGATCAATGGTCAGAGGGATTTGCTAAATTGCGTTTTATTAAGTTTAAGGATCCAGATAACAAAAACGTAAGTAGAAAGATTTAGAATACGGAGTGATACAAGTATAAGGTTCTACCAAACCATTTCGCCAAAAATGTATGTCAATAATTTACGGCTCTTTTGAGCTTCACATAGTGGAAGTCCAAAATATCTCAAAGTCATTTTCCTTTATCTTTGTTATATGAAAGATATATATGTCAATGATGTGCAGTTCTTTTATTTTCTTCGATTGCACTTCAGGATTCTGTCATTGTTTGACTACTTAACAACAATTGTGCTGAGTAGTAGTTAGTTATTTTCCTTCAGTATATCCTTGCTTGGAAACATTAGTTCTTCTCTTTTAATTTTCCTAATACTGAAGTGGTACTCAATAGTACTCACTCTCAAAATCGGTGAAAATGGATTAAAAATTTCTCCATGTTCACATCCAAATTTGTTCTTCTATTTTGATTTTCCTATGGTGTTATTGTTGGCTGAAATTTTGAGGGTATTTTTTTTTAGTTTTTTTTATATATGTGCACAAATGATTATCGTCCTTACTCAAAACAAGAGTACTTCTGATCACCACCTCTTCTCCGATTGTAGTGTAATTTTAGAACAATATCCGTAACAATCTTCAAATTCTTTAACTTCAATCATTTTTGTCTGAATTTCAATTTCAAGTTATTCACAAACAACCGTACGATAATTTCTTAAGCGATAATTTATTAGTCTAGCATTAGGTTGTGTTGAGCACGGGCTATGCCAATCTAGTCTTTTGAGAAGAGATTAAGGGTGTGTTTTGTAGAAGGAAAACACATTTTCCTGGAAAACAAGTAGACTTTTTTGACTTATTTTTTCATGTTTAGTTAGTGAGTGAAAAATATTTTTGAGAAATATATTTTATTTTTACTAGAGTAGAAAATAATTTGTGAAATTGAAAATATCATTAAAAATAATTTTTTTGGGGAGGGGAGGGGGTAGGGGTGAAAAAATTAAATAAATTGAAGTTGAATATATTTTTAAAAAATAATTTTTTTGGTGGGGGTTCGAGATAGAGGTGAAAAAATAAAAATTCAAGTCGAAAATATTTTTTTTTTAAAAACAAACTTAATTTTTTTGGGGGGCGGTGGGGAGTGGGGGTGGGTGGTAGAGGGTAGTAGGGGGTTGGTGGGTGGGTGGAGGGTAGGAAGGAAATATTAAAAAATTAAAGTTGAAAATATTTTTTAAAACAAACTGAAAATTTATTTTGGGAGGTGGGTGAGGTGAGTTGCGTGGGGAGGGGGTCAAGGTAGGGATGGGGTGGATTGTGGGGGGGGGGATCAAGGTAGGGATGGGGTAAAAAAATAGAAAAATTGGAAGTATTTTTTTTTTTTTATAAAACAACCTTTAAATTTATTATCATTTTGGGAGTGGGGGTCTGCGGATCGAGGGTAGGGTGGGGTGACGATATAATTTGAAAATTGAAAATATTATTAAAAAATAAAAATTAATTTTTATTTGCGATGGGCAATGGCGAAGCCAGGGTTTTCAATAAGGGGTTTTAAAATTTGTAGAAATAGGCACATGGAATAACCGAAGGAGGTTCGACATCTACTATATATACATAATATATTATTTTAACCATGTATAAATAGTTTATTTTCCGTTGAAGGGGGTTCAGATGAACCCCCTTGTACCAAGGTGGCTCCGCCGTTGGAGGGGGGGGGGGTAGGAGATGGCTGGGAGGGGTCGGGGTGAGGGTGAGTAAAAAAAATTGAAGTTGAAAATGTGTTTTTTTTTAATTAAGCTTTAAATTTATTTTTTCAACAAAAAAATTGTAATTTGAAGTTGGAGGAAAGTTTTAGAAAATGTTTTCCTAAAGTTTGTAAGGAAAGTTATTTTCCTTGAATTTGAGCGAAAATGAGTTGATTTGGAAAACATTTTCCAAGACTTCTGTACCAACCAAACATGAGTAAATTGAAAAATACTTTCTAAAAAATGTTTTCCTTCATACCAAACACACCCTAAGGAAACACAAATGGTTTCAAAAGTACTATTTTCACATGGAGAAAATAATTACTATTTTAAAGAAGAGCATAAATAGTTTTAAAGAAAAATTTAGCCAAATAAAGAGAAGTTCAGGTACCCACTAAATAAGGTATTATTTTCACATCATCAAAACTACAAACTTCATGTTATCTTTAATTTTGTTTAATAACCCACATAGCTATAATTTCTTTGTTTGATTAAACATATAAATATTCGATCAAAATAATATGGATCATTGCAGGTGGCCAGACACTAGACGTTGAAGGGTCATTGATAATTTTTTTTGGACATTAATGTAACGTTCACGAAGAGAGAAATTAAAGAAAGAAAAACGTTTTCTTAACAATGCTCGGACATACATATGTGTTACTTACATATTTTCTTATCAGCGATGAAATGGTAATCGATTGATCGTCTTTTACTTGTCTACTATTTTAGAAATATATTTTTATCTTTGAAATTCATTCATTATGATTCATTGGAGATGAAATTTATGTTTGATATTTTTCAATTTGTCAATACATAGTTAAAGCTTTGGTAATAAATTTAAGTTTGGTAGCTTTTTAAAAAGTGACCTCTCTATAATTCTGTATATAAAATTGTATTTGGTAATTAAAATATACGTATTTTAGGTATATCAGAATTGAGATCTTATATTAAATTATTACTTAGTGAGATGATATGTACATATTATCAAACTATAGGGAGAATAATAAATATGGAAGGAATGTTTGTATAATCGGATAATTTATGCATAAATCTTTCCAAATCATTGAGTTACAAAAAGAAAGAAAGAAAATGTTCTCTGAAAAAGTTTATTTGAAGTGGGGCTAAAGAAAATTAATAATGTGTGTTTAGAGTCATTCATATGTATGGTAGTAGTAAAAGAGAGGGACATAAGCCTAACGACTTCTGAATTAGATGGAGGATGAACATGCTCATCCCTTTCCAAACATGAAGGATAAAAAACAAAAATAATTTTTTTAAAGATTATAAAATATAAAGTAATTTAATATTGAAATTATTTCTAATCAATAAGGATGTATGTAATAAAATGAAAAATATTACTGGCTAATTGATAAAAAGTAAACTCAAGTTGAATCAAACCAAAGTAAGTATTCTAAATTATTGGAATCGTGTCTTAGTGTAGGTTTATTCGAATATGAAATCCAATCTTGGAAATACAGCATCCCACTTTTTTTTACTACCCAGGGTTTCGATACATTTCGCAATCGAAAAATCTCTACTGGCGCAGGTGCTATCCGAGAACAATTAGCCGATCTAGATTTACGAATTATTATAGAGAATTCGTTGGTATGGTGTCACTGAGATGGCTCTACATGTTACATTATAAAACATACATCATACAAGTTTTTAATTATACTATTTTGGATTAAATTTTTTGACATCGTCCTATCATATTAATTTCTCTTTGTTAGTGGTATCAAAAAGTTTGATTAATTTTTTATATATATAATTTTAAATCATCATGTTAGTGTCACAAATAAAAATTAGGTGAGAGTTATTATGGTCGGGTGATATTGGTTGGTGGAGAGGAATGTAGTAGTGGAAGAGGAAGTAATGGAGGGGGTTAACTTTGGGTTGAGATGATTGTTAGGGGTTATTTGCTTTGATTTTTTTTTATCATAAATATGCTTTCTTTTTAGGAAAAAAATTAATATTTTGAGTAGCCGTTTTTTGTAGGAAAGATTTTAGGACTCTATAAATATATGTTTATTCCTTCTAACTTAATCTGCATTCACAATAGGGTTTTGAGAGTTGCGATTATGAGAGAGAATTTTGTTTACCTCCTTGTATTATGAGTGAATTGGTTGATGTTGTTTCTCTGTATATTTTATACTTTCAGATCTGTAGTGTATTGCTCATCTCTTTTGTGTACATAGGTCGATTGATTGAACCATGTAAAATTTTTGTGTCTTTTGGTGTGTTTCTCGTTTGTCTTGTTACTCATGGTCTTTCAACATTTTCTTTGCTAACTTTCGCATTACACCTCCTTATTTTAGGTCCGAACAATGAGATGGCATGTCACATGACATCCGCCGTGACAAATTATCATGCCACGTGGAATGGTGATGATGTGGCCGAAGTCCTAATGGTGTTAACCACATGATGAATGTGTCGGTAAATTTGGGTTTTTATTGCATTTATTTTCAATTCATCAATGATTAAATGAGAATTATGGAGATGGTACTGTATGTTAAATCATTTTCCTATTAGACTGTACTTGTCCATCATGTGACTATGTTTGATAATGCACAAAATTCAAAAAAGAAATTAATACTTTTAAAATTTGTGATTGATCCCCCACCCTCCTCCTAATAAGAACATAATAAAGTTCTTATAAAAGACAAATAATGTGAATTCTACACTAATTGAGCAAAGATCATTAAGCGACATAACCTTTACTTAAGCGGAGACCTCTTCGCAAAAGTGAAGCTCGCTTAAGCACGAGCATCGCAAAAGCGAAACTATCTTAAGCGACATGTCTTTCACTTAAGCGGAGGTCGCTTAAGAAGTATGACCATCACAAAATCAAGGTCTGTTGCATCAGAAAACACAGCTAACTCCCAAAACATCGAAAGGACACTTAGGATTCGTTCGAAACCCCATACACACAAATTAGGTATGCAAATCAATTATACTAGACATTATAGATTCAATGGAACTTTCAAAATATAATTTTGAGGTTTTCTTGTGCTGACATCCATAAAAACCACAAGAAACTAACTTATGCCTAAAAAGGCAAAAACAAGCTCGAAACCACTCAAAAATTTATCAAAACCTCACCTAGGCCTAAAATTATCACCAAATCCAATAAAACTCTTCGAATTTTGTTCTGAGCATTTGAACCCTAAATATTGAATAAAATCAACAAAAATGCCATATTCCACAATTTCACAACTTAAGATCTCAAATCCATAAAAAAAGACTCAAAAAATGAAATTGATAACTCCTTATGCTAAGATTCCACATTTCATGAATAATGTGATCAACAAAATTCTATTCAGACACTTGAAACTCCAAAAGACCCCCCAAACCACTTCCTTAACAACTTATCCTTTAAAACTCACAAACCTACCAAATTCTTAGTTTTTTAAATCACAATTGAAAAATAATTTTTCAAACTCAATCGTAAAATACTTGAGGTCGATATCGATCGTACAAAACTTCAAAAAATGACCGACTGGGTTATTATAACCAATTAGACAGTTTCGATGTTAAAGGTAAATATCAAATGGTGTGTAATCTAAATAAGTCAACATATGGACTCAAACAAGTCTCACGACAATGGTAAATGAATTTTAATGATACCATAACATCTTTTGAAATTATGAAGATTACCATTGATCGTTGAATATACCAAAAGTTAAGTGGTAGTAAGTCTATATTTATAGTCCCATATGTGGATTACATTTTACTTGTTGCTAATGATTTAGACATATTGTGTGAGATAACAAACTTTATCTTTGTGAACTTTAAAATGAAATATACGGGTGAGACATCATATGTTATATGGATAGAAATATTTTGTGAAAGATCACAAGAGTTATTGGGACTATCTCAAAAATGCTAGAAAGAAAGAGTTCTTCAATAATTTTGTTAAAAAGTTATTCAAAACAAAGTTGGTTAGTTTGGTTGAACTAGTCTTCTGCTTTCTATAAGTAGTTTCTTAGTGTTGCTGAAATAGTGTTTAGTGGGTTATAGGACCTATATTTTAGGATTAGTTATTTATTTCTTAGCCTATATATCATATGGGCATATTTTTTTATTCTTTAACTTTTTATCAATTAGAAATTAAAAAGTTGTCACATAAGTTTTTCCCTTCTCTTTTTATTTCCAGATTCTTATACTTTTTTCTCCAACAAATTTGACATCAGAGCTAGGCATGGAAACTAACAGTATTTCGTTGAATGTGGCACAACCACTTATTCCTGTATTCAATGGATAAATCTAAAATTTCTGGAGTATACGTATGAAAACTATACTCAAGTCTCAAGATCATTGGGACTTAGTAGAACGTGGATATACAGATCCTGATGAAGAAAATAGGCTGCGAGACAACAAGAAAAAAGACACTAAGGCGTTGGTGTTTATCCAGCAGGCTGGCCATGACAACGTTTTTTAACGAATCGCAACATCAACTACATCGAAGCAAGCCTGGTCAATTCTGCAGAAAGAGTTTCAAGGAGATTCAAAGGTCACTGTGGTGAGACTACAATTATTTCAGCGTGACTTTGGAACCTTGATGATGAAAAGTGGTGAATCTATTGCTAGTTTTCTGTCAAGAGAAATGACAATTGTAAGTCAAATGCTATCAGATGGAGAGAAGGTCACTGATCAGATTATTGTTGAAAGGTATGGAGAAGCTTGAATCCAAAATTTGATCACGTAGTTGCGGCTATCGAAGAATCTAAGGATCTATCAGTTTTTTTCTTTGATAAAATGTAAGATCTCTTCAAGCTCATGAGGCGAGAATCAATCGTTCAGTTGAGAAGAACAAAGAAAAGGCATTTCAAGTGAATGAATCAACCACTAAGGATGGAGATAATAATCGTCCAGCAAGTAGAGGCCGAGGAAGAGGATTTTGCGGTGGTCGAGGCCATGGTTATGGAAGAGGCAGTAGAGGAAGAAATATTGAGCATAGGCAGTCCAATTAACAAGGCAACACAAAAAATGGCGTTCAATGTCATCACTGCCATCGCTATGGGCATATAAAGGCTGATTGTTGGTTAAAAGATCAAAAAATGAACTTTTCAGCAGAAGAAAATGAGGAAGAGAATTATCTTTTTATGGTTTGCATTGATACAAACAATAAGCCAAGTGCTATATGGTTCGTAGACAGTGGTTGTTCAAATCATATGACAGGAGCCAAATCTGTATTCAGAGAACTTGATGAGAAACAAAAAAAGAAGGTGCAGCTAGGCAACATAAAAGAGATGCAGGTTGAAGGAAAAGACAAGGTGGTTGTAGACACTAGCCATGACAAAGTAAAAATGTTGGATGACGTTCAATTCATACCAGATTTAGGATTCAATTTGTTAAGTGTTGGACAACTAATGGTTGACGGATATTCTCTTTTGTTTGATAATTATGCTTGTGTCATTACAAATAAGAAGTCGGGCAAAAAGGTTCACATCACCAAGACACCAAAAAATATGTTTCTGCTGGACATTTCTAACCTGGACAATTTTTCTCTTGCTGCAAGGGCAAATGATGACTCGAAGCTATAGCATTTGAGGTACGATCATCTCAATATAAAGGGCTTGAAATTACTAGGTGATAAATGTATGGTTCTTGGATTACCAAAACTTAGCTCTCTTGTTTTATGTGAGGGGTGCACTTATGGAAAACAAATGAGGAAATCGTTTGCTATTGGAAAATCATGGAGAGCTTCTAAATGTTTAGAATTAATACACGCTGACTTATATGGTCCTACGCAGACTAAGTCCTTAGGTGGAAGTCGTTATTTCTTATTGTTTACTTATGATTATAGTTGCATGAGTTGAGTGTATTTTTTGGAGAGCAAGTCTGAAACATTTGAAAATTTTCAGAAATTTAAAGCTTTGGTGGAAAACCAAAGTAATTGCATTATCAAAGTTCTTCGCACAGATAGAGGAGGAGAGTTCGTGTCCAATGAATTCAATCTGTTATGTGAAAAAAATGGTATCCATAGGGAGTTAACAACTCTTTATACTCCGGAGCAAAATGGTGTTGCTGAACGGAAGAACTGGACCATTGTTGAGATGACAAGAAGCATGTTCCAAGCAAAAGATCTCTCGAATCAGTTCTAGGCAGAATCTGTGGCAGCATCTGTTCACTTACTGAATTTTTCACCAACAAAATTCGTCATGAAAAAACTCCTTATAAATCTTGGAGTTTGCAGGAAACCAAATGTAAGTCATTTACGGGTTTTAGGATGTGTTGCTTGTTGATAAACTGACAAGTTCGTCCAAAGCTTGATGACAAATTAGAAAAATGCATTTTTGTTGGCTATTGTACTCAATCCAAAGCGTATAGATTGTATAACCCTTTTAATGGAAAGATCTTAGTTAGAAGAGATGTAATATTTGATGAAAATACAAGCTAGGAATGTAGTAAAAAGTTGGTCCAACAAGAGATTCATATGCCTCTTGAATACACTGAAGAAGAAGAAGAAGGTTCAACTCCTGCTAGTTCACTTTCAGGTTCTTCCATGGAGTTGCCAAAGTCACTGATTTCATCATGAAGAGTCTTTAGGTGGGATAGTTCCATTAAGAATATCAACAAGGCTTAGAACGCCAAATCCCATGTATGCTAATAACCTTTATGCGACTTGTCAATTTTCTTTCTCTGTCTCAGATCCCTTGAATTATGAAGAAGCCGCAGAAAAAGAATAATGGAAGAAAGCAATGGTGGAGGAAATGAAATCCATTGAAAAGAATAGAACATGGGAAATGATGGAGTTACCAAAAGGGAAAAATGCAATTGGTCTGAAGTGGGTGTTTAAAACAAAATATACTGCAGATGGTAGCCTACAAAAGCACAAATATCGTCTTGTTGCAACAGGCTATGCACAACAGTATGGTGTTAAATTTGAAGAAACATTTTCTCCGATAGCTCGATTTGAAACAGTGAGGCTGGTTCTAGCATAGGATGCACAATTGAAATGGCAAGTTTACCAATTTGATATCAAGTCGGCATTTCTAAATGGAGACTTACAAGAAGAAGTCTATGTAACTCAACCTGAAAGTTTCATAAAGGAAGGCAATGAAACAAAGGTGTCCAAGCTGAAAAAGGCATTGTATGGCTTGAAACAAGCCCCTCGAGCGTGGTATAGCATGATCGATGGTTACTTTTAGGAAAATGGATACATTAGAAGTGAGAATAAACCCACCTTATATGTGAAGAAGGAAGGTAATGATTTCATCATTGTATGCCTTTATGTTGATGATATCATTTACAGTAGTTCTTTTGGTTCTCTTGTGGATAATTTCAAGTCTCAAATAATGAATGAGTTTGAGATGTCGGGTATGGTGTTATTGCATTATTTTCTGGGTCTTGACGTCCACCAAACCGATGATGGAATATTTCTTTTACAGAGGAAATATGGCAGAGACATTCTCAATAAAAATTTGGCATGCTCAATTGCAAGCCTGCGGCTACACCAATGAATATAAATGAAAAATTGCAGTAGGTGAATGAAGAAGAGTTAGCAGATACAAGGAGGTTTAGAAGTTTGGTTGGATGTCTAATATATTTTACGCACACTAGAATCGATATTGCATTTGTTGTTGGTGTTGTTTCACGATTTATGAAGCAACCTTCAAAGGTTCATTATGGAGCAGCAAAAAGAATCTTGTGGTACATTGCTAGAACTTTGGACTATGGCATATGGTACTCAAATACCAATAATTTCAGATTGTGTGGGTACACAGATAGCGGTTATGGAAGTTCATTGGATGACAGACGAAGTGTTTCAGCAAATGTTTTCACTCTAGGTTCGGTGTGGTTTGGAGTTCAAAGAAGCAAGCTACAAAATCATTGTCAACTTCAGAAGCTGAGTACATTGCAGCAACTTCAGCAGCTTGTCAAGCCGTCTTGTTAAGGAGAGTGTTAGCTGATCTTCAACAGCAGCAGAGATGAGCAACACAGATATTTTGTGACGATAAAGCAACTATTTCCATGACAAAGAACCTAACATTTCACAGCAGGACAAAGCATATTGATGTTCGTTATCGTTTCATCCGTGACATGGTAGCAAAGGAGGAAATATTATTGGAATATTGCAGCATATAAGAGCAGTTGGCTGATATATTGACAAAGGCTTTATCGAAGGAGAAATTCTGCTACTTCAGAGGATTGTTTGGTGTCTTTAGTTCCGAATCAAGAGGGAATGTTGAAAAGTGATTGAAGACAAAGTTGGTTAGTTTGGTTGAACTAGTCTTCTGCTTTCCGTTAGGTAGTTTCTTAGTGTTGCTGAAGTGTTTTAGTGGGTTATAGGACCTATATTTTAGGATTAGTTATTTATTTCTTAGCCTATATATCATATGGGCATATTTTGTTATTCTGTAACTTCCTATCAGTAAGAAATTAAAAAGTTGTTGCATAATTTTTATCCTTCTCTTTATATTTCCAGATTCTTATACTTTTTTCTCCAACAGATTTTACACAAACAATTGTTTAGCAGGAATAGCTCCTATAGAAAAGGGGACAAATTTAATCTCATGTATTACCCAAAGAATGATGTAAAATGAAAGGAAATAAAATCAAATTTTTACTCTTCTATTATTGGAAGTTTGACGTATATTCAAACTTGCACAAGATCGGATATTAATTTTACGATCGGAATGCTAAGAAGATATCAATATAATCCTAAAATTTATCACTAAGAAGCTGCAAAGAAGGTTTTAAGGTATCTTAAGAAATGAAGGATTACATGCTCATGTATAGGAGATCCAATCACTTAGAAGTTATTGTACATTCAGATTCATGTTTTGCTTAATGCGCTGTCACTAGGAAGTTCACATTTGGTTATTTGTTCTTATTAGCTGAATGATCAGTATCATGGAAGAGTGATAAAAATCTATCATTACACCATCCACTTTAGGAGCAGAGTTTGTGGCATGTTATGGAACCATAATTCATGCATTATGGATGTATAATTTTGTTTCATAAGTTGGGGTTGTGGACGCCATTGCCAAGTTGCTATTAAAATATTATTATAATAATGCAACAATATACTTCTCCAAGAACGAAGTTGCTTTAAAGGTGTCAAACATATGGAATTAAAGTACTTTAAAAGTTCAAAAACAAAGAGTGTTATTTGAGAATATTTGAAGTGATCTTATTATTTCAGATCCTTTAACAAAGGGCTTACACCTAAAAACATTTAAGGAACATGTTCAAAGAATGAGTCAGTTATGATTGACGTATCTATAATGATCTGTGTCTATAGGCTCAAATACGTGTTTTTGATATATACTAATGAATCTCGTGTTTCTCATAATGATGTACACATTTTTTTTTGAGATACTACAAAATATGTTTGTATGATACATTATTGTGAACCATAATGCTACATGTTTTAGAGCATATAATCTAGTATGATACATTGCTTATATAGTAGTATATGGAGGGAAGTATGTAGTATAAAATTATGTACAAGCGCCATAACTTGCATTAGTACTTTATCATATTGTGGTATGTATAATAGACATTAAAGAAGAGATTTATTGTTTTCACCTAACTAATGTTATGAAATATTAATGTTATGTGGTCATTCTAAATGGAATGTTAGAATTATATCTTACCTATGACCCAAGTTTACTTGTAACCCAAGAAAATCATAAATAACATTTAATGATGAATAGGTCTCGTTCGTACATCAATTACTTGATTAACGTACCAAATTAAATCTTTACCTCTACAAATTGGTCCTCCCTCCTCCCATTAGGGTTACCACATACTCTCTACATTAGTTTCATCCTCATCCGTTAACGATAATAATAATGTAGAGAATATATGATAACCCTAATGGGTGGAGGTAGAGATCAATTATATTTATAGAGGTTTAGATATAATCTGGTACGTCCATCAAGTAAATGATACACTGACGAGATCAATTCTTCTTCAAATGTGTTTTATGACTTTCTTAGTCACAAGTAAATTTTGGCTAAGATATCATTCTTATATTTTCCCATTTGGCCCAATAACCATATAACATTAATATTTCATAAACATTAGTTATGTACAATAAATTTCTTCTATAATGCCCATCATACATATTACTTGAACACTTTTTATTCGTTTTTTGCAATTTTATTTTTAACGATAATTTATTGTAATATGTGGTTATACACCAACATAAACTTTGACTAATGTTTAAAATGCATTTTTCATCATATTGATATGAAAGTAATTGCACCTTATATTGTTTTGGTATATTTTCTGAATATCCAAAGTTTTTATGATATTAAATTAATATAATTCAATTTAGCTTCAAACTCGCCAAAGGAGAATTCCCTCATATGTGCAATATTGCTCCTGCGACACTCACTTACCAGAAGTTGAAGTCCACCTGATTATATCTCAAAATCATAATATAAAAATATTTTGTATCTTACAGGAACTTCATTCCCTAATTATGCATAGAAGAATATTATTAATATAATTATTTTGTATATTATTTAACTATTAAAGACTTTAAGAGTTATTGATAATGTATAGTTTCATAGTTTCTGTTAGTGGAAACTCTAGAATTTTGATTAATGTATTCAAACATTATAGTATATAAAGAGTAGTAGTCTATTTAAATGTATACCATACAATTTTATTGTTTATTTAACTATCTTTTCTTGATTATATCTTCAATGTTATAGGATGAAATATATAGCAACCTTTAAAGTTGTCGGTAAATTTAATTTTGACAATCAGATTATAGATTTTCCTAATAGAGCATCTAAACAAAAAATTCTTATATAAAATTTTTGAAAAACGTCAAGATATTTTCTCAAGCTCTAATTATATAAATTAGTTAACCACGTTAAACAAGTCACTCATCAACCTAATTGAAACTTGAATGAGGTTTTACAACTTACTGAGCCTAATGTATATAATTGAAGAAGACAACATTTTAAGAGGATAACTTACTTACATAATTGGCACTCCAGAACACAATCAAA
This sequence comes from Solanum lycopersicum, assembly GCF_036512215.1. NCBI lineage: Eukaryota > Viridiplantae > Streptophyta > Magnoliopsida > Solanales > Solanaceae > Solanum > Solanum lycopersicum. Next base: position 5,071,560 of record NC_090807.1, on the reverse strand, counting down.
AGCTTTATCAATATTTATGTAAGAAATATTTATTAAAAATATATTATTATTTATTCTAATGCAGTATAAATTTGAAAGACGAACAACTCAATATTTTGAACGATAGTGTTTAAGTGATATGTACTATGTCTTGAATGCCATTTTTTGATTTGTTTGTGAGGAAGAATTTTCAGTAGCTGTTGAGGATAAGGCTAATAAAATTGGACTCCGACAACATCTAGATTTCCTCAAACCATGTGATATTTCTCACCAGATAAATTCTTAATCCTATCCTAACTTACTAAGACTACATAATATTCTTGTGAATTATGGCTAATATCAAAAATATAAGTAGTGATTTTAAATGCAGAGGTTAATCGTACTTCGACAACTTCACGTAAGACAATGGTTATTTTTTGGGTGATAGTAAAAAAGTTGCCACACAAGTCATCATTACTTCCACTCCACAGAATCCAACATGAGATTTTCACCTCAAACAACTCATTGTTCAAATCTTTCAGACTTATTGGATCCTTTTCGCGTTTGAGGATCCTCCTTCTTCTACTCTTCGCTAAAAAGTAAACTCGGACAAATGTATTACTTTTCATGCTCTAGTTGGATGATGTCCATTTTATAATATAATTTTAAAGTAGAAGTTTATGGGCTTTACCAAATATATGGAGATCCAATTATAATTATATATATAAGAAGAACAATAGATCTTTCTTGATCAATCTATTTTCCCCTTATTCTTCAAGAATAAGGAAGATAATTTTAATGTTTGAATTTGTTCATTTCGAACCTTCGTTCTTATACTTCATATTTATTTAATATGAAATAGTTTCTTGCTTAGATGTATGTTCTTTTGCTATTGACACTATCTCAATTGGTCCACTACTATATCAATATTGATTTTTTTGGGTCATTTATTTTATTTTAATGCTTATCATAATCATAGAGATACTCTATTATTAACTATTTTAAATTTTTTATGCATTTGAATTTCTATTACATATGAACAAATGATAAAGTATTTTTGTTTGACACTTTTAATATAAACATTGAAAATGCTTCTTGCGGGTGTTCCCAAGTACCAACTAGTTAGAAGCCTTATTTAATTAGTTATATATGTTAGCCACAATAACAAAACAACCCAACTCATGCTCCAATTTAGACTGATGTATGACATATTTTATTTGATTAACTTATCAACATGCTAAGAGTTTGAGAATATGAGGCGAAGCTTTTCAAAAATTTGAGTAAGAAGTTTATGTTAAGATGCTTTATTGGTATAATCATAATTTGAATGTTTAAATAAAATTTATCGACATGTTTAAAGGTTGTCGATACATTCATCATATACAATTTTTGCTATGAAGGAGAATATAAAAATTATATTACATAAACGAATATTACTACTAGTTATGTACTAATTTTTGAATACTTTTATTGAACTTCTTATGTTGCCAATGGTGGCAACTATGAGACTGTATATTATAAACAAAATTCTTAGATTATTATTTGTTGATGATGTACAAAAGTATTTATGTTGAAAATATTATCTTTATGCATAATTTATAAGTGAATTTTATTTAAGATACAAATACCCAACAACTATATATCAAAATCATACTATAATAAAAGTATATTTGGCAAAGTCAAACAACTATGTTATTTGAAAATTATACATTTTACTATCTAGATAAGTTGCTACAATACTCTGGAGGTCTAGTTTCATAGTCCAAATGAATCAATAGTTTTGTAAATATCACATTTACTTGAATATTATTTTCAATTTTAGACCAGAAAATATCATCCAAATTAAACTTGGTTATTAAAGTAAAGTTGATATAGAGAGTTATTTTTATAGAAAAGTCTAACAATATTTCATAATGTAAGTATTTAATAGTTATCCAAATTGTTCAAACCCTAATCATAATTTAAGCACACTTTTAATATTTTTCCCCTTCTACCATCTCTCTTTTGTTTTGGTGTGTGTGTGTTGTTTAATATTCAATAATATCTTTTTAATTTTATCACTTACATATTCAATATTGATTTTTTAAAATTTTTCTTTTGTGGAATTTCAACATATATGCTTTAGTTATATAGATCGATATAGATGAGAATAATTTGAAATAGAATTAAATAAAGATGTGACTTACCTCTTTTGAGAATTATCATGATCCATTTTCACTTAACTTGATGGCCATTTCATGTGTTTGGATCAACCATGAAAAAAGATTAACTTCTTCAAGAGAATCTACATAATCAATTAAGATGAATCATCCAATCGAGTACCGACTGCATAGAGAAATGACAAAGTCTAAGAGATCACATACAAATCTTCGCTTAATCACATTATTCATTAGGTATACAAATTTGATAACACATCTTCACAAAAGGAACATGAAGCTACATTAATCCTCTATATGAACACAAATATGTATAACAAAAAGGACATAGATTTATGAGTCTTACTTCTAAAAGTTGATAGCCAATGATACATACCACTTAGGAACTCAAGTGGTGATCACCCGGAGAAAAAGAAAAATCATCCGCCATTTAGAAATCTTGCCTTCTTCAACATCCTAGAAGAACACTAGATGCAGCGGCGGGGAACAATAAGTTTCCTTTGGAAAACCCTTATTAGATAGAGAGTATATATTGATGGACCCATTTAATCCGATCTTGTCCAATTTCCTTTATTGTTTTTTTTGGTTTTGGACTCATTTTGGGCCTAGACTTGTTTTGTTATTTTGTATTATTAAAAAAATTGAGCTTGACGATCCAATCCATTGGCCGTGCGAACAACTATGATAATCGGTAGGTAGAAGAACCTTTAATGTTAATTTAAATGCAATGCGGAAATAGATGAGAATATAACTAAACTCTCTATTTAAATACATAAATACCCCAAATTTCTCACACAAGGTATTTTTGTAAATAACTATATTGAACCCTTACAAGGAACTATTCTAAATTAATACAGGAGCTTCTAAAAGATTATAAGGTTTAGAATAATAATAAGACACAATCCCACCATAATGAAGAGAGGTAGAAGTTGTTGGATATCACCTTCATATGCGCCTATGAAAATCACTGATCGTGCAATCAGACTATGCAAAGTTGTCTAATAAGAGTAGTCTCAATAAAAAACACGTACGTATAGATACCATCAGACGACCAAAATCTACCACATAATAACATGCACATAATCAAACAAACATGAAGCTTGGGATATAATTAGGACCTTGATCCTTCAGTTACCACTCTTACTCCCAAGTAATATTAACGTGAACTCATAACCTTTATCTCAAGCCATCCTACCCTATTCCGCTACCAACTCCACCATCCAGGTCATTCCACCCTCCAACTCATTATAGCTTAAACCTACAATGACTCTTACCAGATAACCTTAACTCCCGAACCCATAAGACAGGTCCACAACCCTCATATCATAAAACAAATAATACTTGATTTATGAAACCTCTCAAATACACACACCACAATAGATCCCTAAGATGTCATCTACAATGTTTAACATGCAATTTCGATCTATACAAGAAATATTCCAGTATTTAAACACAAATTTTGATAACTCATGGACCAACAATGTAACAAGCATAGTACAATAAGTAAATTTGGATCTCTCATGGAACTAACATATTAAAAAATAGTCAAGAATGTACCACGTGTGGTACTCGAGCCAAACAACAGTATCCCATACAAAGCATAGTATTCGAGCCAACCATTTGTAAATATTGTTGGGTTTAGCAAGTGTGAACGGGAAAAGAAAAGAGAGAACATGAAAAGTGAGGAAACTATTTTGGAGGGAAAATGAAAAGTCATTTGCAAAGTGCAAATGAAAAGTCATTTCTCCCATATCGGCAAAAGAAAGGGAAGTTTTTGTCCTTATATAAGGAAAAAATTCCATTACTTCTTAAAGAGCTAAGAAGAAGATGCCCCCTCGCGCGATCTTCGGCTTCGGCTTTGGGTGTGATTGATTGATAAATTTTTTGGACAAAATTTATTTAATCAGTTTTTGTTCAATCAAATAAATCTTGTTAATATTATCTCTTATAAATTTGTGGGTAACGGTAACATTTCGAAAAGTTGTTACTCTTTCCGAAAAGTCATTAATTTCGGAAAAAATCGTTATTTTCCTAACAGACACATTTTCCTGAAAAGTTGTTATTTTTTCCAAAAGACACAACTTTCTTATAAAATGGGCCTGAACAGATTTCTCTGAATAAACACGTTTCTTGCTGAAAATGGCTATAAAAGGAAGTCAATTTTCATTTTTTCATACACTGAATTTTTTCTCTCAAACAAATCAAAGTGTCGATCGACTGAGTCTGTGTGACTTGTTGCTGTTCAGAAGTTCACCGAAGTTAAATAATTTTGAGGTACCCGCTATTTCTTTAACTGGATTAATCCATTTTATCTTGGGAGAAATTAATCCATAACCTCGGGTACAGTGAGGGGATTAAATTTCTTAAGAACACACAGTAGTTTTTGTGGACTCGGATTACTTCTTGTATTCTATTTACTTTCTGTTTCATCTTCTTCTGTTTCTGTCTTTTTTAGGCTAAACCTTCTAATACATGCTGAATAACAAATATTACCAGTGTCTTATCCAAGTGTCACGACCCAAGCCTACATCATAGATGTGGTCGACACTCAAGAACCATTAGTTGTCATTAAGAGAATCCTTCGCATGGCTGAATATAATCGGAGGACTAACTCAAGCATATATAAACATACAAGTGAATTAAATTTGTTGCACTTAATTACTCAACTCATAAGGTTTAGAAAATACTAAATACAAATACTTATAGTTTGTAAAACAACTCAAAAGAAACTAAATACCCAAAGACTCATCAACTATAATTATCTATGAAACCTCTATTATTAAACAAGGATATGGATAATTTGCCCACGATATCACAAAAATACTAAACTGAAACTAAATATGAAGTGCTCCTGAATACAAGGAGGCTCACCAATTGCTAACCGAGTGCAAAATGATCTCAACAAAGCGCCTATTAATAACCTTAACACCTACATCAGCATCATAATAGATGTAGGTTGAATGACATAAAGTACATTGAACTCAAGGATGTAAGGAGAACAAAAAACGTAGATAACTGAACTGACAAGACTGAAAAAGTACTAAACTGCACTCATTAAAAAAGTTGTAGTAAGAGATTTGTAACACCACATAGCCAAAGCAGACCAAAAATTGGGATTTTAGAAAAATCTATAGGTGCTACCAACGGTTGCATCGACGGATCGTACCCTGAACCACTATCCATCCTGCCAAACCGTCAATAGGATCAAAAACTCCCAAAAATTTCAGCCTAGAAAAATTGGTTAAGTCTTCGACGACGGACGGACTTACGAACCGTAGGTCAAACGATAGTCCGTAGTCCGTGACCGTCGATCAAGACTCCCTTCAATCACTCTCTAAAAAGAGCTACGGATGACCAACATGGTTTGTAACTGGACCTACCATCCGTAGGTGGAAAATTTGCAGCCTGTTAAAGGGAAATGCGGTTGGGTCAACTTAAAATGATCATAACTCTTATCAAAAAATGAATTATGTCTCTTATTACCTACCCACAGATACATAATTGAATAATCTTTCCATAGCCACCGACCTTTCTAAAATCACACCTCCGAGTAAAAATTTATGTCCATTTTATTAAAGGTTTGTCGAACAAGCCCTCACGACGGACCCAATGACGGGGCGTTGGGCGCACGACGGACCGTTAGTCCTGGCCGTCATGAGGCCCGACAGCAACCTTCCCAGGGGTCTGACCTTTCCCACTCCGTTTAAACCCTAAGTTACATCATTTTGACCCTAAATCATCAGATTTTAGTCAGTTTAAGCCTATAAACATAATTAAAACATATCCAAGTCAAATCATTAAATCAAAACATAGAAAATTAGAAGCAAGAGAGGAGAAAAAAAAAGCTGAAGAACGCCACAAGATCCAGCAGTTCCAGCCCCAAAACTTACGTATTTTTCTGTGGATTTCATCACCAGGTATGTAGGATTTCACTAGTGGGTTCCTTTTACCCATTGGGTCCTTAGTTTCGCTCAGTTCTTGATTCTCTTAGCATGAATTAACATAGGGTTTCTAGAACTTTGATATAGCTTCATGAATTTATTAAATATATGTTCCAAATCAGATTATCATGTTATTACTCATATTATCGCATGAATTTCAGAACCCTAGCTTTGTCTTTCTTTAGTTCTTGAATTACACATGCTAGGTCATTATTTCAGACACTTCAGATATACATGCCTCAGTTATAAATGCATAATTACCAGATTAATTGTTGCATCGCAGTTTGCATGTTTAGTTTAGAGCTATCCAGTGTTTACGGAAATTCATATATAATTAGTTAATTTATAAAATTCATTAGGAGTAGCATAATTCCGAGTTGGACTAGGGTTTAGCGTAAAAAATAGTCCCAGAACTACTAGCCGAGTAGGTTGTAAGTCCCCTCTGTGGGCAATCAGTTTAGTGACACGCCAGCATGCCTTTATACCTTTGGCGGGGTATATTGGGTACTCTTGATGGGGCGTATACATCGGACTCCACATTTAGCTCATGTGGTTTTATTATCGGTTATTAGAAGCTCCCACAGTTTAGTCAGACTCTCTACATTGACCATTTATTAGTATATTCATTATTCTATTTCAGCATGTTATAAATTGGTCATTGCATCCAGTTAGCTCATAAATCAACACATCATGTTCAGATTATTATACTTGTCTTTGTGCTTGTTCAGTTATGTTTTTATTTCAGTTGTACTCTATCCTACATGCTCAGTACCTTTCAAGTACAGAAGCATACGTGTGCTACCTCTTCTCGTGATGTAGGTTCAGGTTCTCAGCATCCAGATCATGCATAGATCGATTTCCTGATCTCCAGTTCAGTAGATTCAGTGGTGAGTCCTCATTCTCCGAGGACAACAATCATGAGTTTCATTTCAGTCTTTAGTCATTTAGTTTCAGTTTTTGCTAGATTTAGCTGGGGCTTGTCCTAGTATTTCTAGGCTAGTTTAGAGGCTATTTTCAGACATAGTTAGATTCAGCTTAGTATTGAGTTAATATTTCTTTGTATTAAACTCATTGTTTTCCAATATCTCAGTTATAGAATATGGGTATTCCCCATATTTTTATTTTAAGTATGATTTAGCTTCCGCAACAGTTTATTATCTTTAGTATGCTCATGATCATGCCAGCAGGGTTAACTTGGGATCACTTGTGGTCTAGGTTCCGTGTCCGCGTCTCAGGGGTAGCTCAGGGCGTGACAATATTTACATGTTTAATATTAATAAATAAGAGATATAAACTCAGGAATGTATATAAGAAATAGAATAAAACTACTCTTTACCCTTTCTAATCGACAACTATCACTATGAGCTATGAGATGATACAACGTCTCATTCACGCTGCCAGAACTGTCCTATACCTTCCCTGGGTATTGAATACCTCAGCTAAGTGGATCCAATAAGCTCTACCGGGATGCACTAAGGATTCATCTACAAAGTACGATCTTGTAATTATGTTGGCAGACATTGTTTATGAGGAGTGTGAGTTGTCTAAACTCCTCCCTATTCGTTGATCAACATTACCCCCAAAAATATATACTTATGCTCAAATGTGTAAAATATACTCTCTTTCTGTCTCTTGTTTGAGATAATTTCTCAAATTATCCTTTTGAAAGAGGTAACTACTCTAAAGTATCTTTGAACTCATGAACTCTTTTAGAAATTAAAGTTTCTCTTTTCTCAATGTAAAATAGTACATTTAGGAATACTTAGTTCCCTTACAATTTACTTACAATGTCTCTTTAAACTTTCCTCATAAACTCAGTTTAAAACATGAGTATGTCTTTAAAATATTCTAAAGATTTATAACTCAATATAGATTTTATTCTGAAATATTGACATGTACGAATCATTCCAAGGATCTCAACGACAATATTGGAAACTCAAGAACTCAGAACTCAATGATACTACTCATCTCAAGAATACTCAATTCATAGGATTCATGTTGAAATAAAGACATGAATAAATCGGCTTAATAAAATTTCTTTAAATTTTCTCTTAAACTCATTTTAGTTTGGAATGTAAAATTAAAAAATGTGATTAGGATGTAACACTCCAAAAATTTCTAAGTAAGACCCGGACTATGCTTCATTTACTTGTTGGGTCATATTGGGTGATTCTTAATTGCTCAAATGTGTAAATGTAAATTATTTAGTGTTGAATGATCTTTGATATATATGAATTAAGGTCAGTAGAAACTCCTAGCATAAAGTAAAGTCGAATGTTTCCTTACCAATTAAGTTTTGATGTAAGATGATCTTCGAGTAAACTTCAAATGACCATATCTCTTATAATATAAAGAGTTATGTGGCTTATAGAAAATAAAGAGTTATGTGGCTGATATACTGTAAAATTAAAGGTATTTGAATCTTTTTTCCAAAACTACCAATTTTAAAACAATTTGAGTTTTCGGTAAAACATTATGACCATTTTAGTAACCAGATACATTATAGTGACAAATTACCCAACGGAATTGCATTAAGTATAATAGTTTTCGTCTTTTTACCTCTATTAAAACACTTAAAGAATTTCTTGACTAAATTAGACCCAAAACAAACAGATTTTCATCTCTTAATCCTTCATTCTCTTCTCTGTCAAACTCTAAGGTAAGACCCTAAGGAAAATATGAAAGTTGAAGACTCAATCAAGATTCTTCTTCAAGGTAAGTCTTTCTCCGAGAATTCTATTCTTTCCAACTCAGATTACTCCATACAATTATGAGTCACTAATGAAAATCATAATTCTTTTCCATAGAGATTTCAAGAAACTAATTCAAGAATCTCGAGAAAGATTTTTTTACCTTCAAGTTATTTTTCATGATTCTTAAAAAACCTTCTTCTTCCATGTATGTAAGGATATCATAGTGTTGGACTAGTTCGTACTTACACCCTACATTTACTTTCAAGTTAGTAAATGAGTAATCTAAGTTTCTATCCCTAGATTTTAGTACTCTTGATATGAGTGATTTTGAGTTCTTGACTTCCTAATTATTTTTGAAATCCTATACCTCACTATTGAATTGATATATGTTATGCATTAAGATTGTTGTTTAGATTTGTTCATGTATATATTTCAACATGAACCATATGAATTGAGTATTCTTTAGATGAGAAGTATATTTGAACTCTGAGTTCGTGAGTCATAGAGTTCTGAATATTGAGTTTCTAAAAATTAGACTGTGGAAGCTACTATTAACCGACATAGATCATGTGAGCTAAATGTAGAATATGATATATACGCCCCATTGAGAGGACCCAATATACCTTTTCAGGGTATAAAAACATGATTGTGGCTTGATCACTAATGTTGATGCCCCACAGAGGGGACTTATAATCTTAAGCAGGCATGTAGTTCTGGGTCTATGAGGGTACACTGAACCCTAGTTCAACTCATTGCTAAGTCAACTCTCTACTGAATATTTATGAAGTTAAAATGCACTAAATACTGAATATCTAAAAATACTAACATGCTAATTGAGAATCTGACAAATCTAGAGCATGATTTTCTGTTTAACTAACTTAGCATGTATAATTCATGAACTAACAGAATTTATACAAACTAGGGTTCTAAGTTTATACAATGAATTATGCAAAGTTTCCAAGAAAAAAAGTTATTTAGATTATGAATTCTATAGCAACTGAAATCACAAAAAAATTACTAAGATTTTACAAATAATAGGTAAAAAAAAGATATGTATAATCAAGAAATCGACTAAATTATAAGGACGTAGTGGATGAAAGTAACCCACTAGTGGAATCCCACATACCTGGCTACAAAATCTACAGAGAAGTCCTTTGAATTTTGGGGCTGAACTTTGAAGAACACTGCTGGTTGTTCTTGAAGAATTTGGCGCCTCTTTCTCCTCGTTTCGTTCTAACTTGGATTATTTTTGGAGAGTGAGAGTTCTCGGTATGTCTTACTAAATTATTAGGCTTAGAATGAGTAAAAAGACATTTTTAAGGCATTAAATGACGTAGTTTAAGTGCCTAATACATAGGAAAAAAGACCAAAACAATAGTTACTTAAAAGTGATGAGTGCCATCTACCGCAGGACTGACAGGACTTCGTTTGAGCTACCAACTGTTGACTGGGTCGTGGTTCATGCTCTGCCCAACATGGCTTCTCTAAAACAAGCATAACATTTAACCCCAACCTTGTATTTCAACAAACTCGGCGACGTTGGAAAGAAAATTCAATTATCTTTAATTTGTTAGGTCATAGGTCACTTAATTCATTTTTTTCTAAAATATATGATCGTTTAAAGTTGACCAAAATTAAATTATTTTTAAGATTTTAAAATACAAAGTAATTTAAAGTTGAAACTATTTCTCATTAATAAGGATGTATATATAACTATATTAAGATTGATTAATAAGAAAAATATGAAACATAAGTTTATTAAAAAAAAATGTAACAATGCAGACTTAACTCAAGTTGAATCAAACCTAAATAAAGTTTCAAAATTATTGGAACCAAGTCGCACTGAGATGGTTTGACCTGTTATATTAAAAATATATGCCAGGCTATTTTCTAATTATACTATATTGGATTAGATATTTTGACATTATGTTTATGCTGAATCCCTAATGGTGGAGGTAATGATAGAAAGATAGTATAATAGAAGATATAAATAACTTTTTGCACATAGTATAGGAATATTCTTATATTCTCCCTAACATCAATCACATTCATTTTAACCACATGATGAATGTGTTGGAAACTTTGGTTTTTTATTGCCTTTATTTTCAATCCATCAGTGATCAAATGAGAATTATGGAGATGGTACTGTATGTTCAATCATTTTACTATTAGAATGTGCTTGTCCGTCATGTGACTATGTTTGACAGTGTATAAAATTCAAAAAAGAAATTAATACTTTTAAAACTTCTGATTTATCCCCCACCCCTACCCCTCCTAATAAGCACATAATAAAATTATGATAAAAGACAGATAACGTGAACTCTACACTAATTGAGCAAAGATCTTTAAGCGACATGTACTTTAATTAAGCGGAGACCCCTTCGCAAAAGTGAAGCTTGCTTAACCACGAAAATCGCAAAAGCGAAGGCCCCTTTGCAAAATCGAAGTTCGCTTAAGCGGCATATCCTACACTTAAACGAAGGTCGTGTAAGCAACATGACATTCATAGAAGTGAGGCATGCTGCATCAGAAAACACAGCCAACTCCCAAAACAACGAAACGACAGTAAGAATTCATTCAGAACTCCATATAGACAAATCAATTATACTCGACATTACAAATACAATGGAACTCTCAAAACATGATTCCGAGGTTTCCTTGAACTGGAATCCATAAAAACGACAAGAAACTAACTGACGCCTCGGAACCTCTCAAAAATCAACCAAGACCTCACCTATGCTTAAAATCATCACCAAATCCAAAAGAACTCTTGGAATTTCGATATGAGCTTTCAAGTTCTAAATATTGACTAAAATCAACCAAAAGGCTATATTTCCACAATTTTACAACTTAAGACCTCAAATCCTTACGAAACTCGAAAAGTGAAATGGACAACTCCCTCTGCTCAGATTCCATATTTCATGATTGATGAAATCATAAATAATTCTATTTTGATGCTTGAAACTCCAAAAGACCCTCAAAACCACTTCCATATTATCTTAGTCTTTAAAACTCATAAACCTACCAATTTCTCACTTTTTAACTCAAAGTTAAAAACTAACATTTCCAACTCAATCATAAAATACTCGGGGTCGATATTGCGAGGGTAAAGTGGTAGATTCACGAAACTTCCAAAAATGACTGACTGGGTTATTACAACTAACAAGAGGGTTTCAATATTAAAGGAAAAGATCAAATGATGTGTAAGTTAAAGAAGCCAACATATGGACTCAAAGAAGCCTCACGACAATGGTATATAAATTTTAATGATACCATAACATCTTTTGAATTTATGAAGATTAGTGTTGATGTTTGAATTTACCAAAAAGTCAGGTAAGTCTATATTTTTAGTCCCGTGTGTAGATGACATTTTATGAGACTTTCTTTTTGTGAATTTTGCAATGAAATATATGGGTGAGTCATCATATATTCTATGGATATAAATATTTCGTGAAAGATCACAAGAGTTATTGATACTGTATCAAAAGGCTAGATCGAAAGAGTTGTAGAGATATTTAACATAAACAGTTGGTTAGAAGGAATTGCTCCTATTGGGGGAAAATTTAATCTCATGCAATGCCCAAAGAATGATGTAGAACGAAAGGAAATAAAATCAATTTTGTACTCTTCTATTGTTGAAAGTTCGATGTATGTTCAGAATTGCACAAGATCGAATATTAATATTGCGGTAGGAATGCTAGGAATATAGCAATGTAACACTTAAATTGTTCACTAGGAAGAAGCAAAGGAAGTCTTGAAATATCATAAAGGAATGAAGGATTACATGTTCATGTATAGGAGATCCAATTACTTAGAAATTATTGTACATTCAGATTTAGATTTTACTTGATGCGCTGACACTAGAGAGTTAAAATTTAGTTACTTGTTCTAATTAGCTGAATGATCAATATCGTGGAACAGTGCTAAAAATATATCGTTGCTCCATGAAATTTTGGAAGCAGAATTTGAGGCATTTTATGAAGTCAAAATTCATGCATTATAGATGTGGAACTTTATTTTTGGACTTGGGGTTGTAGACATCATTACCAAGCAGCTAAAGAATTATTGTTATAATACTGCAATAGTATTCTTCTCCAAGAACGAAAACTTATCTAAAGGTGACAAACATATAGAATTAAAGTACTTTGGAAGTTCAAAAACAAAGAGTGTTATTTGAGAGTATTATAAGTGATCTTATGATTGCAGATCCTTCAACAAAGGGCTTACACCAAAGACATTTAAGAAACATGTTCAAAGAATGAGTGTTGGTTGTACATATCATTGATATATTTATAATGTTTTGAGAGCTCAACTATGTGTTTTTGATCTACATTAATGAATCTTTTGTTTCTCATAATGTACACATTATTGTTTTGAGATATTGCAAAACAAGTTTGTATGAGACATTATTGTGAACCAAAATGTTACATGTTTTATAGCTTATGAATCTAGTATAATACGTTGCTTATGTAGTAGTACATGGAGGGAAGTATGTAGAATAAAATTATGTACAACCGACATAACTTGCATTACTAGTTTGTCATATTGTGGTATGTATGATGACCATTATTGAAGAGATTTATGGTATGCGCATAACTAATGTTATGAAATATCAATGTTATATGGTCATTCCAGATGGAGAAATGTTAGAATAATATCTTACTTTGGCCCAAGTTTACTTCTAACCCATGAAAATCATAAATAACAGTTTATGATGAATAAATATCGTTCGTACATAAGTTACTTGATGGACCTTTGATAGAAATCAGAAGTAGAGATCCGACAAAATAGAATACATTAAGTAGATTTACTGAAAATAATTTGTGCAAGTGTCTTAAACACAGCTATACTGATAAAGTTGTCTGTATGGAGTGGACAAGACTCCAGAAATTAGTACTTTTGGTTCTTACTTACATCCTACCAATAACTAATCCTAATTACAATTATATAGAGAACAAAAAAGGATAAGATAAAGGGATAAGACTGACACTAATCTAGGAACAATAATTGCTAGGCAACTACTACTATAGCAGTTTTTTTGTCCATAATCCGGCTCTTTATTCTTTTGTCAATATTTTCTTCTAAAGTACGTCTTGAGAGGTGGGTTGGTATTAGTGCATCCCCCCCTGAAAATATGCCTTGTCCTCAAGGCAGAACAGAGGAAATTTAACAATAAACAAGTCATAGTCTTCCCAACTAGCCTCTTCAACAGGCCACCATCGCCTGACTCTTTGTCACCATGATGTGATAAAACTTTTCAGGTTCCACCATAAATTTCAATTCACCCGATAGTGGTAAGGGTAGAGGGAAACCAATCTCAGAACAGCCACGTGCAGGACGAAGCAGTGAGAAATGAAAAATAGGTGTACCTTAGATGTTTCAGGAAGCTTCAATTCATAAGAAACAGGACCAACTCGACGAATAATTTTGTATGGCCCAAAATGTCTAGGTGAAAGCTTCTCATTAATACGTTTAGCTAAACTTTTCTACATATAAGGTCACAAATGAAGGAAAACAGCATCACCCGTATTAAAAGTCAAGTTACGTCGCTTGGAATCATCTTGAGACTTCATCCTGGATTGAGCCTTCAAGAGATTGGGACGTATTACCTGTAACATTTGTTCTCGTTCCATGAGTTGTTGTTCAAGTTCAACAATTTTAGTTTCTTCATGAACAAAGGGATGCAAGAGTGTTGGTCCTCTCCCATACACAATCTGGAAAGGAGTCATATTGGTTGAAGAATGGTATCCAGTGTTGAAAGAATATTCAACCTAAGATAGATATTGAAGCCATGATTTGGGCTTGTCATGAGAAAAACAATGTAAGTAAGTTTTAAGGCATCGGTTGACCACCTCCGTTCGACCGTTATATTGGGGATGATAGGAATTACCCATATGGAGACGAGTGCGACTAAGGCAAAAAAGTTCCTGCCAAAAAGCACTTGTGAAGGCAACATCATGCTCTGAAAGAATGGATCGCGGAAACCATGCAACCTGACAATTTCCTTACAGAATACCCCAGCCACTTTTTAGTAGTAAAGGGATGTAATAAAGCAAAAAAATGGTTGTATTTACTAAACCTATCAATCACCACGAGAATAGTATCAAAGCTTTTAGAAGGAGGAAGCCCAACAATGAAATCAAGGGAAGTATCTTCCCAAACTCGGTTAGGAATGGGCAAAGGTTGTAAGAGACCAGCTGGAGCTAATGTTTCATATTTATGTTTCTGGCAAATCAAATAATTCTTGACAAAGGACTTTACATCATGCTTCAAACAAAGCCAGAAAAAATTTGCAGATACCCTTTTGAGAGTTTTCGAGTAACCTCTTTTCCCTCCTGTAGGAGAATCATGTGAATCTGCTAAAATCTTGGCTTTGAGTTTAAGATAATCAGGAATAACCAGCCAAGATTTGTAGTAAATATGGTTAGCAGACAACGAGAAATCAGGATGAATCGACAGATCATAAGAGAGTTGATCTCGGATCTGCTTAGTATATGGATCAACTTCAATTGTTTCTGTTCAATCACTGAAATATAATTGAATAGGCATCACCAAAGATAAGTAAAACAGCATGTTGAGGGCGACGAGATAAGGCATCAGCTCCTTTGTTTTCACTTCCTAACTTATTGACAATAGTGAAATTGAAAGGCAATAATTTAAACAACAAATGTTATTGTTCAGTAGTAGTCACCCGCTGATTCAATAGATACTTTAGGCTAAAATGGTCAGTAGTAACAATAAAATGCCGACCCATAAGATAATGCTTCCATTTTTGTAATGCAAGGACCAAAGCTAGCAATTCACGATCATAAGTAGATTTAATGTGACTAGAAAAGGAAAATCCCTTACGAAAATAGGCTATTGGGTGACAATGTTGCAGTAAAATAGCCCCAACTCCATCAGATGAAGCATCACACTCAACTGTAAATTGTTGAGTGAAATTTAGAACATGAAGCAATGAACTGATGTCAAGATTCTTTTTAGATTCTGGAAAACCTGCTCTACTTTTGCATGCCAGATAAAAGCATCTTTCTTGGTCAATTCTTTTAAAGGACAAGCAATGATCCCATAATACTTAACAAAGTGCCTATAATAACCATTGAGACCTAAAAAACCACGAAGTTCCTTGAGATTCTTTGGAACAAGACATTCTAACACGACAAATATTTTTTCTCAATCCACAGCTACTCCATCTTGAGAAATCACACAACTCAAAAACCCAACTTGGTGTTTACCAAACATTTCTTTGGATTAGGAAAAAAGAAATTGACAGAAAGAAGATTGAGAGCTGTTTGAAGGTGTTGTTGGTGTGTTTGAGGATCAGGACTGTAGATTAGAATATCATTAAAGAACAGTAGGACATATTTTCAAAGGTATGACATGAAAAGATCATTCATGGCACCTTGAAATGTGGATGGTGCATTGGTGAGTCGAAAATGCATTACGAGAAACTCATAATGGCCTGAATGAGTGTGAAAGGCAATTTTATAGACATCATAAGGTTAGACATCAATTTGATGGCATCCTGAATGAAGATCAATTTTAGAAAAAATTGTTGCCCCATGTAATTCATCTAACAACTCATCGATATATGGAATTGGGTATTTTTCTGGGACAATGATTTTGTTTAGGCTATGGTAATCCACGCAAAATCGCCAAGAGTTATCTTTCTTTTTAACTAGCAGAACCGGACTAGCAAAGGGACTTGAACTAGGACGAATGAAACCAGGTTCTAATAAAGTTGCAACGTGGTTCTTAATTTCAATTTTTTGACCATGTGAGTAACGGTAAGGTCTAATGTTTGGAGTTTTAGAATTTGGTAATAGAGGAATAGCATAAGAATGTGCTCTAAATGGTGGAAGAGATGTTGATTTAGAAAACACAAACTGAAATTCATGTAAAAGGGTTTGGATTGCATTACCTACAACCTCTGATACCATATTAAAAAATTGGAGAGAAGCTGTGGCAGAATCTATCGATTTCACGCCTTGCATTTTGTAACACTTCCCTTGCTAATTAAAATTTATGAACATATCCTTCCATTTTGCTTGAATCATATTGAGAAAAGCTAACTATTTGATACCAAAAACCAAATCAGCCCCCTCCAATTGCAAAAAGGTAGTAATCCTGAGTGATAGTAAAGCCCGACAATTGATTTTGAAGATTCCGACAAACTTTATTGCAGCATATGATATTCCCATTCCCTATTTGCACACGAATGTTGGAGCAATTTCTACTGGTATATTATGCTCCTCCATAGTGGAATCAGCCACAAAATTATGTGTGGACCCACTATCCACAAGTATCAAAACCTTTTTACCATTGATCTCACCCTGAAGCTTTATTGTAGCACCCACTGATTGTCCCAAAATGGCATGGAAGGAAATTTCAGCCAGGTCATTTTCTTGAGGGTTATCACTAATTACTGCATTAACCTCATCAACCTCTTCCAGTTGACCTTCTCCAGTAATCTCCATGGGAGATAATTTTGTAGATTTGCATCTATGGCAGGGTGCAAATTTCTCATGACAACGAAAGCAAAGTCATTGTACCATAAGATTTCTCCTCTCTGTATCCCATGTTCGCATTGAAGAGGTTGTGAAGCGGCTGGGTTGGATGAAACAGTGCTGCGTAAATTGTGATTTGCAGATGAAGAATTGTTTTGGGTGTTTCTAGAAGAATTCAATGGATTTTGTATCGTGGGTCTATTGTTTGGGGTCCAATTAGGCACTCTAGTGCTACGAGTTGTGACTAAGTTATTTTCAAATTCAAGTGTCAAACTCATAACCCTATAAATTATTCTAGGTTTGTGAATCTTAACATCAGATTTAAGTTCCTCTTTCAACCCATTCAGGAACACCCCTAAAATATAGTGATCTGGCCAATTTGTAACCCTAGATGAACGTTTTGCAAACTCTTGACGATACTTCTGTACATAACATGTTTGCTGAATGTTATGAAGGTGTTCGTTGGGATTTTGAAACTCTGCGGGACCATAATTTTCCTGCAATGCTTTAACAAGTTCTTTCTAATAAATCAAAGTTCGCTCACGATTTATCCAAGAGAAGAGATCCAGAAGATCCACAACATCCCCTTCCAAATACATCGCTGCGATGTCAACTTTATGTTCCTCTTGAGTTTGATAGTAGCAGAAAATGTTTTTCTGCTTTCAAAATCCATCCTCTAGGATCGCCTCCTTCAAATTTGAGGAATTCCATCTTTGTGTATGGTTTTCGGGGAGGATTTTTGACCAAGATGGATATCAATGTGTTTTTCCTCATCTTACCAAACAAACTTTCCTTTATTACGGTTTCTGTGACTGGATTCATCTTGTTGAGTCCAACTAGTCTAGGCCTTCAATGTTGCAACATCTGTTGCAGGGAGTCAATCGTATTTAACTTTGATGATTTGTCAGATAATTTTTGGGCAAGAGATTCAACATTAGGAACACCTTCTTGGGAATTAGATAATCTAGTATTGACCATGTTTGATCGATCTGCTCTAATACCAAAACTGATAGTAACCAGAAGTAGAGATCCGACAAAATAAAATAAAGTAAGTAAATTTACTGAAAATAGTTTATGCAAGTGTCTTAAACACAACTATACAGAAAAAGTTGTCCATATGGAGTGGACAAGACTCCAGAAAATAGTACTTTTGATTCTTACTTACATCCTACCAATAACTAATCCTAATTTCATATATATAGAGAACCTAAAAAGGATAAGATAAAGGAATAAGATTGACAGTAAACCAGGAATAATAACTACTAGATAACTGCTGTAGCAGTTGTTTGTCTAGAATCCGACTCTTTATTCTTTTGTTGATATTTTTTTCTAAAGTACGTCTTGAGAGGTGGGTTGGTATCAACGTACCAAATTAAATTTTTACCTCTATAAATTGATCCTTCGTCCTCTCATTAGGATTACCACATACTCCCTGCATTATTTTCATCCTCATCCGCCAGCGATAAAAATAATGTAGAGAATATATGACAACCCCAATAGGTGGAGGTAGAAATCAATTTATAGAGAATAAGACTTAATTTGGTACGTCTATCAAGTAACTGATGTACAGACGAGATCTATTCTACTTTAAAAAAAAACTTATGGCTTTTTTGGGTCACAAGTAAATTTGGGCTAAGATATCATTCTTATATTTCCACATTTGGCCCAATGATCATATACCATTAATATTTCATAAACATTAGTTATGAATACGATAGATCTCTTCTATAATGCCTATCATCCATACAACATGAACACTATTTATTTGTTTTTTTTTCATTTTATTTCCAACGACAATTTATTGTAATTTGTGGTTTATACATCAACATAAACTTTGACTAATGTTTAAAATGCATTTTTTTACTATATTGATATGAAAATAATTACATCTTATATTATCTATGTATATCTTTTAAATATCAAAATTTTATTATAAAATATTAAATTAATATAATTTAATTTAGCTTCAAACTCGCCAAAGGAGAATACACTCACAGGTGCAATATTGCTCCTGCGACATTCACATGCCAGAAGATGAGGTTCACCTGATCATATCTCAAAATCATACTATAAAAATATTTTATATCTTATAGAAACTTCATCACCTAATTATGCAAAAAAAAAAATTAATATAATTATTTTTTTATAATTTAACTATTAAAGACTTTAAAAATTATTTATAGTATATAGTTTCATAGTAAATGTTATTGGTAACTCTAGAATTTGATTAAAGTACTCAAAGATTTTAGTATATAAAGAGTAATATTCTATTTATATTTAACCGATACAATTGTTATGTTTATCTAACTATGCTTTCTTGATTATATCTTACTGTTATAAGATGAAATATATTAGCAACCTTTAAACTTATAAATAAATTTAGTCTAGACAATTAGATTATAGCTTCCCAATTGAGCATCTAAACAAAAAAAATTCTTCTTTAACTTTTCAAAAAAAGTCGAGATATTTTCTCAAGCTCTTATTATATAAATTAGTTAATTACGTTAAGTATGTCACTCATCAGCCTAATAGAAACTTGAATGAGGTTTTACGACTTATTGAGGCTAATGTACAATTAAGGAATATAACATTTTATGAGGACAACTTACTCACATAATTGGCACTTGAGAACACACGCAAAAGCTTTATCAATATTTATGTCAAAATGTTTATTAGAAATACTTTATTATTTATTTCAATGCAATATAAATTCAAAATATGAACAACTCAATATTTTAAACGGTAGTGTTTAAGTGATATTCACTATGTCTTGAATGCCATCTTCGTTTTGCTTGTGAGGGAGAATTTTCAGTAGTTGCTGAGGATAAGGCCGGTAAAATTTTGACTTCGACAACATCAGGTTTCCTCGAACCATGTGATATTTCTCACAATGTAAATTCTTAATCCTACCCCTACTTACTAAGACTACATAATATTCTTGTGAATTATGGCTAATACCAAAAAATATAAGTAGTGATTTCAAATTCAGAGAGGAGAATTGACCCTAATAAAACGATTAATCAATAAGTTGTGGAGTAGTTGAATGTTGAATGTCTTATTAGTAATAAGTGATATTGTACCGTAATCGTTCTGGATTGATAAATAGTCGTTCATTTTTAATCAAATATTTTGAATTTGAGCCTTGTTGAATTGAACATAAAGTTACTTTTGATGCCAAATATTTTTTTATGTCAATTACAAAATTAATAAAGTTCAAATATAAATATCAGACACAAGCTAAAAGTTGACATTGTGTTATAAAAATATTTCACTTGATACCACACATATATATTATTTATAAAGTATATGTTATTCTGTTTATGACATGAAGTAAGATATAGTATTTGTGTCTTCACTCATAAACCTTTCTTTTTGGCATTTGTTATTTTCTTGTCCAATTTTCAATGGAAGTTTTTTATTTTGCTCTATTAGGTGAAAATCTTGTCTATTCTTCTTCTACTCTGCCCCAAAAAGTAACCCTGACCAATCTGCTCACGTTTTCATGCTCCATTTGGATAATGTCCTGTTTTTAAATATAATTTTCAAAGTAGAAGTTTATGGGCTTTATCAAAATATATACAAATCCAATTACAATTATATAAGAAGAACAAAAGATCTTTTTTGATCAATCTATTTGTCCCTCATTCTTCAATAATAAAGAAGATCGTTTTAATGTTTGAACTTGTTCATTTGAAATTGAGGTTCTTCTACTTCATATTTATTTAATACAAACATTTTCTTTCTTAGATGTATGTTCTTTTGCTATTGACAACTATCTCAATTGGTCACTTGATTGACACTACTATATCAATCTTGATTAAAATATTTTCTTTATTTTAATGCTTATTGTAGAGATGTACTTTATTAATCATAAGCTTTATTGTTAACTATTTTAATTGTTATAATTTTAAATTTCTATTACATCTGAAAAATGATAAAAGTATTTTTGTTTGACATTATTTATATAAATATTGAATATGCTTGTGCGCTTATTCCCAACAAATAACTACATAGAAGCCTCATACATACATACATACATACATATATATATATATATATATATATATATATATATATATATATAAAGCCACAGTAACCAAACAATACAACTCATGCTCCAATTTAGATTGATTTATGACATATTTTATTTGGTTAACTTATCAACATAATGAGAGTTTGAGAATATGAGTCGAAGCTTTTCACAAGTTTGAGTAAGAAGTTTTATTAAGACTCTTAATCGATATCGGGATAATCTATAGTTTGAGTGTTTGAATAAAATTTATCGACATGTTTAATGGTTGTCAATATAAAAATTTTGTTATAAAAGAGAATATAAAAAATATATTATATAAACGAATGTTACTACTAGCTATGTTCTAAATCTTGAATACTTTTATCAAATTACTTAAGTTGCCAATGGCGGAAACTTTGATATAATATAAACAAATTTCTTAGATTTTTATTAATTGTTGATATACAAAAATATTTATGTTGAAAATATTATCTTTATCAATAATTAGGATTAAATTTTATTTAAGGTACAAATACCCAACAACTATATCGCAAAATCAAACTATAATCAAATTATATTTGGCAAAGTTAAATAACTATGTTATTTTGAAAATTATACATTGCACCCGTGCTTTCAAAAATTATTTTGGGGCGAGCCTCAGGGCGAAGCGTACAAAAAATGCCCTGGGGCGTAAATTAAAATCCTAGATCCATAAGGCATAAGTCCTAAAATTTGATGTGTAAGCCCTAAACATAAAAATTTAAGTCCAGGACCTAAAAACGTATGCCCGGGCATTTTTTAAGTTATTTTGTTATAAATCATATTCTTATTATTGTGGTACTGATATTTCTCAAATAACAATTATAAAACATTTTTCTTCATTATTGATTATTGTTGAATGCCTTGAATCAACAGCCATAGACAGAAACTGATATTCCAGAATCTATGTCATCAGATATCCATCGGAGTATAGCTCAAGATCGGCCAAGGAGGGTTGTAGTTCGGCCACCTACGAGGTATGGTTTTAAGGACATGGTGGGTTATGCACTGCAGGTTGCTGATAAGGTAGATACATCTGATCCGTCTACTTACAAAGAAGCCATTTTAAGTCCTGATTCAGAAAAATGGTTTGCTGCCATGGGAGATGAGATGGAGTCCCTACACAAGAATCAGACATGGGATCGGGTCATACAACCTTCGGGGAGAAAGATTATTACTTGAAAATAGGTTTTCAAGAAGAAGGAAGGGATATCACCAGCATAAGGAGTCAAGTATAGAGCCAGGGTTGTTGCCAGAGGTTTCAACCAAAGAGAGGGAGTGGACTACAATGAGATCTTCTCACCAGTGGTCAGACATACTTCCATCCGAGTGTTACTAGCGATAGTAACACATCAGAATCTGGAGCTTGAACAACTTGATGTGAAGACAACGTTTCTACATGGAGAGTTGGAGGAAGAGATATACATGACTCAACCGGATGGTTTCCAAGTTCCAGGGAAGGAAAATCACGTCTGCAAGTTGAAGAAGTCCTTATATGGACTTAAGCAGTCTCCAAGGTAGTGGTACAAAAGGTTTGACAACTATATGGTGAAGTTGGGCTATACTCGGAGCTCATATGATTGTTCTGTCTACTACAATAGGCTCAAGGATGATTCATTCATCTATCTGGTGTTTTATGTAGATGATATGCTGATAGCTGCAAAGAAGAAGTATGACATTCAGAAGCTGAAGGGTTTACTTAGTGCTGAGTTTGAGATGAAGGATCTGGGAGCCGCTCGGAAGATTCTAGGGATGGAGATCATTAGAGACAGAGAGAGAAGGAAACTTTTCTTGTCACAGAGAAGCAACATTCAGAAGGTCTTGGCGAGGTTTGGCATGTCTTCATCTAAGCCAATTGATACCCCAGTGTTGCCAATATCCATCTCACTGTCATGTTCGCTCCATAGTCAGAAGAAGAGAAGAAGTATATGTCACGAGTCCCTTATGCCAGTGTCGTAGGAAGTTTGATGTATGCTATGGTCTGTACAAGGACAGATATAACACATGCAGTCAGTGTAGTGAGCAGATTCATGGGACAACCAGGGAGAGAACATTGGCAGGCTGTGAAGAGAATTTTCCGGTACCTTAGAGGTACATCTGAGATAGACAGTTTCAGAGATTTTTCAGTTTTTAAGATACTTTATTTAAATGTATGATTCATACTGAGTATATTCATCAAAATTTTGATTTCAAGTAAGTTGTTTTAAAATTTTTCTTTTAATTTGATTCTTATGGATGTTTGAGTTAGTGTTCCACTTGTAGTCATCCAGGATAAGTAAGTGTTCATTTGGAGACCAAAAATGGTTCTCAATTATCGGAAGTGGGCTTAGGTTAAGAAAAACTTGGTATCAGAGCATACTGTTGAAGTTTCCTAACGGATCTATGAATCCATTTAAACAAGGATATTATTTATTGTTGTGAGAGCCCCACTTCTATAAATGAGGGGCTACACATATTCAACACATTCCGTTTTTCATACTCTATATCGTGCAATAAAGTTGTGTCTTAAGGAGCTTATATGAGCTCGTGTGTTTCACAAATTCATTCGACTAACCCTCATACTCTAGGCAGTTGAAAATTAAAGGAGAAACCCTTATCGACGTGTGAATCTTCGCAAAAGTTCCAAGAGATTTATGAGAATGTAGAGGGGCTTGAGAGAAGTCCATGAGTGAGGTTAAGTGTTGAGATTCTAAGAATGCACTTTTATTCATATGATTCGTGCATTCAAAATAAACCGGGATGTATTCCCCGAATCTCTTCTCTAAACCTTGTTTCAGTTAAGATCATTATGAGGAAGTCTATTTTAGAACTTGGGTAGTATTGTTTTACCCAAAATAATAGTATGAGTTATGATGTTATAAGCAGCAGTAGTAAAAGTGCCAGACTTAGAAAAATTCAGGTAGAGCTTCAGTAATCTTGTATAGAGATCATGAAAGGAGGTCGAGTACGAGTTACTAGTTAGGATGCGTTAGAGTATACTTGAACTAGAAAGAAGTTTATGATGATGTGTCATTGTTTTAGTAAGGACAAAGTATAGGTGTTGTATAAAAGAGTAGGAGTATTCATGAGGGGATATATATAAACTAGGCTTATTAGTTTTTAGGGAGAGCCCATAATATTGTGAATGAGTAAATAGTACTTAAGTTGTGAAAGGAATTGTGACGTAAATTGTAAGTATGTAGACTAAGAGAGAAAGATTGACTACTTGTGTCTCAGTGGAAAAGTATTCTTAATTTTATCTAGTATTAATAAGTTAGTAAAGTACATGACAAATATTATTGATAATTGTGTTTAAAAATGGACTCTAAACTTTAACTTAAGATGAATGTTGTGACCAAAAGGATGGAAACATGAGGGTGATGATGCCAGTTAGAGATCTAATCTAGTAGGTTTGACATAAATTAAGGTGTTAGTTTTGCTAAGTGAGTGTAAAAAGTGTGGTAATACAACTCTTAGTTGGGATCAAGGCAGTGTGACTAATTCATTCGATTGACAGGAGCATTAGGAGGTGTACTCGAGATCATATGTAGCTAGATGAGGTTTCAATTAAAGTTAATGATTTTTCATGTGTGCCTAGATGGTATAGTTGTGCTAACAATGTGGAATATGTTGATGTAAGCATTTTTATTTTCCTTAAGAGTTAGATGAAGCGGATTTATAATCCAATGAGAAGAGGATAAGAGAACCATCTTAGAAAGAGGTCTTAGAAGGAACCTTAGTACCTGCATATGGAAATTTCAGTGGCCATGAGATAAGCCTTTCACGAGTAATAGAGTAAAGTGAATGTAGACTAGTTTAGAGATGATGGAATGGATCCATAACTTCAAAGTGTCAGCTCAAAACCTATGTGTTAAAAAATAGATGCAGTGTTATATTAATGCATTCATACTTTAGCGTATTCCTCAAAGTTCAATCATTATTATAAAAGCATTTACTCTCAGGAATAGATTGTTCCCATATATCATTATAAAGAAAAGGAATTCAGCTTTGCTCTTGCTCAAGTCTTTAAAACAATTTTTAAAATAATTTGTAAAGAGACTTCTTAAAATAGGTCTCATGCCGAATTATGGACATGAACGACTAAATTCACAGTTTTCAATAACCATGCATAGAACTATATACTTGGAAATCAGAAACTCAGAACTCCAATAGTCAATGATAATACTAATCTCAAGAATTCTTGACTCAGGGTTCATGTGGAATTATGGGCATGAACTAATCAACTCAAGGGCTCAATGATATTTCTCTTCTCAAAGCTGCTCAACTTATAGGGTTCATGAAGAATTATCACCAAGAAATACTCAACTCAAGGACCTTCATGGGCAAAATGTTTAAGTCCCGTGATTAGTAATATAATCCCAAAAGAGTTAGGAACTCCATGCTCAAGAACTTCGAACTTGAAGAAAACTCATCTCAAAGATGTTTAATTTATGAAGTCCGTGCATAATATGGGAACGAATGATTCGACTCGAGGGTGTACATAAAAATATGTAACTCATACATAAAAATCTTCTCATTCTCATACTTACTTCCTCAAAACATAATTCAATTGATAATTAGTCTCAAAGGATTCACAATTGAACTCGAAGACTTTTTGCGAAATCTACTCTTTACTCTATCCTGAATTTGAATAATGAATTCAAGAGTTATGATTAATTATGTGAATGATATCGTGTGGATAAATTAGACTCATAAATACATTTTCCTCATTCACATACTCACTTGCTCAAGTCTTGAAGCAAGTTATTTAAAATTGTAGAAGACTCCTCAATAATACTCAAAGGGACTTTCTTATAATGTTCGAAGGAACTCCCAACACTTAACTCTTCACTCTACCGTGAATATGAATTATGATTTAAAGGTTATGATTCATGTTATGAATGATTTCTATGTGCTTAAATGTAGTTTAGAGTAGTTAGAATCACAAGGTAGTGAAGGTATACTTTAAAGGGACTCGAAGGGGACAAACGATTGAAAAGAAGTTGGGGTAGGCGGCCCTGGCGCATTCGTGGCACAGGGTACCAGCCCCAAACTTTAGATACACCATCTTGGTGCACTACTCGCATGCCATGCCAGCCCTGCTTGATCGCGCCACCATTTTCCTAGAAAATTCTGATGAATTTTTCTACTTGTTTTCTAACCTTAATTTGCTTAGAATACAATGGTTTCTTCCCCACTTACATTGATTCGATTACTCAAAATATTACACACTAATCTACTCAATAAAACTATCAAAACATTCATTTTCATCTCAATAATTCATCAAAACCCCAACCAAACAAGATATAGAATAAAACTTCAAAAACGCTCATCAAGAACTTAAATCTTTTAATATTTATAGACAAATTTGAATATATAATTCATGATTGGCGTGTGGGTGAAGGAACCTAACACTATGAAAACTTACATACCTCTTAGGGATCAAACCCTCAACGAACGCTTTGATCCTTTCTTTTTTTCTCTTTTTTCCTCTTCTTTAACTCTCAACTAAAACCCTAGGTGTATATTTGGATTATAAAATTGAAGCTAATCGATTTAGAACAGTAAAACCTTACTAAAAAGAATTAAATCTGATTGGGTAAGGAAAATACCAGAATACTCCTCACTATTTTTAGATAACATTCTTTAATTGGACAACATGATTTCAAAAGAGCATATCTCACTCATCTCAACTCTAAACTTAGAAAACTTGGTGGAGTTTGAAAGAGAACTCAAATAACTTTCATTTGATAGCTTATGGGCCACCTTAATAATCCTCTTACTAAGGATAGAGTCATTTAATGTTTACCCAAAACATTAAAGAAATTCCAAATTACTTGAATGAATTCTCTTTAGTTCTTCTTGGAAATGAGATGCTACATCTAGTTAACTTAACACTTAAGTAATTTTGAATCCCTCGGAAAATCCCCACTCACTAAGAAGGATAATTCGAGTCTTAGTTCAGTAATTTCAGGGGTGTTACAATATCTCCCCCTTGAGATCATTCATCCTCGAATGATAGATGGATCGGGTATGGAACGAGTCTACTATTATCATTTCAGCCATACCAACTGGAATTTCCCGAATTAATCTTAGAAAGTAACTAAGGGCTCTAAGTTAGCCATGTCTCATAGAAAAACTTTGTCCTCCTCTTCTTTCACATTTATAACTTTAGATGGAATAAACATACCATCATTATCATGATAAGATCATTAGCTTCTCTTTCTAACATCACTTTATCACAAAAAAGACATGTCCCATACACTTTGGAACTCATTACTATCTTATTCTTAAACAGTTGACTTGATTTCTTATCTTGTCATCTCCCTCTTAGGTATGTAGATGACATTTGAAAGCTATGGACCTACTCCCATCATCTCTAAACTGGTCTACATTTTCATTTACTGTAATATTCGGACGAAGTTTATCTCATGACTACCGAATCTCCATATAAGCAAGTATTAAGACATATTTCTAAGGTGTTTCTTCTTAATGCTCTAGTTACTCTGTGACTTAGCCACACTTCACTGCCCTTATCTAAAGGTTAGGGTCTATAACTCGTAGAACTCATATTTATTGCAGCTAACATCTTAATTTCTCACATGCTCTATGTTTAATCTTTTTTATCTAAACTGAAGACTAACATCATAACCCACATGTTGTCATTCTTTTGGTCGTGACACTCGTCTCATATTCAAACTTAGTATTTATTACTACTCTACTAACTCATCACTAGTATGTGTAAATTTTAGAAACACGTTTCCACTAGGACCTTATGACTAGTAGCCAATCCTTACATATCAGTCTCCATATTCACAAATTTCCATCATATTATACTTCACAATTTAAGTACTACTTACTCTCTTATTGTGCATTATCTCTCAAATTGTTCTATCATCCCCTTAATACCATGGGGTTATCCTTTCAAAATTCATAATTCTAGTTTGGGTCTATCATCTCATAAGTAAGTTTTTATTTGATTTCACGCTTATATTTGGTCTCCTCTAACATGATGACACATCCACATCAACTCTATTCTTGTTAACAATATTCTCTAACTTATCTTGACTAGTAACTATTTCTCTTTCTTCTATGAATAATTCTCTACAACATTATTATTCCTTTTTTACTCATAAAGGAACACATTACTAATAACTAACTAGGGTACAAAATTGCAATAACATAATCTTCCCCCATCACTATCTCATTTCCTTAAATTACTAAACCTCTGCATACTTTTCTCTTGACGTAAGGGCATTTTTTACTATTACAGCTCATCATCTCGTAACTCATGCTAAACTTTTAGGGTAAAATACTACCTAAGATCTAACATATATCCCCATAAGTACATCAACAGAAAAAAGGCTTAGTGAAGAGAGTATAACTCGCCTTTAGCTCAAATGCACAATTCATATGAGTACGAATGCATTACTCTAAAACTCAACACGTAAATCACTCATGGTCTTCTCTCAAGCGCCTGAGGAATCTCATGAATTCCTTAATACTTTTGGTAAGAATAACTCATCTATTAGGATCTTGGACTTTAATTTTCAACCACCTCTAGTATGATGGATAGTCAAATTAATCTGAGAAAAAAACTAGTATGAATGAATCTCTGACATAGCTCTATTGCACGATTAAAAGTATGAAATAAGGGAATTTTTTATTAAATGTATGCATAATTTATAGAAGTACGTCCCTCACAACCATAAACAAGATCCTACTTGACATTACTTCATAAACACCCTAGTACACTTGAGCTCTATACTCTAATATCACGTTTTCATGACCTGAGCCTATACCTTATATGTGGTCGACCAACGACAACCATTGTTGGTCCTCAAGTGAACTCTCAACCTAACTGACTATAGTGGAAGACTATCTTAAGCATACAAAAGATAAAAAATTATATTAAATTTAGTAAACTCTACTTAAAAATAATCTGAAAAATACTCAATAGATAACTCAGAGTTTGTAAAAACAATTCAAAGAAGATACATACTAAAAACTACTCAACTTGGTCTATTTATGAAGCCTCTACTATTACAAAACTA
Source organism: Solanum lycopersicum (assembly GCF_036512215.1). NCBI lineage: Eukaryota > Viridiplantae > Streptophyta > Magnoliopsida > Solanales > Solanaceae > Solanum > Solanum lycopersicum. Next base: position 5,042,221 of record NC_090807.1, on the reverse strand, counting down.
CTAATTGTAAGATAAAGGTGAAGTCATCTAGAATATAAGAACACTCACCAAAGGTGAATGGAACATCCTGATGAGTCCACATGTTGGACTCATTTAGGGCTATATTTTAGTAGAAATAGCATCCTCTATTGCTTATTTTATCATATCTGATGAAACTCTAAAGTATTAGGTATTTGAAGTTTGAAGAAAAGAATGGACTATCGCAAAAAGAGACATAAAGGTTGAAAAGAATGAAGAAATGATAGCGTGAAGATCGCCGAATCCACTTGGTAGATCCCCAAAGAGGCCTACTTCACCTTTTTCCAGTGTGATGAGCCCTGTAGGAAAGGATCAAATCAGCGGAAAAAAAGGAGAGTCAATGTATCACCGAGTAGCTTCGCAAAGTAGTACCATATCTACCGATGGACCAAAGCAAGACGATGCTGAAGTCCATACGATAATGCGGTGAACTACGCCAATGAGGGAATCGCCGAGTCTGTTCATGATTCTAACTAACTCCGCCAAATGATCTACTGCATCACTGATCTGAAAAACTATAAATACTAGTAGAGTCGTAATTTTTGAGAGAGAGTCAACATTATTCTTATTTGTTTTATTCGATGTTTATTGTAGATTTCATAGTCAAAGTTTTATCAAATCTTAAATAGGAAGTTAGATGCAACACCTAACAATTTAGATTTTGTGTTTATGCTTGAATTTACATCTCCTACTTAAGAAATCTTGAAGCTATAAAGGAATTGGCAATGGCAGTTCATAATGAAATTAATGGTTGATGAGTTGTTTTTACATAGGTTTGTTCTCACGAAGTGGAAGGCCGATGAAGACAAATAATTGGTGGTGGATGAGTGAAGTTCACATGGTGTCGTCGCTGCTGTAGCATCTATTGTTGATGCCAATGTTTCTTCGTAAATAGAAAAGAAAAGGTTGTTGGTGTTTCTTATTGAAAAGAGAGAAGAAAATATACTTAAAAGTAAAATAAAAAATAATAGGAAAGGAAACATTAAAAAAGTAGAAAATTAATAATGAAATATAGGAAACACTCACAGAGTTAATGTTTTATAATTTGCTTTTGCTCTCACACTCTCAAAGAGAAAAGAGAGTGACTACACATTCCTTTCCTCCTCAGCACATAGGGAGCAAATAACTCCATTTTAAAATAGTCTAAGGGGGTAATAGGAACACTCTAAAGTATGAGTGTGTAGTTGCAAATTTGGATATAGGTTGGGGTGATTTTGACCATTTTCTCTTTGGTTTTACTTTGTTATGTTGTGACTTAAAGCAAGAGGTAAATAAATTGAGCAAGCACCACAAATTAATAGAGTTCCCTCCATTAGAGGTAATGAGTCCTCGAGAGCGCATACTGTCCTTTAAGCAGTTTGGGGAAAAATACATATATCATGGGCAAGGTTCAAAGAACTAATAGCTCAAGGCCCAAATTGTAACACCCTATAGCTAAAACAGACCAAAAATTAGTTTTTCAGAAAAATCAACAGGTGCTACCAACGGTGGCATCGACGGACCGTAGCCTGAACCACGGTTCGTCCTGCACAACCGTCGATGGGATCAGAAACTCCCAAAAAATTTAAGCCTAGAAAAATTGGTTAAGTCTTGGACGACGGATGGACTTATGGTCCGTAGGTCAAATGATGGTCCGTAGTCCGTGACAGTCAATCAAGACTCCCTTCAATCACTCTCTAACAAGAGCTATGGACGACCAACATGGTTCGTAGGTGGACCTATGGTCCATAGGTGGAAAATTTGCAGCTGGTTAAAGGGAAATGCAGTTGGTTCACCTTAAAATGTTCATAACTCTTAGCAAAACATTAATTAGTTCTTCCATGACCAACCTACATACAGATAATTGAATTATTTTTCCATAGCCACCGACCTTGCTAAAATCAGACCTCCGAGTAAAATGTTATGCCCATTTTAGCAAAGGCCTGTCGAACAGGCCCTCATGACAGACAACGGGGTGTCGGGCACACAACGGACCGTCAGTCCTGGCCCTTGTGAGGCCCAATAGCACCCTTCCCAGGGGTCTTTTTGACTTTTTCCACTCCGTTTGAACCCTAATTTATGTCGTTTTGACCCTAAACCATCAAATTTTAGTTATTTTAAGCCTAGAACTAGAATTAAAACATATCCAAATGAAATCATTAAATCAAAACTTTGCAAAATTAGAAGCAAGAGGAGAAAAAAAGCTCAAGAACCCTAGTTGAAGAACGCCACAGGCTCAAGCAGTTCTAGCCCCAAAACTTAAGTATTTTCCCGTGGATTTCATCACCAGGTATGTGGGATTTAACTTGTGGGTTCCTTTCACCCATTGGGTCCTTAGTTTTAGTGAGTTCTTCATTATATTATCATGATTTAACCTAGGGTTTCTAGAACTTTGATATAACTTCATGAATTTATTAAATATATGTTCCAAATTAGATTATCATGTTATTACTCAGATTATCGCATGAATTTCAGAACTCTAGATTTGTATTTCTTTAGTTCTTGAATTACACATGCTAGTTCATATATTTCAGACACTTCATATATACATGCCTCAGTTATAAATGCATAAATTACATGATTAATTGTTGCATTCTCAGTTTGCATGTTCAATTTCGAGCTATCCAGTATTTACAGAAATTTAGATATAATCGGTTCGTTTACAAAATTCATCGGGAGTAGCATAATACCGAGTTGGACTAGGGTTTAGCGTACGCAATAGCCCCAAAAATACTAGCCGAGTAGGTTGTAAGTCCCCTCTGTGGGCAATAAGTTTAGTGATCACGCCAACATGCCTTTATACCTTTGGTAGGGTATATTGGGTCCTCTCGATAGGGCGTATGCATAGGACTCCCATTTAGCTCATGTGGTTTTATTATCGGTTATTAGGAGCTTCCATATTTCAGTCAGACTCTCTACATTGACCATTTATCAGTATATTCAGTATTCAGTTTCAGCAAGTTATAAATTGGTCATTGCATCCAGTTAGCTCAAGAATCAGCACATCACATTCAGATTATTATACTTGTTTTTGTGCTTGTTCAGTTATGTTTTATTTCAGCTTTACTCTATCCTATATGCTCAGTACCTTTCAAGTACTGACGCATACGTGTGCTACATCTTTTCGTGATGTAGGTTCAGGTTCTCAGCATTCAGATCACGCATAGATCGATTTCCCAATTTCCAGTTCAGCAGATTCAATGGTGAGTCCCTATTCTCCGAGAACAATAGCCATGAGTTTCGTTTCAGTCTTTAGTCATTTAGGTTCAGTTTTGCTAGATTTAGTTGGGGTTTGTCCCTATATTTCTACTCTAGTTTAGAGGCTATTTTCAGACATAGTTAGATTCATCTTAGTATTGAGTTAATAATTATTTTGTATTAAACTCATTGTATTCAAATATCTCACTTGTAGAATATGAGTATTCCCTATCTTTTCATTTTAAGTACGAGTTAGCTTTCGCAACAGTTTGTTATCTTTTTTATGCTCATGATCATGCCAGGACGCCTAGCTTAGGATCACTTGTCGTCCTTAGTTCCGTGTCCGCATCTCGGGGGTAGCTCAAGGCGTGACACAAATCATGATTGTATTGACATAATCCTTTTGGACTGTTTCTACTGAATTCTTGGTCTTGGAAACAAGTTGTTGCTTGATTAGCTCTTTCCGAGATAGATTGTAAGGCATATGTATATTATATCTACTCAATTTCTAGACCACATAGCTAAAGTTGATCGAGAAGTGGAGAAAGACTTTATGTTGGCCTTACTAAGGACTCAGGTGGATGAATTTTCCAAAAGAGTGGTGAAGATTGAAGCTTAGTGCAAGAAAAAGGATAAATATACCCCCCCACCTTTGTGAGTGATAAAGTTGTAATGACAAGGAAGTGGAACGCATTGAGGGAATGCTATGAACTAGTTTCCTCAAATTGAATGAGCAAGATAGAGTGCTGGAAGAACTGAAAGAACATACTTAAGGGATGAATTGTATGATTTGGTCTCATTCCAAAGCTATCCAAATGCTAGAAAAGCTTGTAGGTCAAGCGTTACCTCATATCCATGTTCAGGAAAATGAGGGGTTAGCTAGTAATGATGTGGGTAACCCTAACAATGAAGCTTAATTAGTGACTTGTGTCGTGTCGCAACGTTAACTCATGCATTTTTGAGAAGCAACCCAAAACCCCTTATTATCTTATATTTCCATATTAGTGAAATAATGGGGTGCTTATCATACAAGTAAAAATGTGGGAGATACTCAAAAAGTGTATAGTGAAGAGCAGCAAATTCAATTGGCGAGTCACCAAAGAAGCCGACGATCAATCCTTATCCGCCGTTTGACCTAAAAAATCTTCAAAAAATAGAATCTTTAAAACTCAACGAGCTTAGGAAAGCTTTAGCGAATCGCAAACCATATCGGCGACCCCGATGTTTACCACTGGTTGAACGTTCAAATTTGGTGGGAAATCCTATAAAACTCGGTGAAGTGAACAATTTTTTGGCAAAGCACCAAATGACTGAAAAATCAAAATGTTGTCACCAAATGGGATTGAACTTAACAAGTTGCAAACCAGTGCACAAAAGGGTGGTTGATGAATCATTCGAGAACTTGGGTTGAAAATAGTCACATTGTGGATCAGAGAGAATCTATATAGGGCTTTTTGAATCACTGAACAACTCGCCTAATGTCCCTACCTCACCTTCTACTTAATGCTACAACTGTCGATGGACTCCAACTCGAAGCAACTTTTTAACCAGGATTATTCTATAGCCCTGTGTCTATCTTTCTCTAATTTGACCTTTAGATTATTGTTATATATTTAAGGACATATACTTTTTGATTCTGGTAGAATGAGTCTCAGACCTGTTGTGCAGGTATTTGTATTTTTGTGTTTATTTGGGATTATTCTACTTAAATAGTGTTTATTTGCTTTACCTGGATGTTTGAGCTTATGGATCCTGTTTTAAATTTTAATTGTCAAATGATTTTGAACCTTTCGCAAAATTTCAAATATTTTGCACATTCTCTCCACCCTATGCATGTGCTTACATGTATCTGTTAACTAGAAAATTTGAGTTTCAGTTTTGATCAATATAGATGACTTTAATAATGCTTGCAATCAAACAAACATGAAATTACGGCTATGATGAGAACCAAAGGAAGTTTCATAGACAATGTGTGAACTTTTTGCATCTCGATTGGACTAGCCATGTATCAAATTGTTTCTCATGTGATGACTGTTGCACACTAGTGAAGGTGTAGAGTCTTGTTTGACTTAAGTGTCGTTGCCTTGTGTGATAATCTTACCTTGAACCATGCATGACAGCACCTAGAATTTTCTCTAGTAGTCTACTCAACTAAGTAATGTTTTCTCTTTATATGATCTTTAGCAATTTTATAGAGTATGAGTCAATTTGACATATACCTCTTTTGTGACCGCCCTTGTGAGTGTCTAACGTCTCTTGAACACCCCTTGAGCCTTAACCTTCTGTGGAAGAAATTCGGTGAAAACTAAACCCTTATTAATCTATCTCCCTTAATCCTTATGAATGATAGGTTTGATTGCAATAACAAACTTAGGCAGGGGTGTGGTGAAAAGAAAAGGGAAAATTCAAAGAAGTACAACAAAAGTCTCCCTTAACCCATGATGTTGCGAAAAGACGAAAAACCTTTATATAAAAGAAAAATAAGTGAAAAGAAAAGAAATGAAAAATAAAGTTATGGAATAAAATTCCAAAAGAAATAGGGTTTCCCAGCAATCCGTGGAAGTGAATAATAGGATGACTTATGAGCACTAAAAAAGATGAGGAAGGAAGAATGAAGGAAGTTCTATAAGCACCACAATTCATGTGGATCATTATTCACTAAGCCAAAATGACCATATGTTTGCACTCAGTCTCATTACAAGCCTTAGAAAGACCTTTTATTATCTTTGGAAAGCTGAAACAAATGTTAACTGGACAATAAGGGTAAGCCTATAGGTGAAAGCATACATTGTGTTCCTCTTTTTTAGAGTGAGTGTTGTATTTTATTCCTGAACTTTGAACTTATTATACCCTTGTGTGTAAAAGTAGAATCATCATTTGTGTGAGGGCATTCAAATGCTTTTGTTGAGCTTGAACTTGCATTTTTAAAGCAAGTAATGTGAGCTTGAGAGTCTTTGGTAATGGTGTGTCACAATTTGAATCTTTGAGTACATAATTAATCCTTGCATAAGTAATTTAAGTCTTGTTGTGTACATTCATGATTGATTCTGGTATAACTATGTTTGAGGCATCCTTTTTGAACTGCTGAACTTGAGTCTTACTTAAGGAAAATCATAAGTTTAAGTTGGGGGTGTTAATGAGTCCATATGTTGGACTCATTTAGGGTTATATTTTAGTAGAAATAGCATCCTCTAACGCTTATTTTATCTAAATATTTGTTGAAAACTCTTAAGTTTCAAGTATTTGAAGTTTGAAGGAAAGCATGGACACTATGCCATAAAAAGGGACAAAAAGGATAAAAATGAAGAAATGGTAGCCCGAGGATCGCTGAATCCAATTGGCAGATTGGCAAAGAGGCCTACTTCACATTTGTTCTAGTGTGTTGAGCCCTGATGGAAAGGATCAAACCGGTGGAAAAAAGAGCAGCCGGCGTGTCGTAGAGCAGCTTCATGAAGCAGTACTATATCTTCTAATGGATCAAAGCAAGATGATGTTGAAGGTCATACCAGATGGCGGTAAACTACACCAATGGACGAATCTCCAATTCTGGCGGCGGTTCTGACCAACGCCACTGAACGATCCATTGCATCACATATTTGAAAATCTATAAATACTAGTAGAGTTGTAGTTTTTGAGAGAGAGTCACACATTTTTCTTATTTTCTGTTTAGCATATTTGTTTTTTATATTTTTACTCTATGTTGGAGAGGGTTTTAAAGACTTGAAGAAGAAGAAGAGGGTTTCATCTCTTTCAATTTGGAAGTGGGTCTCCTTGATTCCTCTTGCTTTTCCTAAATTAAGACTTATTTTCTCATACCCATTTGATCTCAACATCATTGAAGGTATAATTTCTATTTCTTGATGTGTCGCTAAAATCCCAATTCTTGGGGTGTGATTTAGCAAATATGGGTTAACATTGTTGTTGGGTCTTACTTGTTGCTATATTAGTTGTAGTTTGATGGTGATTTCATCTAGTAGTTGTGGATGAATTTAACAAATTTGTAGTTGCGAATATAAGTTTATTTATGTGTTTTTGGCTTGCTCAAAAGAGAATTCGCAAAACCAAGACTACTAGATTGATGGCCTAAGAAGTAAGCCGACATGTGGCTCATCTCGAGAGAGTGAGACCTAGTCCTATACCGTAGAATTCAGCTCGAGAGAGTGATTGTGGTAACACATAGGTTGGTCTTTATGCGGTAACTGGGTGCCAAGAGGAATCCATTTGAAACGGGGGTAAGTTTCTCAAAAGAGAAATTATTTCCACGTAAAGACTAGTCACTATTATCCTATAAATCTACTATCAAGAGAACATACCTAACAATCTAGATTAATCCGTATTGCGGTCACATCCCAAGATGTCCCCAACTCACTGCTTAGATCTCTTGTTTTTTTTGCTATTTTTACTTGTGACAAAAATACCTTTGATATTTGACACTTTTGTGTGACCCTTTAATTTACTTTAATCACAAGTTTCTCTAGCTATGACTAATTAGAATGAAATTCTAATTATCTACTAGTTTTCACTACCGCTCCCTTTGGACATGACCTCATCCCTTGGTTGAGTAACTATACTATGGAACGATCCTAGACACTTGTAATGGAAGTAGTGTCATTCATCACAATAAGCATCACATCCCATGACCTCGTCCAAACGCATGTTGATGATCCTGAATACCCATAGCTGCATCATGAAATGACGGAGTCCAAATGGCTCAATACATGAAATGTACAAGCATGTAAGGGGAACTGGTGAGAATGAAACATACTTACCTCTTTTGAATTCACTCAATCAATAATAAGATATTCAACTCATTGAAATAAAGTCTCAAATAAATGATAACATACTTGACTATGGGTATTCAACTCTGGATATTCAACTCAACATAAACCAATAATATAGATGCAAAACATGGAATCTTTTAAAACAATAAAAAGTAACTCAATGTATTCAAAAATACAATAGTAACTCAATTTGTATGCAGAGATACAAGAGAAACTTCGCTTGTATATGAAAATACAAAGTGAACTCTGTGTTATAAGAATACAAAATATCTCTATGGGAGTTTCTCTAATCGATAATCATCACAAAGATTATGTGATGATACATCGTCCAACCCATGGTGCTAGAGTCGTCCTATACTTTGTCGGGGTATAGAATCTACTACTAAGTGGATCCACTAGTATATGATGAAAAGTAATAACTAATCATCTAAAAAGTATGACCTATTCAACCCATGTTGGCTACATGGTTTATGATGGATGTGAATTGTACAAACTTTCTCTTATCGGTGCTCCATACTACTCCCAAAATATATTAGATCATCATCTTTAATGTAAAAACATTTACTCTTGGGAATTGTTAGTTCACATTCATCATTTTAAATAAAATGAACTCGGCTCTACATCTCCTTAACTCAATGCTCATGTCTTAAAAACAAGTTTTAAAACAATTTGTTAAAAGACTTGTTAAAATAGGGTTCATGTCAAATTATGAACGTTAACGATTCCTTCCAAGGTTCTCAATAACCATGAATAAAACTCAAAACATTGAACTCATCAACTCCAGAACTTAAGGAGTCAATAATACTATTCATCTCAAGAATGCTTGACTCTGAGGGTTCATGCGAACTTACGTGCATGAACTACTCAAATCGAGGGCTCAATTATACTTATCATCTCAAGACTGGTCAACTCATAGGGTTCATGTAAAATTATCGGAATGAACTACTCAACTCAAGGAACTTCATGGATAACACCTAGTAGTACCATGATTAGGAATAGAATCTGAAAAGGATTAGGAACCCAATGCTCATGAACTTCTGTAAGATACTACTCCTCTTAAAGATGCTCAATTTATGAAATTCATGCGGAATTTATGGGCATGAACGACTTGAATCGAGAGTCAACATAAAAATATGGAACTCGTGTATATTACTCTTCTAATTCTCTTACTTACTACCTCAAAACATAGTTCAAATCGATAGTTTATCTCAAAGGATTCACAATTAAACTCGAAGACTTTCTTGAACTCTACTATTATCTCTTTCTTAAATTTTTGAATATTCAAGAGCCATCATTAATGATGTGGAGGATCTCATCATGGTAAATTAGACTCAAAAATACATTCTCAACTCACTTGCTTGAGTCTTGAAGTAAGTTATTTGAAATTGTAGAAGACGCCTCAAACTACTCATATAAACTTTCTTGAAATATTTGAAAGAACTCTCAAGACTTCACTATTAACTCTACCTTGAATTTATATTATAAATTCAAGGTTATGATGATTTCTAGGTGCGTATATTTATATTACTTAGACTCAAATGGGGGTGAAGGTATACTCTTAAAGGACTCAAATGGGACAACCGACGAAATAAGAGTTGGGGAAAACGACCTTGGAGCATTCCTGGAATGGGGCGCCAGCGCTAAACATCAGAGATACCATCCTAGATCACGTCTGGCATGCCACCCCATCCCTTTTGGCGTATCTATGGCGAGTCGGGCCACCATTCCCCTTTAAAATTTTGATGTATTTATCTACTCATTTTCTGACTTTATTTCAACTAGAATCTAATTGTTTCTTCTGCACTAACTTGGAATCAATTAATCAACATAGTCACACCCTAATATACTCAATACAAACCTTAAAATACTCACTTTTATCTGAAGAACTCATCAAAATCCCAACCAAGCAAGACTTAGAATAAAACTTCAAGAACACTTATCAAAAATTTAAATCTTTAACTATTTATGAACGAATTCGAATATACAAATCATGATTGGCGTGTGTATGGAATAACCCAACACTATGAAACTTACAAACCTCTAAGGGATCAAACCCTTGGCAAAAATCCGCAAAGGAACTCAAGAATCTCGACGAACACTTTGATCTTTTCCTCTTTTCTCATCTTTTATCTTCTTGAACTCTCAACTAAAACCCTAGGCATAAATTAGGATTATAAAGCTTAAACTAATTAGTTTTTACCCCTAAAGCCTTACTTAAAATGAATTAAATCCTATTGGGTAAGAAAAAGACCAAAATATCCCTCACTATTTTTGGGTAACTTTCCTCAATTGTATAGCCTGACTTTAAAAGGGTATATCTTACTCATCTGAACTCTAAAATTAGCAAACTTGGTAGCATAGGAAAGATAATTCAAAGACTTTTCATTTGATATTTTATGGGCCACCTTCCTCATCTTGTATTAAAATTTATGGTCATTTAACGTTGATCCAAAACATAAAAGACCTTCCGATTGAATTGAATGAATTCTCTTTAAAATCAAGTTGTTATATCTAGTGACCTTAACACTTAAGAAAATACTCAATTCCTCGGTAAAATCCTACTCCCAATGTAAGATGATTCGATTCTTAGTTCAAAATCTTTCTGGAGTGTTATAGAATGTGAGTCGTCTGAAATCATCACATTATTGGTGCTCAATCCTACTTTCAATTTTATAAATAGGCATGCTCAAATGTATAAAGCATAAATCTCTCTTAATTTTAAGTAATTACTCAAAAGATCCTCTTAAAAGGGGTTATACTCTGAAATATTTTTGAATACATAATCCCATTTAGACATCATTGTTTCAATCTTTTTAAATGAAAAAGTTTTACAGTTGGGCATACTTAGTTCCTTATACTCATTTTCAATCATGAATGCTACTCTTCTCAAGTTCATTTCCTCAAGACTTACTTCAAAACTATTGTTGATTACAAAACGATTCTCAAAATGACTAAACACGACATCTTGAACATTCCTCTTAAACTCACTTTAATTTGAAATGTAATTTGAAACATGTGATTGAGATATGTAGAATCTTTCAAGAATTAATGGAGACTTTAGTAGTTAATATAGAAAGGTAAAATGTAACAACAACTTAAAGTAACAGATGCCGAATGAAACAAGGAAAACCTGGCACAACGAACTTCGGGCGTACAAAGGGCGCAGGGCGCTAAACCCCAAAGTATTGGGGTTGGGTTCGGACGCACTACTGGTGCGGCGGGCCAGGCCCCTAGATACTGGGGCTGGTTTCGAGCGCACTGCTGGCACGGCACTCCAATCCTCCCCAATGAATTCGACAAATGTTTTTGTTAAAAAAAGGCTTCAAACTCATTTGGATTTGGGAAATATCTCCTAAAATCTTCTTAATTCTCTAAACCTCCATTGTTAAAGAATAAAATTGAAATCAAGAACTACTCAAGAATCTTTTGATATAATGATTTCATGGACGGATTCATGGATGAACTAGATGTATGTCGTGAGGATGAAAAATTCCAACACTGTGAGAAGTCTTACATACTTGGAAATAAAGATGTTCTTGGCAAAAACCATAAATCTTGAAGAGCACCTGAACTTAACCCTTTTTCTCCTCTTGAAACCTTGCTCTAAATTCCTCACTATTTAGGAATTTTATAGGTGTTTTAAAATCTTATTAAACCCTGAATTGAGTCAGCACAAACGTGTTAATCCTAGTGGAAAAAAATAAAAGACAAAAATACCCTTTTTTAACTTTTTACTCAACGCTCGAAATTTTGTAAACTTGTTGGTGTTGGAAAGAGGACTCAAAGATTTTCAATTTGATAGCTCATGTTCCACCTAATTCTTTTATTCTAAAAGATATGGTCATTTAAAGTTTACCAAAAACTAAAAAATGATGGGTGACTTGCATGAATTTTCTATTTATATCTTTCAAAGTCCGATGTGTTAGAGTTTACTTGTCACCCAAGTAAAATCATAAAAAATCATTTAATGAAGAATAGCCTTGCCCATACATCGGTTACTTGATAGACGTACCAGATTTAGTTTCTACCTCTATAAATTTCTCCTTCATCCATCCATTAGGGTTACCACATACTCTCTATATTATTTCTCTCCACATGCGGCCGCAATGGAAGTGATGTTGAGAATATATAGTAACCCTAATGGATAGAGGTAGAAATCAATTTATAGAGGTTTAGATTTAATCTGATACGTCCATCAAGTAAGCGATGTATGGACAAGATTTATTCTTTATTAAATATTTTTATGATTTTACTTGAATCAAAAGTAAATTTGGGTCATAAATAAGATATTATTATTACATTAATGAGAACACCTTGTTTCAACATGGAATGTTTTTCTTTGTCTCGGCTCTCGATTTTTCTCTATACAAAAGTTGAGACATATAATTACTCTCTATCATATAGATTAGTTATGAACATTAAACATGTTGCGCATCAGCCTAATTAGAACATGAATGAGTTTTTATGACTTATAAAGGCTAGTATATATTATTAAAGAAGATAATATTTTAAGAGGTTAACTTATTTACGTAATTGGCACTTGAGAAAAAATGCAGAAGCTTTTTCAATATTTATGTCGCGAACGTTTATTAGAAATACTTATGGTTTATTCCAATGCAATATAAATTCAAAAGAAAAACATTTCAAGATGTGATATCAAATTCAGAGGTTAATCGTATTATTACAACTTCATGTAAGATAGATTTTGATTTTTGTTGGTGATAGTGAAAAAGGTGACTAAAAGTTGACAGATAAGTCAAATGTTTTCACTCCACATAACTACATCAGATTTTAACCTCGAACAAATCCTTGTGCAATTTTTTCACATTCATTGGAACCTCTCTGTTTGGATCCTCCTTCTACTTTGCTCCGAAGAGTAATTAGGACCAATTCACTCACGTTTTCATTTTCCAATTGAACATTATACTATCCATTTTTTATTATTTTCGAAGTATAAGACTATGCTATTTACTGAATATATGCAGATCCAGTTACAATTTTATATATAACAACAAAAAGATATTTATTGATCAATCTATTTTCCCCTCGTTCTTATAAAATAAAGAAGATAATTTTCAATTTTGATTTTTTTTTCATTTGAAATCTAGGTTCTTATTATTCATATATATTTAATATGACTATTTTTTGCTTAGATGTATGCCCTTTTTCTATTGACACTATCTCAATTGATCACTTGAATGACACTATGTCAACTTTGATCTCTTTAATAATTTATTTTAGTTTGTTTATCATAGCGATGTGCTCTCTTATATAAATCAACTCTTAGATGATCTGATTGTGTAAAGATTTTTTTATCGATTCTCATAACTTAAACTCTATTGTTAACTATTTAATTATTCTCCATTTGACTTACTATTGCATCTGAACAAATGATAAAGTGTTTTTGTTAGACACTTTTGATACAAATACTGAAAATGTATATTTCCAAGTACCAATTACATAGAGAAATTAACCACTTAAATCGTTACCTTATTTAGTTATATATACGAGCCTCAATAACCAAACAACCAAATTTATGTTCCAATTCAGATTAATGTGTGACATATTGTATTTGGTCAACTCATCAACATAATGAGAGTTTGAGCATATGAGCCGAAGCTATTCAAAAGTTTGAGTAATAAGTTTTTGTTAAGAGGCTCAATCGGGATAAACTATAACTCTAGCGTTTAAATAAATTTATCAACATATTAGAAGGTTTTCGATACATTCATCTTATAAAAGTTTGGCTACAAAGGATTATTAGATGAATGTAAAAATTATATTACACAAATGAATATCTTGAATGCTTTTATAAATCTTCTTAAGTTGCCAATGACGACAACTATAAGACACTGTATTGTAAACAGATTACTTGGATTTCTTTTAGTTGAGGATATACAAAACTAAGTATGTTGAGAATATTTTGTTTATACATAATTAGGAGTGGATTTTATTTAAGATAAAAATACCCAACAACTATATCTAAAAATCATACTATGATGAAAGTATGTTTGGCAATGTTAAATAACTATGTTGTTTTGAAAAAGTATACATTGTACTATCTAGATAGGTTACTATAATACTTTGGAGGCCTAGTTACAGAGTCTAAATGAACCAGTAGTTTTGCAAATATCACATTTAATCAAATATAATTTTCAATTTAAGACCGGAAAATGTCGGTTCCAAATAACACAAGGTTATTAAAATAAAATGTTGTGATAAAGGGTGTTTCTCATTGAGACTGTATTTCGTAAGTCTTTAAAGTTATCCAAATTGTTGCTACCCAAATCATAATCTAAACACAATTTTGAATACTTTTTCCCCTTCTAGCATCTAATTTATTCTATGTTGTTTAATATTCAATACTATATTTTTTATTTTTTGGCATACATATTAAATAGTTATTTTGTAAAATTATTTTACTTGTCAAGTTCCTTCATATATGTTTTAGTTATATGGATTCATATAATTGAACCTCCAAAAAATTTAAATTGATCAAGAAATTCTGAAAATTATGTGAATAATTTGAAATATAATTAAGTAAACATGTGACATACCTCTTTTGAGAATTATAGTGATCCATCTGCACTTAACTTGATAGAGATTTCATGAGTTTGAAATTACTTAATTCAGATTTGAAAAAGTTGAACTTCTTCAATTGAATCTACATAATCAATTAGAACAAATCATCCAATCGAGTTTTTGGCTGCACCAGAGAAATTACAAAGTCTAGAGATCACATATAAATCTTCGCTTAATCACAATATTCATAGAGTTGACAAATTTAGCAACCCCTCTTTACAAAAGGAAGGAAGCTACATTTGCCCTCTTATAAAAAAAACATAGAGATTATAACAAAAAGGACAAAAGTTAGGAGTCTTACTTCTAAAAGTTAATTTTCTACTATGCACAACACATAGGACCTCGAGTTTTGATCACCTAGAGAAAAAGGAAAATCATACGTCATTTAGGAACCTCGTCTTCTTTACCATCATAGAAGAACATTGGATGTTGCGGTTGAGAACAAGTGTTTTCCTTTTGATAACCCTTACCAGAAAGAGAGAATATATAGATAGACCCACACTATCCAATCTTGCCCTAGTTCCTTTTTTATTTGTTTCTTCTTTCTTTTCGTTTTGGGCCCATTTTGGGCCTACGCTTGTATAGTTAATTTTTTTATGATTAATGAAATCCAACCTGACGATTTAACTCACTGGGTCATGTGAAAACCTACTCCAACACCTAGGTAGAAAAATCTTTACTCCCATTTTAAATCATTCAATGCGAAAATGAATTATAATAAAACTAAGCACCCTATTTAACTATTGAAATACTCCACATGTATCACAAAAGGTATATTTGTAAAGAAATATATTGAACCCTACTAAGGAATTATCCTAAACATATATAAGATCTTCTATCACACAAAGACTTTCTAGAATTATCCATCCTACCAACACCAGAATTTCTTCATTGTTTTCGTTCCATCTTCCAAAACCACTAATGATTCTATCAACTAATACTCTCCTTTAAGCTCCCATGTAAATATCTTGGCCCTTGACTAACTTAGTGAACCAACTACAATAACTCTTCCTAGATCATCTTAACTCTATAATCCACATATAGGTCCACAACCCCCACAACATCAAACAAGTCATACTTGATTCGTCACAACTTTCAAGTACTCGGGCATTCAAAGATTCCTAAGATGTATTTTGCAGTGTTTAACATACAATTTTATTCTACAATTTCTAACATAGGTAAGTAACCCTTTTCAGTGTGGTAGACATGGTTCTACCTTAGGTAAGTAGAACAACCATTTTCGGTGTAGTGGACACAGGGTGATCATGATATAGCTCACATGGTTTCTATTTAGGTTAAGGCTAATTTCCCACAACAAATCAAAAAGTGAACTAAGGTTACTCGAGGAGTATCTCATATGTGTTCAAAGACTTAGAGATGAATCAACTTGCATTGACCATGATGTTATGACTTATGTCTCTAACTCTCTTGTATAATATTTTAATTGATTTATTGCATGTCATGAAATGAGATGTCCTTATTAGAATATTCTAAATGTTTTTATGCATATCTATCATACTTGGTGAATTTTTGTACTAACGCATACTTTTGCCTACATTTTCCCCAAATGTAGGGTCCAACAATCACGGTCACTTGTTTCATGGCTAAGTATTGAGTTCGAGATTCCCTAGCTTTGGAGAGTGTTCATTTTAACACTTGCAATTTGAAATATTTAGGAAAAATCTAAGAATTGAAAATAGTCATTTTTTTTGGAAATAATTAAAAATCTTGAAATTTACTTAAGTTAGAAAATGTGAATTTTTAGTCAAATTCAAATTGTCATAACTTCTAGATCAATATGAGTTAGGAGCACTTTTAGATATGGTACGGATATATCTTGTTCTAATATTTCAAATGCCACTGAGTTTACGCAATCCAAAGTTTGTAAGAATGAGTTATGCCCTTTGAAAGTTTGGTTGTTTGAATAACGAAATGTCGAATCTGGATTTTAGAAGGGTAGTTGGTCTTTTCCTTACCCTTTTATTTAATTTGTTTTTGGTAATTAATTGGGATTCTAAGATGAATTATATGATTTAAGCCTTTACCAAAAGATATAGGGTTTTGAGATAAAGAGAAAAAAGAGGAGAAAGGAGAGGAACCTTAAAGATTCGTCAAGATCATCGAGATTAGCTTGTAGATTTAGTCAGGGGTGAACCCCATAAGGTATATGAGATCACATAGCACTAGTTTAACTAACCTAAGCACCAATCATTGTAACACCCCATAGCCAAAAGAGACCAAAAAACCAATTTTCAAAAAAATATGCAGGTGCAACTGACGTGACAATTGATGGACTGTAGCTTGACCAATGGTCCATCCTACAAAACCATCGATGGGATAAGAAACTCCCAAAAATCTCAGCCCAGGAAACTTGGTTAAGTGTTGGTCGACGGACAGAGTTACGGTCCGTAGGTCAGACTACGGTCCGTAGTCCATGACTGTCGATCGAGACTCCCTTCACCCACTCTCTGACAAGAGCTATGGATGACCAACACAGTCCGTAGGTCTAACCGTAAGTGGGAATTAGCAGACAGTTAAGGGGGAAATACAGTTGGTCAACTTTAAATGGTCATAACTCTTTGACCTTGATGTTTATGCATTGTTAGATCCAGAGGCTACTCTTTCTTTTGTAACTCCTTACATATATGTCCAATTCAGTGTTAGTCCAGAAACTCTCTCAGAACCTTTCTCAGTCTCTACTCCAGTTGGTGAACAAGTTATAGGTAGACGTGTACACAGAAACTACCCTATCACAATCTTTCAAAAAGTCACGTCAACAAATTTAGTAGAGTTAGAAATGGTAGACTTAAATTGAATTCTAGGCATGGATTGGTTACACTCGTGTTATGCCTCAGTCGATTGTAAAATTAGGATTGTTTGTTTTTCAGTTTTCAAACGAACCAATCTTAGAACGGAAGGGTAGTATCTTAGCGCCTATGGGTCGATTTATTTCTTACCTTAAGGCCAGAAAGATGGTATATAAGGGTTATCTCTATCACCTAGTTTGGATTAATAATTCTAGCCTTGAAACCCCAACTTTTAAGTCAGTTCCAGTAGTCTGTGAATTTCTAGAAGTATTTACAGAAGATCTTCCAGGAGTCCCTCCTGAAAGGGAAATCGACTTTGGAATTGATCTTCATCAAGATACCCATACTATTTCTATTCCTCCGTACAGAATGGTTTCAACAGAGCTTAAGGAATTGAAAAAGCAGTTGAAAGACCTTCTAGATAAGGGCTTCATCAGACCTAGTATTTCACTATGGGGTGCACCACTGTTGTTCGTAAAGAAGAAACATGGTTCTCTAAGAATGTGCATTGACTATAGACAGTTAAAAAACATCACGATCAAGAATAAGTATCTCATCCCAAGGATAGATGAATTGGTTGACAAACTTCAGGGTGCTTGTCATTTCTCAAAGATAGACCTCAGATTGGGTTATCATCAGCTTAGAGTTAGACATAATGACATTTCTAAAATAGCCTTCAAAACTTGGTATAGTTATTATGAATTTGTAGTTATGTCATTGGACTATCTACTGCTCCTACATCTTTCATGAATTTTATGAACAGGGTGTCTAAACAATACTTGGACTTGTTCGTTATCGTCTTCATTAATGATATCTTTATTTATTCTAGGAGTGAGGAAGAACATGCAAGTCATTTGAGAGTTGTTCCACAGATTCTCAAGGATCGCAGTTATTCGCTAAGTTTAGAAAATATGAGTTCTGGTTGCAATCCATTGCTTTTCTTGGTCACATTGTATCTAGCGAAAGGATCCGAGTGGATTTACAGAAAATAGAAGCAGTGAAGGACCTACCTCTGCTGCAGATATTAGAAGTTTCTTAGGTCTAGCGAGTTATTATAGAAGATTCGTGGAAGGATTCTCATCCATAGCCTCACCATTGACTAGGTTGACTCAGAAAATGGTCAAGTTTCAATGGTCAGATGATAATGAGAAAAGCATTGCAGAATTGAAAACAAGATTGACTACAGCTCCTATCGTAACTCTACCAAAGGGTTCATATGGTTATGTGATCTATTGTGATGCATCTAGAGTTGGCCTAGGTTGTGTGTTGATGCAGAGAGGTAAGGTGAGCTTATGCTTCTAGACAACTTAAGGTTCATGAGAAGAACTATCCAACTCATGACCTTGAGATTGCAGCAGTGGCGTTTGTACTCAAGATATGGAGACACTACTTGTATGGTGTTCATGTATATGTGTTCACTGACCATAAGAGTCTTCAGTATGTATTCACCCAGAAGGGGTTGAATCTTCGCCAGAGGAGATGGCTTGAGTTCTTTAAGGATTATGATATGAGTGTGCATTACCATCCTGGTAAGGCGAATGTAGTAGCATATGCTCTTAGTATATTTTCTATGGTTAGTGTAGTCCATGATGAGGAAGAAAGGAACGAGTTAGTGAAGGATGTTCACAGGCTTTCTCACTTGGGAGTTCGCATTATGATCATAGAAGTCAGCGGTGTAACAGTTTAGAATGGGGCAGAATCATTTTTGGTAGTGGAGGTTAAGGAAAATCAACACAGTGACCCAATCTTATTTGAACTTAAGGGTGCTGTCCATAATCAGAGAGTGTTGGTTTTCTCCCAAAGGGAGATGGTGTACTTCGCTACCAGGGTAGATTGTATTTTCTGATGTGGGCGAGTTGAGACAACATATTCTTGCAGAAGCCCATAACTGTTGATAGTCTATCCATCCAGGTGCCACAATGATGTCCTGCGATCTGCGAGAAGTCTATTGGTGGAATGGCATGAAGAGGGATATAACAGATTTTGTGAGTAAGTGCCCCAATTGCCAACAAGTCAAGGTACAACATCAGAAACCAGGAGGTATGACTCAAGAGATCGATATTCCAACTTAGAATTGAGATTTGATCAATATAGACTTCATCACAAGAAAACCGCTTACTCGCAGACAGCCTGACTCCATTTGGGTGATAGTTGATAGGATGAAAAATTCTTCTCGCTTCTTGGCGGTCAAGACTACATATTTGCCAGAAAACTATGCAAGGCTTTACATTAATGAGATTGTGAGGTTACCTAGGGTTCCTTTGTCTATCATCTCAAATAGAGGTCCTTAGTTTATGTTTCATTTCTGGAAGTCATTTCAGAAGGTTCTTGGTACTCAAGTTAACCATAGCACAATATTTCATCCACAGACTGGTGGACAGGCACAGCGTACCATTTAGAAAGTAAAGGATGTGTTGAGGGATAGTGTGATAGATTTCAAAGGTAGTTGGACGATCACCTTCCTCTTATTGAGTTCACCTACAACAATAGCTACCGTTCCAGCATTCAGATGGCCTTTTATGAGGCTTTATATGGACGTAGATGTAGATCTCCTATTGGTTGTTTTAAAGTAGGTGAAGCAGCTTTGTTAGGGACAGATTCAGTCCTTTATGCTATGGAGAAAGTTCAACTCATTAGAGATAGACTTAAGATGGCCTAAAGTCGTCAAAAATCTTATGCAAATGTAAGGAGAAGGGAACTAGAGTTCCAAGTTGATGATTCGGTTTTTCTGAATATCTCACCTATGAAAGGGGTGATGAGATTTGGAAAGAAAGGGAAGCTTAGTCCTAGATATGTAGGCCCTTAAAAGATCTTGAAAAGGGTTGGCAAGTGGCATATGACTTAGAGTTGCCAGCAGAATTAGCAGCAGTGCATCCCGTCTTCCACATCTCACTCTTGAAAAAGTGTGTAGGTGACCCAGCCTCTATAGTGTCATTAGAGAGTGTGGCAGTGAAAGATATTATTTCTTATGAGGATGTACCAATAAAGATTCTTGACCGTCATGTTAGAAGGTTGAGAAACAAAGAAGTCTCTTTTGCGCAAATTCAGTCTTAAAATCATGTTCCCTTGGTTTGTTCTTGCATTTTCAACGTATTTGAATGTACTCGGAACTCAATTCAATCAAAAACATAGTTCTCAATGTTTTGTAGTGGGATTTGCAACTCTCTTTCTCTATTTCAGCTAGTTTAGTCTTCATTGGAGGATGAATGTTCCCAATAGGGAGATAATGTAACACCTCGTAGCCAAAATAGACCAAAAAAACAGTTTTCAGAAAAATCTACAGGTTCAACTAATGTGACCAGTGACAGACTGTAGCCTAACCCACAGTCCGTCCTGCACAACCGTCAATGGGATCAGAAACTCCCAAAAATCTCAACCCAAGAAAATTTGTTAACTATTGTCTATGGACGGACTTACGGTCCGCAGGTCAAACTACAGTCTGTAGTCCATGACCGTCGATTGAGACTCCCTTCACCCACGCTCTGACAAGAGATACGGATGACTAGCACGGTCCCTAAGTGGACCTACGGTCCGTAGGTGTGACCAAAGGTGGGAATTAGCAGGCAGTTAAGGGGGAAATACAGTTAAGTCATTTTAACTTTTAGCACAAAGTTAATTAGGTGTCCCGTGACCTAACCAAAGATAGATAATTGAATAAGCTTTCCATAGCCACCAACCTTGCTAAAGTCACACCTCCGAGTAAAATTTTTTACCCATTTTAGTAAAGGCCTCTCGAATAGGCACAACCAGAGGACCAATCGATGGGGCGTCGGTCAATCGACGAACCGTCAGTCCTGGCTGTCTACTGGTTCGACAAAAACTTTTCCAGGGGTCTTTTGGACCTTTGTCAATTCGTTTAAACCCCAAGTTACGGCATTTTGACCATAAATTATCATATTTTAGTCATTTTAAGCCTAGAAACATAATTAAAACATATCTAAGTCAAATCATTAAATCAAAACTTAGAAAATAAGAAGCAAGATAGGAGAAAAAGCTCAAGAATCCTAGTTCAAGAACGCCACAGGATACAGCAGTTCCATCCCCAAAACTTAAGTATTTTTTGGTGGATTTCATCACCAGGTATGTGGGATTTGACTAGTGGGTTCCTTCCACCCATTGGGTCCCTAGTTTTCAATCTGATTCTTGATTCTCATATCATGCTTAGATTTAGGGTTTCTAGAACTTTTATAGAACTTCGTGAATTTATTAAATGTATGTTCCAAATTAGATTATCGTGTTATAACTAAGATTATCGCATGATTTTCAGAACACTAGCTTGATATTTCTCTAGTTCTTGAAGTGCACATACTAGGTATGATATTTCAGACACTTCAGATATACATGCCTCAGTTATAAATGTATAATTACCAGAATAATTGTTGCATTCTCACTTTTCATGTTCAGTTTCAAGTTATCCAGTAATTACAAAAACTCAGACATAATCAGTAAATTTACAGAATTCATTGGGAGTAGCATAATACCGAGTTGGACTAGGGTTTAGCATACCCAATAGTCCCAGAACTACTAGCCAAGTAGGTTTTCAGTCTCCTCTGTGGGCAATCAGTTTAATGATCACGCCAGCATGTCTTTATACCTCTGACGGGGTATATTGGGTCCTCGCAATGGGGCGTATACATCGGAATCCATATTTAGCTCATGTGGTTTTATTATCGGTTTTTAGTAGCTCCCACAGTTCAGTCAGACTCTCTACTTTAACCATTTATCAGTATATCCAGTATTCAGTTTCAGCATGTTATAAATTGTTCATTGCATTCAGTTAGCTCAGAAATTTAGTATATCATGTTCAGATTATTATACTTGTTGTTGTGCTCCTTCAGTTATGTTTTATTTCAACTTTACTCTATCCTACATGCTCATTATATTTCAACTACTGAGGCATATGTGTGCTACCTCTTCTCGTGATGTAGGTTCAGGTTCTCAGCATCCAAATCACGCATAGATCAATTTTCTGATCTCCAGTTCAGCAGAATTTGGTGAGTCCTCATTCTCCGAGGACAATAGTCATAAGTTGGTTTCATTTTTATTTTAGTCATTTAGTTTCAGTTTTTGCTAGATTTAGCTGGGGTTTGTCCCACTATTTCTGGTCCAATTTACAGGCTTATTTTAGACATGGTTAGATTTAGCTTAGTATTAAATTAATATTTCCTTTGTAGCAAACTCATTGTTTTCAAATATCTCAGTTATAGAATATGGGTATTCCCCATCTTTTCAGATTTAATTATGATTTAGAATCCGCATCAATTTATTATCTTTAGTATGCTAATGAACATGTCAGCACAGTTAGCTTGGGATCACTTGTGGTCCTACATTCCATGTCCGCGTCTCAAGGGTATCTTGGGGCGTGACAATCATGATTTATTCCAGCAAATTTAAGTTCTTCAAAGCTTAGAAATTGAATTCTTGATAAGTTTTTTGAAGTTCCATTAATTTCTCATTTCGTTAAATTCGTTGAGAAGTTGTTTGATCTTCGTCCGTGATATTAGGTTCAATTTTGAGTAAAACGTAATGTACTTTGAACATGTAATTAAATCTAAGTTCTTGGGGTAAAAACCCATGGAGTTTAGAGGGTTTAGATCTAGAAAAAAAATTTCAATCATTGGAGGTGCTTCTGCGTCACAGACTTGGTCCCTTGTTTTGGGAAATTTTGATTCGCGTTGTGGAGCGGTGATGGGGTGTTCTGCCTCAGAAGTCTTTTTCGAAACTAAAATTTAAATGTTTCTCCGTGTCACGGACCCACCCTCAAATATTGATTTTTGGTCTTTTCTAATTTTTTGCTCAAAAACATAATGTAATCTTTCCAATCACAGATCACATTTTCTTGAGACCATAATTCAATTCAAGGACTAGTTAATAGTCAAGTCAAAAGCAGTTAAGGTTAATGTCAAGAGAAGTTCTTAGAGTATTTCCAAAAGTCTTTTTGCAAAATGTATTAACTTTGTGTTAAGACTTAATTTTTTAGCATAATAAAGATTAAGATGAAGTTCTTTTCTTCTACTTCTAATAAAGATTAAGATGAAGTTCTTTTCTTCAAAAGTAGATGGGGACTATGTATTCTCAAAAGATTTTAAAATGTTTTCACATTTAAATAAGAATGGAAACTGAGATTTTCAAAAGATCCTTTGAGCTAGTTTTTCAATAAAGAGCCTTTGAGATAGTTTTTCAGTAAAGATCCTTTGGACTAATTTTCAATTAAAGAGTAAATGCTTTCACAATAAAGTAAGAAAGGAACCCTTGATTTCCAAGATAGCCTTTGAGCTTAGTTTTTGAGCAATTATCTCAAATCATAGAAAGAAGTATGTATTTAAACATAAAGAGCTAGTATCATACTTTGGAAGTAGTATTGAGCATCGATATGGGGGAGCGTTAAGAGAACTCACAGCACCATGGGTAGAAAAGAATCATACTTTTTAGATGGATTCTTTGATGCTTTTTAGCATAGAATAGTGGATCCACTTAGTGAGTTAGGTCCTATACTAATGGAAATGTATAGGATGGTCCTTGGAAGCATGAGGAGAAGTGTTGTATCATCATTATAACTCTTAAAAGATGGTTGTCGCTTAAAGAACTCCCACAAAAGTATTTTGTATTTTCTTTATTAACATCATATATATTTTTATTTTCATATACGAACAGATATCATGTTGTATCTTTGCATATATACAGAGTTTTTATTGTATTTCTAAATACAGAGAGTTGAAAACCATGTTTTAGAAGTTTTTTTATATCATACTTTCTTTAAACTACTTTATATTTATATAAGTACAGTCATGTTGAATTGAATTGAGACAAATAAGTTCTTCACGTTGTTTCATATTCTTTTCAAGCCTATGTTATGTTTAGCGTTCCAACTTGCATACTTATACATTCAATGTACAGATGCTAGTTGGCCTGCATCGTCTTATGATGCAGACGCAAGTAATCAGGATCAACATCCAGCGTCTCGTTGATCCGGTTCAGCACTCAGAGTCAATTGGTAAGCCTCCTTTCCTTCTAGAGGACCCCTTTTATTATTGATATCTAGTTTTCAGTTGTTACAGTAATCAGGGGTCTTGTCCCGGCATCCCTCTTTGTTTTAGAGGCTTCATAGACAAATAGTTAGAGCTCTTTAGTCTCATTCAATTCAATTTTATTCGTTTAAGAATTGAGTTTCCATTTTTTGCTAAGATATTATTTATTAAGTTACTTCATGAGTAATATCTCTTGTGTTTCAGTGTTCCGCTGAATAACTAAGCTAGGCTAAGGATTTTCTTGAGACAAGCAATGATTTTATAGTGTCGGCCACATCCAGAGTGTAGGCTCAGGGTTTGACAAACCTAGTATTAGAGTAAAAGTTCAAGAGTCTTAGAGAGTCTAGGAATTCATGTCTGTATTCCTAGTTATCAATTTTTGCTACATCAACAATTATGAGGCTATAAAATTACGAAATTCCTTAAATTCTTTCATATTCATTTCATGCATTAGAGTTTATCTCTAAAAAAATCTTTCTATCTCATGCTTACCTGTAACCGTTTGTGAGTTTGACTATTTATATAGTGCTTTCATGGGGCATTTCTTTCCCCGTGATCTAAGAGAAGCAAAGAGATGGTTGACGACATGAGGACCAGGATGATTTTATTCATTTTTAGGTTGACTCCCTGTCAATAAAGGAAAGTAAGGCAACTATGCTAATAGGTTACATGGGCATATCAAGGTTGATGATCCATGTGCAATAAGTAGAGAAGGACTAGTTGAGGGATAAAGAAGAGTTTAAGAACAAAAGAGATGAGACATAACAAAATGAGTTTGAGCAGCAAAAGAATAATGTGAACCGGTCTTTTTTCTAACAAAAGTACAAAGGACCTGCTCCATCATCTACATGTGCACCTACACACAGAAGCAATTTGTGTACAATAGTCAGAATTCGCAGAACTTCAGAGCTACACTTGCGCATTCACAGGGTAGTAAGGCACAAAGGGGTACTAAAAATCCTACATGTGCTATGTGTGGATGGAGCCACTCAGGGGTGTGTTGTGATGGCTCCACTAGTTTTTTTCAAGTTTGGCCAAACTAGTCATTTTATAAAAGAGTTCTCTAAGGACAGGCAGAGAAATGGTAAAGAAGGCATTAGATCCTAGTCTTCTTTAGTTGATTTATCATATAGATATACATCTATATGGGCTACTTCAGGGGCATATAGAGAGGAAACCGTCTTTATGTTATCAATAGTTATCGAGAGCAAGAGGATGCACTAGATGTTGTCACGGGTATTATCCAAGTCTTCAGTTTTGATGTTCTTCGTGAGCAACTTCTTCAGACCTTTATTGTTTCTATACATGTTGGTGAGTATATTCTAGCATAGAAAGTTAATCGTGATTGTACATTTTCCTTCAATCACAGGAGTACCATGGCTGACTTAGTTTAGTTAAACGTGGTAGTTTTGATGTCATTCTAGGTATGTAGTGGCTTCATGCATGTTATGCATCAATATATTGTAATACTTGAGTAGTTAAGTTCCAGTTTCCAATGAATCAATTATAGAGTTCAAGATCACTTCAGTAGTGTCTAAGGGTCATTTTAGTTCCTACCTTAAGGAAAGGAAGTTAGTTTCTAAGGGGTGTCTCTATCACTTAGTCTGAGTTAATACCTCTAGTTTTGAGATATCTCTTATTCATTCAGTTTCAGCAGTCAAAGAGTTTATAGAATTCTTTCCGGATGATCTACCCTAAGTCCCTCCTAACTGAGAAATATGTTTCCATATATATGTTCTTCCATATACTCATCCTAAATATATTTTTCCATACAAAATGGAACCAATAGAGTTGAAAGACCTCCTAGAAAAAGGTGTTATTTGACCAAGTTTCTCACCTTGGGCCGCTCTGGTCTTATTTGTAAGGATGAAGGATAATTCCCTTAGGATGTGTATATATTACTGACACTTGAACAAGGTTACCATCAAGAATAAGTATCAGCTTCCAAGGATTGATGATTTATTCGATCAATTTCAAGGTGTCACCTATTTTTTGAAAATAGACCTCAAGTCTAGCTTTCATCAATTAAGAGTGAGAGAATGTGATAGTCCAAAGACAGCTTCAGAACCCAATATGGTCATTATAAGTTTTTGGTCATGTCCTTTTATTTGACAAATGCATAATAAGCGTTCATGGAGCTTATGAATAGAGTCTAAAAATATTATTTAGATGTGTTTCGTATCATCTTCATTGATGACATGCTAATCTATTCTAGGAATGAAGAAGATCATGTTAGTCATCTATGAATATTTCTCCAGACTTTGAAGGATAGAGAGTTGTATGCCAAGTTTTCTAAATGTGAGTATCGGCTCGAGTCTATGGCATTCTTAGGCCACATTGTGTTTGGATAGGGAATTACAATTGACATCCAAAAGATCGAGACAGTTCAGAGTTGTCCTCGACCCACAAGGTTCGTAGAGGGGTTTTCATATGTTTCATCTCTTTTGACCAAGTTAACTCAAAAAACAGTAAGTTTTAATGGTCTGAAGCTTGAGATAAAAGCTTTCCGAGATTGAAAAAAGAGGTTGACTACTACCAGTGTTGACCTTACCAGAAAGTACTCAAGGTTTTGTAGTGTATTGTGATGTATTATTTGGGTTGTGTGTTAATGCAAAATGGAAAAGTCATAGCTTATGCCTCCAAACAGTTGAAAATTCATGAGAGGAATTATCCAACTGATTACTTAAAGTTGTCTATTTTAGTTTTTGCTTTGAAAATATAGTGCCATTATCTTTATGGTGGGCATGTGGATGTGTTCAGCGATATAAGAGCCTAGAATATGTGGTCAGTCATAAAGAGCTTAATCTTAGACAATGAAGGTGGTTATAATTGCTCAAGGATTATGACATGAATATTGTTTATGACCAGGTAAGGCTAACGTTGTTGTTGATGCCTTAAGAATGTCATCCATTGAGGAAGAAAAGGTAGAGATAGAGAAAGGCGTCTATAGACTTGCATATTGGGATTCAGACTAATGGATTCCATATAAGGAGAAATAGTGGTGATGAATGGTTTTGAGTCATCATTAGTGTCAGAAGTAAAAGGAAAGGCAAATGTTCATACGCAAAAAGTAATGGCTGTTGAACAAGGTTAAGATGGTGTGTTTAGGCATGAAGACAGATTGTGTGTACCAATGGTAGATGGACTCCAAGAGAGATTCATCGAGGAAGCTCATAGCTCTAGATATTCCATTTATCCGGGTTCCACAAATATGTATCGCAATTCGAAGATATTCTATTGGTGGAATGGTATGAAGAAGGGCATTGCAAAATTTGTTTGTAAGTGCCAAATTGCCAATAATTTAATGTAGAGCACCAAAGGCTCGGTGATTTGTCTCAGAAAATAGAACTTCTACAACTTAAGTGTTATATGATTAATATCGATTTTATTAAAAGCTAAATTGCCAACAATTTAAAGTAGTGCACCAACGGCCCGGTGGTTTGGCTCAGAAAATAGAACTTCTTGAATTTAAGTGGGAGATGATTAGTATGGATTTCATCACAGGATTTCCAAGGTCTCGCCAGGAAGAATGATTCTTTTTGAGTGATTGTCAATAAAAAGACAGAATCAACCCATTTTCTACTGATAAAGACTACCCATTCAACAGAAGATTATGCCATGTTATATATTCAGGAGGTGGTAAGACTTCATCGATTTCTAGTCTCTATTAGTACAAATAGAGGTGCATAATTTACCAAATAATTATGGAAATCTTTTTATAAAGTCTTGGGTTCAAAGGTGAACTTAAGTACTACTTTCCATCCTCAAACAGATGGGCAAGCATAGCACACTATTCAGACCATGGAAGATATGTTGAGGGATTGTGTGATCAAATTCAAAGGTAATTGGGATGTTCACATACCGCTCATCAAATTTGCTTATAACAATAGTTACCACTATAGCATCAAAATGGCTCCATAGAAATCTTTTTATGGGAGAAGATGCAAGTCTCCTATTGATATTAGGAGAAGGGTGTTCGAGTTTGAAGTAGAATTTAGGGTTTACTTGAAAATTTCACCCATGAAGGGTGTTATGAGGTTTGATAAGAATGGAAAACTTAGTCCCCGGTATATTGGACCTTATCGAATATCCAAGTAGGTTGTAAATGTAGTTTATGAGTTGAAGCTACAACAAAAATTAGCAGCGGTTCTTTCGGTATTTAATATCTCTATGTTAAAGAAATTCATGGGCGATCCTGCATTGATCATACCAACTAAAAATATTGAGATCAAGGATATCTTATTTTATGAAGAGAATATTGTTCAGATTCTAGATTAACAAGTTCGCAAATTGAGAAGAAAAGAGATGGAATCGGTCAAATTCTTTAAGAGGAACATGTAACATCTAGCAATTTGAAATAGGTAAGAATAAGCTAAGAACCGAAAATACTCATTTTGGAAATAATAAAAATCTGAAAATTTGCTTAAGTTAGAAAAATGTGAATTTTGATCAACTTCAAATGGCCATAATTTCTAGCTCAAGATGATTTAGGAGAACTTGCAATTATACTTGGATATCTCTTGGAATGATCTTTCCAAAGACACTAAGTTTGCACGATTTCGATTTCGTATGAGCAAGTTATGCCGTTTAGAAGTTAGGATGTTAGAATTAGGAAAATCCGGTCCGTATTTTCCTAACCCTTTTATTTTAATCCATTTTCGATAATTAATTAGGGTCTAAGATAAGTTATATGAGTTTACACTTTTACTGAAAGAGTTAGGGTTTTGATAGAAGAGGGAAGAGGAGAAAAGAAAAGGAAGGAGCAGAATGTTCAAGATTCGTCATGATAGTCGAGTTTAGCTAGTGGATTTCGTCGCGGGTGATCCCTACAATGTATGTGAGATCAAATAGCATTGGGTTAGTTGACCCATACGCAAATCATGATTTATTTCAGCTAATTTAAGTTCTTGAAAGCTTTGAAATTGAGTTCTTAATGAGTTCTTCATAATTGTTCTTGAAGTTTCCTTCTCGATTAAGTTTTGATGTAATATTCTACTTGGGTCAAATTAAAATGATCATATGTCTTAGAATATAAGTAGTTACATGAGTCATAACCTATCCAACTAAAGTTAATTGAATCTACTTTCCAATGCCACTAATTTTGCTTCAATCCAGTTTCTAAGTAAAAGGTTATGAGTATTTTAGTAACCTATATAGTGTTGTTACGAATTAGCCAACGGGAAAACATTAACAAGGGTTGTTTTTATTATTTTATCTCCAAGGAACCCTAAAAAAGTTTCTTGACTAATAGAAGGTTCAAAACAATCAGATTTTCATCTTTACTAATGAAAATCTTAATTCTTGGCCATGGTGATTTCAAGAAACTAATTCAAGAATTTAAAGAAAGATTTCTTGATCATTTATCTTCAAGCTAAGGTTTTGAAGGTTTCTATTCAAATTCTTATCCAAGATTCTTCAAGAAACTTGATATTTCTATCTAAAATCATTCCTAAACATTATGAGATTTTTTCTATCACAAATCATAATTAATGAATCCATAATTCAATTCGATGAGAGTGAAGACTCAAGTCAACACCAATTAAGAACAAAGTCAAGAGAAGTTAAGAGTCAGGTAAGGGGGAGTTAAGAAAGTTTTGCAGAAGTCTTTTGCAAAACTATTAACTTCGTTTTAAGACTTGCGTTTTATGTTCAATAAAGAATAAAATTGAAATTCAGTTCTTTGAAGAAATATATGGGGACTAAGTATTCTCAAAGAGATTTAAAATATTTTAACATTTAAATAAGAACGGAAACTGAGATTTTCAAAGGGCTTCCGGGCTAGTTTTCAGAAAAGAGTAATCGCTTTCTAAATGAAGCAAGAGAGGAAACTGAGATTTCCAAGATATCCTTTGGGCTATGTTTTGAGGATTAATCTCAAATTAAAGAAGAAGTATGTTTTTAAAACATAAGAGCTAGTATATGTTTAGGGTAGTATTGAGAACCGATATGGGGGAGTGTTCAAAAAACTCACAATACCTCATAAACAATATAGTCATTGTGGGTAGAAAAGAGTCATACTTTTTAGATGAATCCTTTTTACATAGACTAGTGGACCACTTATTTATTCAGGTCCTATACCTCCGGGTATAGGATGTGCTGGTAGCGTGAGGAAGATCATTATATCATCATAATAGATCTTATGTGATGGTTTAAGGTTAGAGAAACTCCCACATAAGTTATTGTATTTTTATATACATCAGTTTATTGTATTTTCACATACATTTCAAAGTAATATTGTATACTCGTTATATACACAAAGTTGACATCATATTATTAAAAAAAAATTCTTTATATTGCATTTGTTTTAAACTGTTTTGTGTTGAAATGAGTTATGTTAAGTATTCATGAGTTGAGAAAATTTAATGTAAGTGTTTCCTTCAAAGCCTCTATCAAGCCTACGTTTGTCAGCATTCCAACTCGCATACTCATACATTTAATGTATTGATGTCAGTTAACATGCATCCTTCTATGATGCAGTATTAGGTGATCAACATTATCATCTAGCACCTCGTTGATCCATCTTGAGCATTCAGAGTCATTTGGTCACCCTCTTTGCTTTTCAGAGGACTTCTTTTTTATTTTGCTTGCGGTATTTCAATATTAGGATAATTGGGTGTCTGAACCCAACATCCCTCTTTTTACTAGAGGCTTCATAAAGATATAGTTAGTAGTTCATTAGTCTTTACATTATCATTCTATTTTAAAGACTTTTATTACCATTTTGTCTATGTAAAATGTTGATTCTTTTAACATTTCAAGTTTTATTATTAAGTTATTTGAGTAAGTGCATTTGATCATTGTAATGATGCTTAGAGTCTTCCGCTAAGTCCAGTAAGTAAGGCCGAGGATTTTCTTAGGGACCAACGATGGTTTTCGAATGTCAGCCATGTCCAGGGTGTAGGCTCGAGGCGTGATAACTCTTAACTCTACCTTGAATTTGAATTATGATTTAAAGGGTTATAATTCGTGTTATGAAAGATCTATCGATGTTTACATGTATTTTATATTAGTTAGAACCACAAAGGAGTGAATGTACACATTAAAACAACTTAGATGGAGGAAACGACTAAGAACAGGACAAGGCAGGTGACCATGTCACATTGAGTGGCCTTTGGTTTCATCCCCAAAACTTCAAAGATGACTTCCTGGCGCATTGATAGCGCGGTGCACCATCCCCTTACTCAGAAACCCGACGAATTTATATCTCATTTTCTCACCCTAATTCACCTAGACTCGATTGTTGTCATCAAATTTTCTTTAGGTTCAATTATTCAATACAAGTACACAAGAATTTATTCACTTTTCCTCAAGAACAACCCTCAACAATCGAAATTCTTACCTCAAAATCCATAAATCAAGCATGAAGAAGAAAATATCAAGAACACCTCTAAAGAATTAAAATCATTCAACCTCCAGAATGAAATTATGATTGATGTTTACATGATTATCATGTGAGTTTATGAACCCAAAACTATGAAATTTACATACCTCGATTTGGTGAAACAAATCCTCGATTCGTAGGAAATCTTGACCGTTCTTTTTCTCCACTTGAACTCTCTTCAAAACCCTAAGCATAATTTAGGATTGTAAAATTTAAACCAAGTCAGTTTATACCCCTAAAATACAAACAAAATGTTCAAAGTTGATAAGGTAAGGAAAAGACCAAAATAACCAAAACGTTCATGTTTAGATTGTTATACTTGCTTTTGTGCTTGTTCAGTTATGTTTTATTTCATCTTTTATCCATCCTACATGCTCAGTACCTTCAAGTATTGATGCATACGTGGTCTACATCTTCTCGTGATGTAGGTTCAGGTTCTCAACATCCAAATCGCTCTTAGGTCGTTTTTCGATCTCATGTTCAGTAGATTCAGTGGTGAGTCCTCATTCTTCGAGGATAATAGTCATGAGTTCATTTTAGTCTTTTAGTCTTTTATTTTAAGTTTTTCAGGCACCAAGACTTATCCCACTTGCCCTAAGTGTGGTAAGAACCATCTGGGTAAGTTTCTCGTAGGGAAAGAAAGATGCTTTGGGTGCGGTCAGTTTAGTCACAGATTGAGGGATTGTCCTTCTTGACAGTGTGAAAGAGGTGGTTGTGGTAAAGCTCAGTCTACAACTTCATCAGCACCAGCAAGTTTCCTTACTCAGTAGGGTAACTCATCTGGTACAGGTGGCGGTCAGCGCCAGAACAGGTTGTATACACTTTTGACCGTCGGGATCAGGAAGGTTCTTCTAATTAGTCACTGGTACATTACGAGTCTTTGACCTTGATGTTTATGCATTGTTCGATCCAGGGGCTACTCTTTCCTATGTAACTCCTAACATGGCAGTCCAATTTAGTATTAGTCCAAAAACTCTCTCAGAACTATTCTCAATCTCTACTCCCAACGGTGATCCAATTATAGCTAGACAGGTATACAGAAATTACCCTGTCACAGTCTCTCAGAAAGTCACCTCGCAGATCTTGAAGAGTTACAAATTGTGGAGTTCGATGTCATCCTAGGCATGGATAGGTTACATTCATGTTATGCCTCAGCCGATTGTAGAACTAGGATTGTTCATTTTCAATTTCCAAATGAACCAATCTTAGAGTGAAAGGTTAGTAATTTAGCGCCTATGGGTCGACTCATTTCTTACCTTAAAGCCAGAAAGACGATCTCTAAGGGTTATCTCTATCATCTAGTTCGGGTTAAGGATTCTAGATCTGAAACCCAAACTATTGAGTAGTTCTAATAGTCTGTTATTTTCCAGAAGTATTTCAAGAAGATCTTTCTGAAGTCCCTCTTGAAAGGGAAATCGACTTTGGAATTTATATATTTCATATACCCAGCCTATTTCTATTCCTCCTTACAGAATGGCTCCAGCAGAGCTTAAGGAATTGAAAGAGCAGTTGAAAGACCTTTTATATAAGGGTTTCAATAGACCTAGTATTTCACCATGGGGTGCACCAGTGTTGTTCGTAAAGAAGAAAGATGGTTCTCTCATAATGTGAATTAACTATAGACAGTCAGACAAGGTCACAATCAAGAATAAGTAATCCATCCCCAGGATTGATGACTTATTTGACCAACTTCATGTGTTAGTCATTTCTCAAAGATAGAACTAAGATCAGGTTATCATCAGCTTAGAGTCAGATATAGTGACATTCCAAAAACAACCTTTAGAACTTGGTATAGTCATTATGAATTTGCAGTTATGTCATTTGGAATAACCAATTCTCCTAAAAGCATTCATGGATTTGATTAAAAGAGTGCTCAAATAGTACTTGGACTTGTTCGTTATCACATTTATTGATGATATCCTCATTTACTCTAGGAACAAGGAAGAACATGTGAGTCATTTGAGAATGGTTCTACAGACTCTCAAGGATTGCCAGTTATTCCCTAAGTTTAGCAAATGTGAGTTTTGGTTGAAATCTGTTGCTTTTCCTTGTCACATTGTATCTAGCAAAGGAATCGGAGTGGATTCACAGAAGATGAAACCAGCAAAACAATGGCCCAGGCCTACCTCTACTACAGATATCAGAAATTTCTTTGGTCTAGCGGGTTATTAAAGAAGGTTCGTGGAATGATTCTCATCCATAGCCTCACCATTGACTAGGTTGACTCAGAAGGTGGTCAAGTTTCAATGGTCAGATGATTGTGAGAAAAATGCAGAATTAAAAACTAGATTGACTACAGTTTTTGTCTTGACTCTACCAGAGGGTTTAGATGTTTATGTGATCTATTATGATTCATCTAGAGTTAATATAGGTTGTGTGTTGATGCAGTGAGATAAGGTTATAGCCTATGCTTCTAGACAGCTTAAGGTTCATGAGAAAAAGTATCCAACTCATGACCTCAAGTTTGCAACATTGGTATTTGCACTCAAGATATGGAGACACTACTTGTGTGGTGTTCATGTAGATGCATTCACTGACCATAAAAGCCTGTAGTATGTGTTCACCCAGAAAAAGTTGAATCTTCGCCAGAGGAAATGGCTTGAGTTCCTTAAGGATTATGATATGAGTGTGCATTATCATCCTCATAAGGCGAATGTAGTAGCAGATGCTCTTAGCATATTATTTATGGGTAGTGTAGCCCATGTTGAGGATGAAAGGAAAGAGCTAGTGAAGGACATTCACAGGCTTGCTCGCCTTGAAATTCTCCTAATGAGCATATCAGAAAGCGGTGTAACAGTTTCGAATGGGATAAAATCTTCTTTGGTAGTGGTGGTTAAAGAAAAGCAAGACAGTGATCCAATCTTGCTTGAACTTAAGGGAGTAGTCCACAATCAGAAAGTTGAGGTTTTCTCCCATGCGGGAGATGGTGTACTTCGCTACCAGGATAGATTGTGTGTTCCTAATGTGGGCGAGTTAAGACAATATATTCTTGCAGAAGCCCATAACTCTAGAATTCTATTCATCCAGGTGCCACAAAGATGTACCGCGATCTGAGGGAAGTCTATTGGTGGAATGGCATGAAGAGGGATATAGAAGAATCTGTGAATATGTGCCCCAATTGCTTGCAAGTCCAGGTAGAACATCAGAAACCTTCAGGTATGAATCAAGAAATCGATATTCCTACTTGAAAGTGGGATGTGATCAATATGGATTTAATCATAGGGTTACCTCGTACTCGCAGACAACATGACTCCATTTGGGTGATAGTTGATAGGATGATAAAGTCTTCTCGCTTTTAGCGGTCAACACTACAGATTCGGCAGAAGACTATGCCAAGCTTTACATTAATGAAGTTGTGAGGTTAAATGGGGTTCCTTTGTCTATCATCTCAGATAGAGGTCCTCAGTTTACCTCTCATTTCTGGAAGGGTTTTGAACTCAAGTTAACCTTATTACAACATTTCATCCACAAACGGGTGGACAGGGAGAGCGTACCATTCAGACCCTAGAGGATATGTTAAGAGCTTTTGTGATTGATTTCAAAGGTAATTGGGATGTTCACCTTCACCTTCCTCTGATTGAGTTTGCCTAAAAACAGTAAATACTATTCCAGCATTCAGATGGCCCCTTATGAAGCTTTGTATGGGCGTAGATGTAGATCTCCCGTCGGTTGGTTGGAAGAAGGTGAATCAGCTTTTATAGGGCCAGATTCATTCCTTTATGCTATGGAGAAAGTGCAACTCATTAGCGAGATACTTAAGACAACCCAAAGTCGTCAGAATTCTTATGCAGATATAAGGAGAAAGGAACTAGAGTTCTAACTTAATGATTGGGTTTTCCTGAAAGTGTCACCTACGAAAGGGGTAATAAGATTTGGCAAGGAAGGGAAGCTCAGTCCTATATGTGTAGGTCCTTACAAGATCTTGAAAAGGATTGGCAAGGTGGTATATGAGTTAGAATTACCAACAGACTTAGCAGCAATGCATCCGGTCTTCCACATCTCGCTCTTGAAGAAGTGTGTGGGTGATCCAGCCTCTATAGTGCCATTAGAGAGTGCCAGTGAAAAATAGTCTTTCTTATGAGGTTGTACCAGTTGAGATTCTTGACAGTCAGTTTAGAAGGTTGAGAAATAAAGAAGCCGCTTCATTCAAGGTTTTGTGGAGGAGTCCATCCATAGAGGAAGCTACATGAGAAGAAGAAGAAGCCATGAAATCCAAGTATCCTCACCTCTTACCTTCCGATTCCACTCCAGCTTGAGGTAATAATTCCTCTTCAATTTTCCAGTTATTCGTGTGTGACTTCAATCTTAGAATCATGTTCCCTCAGTTTGTACTTGCATTTTCAGCGTATTTGCATGTTCTCAAAACTCAATTCAGTAAGAAACTCAGTCCTCGGTGTTTAGTAGTAGCGATTGCAGATCTTTCCTCTATTTTAATTAGTTTAGTCTTCATTCGACGACGAATATTCTCAAGGGAGAGATAATGTAACACCCCGTATCTAGAACAGACCAGAAATCAGCATTTCAGAAATCTGCAGGTGCAATCGATGGTTACCATTGATGGACCGTAGCCTGATCCACGGCCCGTACTACACATCCGTTGTTTGTGACCTAAACTCACGCAAAATGGAGCGCAGAAAATTTGATTAAATGTCAGACAACGGACGGACCAACGGTCCGTAAGTCAAACTACGGTTTGTAATTTGTGTATGTCGATCAAGACCCCATTTACCCATTCTCTAACAAGAACCACGATTAACCAGTGCAGTCCGTAAATGGACCTACGAACCGTAAGTGGAAATTAGCAGACACTTAGGGGGAAAATGCATTTGGGTAAACTTTAATTAATCATAACTCTAAGGACAAAATTAATTAGGTGTCCAATGACTTATGAAATGATAGATAATTGAATTAGCTTTCCATAGTCACTGAGTTTGCTAAAATCAGACCTTCGAGTAAAAAGTTATGTCTTTTTTAGTAAAGGCTTGTCAAATAGACCCAAACGACGGACCATAGATTGAACGACGGGCCGTCAGTCCAGGTCGTCGTTTGGTCCGACAACAATTGACTTACGGTTCTTTTGGTCTTTATCCACTTCGTTTAAACCCTAAGATACATTTTTTTGACACTAAATCATCATATTTTTGTCAGTTTAAGCCTAGAAAAATAACTAAAGCTTACCTAAGTCAAATCATTAATCAAACACTTAGAAAATTAGAAGCAAGAGGGGAGAAAAAAGTCAAGAACGTAGTTAAAGAACAGAGCAAGGTTCTCGCAGTTCCAGCCTTAAAATCTAAATATTTCTCTGTGAATTTCATCACCAGGTATGTAGGATTTCACTAGTAGGTTTCTTTCACCCATTGGGTTCTTAGTTTTCAGTCAGATTCTTGATTCCCATATCATGATTAGACTTAGTGTTTATCGATTTTCAACAGAACTTCATGAATTAATTAGTATATGTTTCAAATAAGATTTCCATGTTATTATTCTGTTTATCGCATGAATTTCAGAACCCTAGCTATGTATTTCATTAGTTCTTCAATTCAACATGCTAGGTCAGATATTTTAGTTACTTTATATATACATGACTCAGTTATAAATGCATAATTACCAAATTAATTGTTGCATTCTCAGTTTGCATGTTCAGTTTTGAGCTATCTAGTATTTATAGAAATTGATTCATAATAAATTAATTACATAATTCATTGGGAGTAGAATAATACCGAGTTGGACTAGGGTTCAGCGTACTCAATTAGTCCCAGAACTACTAGCCAAGTAGCTTGTAAGTCCCCTCTATGGAAAATTAGTTGAGTGATCACGCCAACATGCTTTTATACCTCTGGCAGGGTATATTGGGTCCTCTCTATGGGGCGTATACATCGGACTCCACATTTAGCTCATGTGGTTTTATTGTCGGTTATTAGTAGCTCCCACAATTCGGTCAGACTCTCTTACATTGACCATATTTACAAATCATCTAGTATTCAGTCTCGGCATGTTATAAATTGGTCATTGCATCCAGTTAGCTCAGAATTTAGTATATCATGTTTAGATTACTATAATTGCTTTTTTGCTTGTTCATGTATATTTTATTTCAGTTTTACTCTATCCTACATGCTCAGTATCTTCAAGTACTGACGCATATGTGCACTACATCTTCTTGTGATGTAGGTTGAGGTTCTCAGCATCCAGATCGCGCTTAGGTCAATTTTCGATCTCCAGTTTAGTATATTCAATGGTGAGTCCTCATTCTCTGAGGACAATAGTCATCAGTTCATTTTAGTCTTTTAGTTATTTAGTTTCAGTTTTTGCTAGACTTAACTGAGGCTTGTCCCTGCATTCGTAGTCAAATAGAGGCTTATTTTAGACATAGTTTAAGCTTAGTATTGAGTTAATATTTGCTTTGTATTAAACTTATTTTTTTCAAATATCTCAGTTATAGAATATGTGTATTCCCCATCTTTTAGTTTAAACTATGATATAGCTTCCGCATTCAATTTATTATCTTTAGTATGCTCATGATCATGCCAGCAGGGTTAGCTTGGGATCACTTGGGGTTCTATGTTCCGTGTCTGCATCTCGAGGGTAGCTCGGGGCGTGACACTTATGAGTTAGAGCTACCACAAGTTAGCAGCGGTTCATCCGGTATTTCACGTCTCCATGTTAAAAAATGAATGGTCGACCCTTCACTTGTCATACCTACTAAAGATATTAGTATTAAAGATAGTTTATCTTATGAATAGACTCATGTTCAGATTCTAGATCACCAAGTTTTCAAGCATAGAACTAAGAAAGCAGCATCAGTCAATGTTCTGTGGAGAAATCAGTTTGTTGATGAAGCTACTAGGGAATTTGAGGATGATATGAAAAAGAGATACCCACAACTCTTTGAAACCGGAGAAGTTCCAAACTAATATACTAATACTTCTCTTGGATTTTATTTTAAGTTGAGATGTTGAATATACATGTTTTCTTGTTAGGTATTTGATCTAGGTGTTAGATGTTACACCTTAACCTACTAAGAGTAATCTCATTTGAGGCGAATGTTTCAAAGGGAGAGATATTGTAACACCACACTACTAGAAGGACTTAGAAGAAGAAAGAAATCAATTTTGGAAATAATCAAAATTGGATAGTTTGACAAAATTTAGCTAAGTATGAGTTTGGGTTCAACTTAAAATGGTCATAACTCCTAGATCAGAATGTGTTAGGTGTGCGAAAAGATGTCGTAGGAAAGATCTTTGAATTATCTTCTAACACCATCGAGTTTGCTCAATTTCGAGGTTGTATGTCCATATGAAGTTGGGTTGTCTAAATAAGGAAAGTTAATAGTATTTTAAAGGGGTACTTTTTATCTTTTTACTATCCAATTAATTAAATTCATTTTTAGTAAATTATTTGGGGTCTAAATTGATTTAGTTCAGTTTTCACAATTAAGAATTACGCTAGGGTTTTTAGAGAAAGAACTCAACAGGATAAAAGTCAAGTATTCTTGGATATTTCATGCGGAATCGAAGTCATTTTGCCAAGGTTGACCCCTAAAGGGGTATATGAGATTTTATAGCGTTGGGTTCGTCACTCACGCGTCAATCATGTTTAGTTCAGCGAAGTTCGTTCTAGAAAGTTGAAAGCTAATGATTATGAATTGTGTTCTTGAATATTGACTTTCGTTCTTGAGTTATGTTGGGGTTGTTGAGTTATTGAGGAAATCGTGTCGATTTTAGTGTCGTTTATGGATTGATTCTCGTGTACATATACTGGGTATCTGAATCTACAGATAATTTGAGATAAAGAATCAAATTTAAGCGAGTTGTAGTTAGAAAATGAAGAAGGAAAAAGTCAGGCAAATCTGGGTACTAGACCTATTCCTCAAGATGAAAATTTTCTCTCCATTTCGCAGAGTGGTCACGGACAAAAGTCAGGCAACTGTTAAAATGTATCTCCGCGTCGCAGACTTGCTTCTAGACAGTGAGTTCTTGATCATTTTTCACGTTTAACTATCTAAAAATGGTCCTAAATATCATACGATCTTTCCTATCACAAATCACAACTTTGAACCCATAATTTAATATTCAAGGAAAATTAGGAGTCAAGTCAAGAGAAGTTAATTGAGTTTTTCAAATGCCTTTTACAAATAGTTTAACTATGTTTTAAGACTTGATTTTTGAGTTGAGCCAAGGGTAAAGATTGAAGTTCATTTCTTCAAAAGAGTATATCGAAACTATGTATTTTCAAAGATTAAATGTTTTATATTTAAACAAGAAATGAAACTTTAATTTCCAAAAAAGTGTTTGAGCTAAACGAGTAAATGCTTTCACATTAAGCAAGAGAGGAAACTTTGATTTCCAAGAAAGCCTTTTGAGTTAAGTTTTGAGCAATTATCTCAAATCACACAAAAGTAGTGTTTTTAAACTTATGAGCTAGTATTATATTTTGAAAGTAGTATTAGCACCGATATGGAGGAGAGTTCAGACAACTCCCACCCCATAAATCATGCAGTCATCATGGATAGAAAAGGGTCATACTTTTTAGATGACCCTTAGTGCTTTTTATCATAGACTAGTGGATCAACTTAGTAGCTAGGTTATATGACCTTGGCAAGTTATAGAACAATCTTGGCTATGTTGTATCCTCACATTGATCTAAAGTAATGATTATCGGTAGAGAAACTCCATCAAATTATTTTTGTATTAATACATAGACAAAGTTAATTGTATTTTATATGCATCCGGTGTTAATATTGCATTTATCAGTACATAGAGTGGTTATACATGTTTTAAAGCATTTTTTAATTTGCGCTTACTTATACTGCTTTATATTGAAATGAGTTCAGTTGATTTCAAGAAAAATGATTTTTAATGAAGGAAAATTTGGTCGCTAAAACCCATACGTCAGTCGCAAAAAGTCAATTACAACTGGAAAAAACCCAAACGTCACCGGTCGTTAAAGGCTCCGTCATTAAAAGTACACAACCAGATGCATAAGAATCTTTAACGACGACAAAAACCGGTCAATAAAGTACCTTTTTAGTGATCGGATTTTATGTTTGCTAATTGTAATTTTGACTGATGCAAACCTTTAACGAGTGCAAGGTTGGTCGTTATAAATACTTTTAACAAGAAATATGTGATCATTGGATACTTTATCCCTCTAAAAGTTACATGGTTTTCATTGTAAATGCATACAAAAACTAAATACATATCTCAAAGTGATTATCATACAAACAGAACCAGAACCAGAACATACAAAAGAATCAATATGAATATACAATATTATAGTTACTTACAAAAGGGCTAAAGCACAAATTTTATTCGTCAATTCCATGGGAAAAAATGTAGAATTTTCAGGCAGAATACCTTTAAATGGCTCCTTATGAAAGGAAAAAAAATAGGTTCTTCTCATCCTTTGAACTTATTCTTTAACATTTCAATTGCTTCAACTTGTTCTGCATTTTCTCAAAGATGAATTCTTCAAAACATCAATCTGTGTATCTTTTAAATGAACAAATTATTGTCAGTTGAGTAATAAAAACTCATTGTAGCTAGTACTGTTTTTCTAGTTTCCTTGTGCAAGGCAAGAAACAAAAGATACTACTATGAAAATGATTTACAAGTAGTCCAGATTACATTACCTATTGGGATGCAGGAACACAAAAATAGAGCGACCAAATTCCCTCAAAAACGGGAACCTTTTAAAGTTAGATATCAAGACCACTCTCATATAAATTGAAATATTAAGCATCTTAAATATATATTTATAGGAATGAATAGCATAAGAAACAAGATGAGTTACTACACGTCTACACCTTCATAGTAATGTTTACAAGAAGAAAGTTTAATCAAACTTCCTCTCTTAAAAGTATCGTGTTTGTGATAGACCTGAAAAGGAGAAAATATATGAACAAGTTGTCGCTCCACATGTCACGTACCTTGCACTTAGTACAAATGGTCTGGAAAAAAAATAATGATGTAGACTAGCTCTTAAACATCGTTCGTTCTCATCTCTAAGCAAGCGCCTATGACACATTAACAGTGCAGATGCTTAGTTGAACAGAGCCTTGAATTAAAAGAGCATAAAATCTATAAAATTATGAAGCAACATAACCACACCAACCACGAATGCTAGATAAAACAAACTTAAAACCAGGTGAAGGGCAAGGTGATGCCAACAGGAGTGTAAAAAAGGAATTTTGAAGATAACGGATAATGCACAAGTATCCCCTCAACCTATGCCTGAAATCTCAGTGACACACTTATACTATGCTAAGGTCCTATTACCCCTGAACTTATTTTAGTCATAATTTTCTACCCTTTTCGGCCTACGTGGCACTATCTTGTTGGCTAAACGCTGATTGATTTTTTTTCAAACTAATGTCAGGCATGCCAAAAAGAGGTAAAAAAAATACATATAAAATAAGTTCAAGGGGGTAATAGGACCTTAGTATAGTATAAGTATGTCTCTGAGATTTCGGACATAGGTTGAGGGGTACTTGTGTATTTTCCCCTATTTTTAATATTAAAAAGCAACATTTTTTGGGACAGACTTAAAATAAAAGGGGGCCACATAAATCGGGATACAAAGAATATTTAATTATTCATTGAATCTGAAAATTGACAATCTATACATATTAAATTACCTTGTAGTGAAGAACAAGAAGATTGACCATAAACCATACTACTATCTATCATGGAAATACTACACAGAATCTATATACTTTTGTACAACCTAAACCACTTCAGCTATTTATTCTTTGATTTATTTTTAGTACTCTAAAACTAGATTTTCTAAACTAACAATAACAAAGCACTCAATTACAAAGAATGATTAAGTTCTTTAATCATGTAATGATAAATTAGGGGCTTCTAGCCAAAAATGAACCTTCTAAAACAACATTTCAATAACAACAAGAAGACCCAATGGAGCATATGTTGGGAAAGACAAGGCACTAACAAAAAATGTCTGACAGGATAACAGCGGAAGAATACCCAAGTCTATACTTTCCCTTCTCGATTTGAACCAAGAGAAGACAAACAACCACAAGCAATATGATAGTAAGGCATCAAGTAATTGAACCAAACAAATATAACAAGGCAATAATAAACCAATCACACAAGACACCAAGATTTACGTGGAAAACCCTTTGATGTGAAGAGTAAAAAACCACGGGACCAAAAGCTCCACTATAATCACCAAGAGTTACAATATTGTTCTCCAAAATTGTCCACAGAACAAGTGCCAAACAACGAGCAACAACAAAATAAGATTGCACCGAATCTAGAGAATTAAAGGAGCAAAATCACCAATTACGCAGCTACTGTTCACAACAGAAAAACTGAAGTTGCAGACCACCAAATCCAACTCTGTCAGTTCCTAATCAAACATTGAGATAAAGATAATATGCTATCCAAAAATCAGCTCAATCGGACAAGAAACGAAGCGGGAATCGCAATTTGAAGTTGGCTGTTAGGGCTGAATTTTGACTGCGAAAAAGTGCTATTTTTCTCTCTTTTTGGCTGCTGAAAAAAACTCTCTATGTATATGAAAATAAGACCTAAATAGGCTTATATTTGCCTCATAATAATGGGCCTATGGGAAAAAATGGTTTGGTCCAAATTGGGTTTTTATTTATCCACATAGGAAGGGAAAAAGGCCCATAACCCAACAATTCTCCCTCTCACGACTATGTGGAGGAGACCGCCATCCCGGCGACCATGCAACAATCTTCAAACTTCCCTCTTGGAAAAGCTTTAGTCATCATATCGGAACCATTTTCATTTGTATGAATCTTTTCAAGATCAAGCAACTTAGAATCCAACACATCTCGAATCCAATGGTATCTCACATCAATGTGTTTAGACCGACCATGGAACGTAGAATTCTTGCCAAGATGTATAGCACTTTGACTGTCACAATAAAACACATACCTCTCTTGAGCACAACAAAGTTCCCCCAAGAATATCTTCA
This sequence comes from Solanum lycopersicum, assembly GCF_036512215.1. NCBI lineage: Eukaryota > Viridiplantae > Streptophyta > Magnoliopsida > Solanales > Solanaceae > Solanum > Solanum lycopersicum. The sequence continues at coordinate 4,998,486 of NC_090807.1, read as the reverse complement.
TCCAAAGCAATTCTTTACAAGCTTCAACGACAGCAATAAGCTCAGCTTCTCTAGTAGATAGAGCAACACATTTTTGCAACCTAGATTGCCAAGACACAGCTCCCCCTGCAAACGTAACCAAGTATCCTGAAGTAGGCTTGCGAGTATCAACATCACCGCCATGTTTGAATCAGTATAACCATAAAGAATAGGCTTCCCTGTAACAAAACACAAACTCAGACTAGAAGTGCCACAGATATATCTCATTACCCACTTCACAGCATTCCAATGTTCTCTTCCCGGATTAGAAAGAAAACGGCTAACAACTCCAACAGCGTGAGCAATATCCGGTCTTGTACAAACCATCGCATACATCAAACTACCAACAGCTGAAGCATAAGGAACTTTCTTCATATCTTCCTTCTCATCATCACTAGAAGGACACTGTTTCGTGCTCAATTTGAAGTGCATAGCTAAAGGTGTACTGACAACCTTAGTTTTGTCCATGCTTAATCTGCGAAATACTTTTTGAATGTACTTCTCTTGTGATAATACCAATTTCTTTGCCTTTCTATCACGGACAATCTGCATGCCAAGAATCTGCCTTGCTGGTCCTAAGTCTTTCATAGCAAAAGACTTACTCAACTCTTGCTTCAACTTCTGAATCCTGCAAATATTATGACCAACAACAAGCATGTCATCAACATAAAGAAACACAGTAATAAAGTCACCATCAGAGAAATTTTTCACAAAAACACAATGGTCTGAAGAAGTCTTCTTGAAGCCCTGCTGACTCATAAAAGAACCAAACTTCATGTACCACTGCATGGGAGCTTGTTTCAAACCATACAAGCTCTTCTTCAATTTGCAAACATAATTCTCTTTTCCCTTGACTTCAAAACATTCCGGTTGCTCCATATAAATTTCTTCATCTAAGTCACCATGGAGGAAAGCAGTTTTAACATCCATTTGCTCAACCTCTAAATCTAGACTTGCAGCCAAGCCTAGAACCACAGGAATGGATGACATCTTCACAACTGGAGAGAATATCTCATCAAAATCAACTCCCATATTCTGATTAAATCCCTTGACAACTAATCTAGCTTTGTACCGTGGAACTGGATTACCATCTTCATGTTTCACCTGAAAAACCCACCTATTTTTCAAAGCTTTTTTGTCTTTAGGTAACTCAACCAAATCAAAGGTATGATTATCATGCAAGGATTTAATCTCATCTTCCATAGCACCAAACCACCTTTCTTTTTATTCACTTTCCATGGCCTCATCAAGACTCTCAGGTTCTCCCCCATCAGTCAAGAGTACATACTCATTGGGAGAATAACGAGATGAAGGAATTCTCTCTCTACTAGATCATTTGAGAGAACTCTCTGGAGCATCTATAATTGGTTGTTGGACAATCACATCATCTTGCACTGGAGCATCAACAACATCATGCCGGTCATTTTGAACATGATCACCATCTTCATTATCAACTTCATTTTCATCATTATGAAAATTTTCTTTCGGTGCAATAGTCAAAGGAACGGGATCAACATCAACTAAGCTCTCACTACTCTGAAAATCAGCCTTGTCAGCTTTGTCAAAATCTTCAATTGTTTGGTCTTCAAAGAACACAACATCACGGCTTCTAACAAGTTTCTTCTCAACAGGATCATAGAAACGATAGCCAAATTCATCTTGACCATAACCAATGAAGATACACTGCCTAGTTTTAACATCCAACTTTGACCTTTCATCCTTAGGAACATGTACAAAGGCTTTACACCCAAAGACTCTAAGATGATCATAAGAAACATTGTTACCAGTCCAAACTCTGTCAGGGACATCACCATCTAAAGCAACAGCAGGAGATAAATTGATAACACAAGCAGCAGTATTAAGTGCTTCTGCCCAAAAGGAATCTGACAACTTAGCATCTTAAAGCACACATCTAATCCTCTCAACTAGAGTTCTGCTCATCCTCTCTGCTAAACCATTTAACTGAGGAGTCTTTGGAGGAGTATTCTGATGCCTAATACCCTACTCTCTGCAATATCTATCAAAAGGACCAATATACTCACCACCATTATCTGAGCGGATGCATTTCAATGTCTTCCCTGATTGTCTTTCAACCAAGGCCTAAAAACCCTTGAACACATCAAGTACTTGATCCTTGGACTTCAAAGGAAATACCCAGAGTTTGCGAGAATGATCATCAATAAAAGTCACAAAGTAAAGTGCATCACCATGAGATCTTACCTTAAAAAGACCACATAAATCAGAATGTACCAACTCCAGTAAATCGAGCTTTCTTGAAGGCGGATGACTTTGAAAAAAAACTCTTTTCTGTTTACCGGCTAAGCATTGAACACATTTCTTCAACTTTGCTTGTTTCACTCCAGAAAGCAAATTTTTCTTAGCCAAACTATCAATCCCCTTCTCGCTCATATGACTCAGCCTTCTATGCCATAACTCTGATGAAGTATCATTCTCCCCAAATCTACTGAGTCTCTAGACATGGAGCGTTGAAATACATACAAGTTAGACAACTTATCACCACGGGCCACAACCATCAAACCTCTAGTAAGCTTCCACTGGCCAACACCAAGTGTATTAACATAACCCTCATCATCAAGATATCCCACAGAAATCAAATTCAAGCGAACATCTGGAGCATGCTTGACATTATTGAGAACTAGTTTGGAACCATTGTTACTTTCCAAACAAACTGTCCCAATGCCAATAACTTCAACTTCATGATTATTGCCCATTTTCAACGTTTCAAAATTACCTGGAGTATAAGAAGAAAATAATTCCTTCTTTGGCGTGACATGAGAAGTAGCACCATAATCCACAAACCAGCTAGACTCATCACGAACAAGATTAATGGTATTTGCATCACAAGAAACAAGAAAATCATCATTAGCAACAACAGCAACATGATTTTTATTATCGTCTTCTCTCTTTTGTTGTCTCGTATCTCTCTTGTGCTTGTAACAATATTTCATGATATGCCCATTCTTGTGGCAATAGTCACATGTAATATTCTTGTATTTAGACTTTGACTTGCTTCTACTTTTACCTCTATTATTCTGACCTCTGGACTTGTTTCTCCCCCTATCTTCAGTAACTAAAACATCGGAGTGTGAAGCTGAAGAAGATGAGGCTTGAGATCTTCTTCTCATTTCTTCATTCAAGACACCACTCTTAGTATATTCCATGGTTACAACACCACTGGAGCAGAATTAGTCAAAAAAACTCAAAGAGTTTCCCAAGAGTCTGGCAGAGTATTAAGAAGACAAAGTCCCTGTATCTCATCATCAAACTTTACACCCATTCCGGACAGCTGGTCAAGAACACCCTGAAAATCATTAATATGATCAGAAATAGAAGTGTCCTCTTTATACCTGATATTCATTAATTGTTTCAATAGGAACAACTTGTTGTTGCCAGTCTTCGAAGCATAAAGTGTCTCGAGCTTCTCCCACAAACTTTTGGCATGTGTCTCATTCACAATATGATTTCTAACATTATCTTCAACCCATTGTCTAATATAGACACAAACCTGCAGATGCTCGAATTCCCATTCTTCATCATTCAAAGACTAAGGCTTATTAGAAGCAAACACAGGTAAATGCATCTTCTTGAAAAATAGAAGATCTTTCATCTTGCCTTTCCAAATATGATATTTACTACCATTTAAACACACCATTTTGCTCATATTTGCCTCCATCATTCAAAACGACAATCAACAATAACCAATGCTCTGATACCATTTTGTTGGGAAAGACAAGGCACTAACAAAGAATGTCTGACAGGATAACAGCGGAAGAATACCCAAGTCTATACTTTCCCTTCTCGATTTGAACCAAGAGAAGACAAACAACCACAAGAAATATGATAGTAAGGCATCAAGTAATTGAACCAAACAAATATAACAAGGCAATAATAAACCAATCACACAAGACACCAAGATTTACGTGGAAAACCCTTCGATGGGAAGAGAAAAAAACCACGGGACCAAAAGCTCCACTATAATCACCAAGAGTTACAATATTGTTCTCCAAAATTGGCCACAAAACAAGTGTCAAACAATGAGCAACAACAAAATAAGATTGCACCGAATCTAGAGAATTAAAGGAGCAAAATCACCAATTTCGCAGCTACTGTTCACGATAGCAAAACTGAAGCTGCAGACCACCAAATCCAACTCTGTCAGATCCTAATCAAAGATTGAGATAAAGATAATATGCTATCCAAAAATCAGCTCAATCGGACAAGAAACGAAACGGGAATCGCAATTTGAAGTTGGCTGTTAGGGCTGAATTTTGACTGCGAAAAACTGCTCTTTTTCTCTCTTTTTGGCTGCTGAAAAAAACTCTCTGTGTATATGAAAATAAGACCTAAATAGGCTTATATTTGCCTCATAATAATGGGCCTATGGGCAAAAATGGGTTGGTCCAAATTGGGCTTTTATTTATCCACATAGAAAGGGAAAAAGGCCCATAACCCAACAGCATAGTAATAAACACAAAGTCAAAACCTTGAAAGCGTGCATCAGCGAAAGCCTATGAGTGAATTTCCATGTTTGGACAGGAGTAACTACTAAAGAAAAGTACTGAGAAAACTAACATTTTGATTTGGCAAGGGCAGTTAAAATTAGGCTCTATATAACTGATTGTGTTCCTCTGCACTTGGTTTTGTAAGTTCAAGTTCACTTGAAATGGCATGTTGTCAAGTTGTTGTTTGTTTGCTTAGAACAAACTTCAATAAGTTCCTGAATCGCGAACTGTGATTATATCAAATAAAGAAAAATACATATACTATAACTTTAGTCAATTTATAAAATTTGTATTTCTAAAAGCTAGTGGGATTTATAAGATAATAGTTATACAAAAGTCAGAATAATAGATCAAAATTAGTTCTAAATGTACAAAAAAAAGAACTCCAATTCAGATTTTCTACAAAATTATATTCCATAAACTTTACAATGAAGTCTTAAAACAGTATCCAGTGTAAAAAGAAAATACACGAGATGACATGCTACCAGAGAAGAAAGAAGTTGATATTTATATAATTTGAGAATAAATTCTTATTCAGGCAGCCAAGTATACATACATCTGGCTACAATTTGAAAACTAGAACGAATATCAAAAAGATAAAAAGAGAAATTGAACGTTTGAACCTTGGGCGCACTACAAGGTCTCTGATTGAATTTTAATCGAATATCTATAAACAACCACATATGATCAAATCACAAAAAAGAACATATATTTGTGATAAAAAAAACCAATAGAACAATGATTAGCTAACAGCAGAAAGAGTTTTGCTTGTTCATGCCCGATGAACAATGGTAAAGAAATTGACATTATGCAAACAAATATTGCTACGATTTGCGTTTTATTTTCTCATGGGAGTATAAGGGGGTGCGTAGGGTATTGTGGGAAAATGAGACGGGAAAAGCTTGTATTATATTTATTTTATTAATAATTTAGTTGTATTGATGGAATATTATTGTCTCTAACGACTGGATATCATCCCCTCGTTAAAGTTGAAAGAAAATTGCCATTTTACGACCACCAAAAATTGTGGCCGCTATAAGTAACTTATAACGTCTGAATCCATATACCTTCGTAAAGAAATGGTCGTTATAAGTTAAGTTTCTTGTATATCAGTTCCTTTCAAGCTTATGCCTTGTTTTAGTATTCTCCTCGCATGCTCGTACATTTAATGTATTGATGTCATTTGTCCTGCATATGATGCAGATACATGTAATTAGGATCAGCATCAAATGCATTGTTTATTCTAGTTGAGCTTCATATTTGTTGGTGAGCCTCCTTGCTTCCGAAGGACCCCTTTTTGTTGCTTTATTAGCCAGTTCATTAGAATGTCGTGAATTTTGTTTCGGTGTCCATCTAAGTTGTTAGAGGCTTCATCGACAGTTGGTTTGTTCATTTGTCATTATCTTGTTATTAGCTTATGTTGAATCTTGTATTGCCATGGCTAGTTGAATGTTCTTTCAAGACATTCTAAGTTATTTTATGAGTGTATCTTTTGAAACTATTTTCCTGTTAATTTAGTCTTCTACTATGAGTTGAGCTAGAACAAGGGCTCGCTTGGAAAGAGGATTCAATTTCATTTGATATCTTATGGGTCATCTAACACATCTTGTGCTGAATGTTATGGTCATTTGAAGTTGGCCCAAAATTCACGACTTAAGCATCACAACTTAAGCATAACTTGCCAAATTCTCGTTTTAACTCTTTCCAAATTAGTTCTTTCTAAAAATATTTTGTTCTAAGACCAAGGTGTTATATCATCATCGTCGTCGTCATCATCATCGTTATTGTTATTGTTATTGTTATTGTTATTGTTATTGTATGGTATTGTTATTGTTGTTGTTGTTGTTGTTGTTGTTATTACTGTTGTTGTTGTTATTGTTATTGATGTTGTTATTCTTATTGATTTTATTGTTATTGATGTTATTGTTATTGATGTTATAATTATAATTGTTATTGTTGTTGTTGTTGTTGTTGTTACTGTTGTTGTTGTTCATAGTGATAGTGATGGTGGTGGTGCTGCTGCTGCTACCGTCATCGTTGTTGTTGTGATTATTGTGGTTATTGTTGTGGTTGTTGTTGTTGTGACAATATTATTATGTCTATAAAGATAATATATTAAGCAACAAGATGAAAGTAAGTGATAACATTATTATGTCTAAGAAGGTGATATTTTTAGCTATGAGAGAAAAGTTTTGGCTACAAATTCAAATTTTTTTGGCTTATTTATTTATTTATTGAATGGTGAAACATTTTTTTTGGTATATAAAAGGACATTACAATGACAAAATTATGACTGTTCAACTTAACTTTAGAGATAATAGATATTGTCACTAATTAAACTAAATAGTCAGTCACCAATATTAGTAACCATTTTAGCTAGTGACAAAAACATATAAATATACTATAAAATCTTATATTTTATATGATAAACAAATTTATCACAAATACAATGCATTTAGAGATAGAAAAAAAAAGCATAGTTAATATTTGATATAGAAATTTGCCGCCAGGAATACAAGTAAAACTTAATATAATAATTTAGAATTTTTGACCTATAATTTAACAAATTGATATATTAGCCTGTTTGTTCAAACTCTTGGCATGTTAAAAATACTTATTTATATATAAAAAAAAGTCTGAAGAAGCTTTTTAAAAAAAAATACTTTTATTCAAAAGCTTTTCTTTTCTTTCTTTTTTTTTCGGGGGGGGGGGAGGGGGGGGGGATACACTTTTAGAAGCATTTTTTAAAATTTAGTCAAAATCTATTGTTGCTCAAAATGTTTTTAAAATTTATTGTGAACATTTATTGACCAAGTCTATGAGGCTGCGTAATTTTAAAAAATTTCCCATCACAGACAATTACAAATTAAATGTACTCTTTTATTTTATTTTTTTATAAACACTAAGCTAATAATAGGAGCTAGTATTAGATGGAAGCTCAACTATATTTTTCCTTCAATTGCTTCTCAAGTATATTAATAATTAATGCACTCATACATTAATTATTTTAGAAAAGTTAGGCAAAAAACTAATACTGTTTAGGCTCTAAACTAGTACAAGGTATATTGTATACTATAATAAACTAGATAATACATTATCCTAACATGGTACTACGATATTTAATAACAATTATTATTATTTTAGTCTCAATTTGTGACATAAATGATATATTTCCTTTTACAAATATTTAATTACACTATTAATATTTTACGTACGTTCGGCTTCACTTATTCGACAAATAAGTCTACAAAATTGTACTTTTCTATTTAAAATTAAATACATATATTTTAGGAAAATCTGGTAACATTACAAAGTCTTCCTATATTTCTTAAGCCAAATTACTTGAGAGACCCTTAAGGAACATGAGCATGAAGAAAGGGAAGAATTATGTAACAAATTTGTAATGGTGGATGATAATCAAGGCTTGAATATTCTTCCCTTACAATTTCAGTACATGACACCCAATTCTTCATATCCTCCGGATAAGATACAACAAAAGGGTAGGCTTAATCCTGAATCTATCAGGGATGAGTATGTTGTAATCAACTCATAAGATGAACTGGTTGGGGAGAACCAATATCTAGAAGACTCCGATGATAATGATGAGACTAGTGAGGCTCTTATTAGAGCCTTTAGTCCACACAAAGATCAGACACTAGAGGATGAGATTCAACAAGTCACCAAAGTCAATGTTTATCTCCAAGGGGCCTTCAACATGACAGGTTCCATTTCAGAAAACAAGATGCCAATACTGTCACTTCAGGCAAACCCAATACCAGACTTTTCTCCTCCAAATCATCCCAATGATTAGTACAATAATATGGAATGTAAGGGGGATCAACACTCAAGGAGTGTTGTAAAGACTCAAAATGCTCAGAAAGATGCACCATCTATCAGTTATTGCCATTTTGGAACCTTTCTCCGATAGTGTTAATATTCAAAGCTTCAAAGTGCAATTTAACATGGATAATGCTACTAGTAACTGTAATAGTAAGATTTGGGTTTTTTGGAACAGTGATATTGACTGTAAAATTTTTGATGAAGATGAACAACAAATTACTTGTGCCATGAAACACAATGAGTTACAATACCATTTTACTAGTACCTTTATCTACGCAAAATGCAAAGAGTACCTTAGGAGACCTCTATGGGATAAATTGCTTCAGCATGCCTCAGTTAATACCACACCCTGGTGTGCTGTTGGGGATTACAATGTCATATCTGAGGTTGATGAAAAATTAGGAGGTCTTCCTTACAATATGAGGAAGAGTATGGAGTTCATTGCTGTCATTGAAGCCTGTGGTCTGGTTGACATAGGTTTCAGTGGACACAGGTTCACTTGGTCAAATAAGAGGGGCATTAATCACAGAATTTGGAAGAGGCTAGACAGGGCTCTGGTGAATGACTTATGGTTAGAAAAGATGCCACAAACAACCATAACTCATTTATCAACTACAGGCTCAGATCATTTCCCCTTACTTTTGGAAATGGTATCCACTGAAACCGATCACATTAAATATTTCAGATTCCTCAACTGTTGGGTGGAAAATCCCAACTTCATGCTTACTGTTAAAAACTGTTGGGATAGACTTGTAGAAGGTAATGCTATGTGGAAATTCCATCAGAAAATGAAAAGACTATCAAATACTCTTAGTGTGTGGTCCAGAAATGAATTTGGGGATATTTTTTAAAAAGTTAGGATGTATGAGGAACAAAACAAACTTTGTGGGGAGAATTCTTGAAAGCTAAATATTGTCAAAGGTCAAATCCGGTGAGTAAGAAATGGTGTAATGGGGATCCACTGAATTGGAAACATATGTTAGCTAATAGATAGCAGGTTGAGCAACATATTCAGTGGAGACCTCAAGCTGGCAATTGTTCGTTCTGGTGGGATAATTGGCTTGACATCGGGCCACTAGCTCAGCATACAACCACCAGCAACAGATTTAACAACATTACAGTTGCAGATTTCTGGGAAAATGGGGGATGGAACTACAGCAAGTTGGAGCAGCATGCACTAGCCAGCCAGTTATCCAGAATTTTGGCCACAGAAATTCCTCACCAACAACACAGACAGGATCAAGCTGTCTGGAAACTTAGCAGCCAGGGTAACTTCAATTGTTCTTCTGCCTGGGAAGAAATCAGGAACAAAAAGGATAAGAATTACTTTATATCTCTTTTATGGCACAAATGCATTCCTTTTAAATCCTTTTTTCATTTATGGAGAATAATAAAAGGTAATCTCCCTACCAATGATAAATTATCTCACTTTGGCATTGAGCCAATACACTGTTTTTGTTGTTTTGATAGAGCAGGTATGGACACCATTGATCACACATTCAATACCGGACAATTTGCAGCTGGGGTGTGGAATTTTTTTGCAGGAACTGCAGGCATACAATCTGATCATTCCTCACTGCTGGCACTGATCAAACAGTGGTGGACAATCAAGCCAAAAAATGCAAGCCATCGACTCTTGCTACAAGCCATACCAATTTTCATTTGCTGGAATTTATGGAAGAACAGATGCGCATGCAAATACGGGGGCAAAGCAACTAATATCAGCCATGTCAAGTATGCCATCTACAAAGATACATTCAAAATGCTGAAAATAACTTCCCACACATCAACTGGCCTGCTAGCTGGGCAACCTTAATCCAAATGAGTGAGAGGTGTCTCCATGTCATCAAAGTGTGCAAGGTAACATGGACTAAACCTCCAGATCAATGGATCAAAATAAATACAGATGGTAGTGCACTCATCAATACAGGGAAGATTGGGGCTGGGGGCATCATCAGAGATGAAGAAGGCAGATTAGTGATGACTTTTTCAACACCTCTTGGAGAAGGCTCAAACAACAAAGCTGAGATTGAGGCTGCTCTTTTTGGATTGACTCGAGCAATTGAGCTAGGATTTAGAAATATTATGCTTGAGTTAGACTCTCAACTGGTGACACACTGGATCTCGAAGAAAACAGTCCCTCATTGGAGTATTATAAATCAACTGGAAAGACTCCAACACACTATCAGGCAAACCCAGAACTTCAAATGTTATCACATCTTCAGAGAAGCAAATTGGGTAGCAGATGCACTCTCAAAGCACAGCCACAACACAACAGGCCCTCAAATTTATTTCAACAGTAATCAACTTCCTAAAGAAGCAATGGTCTACTACCAAATGGACGTACGAAATATGCCAAGCTTTAGAAGAAAGAAGACTAAAATGATTTTTGATCCTCCTTGAATTGTACCTTTTCAACGTAGCTATATTTAAATAATATAGCTACTTTGAATAGGGGTATAGGTTAGTTCGTAGATAGACTTTCTTGTAAAGGGAGAGTCTCCCTAGTTTATGTTTCCTAGATACTTTGTAATGAGAGGAGTCCTCTCATTAGGTACTTAGTATTTTGGTTTCATCTTTCTATGTACGGGACGGAGTTGACTTTCGTTAGGGAAGTCAACTCTGAACCACCTTAGGACTGGAGGTTAGGTTTATGCCCCCTCTCCTTGTATTTTGCTTTTTGTTATTAATGATAAGGCCTAGGGGTATAGCTCAGCCCCTACCCTTCCAAGGGTTATTCAACTAAAAAAAAAAAATTCTCACCTAGATCATTCTACTGATAACTTTACCAAGTGAATACTTAAAGTTATTAAACAACGTTATTTAAAGGCATAATGCATATATTAGATCCTAAACTTGACTTTAACTTTAAACTTTGACCTCCAACTTTCATAATGCACAAACAGACACTTTAACTATCCAACTTTTAAATAAATAAACAAATGAGTCCTACATGGAACAATACACTTAGGACACCATGTAGGACAAAAAATGTCACGTAGGATTACATATAGGACATGTGTGTTTATTTTTTCAACTTTATAAAAGTTTAAGTGTCTATTTGTGCACATCCGAAGTTGAAGAGCATAAATGTGATTTCAAGCCAAATTAAAAGGCACATTTATGTATTAGGCCTTATTTGAAATTCCTCTGACCATTAATTAAACTTACATGATATTTATTTAGCTGAATTCACATGGCCAACTCTTGCCTATATAATTTAAGGCATTGGCCCTAGGCTCCCAATTTTTGGGGTGGCTCAAACTTTTATAAATAAAAAATTATGTATCTTAACCCCATTAAAATAGAAGAAATTAAGGAAACATTTTTTTGGATTCTTACATTTTCTTTGTTAACACTCATATTATTTATCCTTTTAACCCCTTTTGCATTTTATTTCTTTAAATTTTTGATAGTTAGAGTAATACACTTTTTAAAATATGAATCAGTAATCAAAAAGTGTTGAACAAAGTGCATTACAATATTTTTTATTTCTTTGTTAATTTTCATATTAAAATAGGTATATCAAGTTATCAACTTTTTTGAATCAAATTATATAATTCTAACTCTTATCTTTAAAGTTTATCAACTCATTACTTATAGAATTACGTTAATAATTCATATAATAATTGTTGATGTCTTTCAGTATCTAATTAATAAAATCTTACTTAAAAATAATAACTAAAAAAGTATTTGAAAAAAAAACATTTATATAAAAGATATTAAGTAGTAATTTACATCTAGAAATTTACAAAAGTAAATAAATACAAATAAAGTTTATTTAGATTTTAGGCCTCTAATAAAAATTTTACTTTAAACCTCGAATTATGTTTGAGTCACCCCTACTGAATCATATGAAATGCATTAATACATTCGTTTTAAAACGAGTAGAGATACTAATTTTAATTTAAAATATTAAAATTAAAAAGAATTATATAAAACAATCAAAATAAAAGAAAAAGCATTCCATCCCCATCTACCATTAAAGTCATAGATGAATTATTATTTTGCAAAAGTTAGGCAAATAGACTTGTGATTAGGCTCTAAACTACAGTCTACAAGGTACACTGCACATACACTATGTATGATCATTGCTTTCAATTAGTTACCATATATATATATATATATAAAAATCCTTTCTTGGGGATATTTTCATTTTGAAGAAATTTAAATGATATAAAAACCTCTCAGCCTTTTAAAGAAGGGAGGAAAATATTTTCTAAAAAATGTTAGTCTATTTTCTCATGTTTCAAAATCATATGAGACCTTTTCTCTCCCAGAAAAATAAGTTTCTTGAAAATTATTATTTATTTAGTAAAAAGTGAGAAAAATTAGATTTATCAAGTGACATTCCATACGAATTATCTGATAGTCATCATCCACCCAACAGTTCCGGAGCCACACGTACTCAAGGAACTTTCGTCGAAAAATTATATTGTATAGTTAGGTATTGGGGTGATTCGACAATGTTAAAAAAAATATTTGTCTTAAGCCCTCAAATTTAAGGGGCCTCACTTTTAATAATAATAGGTTATAAGTTATTATTTTTTAACAAATATTGGATACTATTTGTAGAAAAAAATAAACTTTTCATAAAAATGAAGGAATTATTAGAACAAATTTGACATATTTGAGTACTATATCTCATGAAAAATAATTTAAAATAAGAATGGTTATATTATTAATTGAAAATTAGAAGAAATCAATTATATAATTTTTATTAATAATTCATATTTAAAGCCCCGTTTGATTTTTGCCTTAAGCCACTAATATGCTTGAGCGGCTCCTAGTTAGGTAAAAATCATATTTTATATTTCATATTAACATTCCATAACTTCTTCGTAAATTTAGTTCTTTATATATTGACAGTCCTTAATAAAACTTCGGGCTCCGTCACTGTCACCCCACCCCCAACCCTAGCTCGCCACCCCACACTGCATAACTCATTATGTTAATCTTAATAATATTTGACTAGATTATATACAAATTCTTTTGAAATAATATTTTTTATTTATTTATTTACCAAATAATATCATAAAATAAGTAAGCACCCACTTATTTTTTCCAAAAAAAAATAAAAAATCCTTCAAACCAAACGCACCATATGTAAATAAATAGCACTTGCATTATTACACCATCTGGTGGGATTTGATTGCCTAACTTTGTAAGTATGTCAATATGTATTATATATATAGACGATAATGTACGTTCTTATTGGAAAATGTGAGTTCATTTTGAGACATAAAAAGGTATATACATACATTATTAACAAAAATTGTCATATTTTTCAAAATAGTGGTAGAAGAATTTTGCCAACACATAGACGATAGTGTATGTTCATATTATATAATGTTGTTAATTCCCTAACACACTTGACTTTTATTATGTTCTCAGGTGGGACAATGGTGGCAACAAGATCCTTCAAACTTGTTTTGTTACTACTTTGTTCATTATTGACCTTTTTATTAGCAAAGAGTGCACCTAATCAACAAAAGGACACATATAATTATGATGAATACTTTGTTGGGAAAACAATTGTTAAGAATGCTGTGTCTAAAGGAGCAGGTAAATTCTTTCACTTATACAACTCAAAGCCGATCGAGGTGAACTCAGAATTTTAAATTTATGACTGTTCTGAATTTTATAATTATAATTTCAACTGATAATCATACCCAGACTTCTAGCTCCACCTCTAACTCAAAGTCTAATCTATGTGCAAGAAATTCTACTTAGTGTAAGGTACAAGATAAAAATTATAAATAAAACAGAATTTCCAGGCTCATTGATTCTAGACAAATTATGAATCAGAAGATACAAAATTCTCCCTCCAAGCCGTGTATACGACTTTCGACACAATTCTACATGTATCTATGAGATCAAGTATGTAATTTTGTTTACTCGCTTTAAATTGAGTATTCCTTCCCCTCCCTTTCCTGATAGAATTGGACATTTTGTATTTTACATATCCAAATGATTGAATATACATGTATGACTTAATTTAGATTATAATTTTTTTTAATGAAAATTAACTTGATGTTCAATCAAACAATGTCACGTAAAATAAGACAGAAGGAAAACAATATCCTATTTTAAAAGTGTCTTCTAGTCTTGTAACCTCATTTAGATACAGTCTGCTTAGATGGAAGCCCACCAGCATACTACATGGATAGAGGATTTGGAGAAGGTGCTCAAAGCTGGATGATTCACCTCTCTGTAAGTTTCGGAGGATTATATTAATGATCGTTTATTTACTAACTCAGTCTATTTTAATAATATAATTCAAGCGGTTAAAATGAAAATTTGTCTAAGTTATATATAAATATTCTTTGTAATGTTAATATTTTTGGCTTACGTACCAAAATCAAACACTAGAAATGACATTTTTTGTCACACCCTATAATTTGTTGCATTTTTTGTTTATTATTATTAGGGAGGAGGATGGTGTAGAGATGTGAGAGACTGCCAAAATCGTTCAACTACTTCTTTTGGTTCTTCAAAATATATGGTTCCATTTAAATTTAGAGGTCACTTCAGCAACAATAAAATTGCTAATCCAGGTAATTATATAATCACTAACAACTTAAATTAATAGGTGTAAGTTCAATTCTCACTATCCAAAGATATTTTAATTTATATTTTGCAGAACTAATTATAACCTTTATGCAACGTAGATTTGTTCAACTGGAACAAAGTTATGGTTGCATATTGTGATGGAGGAGCATTCACTGGAGATGTTGAAACAGTTGATCCTGTATGTTATTATAAAACAATATAATATTATAATTTCATTCATATTTACCATTTTGTTGTAATGAAAAGGTTAATAACTTAATACTCAAACGCTTTCAGTCACATTTTCATGTTACAAAGGATAAGATTATTCTCTTTATCAAACATATGTTGATTCAATCAATGTGATTAATCAGAGAAGTACCAAAGAGCTTTTGGTAGACTACTTACATTTCTGAATTAGCATGCGACAAGTCCTTAGTATTAATATAAGTTTGTTAACCGCGTAAAGGTGCTATTATTATTATTATTCATTATTAGAGGTTATAAAAGCTTCAATATATGTACTTACTTTTTTTGTTAATATTAGGGTACCAATCTTCACTTTAGAGGTGCAAGAATTTTTTCTGCAGTGATGGAGGATTTGTTATCAAGAGGATTAAATGATGCCAAAAATGTATGTCAACTTACTTTATTTAATTATCATACAATTGTATAAATAACTGTATCACTCGAACTCTTCAAGAATATCAATTGGAGAGTCCAAGCAACAGAGTTTAAAAAATTTTGCGTTTAATTTTGTTGTACAATTAGGCTCTTCTTATTGGAAGTTCTGCTGGGGCATATCCAGCAATGTTATATTGTGATCGCTTCAGCAAATTATTGCCTAATACTCCGCGATTAAAATGCTTGACCGATAGTGGCTATTTCATCGATGTGTAAGACATTTTTATCGTGTTACATGATCAATTTTTGAATCTGATTCATATGTTGTAAGAATCACATTATACAATTTTGTTCTGTTTTTTTTCAGCAACAAGAATCTTCAAAAGGGAAAAGGCTTCGAATCAATCTACAAAGAACTTGTTACTTTACATGTACATAATCTCCTTTCGTATTTCTTCTTGTTTCATTTTATATTACTTAAAGAGATCATTCTCGTGACTAGAGGTTTCAAATGAACGAATCAAACAAATAAATTGATGAGTATATGCAGGGGTCTGCCAAAGCACTACCAAAATCCTGCACTTCAAGAATGAAGCCAGAATTGGTACAAATTGTTACTAGATTAATTTTTATTTCTTGTAGATTAAAGTTGATATTATTACTGAAAATTATCGCGATGCATTTTTTGCAGTGTTTCTTCCCACAAAACGTGCAACAATATATCAAAACGCCACTTTATACAATCATGTCACCATTCGATATAGTTCAGGTAATTATACTTGTCAAGTTTTATTTCTCGAGGGTTAAACTAAACGAATTTTGACTAATAAGTTGTATTGTAGGTTGGTACTTCATTAGGTGATTATTACAATGCCATAAAACAGAATAATTGCTCTGCTAATCAAAAGAAAAACCTTAGAGGTTAGATTACAAATTATTATTATTTTTTTCCCAATGATGTAATTTTCTAATTATTTGAGTTATTTTATTTCAGAACTTAGATTGGAGTTGTTAAGTAAATTGCCCAATGCAAGTGACACAAAATCAAGAGGAGCTTTTATTGACTCTCAGTTTCATCATACTAGACTTCAGAGTTACTGGAATCCACAGAATGTCAGTGTGGTGAATAATGTGGTATGACGTTATTTAGTCTGCCGTCTCAAAAAGGATGTCAAATTTTTCAAAAAAATAATTTAACTTTCAAACGCATTTTTTTTTCTTTCATAAACTTTGTGTGTGCCACATGACGCTTATTAATTAAGGTTTTTATGCAGACAATGATAAAGGCATTTGGAGATTGGTACTTTGACAGGCAGTATTACTATCTCATAGACAAGCATGACTTGCCAATCCCATAAAATGATATGTAATATATTAAAAAGCATCTGTTAATTATTCAAGTACTTGATATACATATGTATTTTGCAGCAAGTTTCTAATATATATCATACATATGGGCGTTGATGTTGAAGGGCATCTAATTTTCTCTGTATCGTTCCAATTTTATTGATGACATCGAAGTGTGATGCCTAGTAAGCACGAAAACATAACTTTCATAGATAACAAAGTGTTCTTACAATACGTACATACAATACTACTTGGAGTGGTCTTCCTCTATTTGAATACTTTTCAGTCTCTCAGAAGCTAAAACAAACTTGGTATCATAAGAGTCCGTTTCTTTGTTAAGTGCACATTGGACATGAAGGACTTCATCGAGGTCGAAATTGTAGTACATGAAGCTCTCTTTTGAGTTGAACTCGTTGGAACAGATGTTGCATTTGATAACTGCCATCTCACCATCGTATGGATACGAATAGAGAAGTTTATAAGAAACTTTCTTGTTTGTGCCAAGGGTAAATGTCATGGGAGCACCAGCGCAGGAACGATGGAGACTGAATTTACAAGTAAAGCAACAGTATGTTGCACCGTTTTCATGACCACAAGCTCTGCATTTGGACTTTGGCTGATCGTTATACGTAGCAAGTATAAGGGGGTGATTTGGGTGAAAATGATGTTGTATCCTTCGGGGAAGAGGGAAACAACTCTCGTCGATGAAGTAATTGCATAGCTGGCAAATGTAACCGGATAAATCCTGATTCGAACATATGCAGCAACTCCTGATTGGCGTCTCATTCGTTTGTTTGATTGCTTTCAACGGATGGCGGTGGCTGAAGTGTATAACTTCCCCTAGCTTTTCGAGTTTCTGTT
Organism: Solanum lycopersicum; assembly: GCF_036512215.1. Lineage (NCBI taxonomy): Eukaryota > Viridiplantae > Streptophyta > Magnoliopsida > Solanales > Solanaceae > Solanum > Solanum lycopersicum. Next base: position 4,980,721 of record NC_090807.1, on the reverse strand, counting down.
GTTGGTCAGGTAAGCTTTTTCGGAGGAGCAACGATTTCTGTACTTCAGATAGGAAACTTTGATCTCCTATAACTCCAAGTTCTTCTTCAGCAGCACACTCGAAATGACAGATGTAATCAAACTCGCGATTATAGAAAAGCCAAGCGGATTGTCTATTCATAACTTGGTTACAAATAGAACATAAGACGGCTGCCCCTTCACTTTTTAACGGAAAGGAAGTAAAGAGATCGAGAGGGTATTTTACCTTACGGATCAATCTCGTCATCACAGAAGCACATTCAAGATGAAGATCAAATTTACACAAATCACAATGATAGTAAAATGAAAACAATGAGCTGTCATAACCACATGCCACACAACAGAATTCAGTTTCCACTTTCGAATGCCAAAGAGCGATTGAAGGAATGGGAAGAAGGGTGAGTGAGTGCATAGGATGAAAATCATGTCGAATTCTTTTAGGAATGTTAGAGCATACCTCATGGAGAAAGTAACGACAACAATCACAACCATAAGCTACCCCGGATATTGTAATAGCACACATATTGCATCTTATAACTTCTGTTCCTTTAAGATGAAATCTTAGCAGAGGATGTCTGTGGCTGAAGTGCAACAGATCACCATCACGAACACGAGGAGGCGTTTTTGACACACAACTTTCCTCTTCCTTTGCAATCAATTTAGAACAGCTTGTTGTTTCTCTTTGTATCTTTTTGTGCCTCTGCCTAAATCTGTACAGAACAGCTTGTTGGCCTTTTGCTTCATCCAACTGATCTTCAGCATCTGATTTTTCGTTCGTAACGATTTCTGTCTCTCTCTTTTTGGGCTGAGACATGTTCTGAGGATGGTGAATTAGCAATTGAAGAAGAAATTTGAGCAGACAATAAACCAGAACAATAGTTGGTAGCAATATAGAAAGGCCTAGTAAATAACTGAATTCCAAATTGTTATCATCAAATTGTAAACATAGCATCTTCTTGTCGTCCGGCATCAATTGATAATACTACTTGATTATTGTTCTTCAAAAATTGATCATAATCTTTGAAATAGCATAGGACAAGTGAAATTATTGAAAAAGCAAAAAGCTAAAGAAGCCAATAAGTCAAAAGTGAAAAAGGCAAAAAAGTAGAGAAAACAAAGAAAGATAATTATTCTATAGTAACTTGCCTTTTGCAAAGAAAAGAAGCTGTTGAACTTTGTTTAGAAAGGATGTCCATTTCAAATCCTACTATTCAATTTTGTTTTGAAAATGACCAGTTTTAACCTTTCTTCACTTATCTTTCAATAATTCACCGGCTAAAATGATAAAGTATTTTAGATGAGACCTTGAGTTTTAGAGTAAGCTTCTAAAACAGTAATACATGTTTGTGATTTTATCTAACAACAATGAATTTTAACTTTAATAGTGTACAAATAGACACTTTTAGTACCCCTAAAGTGGTATATTTTTATGGCTACTCATGAGCATTATTATATTATTTTGGGAATAATATTAAGCATCGAGTTAGATAAGGGTTAAATAATTCAAACCTCATAACTACACCGCCAACATAGGATATGTTGGTTCTTTTGAACATTTTGATATTTGTTTATTATTATTAAAATTCTCACATGATTTTGTCATTGGCTGAATAGCTATTCTGCCACAATTAACATGGAATAGAGGACATGCACTTGTGCCTAATTTCTTAGTGGTCAATTAATGACCATAGGTATTATGCACTTTGCTTTCTGTTGAATGATGCGGTGAACGTTAGGATAGTCAAAGTGTAACACTTGGTGCATTTATTGTCCTCCCCTTTATTTCATTCTTTCGTTCCTCCATTATACTTCGTAACTCCTAAGGTCATTATTTTCATTATTTACTATTCCATTATCTTTTTATTCATTGCTAGGAGGATTTCTTGTAATATAAATAGGAGTGGTCTTCATTTGGTGTTAGACACAACACACACGAAAAAAATATATAGTGAAAGAGTTAATTAAAAAAAAGTTCTAATTAGTTGAAGGGAGGTGTTCTTATTGTGGAACTTAGAACTAAACTCTTGTCTAGAGTTGTTGACTTATACTTTATGAAGGTTGTTATATCCTGGAGTGGACAAGTCAGAGATGACTATTGCTGGACCGGTGAAAACATTTGTTGCAGTGAGCTTGAATCTCCTTAAAGAGAGCGAGATATCCGCGCCTCAGCCTGAAGAGATTTATTTCTTCCTATTATTTTCAATTGTAATCTTGTACTATTGTAATATTCTAATTTTTTTACTAATAATTTTAAGGAGATTCAATATGGCTACTATTGAAAAAGATCGCGGATGTCAAAATGGGAGAACTTAACAAGTCATTCGGTTCAATGGTAATCATTTTAAGAGATGGAAAGGTAAAATATTTTTCTACTTAAGAAATCTTAATGTTTCTTATGTGTTAACTGAGAAGAATCTTAATAAAGTAGACATCACCTCTATGAATGATGATGAAACTATTTCTCATCTATAGAAAATGGAAAAGTACGATGGTGATTCTTATAAGTGTTAGTATTATATTCTTTATTGTCTATATGATAATCTTTATAATTATTATGATAGAACTTATTGTATGGAAAGAAATTTGAAAAGCATTGTAGAGTAAGTATGATACCTAAGAGGCTGAAGCAGAAAAAATATGTGACTAGTAGATTTTTTCATTTCCAAATGGTGAACAATAAATCGATGGTAGACCAAGCTCAAGACTTTATCATGATTGTTGGAGAGCTTAGGTCCGAAGAGGTTAAAATTGGAGACAACTTTATTGTTGGTGGCATACTAGATAAACTTCCACCTTCTTGGAAGGAATTTCAAAAAATTATGCGCCACAAACAAAAGAAAAAGGAAACCTCTCTCGAAACCTTGATAATGAAAATCCGCATGGAGGAAGAAGCAAGGGGCCAAGATGCACTTTTACAAACATAAGAGATGTTTGGTAAATTTACTTACTTCGAATAATGCTACTCCTGAAACTCATAAAAATAATTCTTTAAAGTCTAAGAAGAAAAAATTCAAGAAAAATAATGGTAGACCTCCCAAGAAAAATAATGGTAAAAATAACCAAGCACAAAATCAACAAGTTCAAGAAAAGGGACCATGTTTTGTTTGTGGCAAGAGTGGACATATTGCTCAATTTTGCAGATTCCGAAAACATGGTCCTAACCCTCAGGAAAAAAAACCGAAGAACCTTTTGTGTAGGTGATTACCGACCTAAACATGATTGAGAATGTTGATGGATGGTGGGCTGATTCTGATGCAAACGATCATGTTTGTCATGACAAAGACTGGGTTTAGAAATATACCTATTTTAAGGAGTCCAAAACCATCATACTTGGTAATACTCACACTATTCAAGTGCTTGAAAAGGGAGATGTCGAATTGTGATTTACTTTTGGAAGGGTAGTAACTTTAAAAGATTTATTTTATATTGTTTCTATGAAAAAAAATTGATTTATAGTTTTCTTATTTATAAAGTAGACTCTAAATATATCATTGAATCTGATCAATATGTAATAGTGAAAAAGGGTATTTTCGTGGGGAAGGGGTATGCATGTGATGAGATGTCAAATTGAATGTTGAAATGAATAAAGTTTCTACTTCTATTTATATGCTTTTTTTCTCAATTTTTGGCATGCTCGTTTGTGTTATATTAATGATCGTTATGTTGGAATCATGAGTAGTTTAGGATTAATATCAATGGTTAAAAAGAATTTTGAAAAATGTAATGGTTGTAGTAAAGCTAAAATCACTAAAAAGGTCTCATTTTCAAGTTGAAAGAAAAACTAATTTCTTAGAATTAGTTCATACTGATATTTGTGAACTTGGTGGAATTCTAACTCGTGGAGGTAATAGATATTTTCTCACTTTCTTTGATGATTTATCTAACTTTACATATGTTTACTTGATGAAAAATAAAAGTGATGCTTTTGAAATTTCAAAACTTATTTTCATGAGGTTGAAAATCAGTTTTGGAAGAAAATTAAAAAGAATTAGTAGTGATAGAGGTGTGAATGAATAAAGTGAGTTTAATTCTTTTGTTAGATTTATGAAACTACTCCTCCTTACTCTCCTTCACTTAATGGGGTAGCGAAAAGAAAAAATAGAACTTTTGTTGATTCATTGCGATAACACCATTGCAATTGGTAGAGTTCAAAATCGTTATTACAACGGTAAATCCAGACCTATAAGGAGGAAACACAGTAATATAATATCGTACTTGACAAATGATACCATTTATATTGATTATGTCAAATCTTGTGATAATCTTGCAAATCCTCTTACTAAGGCCTTAACAAGAGAAAAGGTCTGGAGCACATCGAGAGGGATAAGAATGAAGCCTACAAATCCTTGAATCATATATGAGGAAACCCAACCAGGAGACTAGAGATCCTATAACCAGGTTCAAAAGGAAACACTAATTATATGATGACTTATTGTGAAAAATGCACTATCTTTTTATTTTTCTCCCTATGATGTGAGTGCATTGTTTCTTATAATTTGTGAAAGTTAAATTGATAAAACTCTTAATGAATATTTGTAGCTTGTATGGGTGGAGTGTTAAGCTTACAGGAACACTCTCAACAGATTTCACCTATGTGATATGTGGAAGTAGGTCGCTTCCTATGAGAATTGAACTTATTCTTAAAGTCACTCATGAAACCGGGATAACACATGACCATAACGTGGTTGCTTGAAAGATCATTTCAACACCTTGATTATTATATGTGAGCAGTGTTATCTTATTTCCTTTAATCATAGTTCAAGTCTGAGACCATTACTACTCTGAAGTAAAAGTTACTGTTTCACTAAGTGGAGCTTCAATGCAGAACACACCTTCATCATGCATAGTAATCTTCCTTCAGCTGATGAACTCTCTTTTCTAATATTAAAATGAGTAGGGAATTGTTGATTCTTTTGAGCATTTTAATATTTATTTATTATTATTAAAATTGTCTCACATAATTTTGTCATTGGCTAAATAGCCATTCTGCCACAATTTACATGGAATAAAGGACATGTACTTGTGCCTAATTACTTAGTGGTCAATTAATGACCATAGGTATTATGCACTTTGCTTTCTGCTGAGTGTTGCAGTGAACGTTAGGATAGTCAAAGTGTAACACTTGGTGCATTTGTTGTCCTTATCTTTATTTCATTCTTTTATTCTTCCATTATACCTTGTAACCTATGTAACTTTTAAGGTTATTATCTTCACTATTTATTATCTATTGTCTTCCTATTCATTGCTAGGAAGACTTCTTGTAGTATAAATAGTGGATGTCTTCATTTGGTTTAGACACAACACACACACAAAATATACATAGTGAAAGAGTTAGTCAAAAAGAGAGTTCTAATTAGTTGAAGGGAGGTGTTCTTTTTTTATGGTGCTTTGAACTCAACTCTTGTTTTGAGTTGTTGAGTTAAACTTTGTGAAGGATGTTGTATCCTGGAGGGGAAAAGTCAGAGAGTAAAACTGCTGGACCGGTGAAAACATTTGTTGTAGTGAGCTTGAATCTCCTTAAAGATAACGAGATATCCGCGCCTCAACCTGAATAGATTTATTTCTTCATTTTATTTTCAAATGTAATCTTGTACAATTGTTATATTTTATGTTTTCACTAGCAGTATAGGACCATGCCATTCGTTGAGGAGGCTCTTCAGAAAAAAGTCCTTGATAAGGGCTCAAAGATTGAATCCATTAGTTTAATTTGTCTTTTACCCTGGCAAGGTATAAGATGACTCTAGCAACATGACAACCCATTGTAGCATCATGATGCTCAAAGTGATGAATATCAGTTACAGATCAGCAAGAAAAATAAAGTTAGTATATTATTTTCAGTATTTGCAGTTATAGTATATATTCAATTGTAAAGTTTTGATGTTAAATTGTACCTGCATAATTACTATTCAGTTGATCTTGTGTTAGTCAATATTCAGATTTACTCATATCAGCTCACTGTGCTATGTTTTAGACAGTTCTTTTACTCAACTATTAAACATATAGTACATTTCATGTGCAAATGTCATTCAGCCCTGCATCATTTAATGATGTTGTCATCATCATTTTATGATACATTTCAAGGTATTCATGACAATAGACACATCATTGAGACTATTTTCATCCAACTTTGGTGAGACCTTCTTACTTTCGGAGAGCTACAATTTATATTGAGTATTATAATTAGTTGGTATATATATATATATATATATATATATATATATATATATATACACACACACACACACACTAGCGTGAGGTCTTCTCCTATCTGAGTCAAATTGGTCTATCACTTGTTTGAGTTCTACTCTTTCTTCTTTCAGTTGGGTTGCCATATTTGTATGACTATCACACAGAGACCCTTGAAACCTTAGAAATTGAGCTTGTTCCCATTACATGATTTGCTCACCATCTCTGCTCTTCATAATTTTTTTCTTGTAAGGATTGACTATATTGTCACGGATTTTTCAATTCGGACAATACTCCATGCGACACTTGACAGTTTGCTCACGATTCTTTCACGATCTCGCAAACTCAAGTAAGCCTTTCACTACTCGGATCTCTAAGAGAAATAAGAAAGAGATACAAAGGCAGATTTGGAAGAATGGACTAGTATCTTATTAGTCAATTGAATTGTTGGATGCCTTTACAAATACAATGACCCTACTATTTATACTACTCTAATGACTAAGAGTAATTAAATACAACTATACAAGTCCCTATGTTCATGCACTCAAGGCATGACTACATTCTAAGAATGTCTAAGTCTTCCAAAAAGGACTACTAGCCTTGACTAGTCTGCCCCCACGTCCTAGAGGCCTTGAACAAGCCTCACCAAGGCTTGAAACTGCTACCTCTCCACCTGCTGTAACAGCTGAAACGACTGAAACTGTCGAAACTGCTGTAACGATTGCCCCTCCAACTGTTGCCTGCTTGGGCGCCTGGACCTTGGTCTGCTGACCGGTTTGGGATGCCTGCCCCCTTGCGCCTGCTGCTGGCTGCCTAGGCAGGTCGCGATCTGCCTGGGTATCTGGCGGGTCGTGACAAACTCCCCCACCTGATGATGCGATGACCGCGTCGCATTGCGTCCGTATCGGTGTTGAGTTCTGTCGGGCGACCATCAACTCGTGTACTCGATCGATTCCTTCGAGCAGCCTCTTCATCGATATCCCGACCTTTCTTGACCCGATCTTCCGAACATCTTCCTTCAACGGAGGCAAGTGCTCCGGCGGCTTCTTCATCACGTCAGCGTCACTACTCGGAACCCTCTTCCTGCGCGGTGGCAAGGACTTCCCAGCACCATTGTCTTCTCTCGAACTTGCAATGGTTGCTGCCGGTGATAACCTTCTTCTCACGTCGACCCTCTCGAGCTTCATGGCTGTCAGTCTAGCCTGTCCCTCCGTTGTCTGTGCCTTCACCATGGGAATTGCATATTCCCTGCCTTTCTCCATGATTGTCAATTTTTGGAGATGAGGATCGATTACTGCATGGCACTGCTGGAAGAACTTCTGCCCAAGAATAACATCAAACATGTTGATGGGGGCGATGATGAATTTGGTTTTCCCTTGCCAATCGCCTACCATGATGTTCACCCCGTGCGCAACTCCAACTATAGGAGTAGGTGATGCGTTGACAGTCCTGATTTGGGCGTTGCTTGAAGTATATCGCAACCCCAACCTCGTTGCTGTCGTCTTGGTCATAACATTGACCTCCGCACCGGTGTCGACCAACGCACGAGCAATCTTCCCATTGACCGTGATGTCGACCGTTTGAGCCCATGCCAAAGACTTTGCAAGTCCCTTGTCAGCATGCTTCGGCTCCGCTTGCCTTGGCTCAACTTGCCTTGGCCTCGTCGATGATTGTTCAATCGCAGCTCCGCATAGGCTTACCACGCCCAACTGCTTAGTCTCCCCGACTTCCTCTTGGGCCTTCTCTTCCTTCCGCTCACGAAGGATAGCACCAAGACTTTTCAGTTCAGGGCATCTTTTGTAACCATGCGGCCCTTTGCATATGAAGCAACCATCCTTGGAATCCCTTACCATGTTGCCACGATCTCCGGGCTTCTTGCCGCTGGACTCGTAGGTGTCACGCCTTTTGGGTTGTGGCATTTGCTCCTCGCCTTCGCCACTGTCTTCCCCACTATCATCATGACTGCCTACCTCATCGTCCTCATCGGCACTGAAAGACTTCTCTTGCCTGAAGTCTGTGAAGGCTTCAGCCTGCGTAATGGTGTCATCTATAGTCCTGCCTTGCCGCCGTTCCAACTCCGTTTTGGCCCAATTTTGCAGCCCATCCATGAAGTAGAACAATGCGTCGTCGTCCATGAGGTTGGGAATCTGAAATGTAAGGGTGGTAAACTCTCGCACATACGCGCGTATGTTGCCCTTTTGTCTCAACTCCCGCATCTTGCGCTTTGCCTCATAGACAACGTTGCTAGGGAGGAACGCCTTCTTGAACTCCATACGGAACTGCTCCCATGTGTTCAACGTGCATGTCCCCTTTGCGATGTCAGACTCTTTACGCTTCCACCATAGCATGGCCAACTCTGAAAGATACAACACAACAGTGTTGATCTTGTTCACATCACTATGAACCCGCATACACTTGAAATAATTTTCCAAGTGCCAAAGGAAATTATCCACCGCTTGCGCGTCACGGACGCCTTTGAAGACTGGTGGCTTGGGCGCCTCAACTCTGGCTTCCCTTTCCCAGTCACGTGATGAGGATCCACCAACATCTCTATCCTCCTTGAGTGCTGCCACTTCGGCCTTAAGCGACTCAACTGCGCCAAATGCTCCCCTAAGCCTAAACTCTAAGGAAGTAATGGCCTCCTTTGTCTCGTACTCGGCTCACTGGCGTGCCTCCAACTCCTTTCGGACTCTCTCAACTTCCTCAAGGGAGTACTCTTCAAGAGTTTTGAGATTTCTGTCCGTTCTGTTCAAGCGCTAGCCTATGATCTCAACGGCTTGCCTCGCCATTTCGACCCTTGCAATCCACTCCGGTCCGACAGTAACGTCCACGGACTCCTCGCCGGTGTCTTCGTCACTCCATTGATAATCTGGGGAGGGAGAGATGTTTGCCCTTCGCTTGGTGTAGGAACACTTGGTGGGGGAACACTTGGTGGAAGACCGGGCAGATTGGGTTCATTACCCGTCTGCTGCTTCTTCACTTTCTTGTTCTTCTTGCCACCATCAGTACGAACGTTGGGGGTGCTGCTAGAGCCGTCTCCTTTGTTCGTCATTCTCTTACGATGAACCTGCTCTGATACCAATTGTCACGGACATTTCAATTCAGACAATACTCCGTGCGGCACTTGATTGTTTGCTCACGATTCTTTCACGATCTCGCAAACTCAAGTAAGCCTTTCACTACTCGGATCTCTAAGAGAAATAAGAAAGAGATACAAAGGCAGATTTGGAAGAATGGACTAGTATCTTATTAGTCAATTGAATTGTTGGATGCCTTTACAAATACAATGACCCTACTATTTATACTACTCTAATGACTAAGAGTAATTAAATACAACTATACAAGTCCCTATGTTCATGCACTCAAGGCATGACTACATTCTAAGAATGTCTAAGTCTTCCAAAAAGGACTACTAGCCTTGACTAGTCTTCCCCCACGTCCTAGAGGGCCTTGAACAACCCTCGCAAAGGCTTGAAACTGCTGCCTCTCCACCTACTGTAACAGCTAAAGCGGCTGAAACTGCGAAACTGCTGTAACGGCTGCCCCTCCAACTGCTGCCTGCTTGGGCGCCTGCACCTTGGTCTGCTGACCGATTTGGCTGCCTTCCCCCTTGCGCCTGCTGCTGGCTGCCTAGGCAGGTCGCGATCTGCCTGGGTATCTGGCGGGTCGTGACAATATTCTTCTAATTGAGTCTTAGATAGACATGTAACGAGTAGATTATTAGTGTAAACCTTAGCTTACATTTTTGTGAGTCTTGAATGACTTATTTTCATGGCTTACCTTATTTCTTCTTGTTGCTTTAGTAGTTTCTTTAATAAATCAATAATGTGAGCCTCTTGTTCCACATTCTCCACTTCATTACTCCTGCCAACATTACAAATAACAGAAGAAACACAATAAGGGCTCAGAAAGAGTTACAACAACTATTTTAATGTTAATCTTGACCATCACATATATGATACACATTCCATTCAAAAGATAAGGTAGGTGTGAACAACTCTTTTTTGAATAGTATGACATTTTGACATTCAAGTGGGATACTCCACTACACTAACAAGGATATTTATAATCTAAACAATATCTATCCCAAGTTATGATATCAAAAACAGTATCAAAATATTGAAATAATAAAAAATATTTATACAAAACAATATAAAATGTATAAAAGCACTTGTAAAATAAAAAGTAAAACTTAGAAATTAGAAATTTGTTTATTTTCAAGTCCTGGGAAATGGCGCTAAAATCTTATTACGTCCAAATGCATACACAAGTATACGTGATCGTAAAAGCAATATAGTAGCTCTTCTTAGGAGTTGGATGTCGAACCCACATGGATAAGATTGCTTAGCAAATAACTAACTCAAGTTAAATTATCAAGTGAGATCGTAATCAAAAGAAAGTTCATGGGTTGTAACTTCTAACATAATGTAAATCAAAAGGAGAATTCTAAGGTCAGGCTTACTTCATAACCATGTATAACACTAATTTCTTCATTGATTAAGTTATACATCCTATTTGTTGATTCACAGGATTGATATTATCATCACGTTCTCACGCGCCTCTACCACTCTACAATAATTGGACATATAACTACATTGTTGAGCGGTGATAGGTCAACCAATTTTGATTCATTAAGCTATCTACCCATATTTCAACCAACAGAGGTGATCTAGGTATATGACCCTTTGGTTATTATTGATTTAAAAAAAGGTATATCCCTATCCTAGGCGCGAATCTCTCTCTAATTCTAGTTAGAAATTAGAACTCACCCCTTATGCTTTTTGTTCTAAACTAAGACTCCATCTCCTGAATTCACAAAAAGTTTATAGATTTACTCTAATGATAGCTAAACATTAAAATAGTAAGAGCAACCAATAATGCTAAACTACAATAAACAACTAAAAATAATGTTATACCAGTGTGTGTGTTTATTTTTATGTTTTTTTGGTAAATAGAAGATTTATTACCAAGTAGGATTTACAATGCAGAAAACAAACAAGATGGACAGTCCCCAGACTTGTATCGGTTGTCTAACTTCTCTATCTTAACTCCCACATCCCTCTCCATGAGTTGCAACATGATCCAACTAATTAAGTACTTTACTCTAACTAGTGGTGACAAATAGTCTGGCTGGATCAAATATGGGCGAGTTGAAAATGGGGAGGTTTTAACCAAACTAAGTCATTATACAAAGTCATTCACTAAAATAATATATTTTTTAAAAATTTTATAAAATTAGTATAAAAGTATTCCACAGTAACGTTTTAGAATATATATTTTTTTAAAAGTTGATGGCGTCAGATTGATATACGTTACTCACAATAATGTTTTACTCCTAAAACGTTACTCACAGTAACATTTTAGGAGTAAAACGTTATTCAAAATAACGTTTTAAAAGTAAAACGTTACTTACAGTTACGTATATCAACCTAATGCTGTTAGTTTTTAAAAAATAAAATATACCCTAAAACGTTATCGTGAAATACGTTTATACTAGTTTTGTAAAATTTTAGAAAAATGTATTACTTTGATAAATTGTTTTATATAATGACTTATTTTGGTTAAAAATTCGAAAATGGGTAAATATAAAATGGGTAATAATTCAATCGATCCATATTTGATATGGGCAAAAATTAATTGGGTAAGAAATGGGTTGGGTAAAATATTGTTTTACTCATATTTTCATGAATAAATAGTGTTTTACTTAAGAATTTAATATGAAGAAGATATTTTAGTGTTTTCACATGGAAAAATGTTGACATGCTTCATTTAGTTTTATTGTATTAGGAACAAAAATCCTACAACTTTTCAATATAAAATAATTCTATGTAATAACAAGATGAAAATACTTTTAATTTCATAGTAAATGAATATTTGCATTTTATGACTAAAAGATATGCACTTTAAGCAATGTCAATACTAATACATGATTTGCTTATTTACACTATTATTGATTATCAAATATAAAATTAAATAAATAAATAAAATGTAATTATAATTAACAAAAGAAATATACAATTGAATTATATATTTTTGAATGGTCAAAGACTTCAACTTTTCAGTTATAGAGAAGAAAGTTAGTTCTACAAAATAACATAAAAGGAAGAGAAGTTACACTATTTTTAGTGATATCATGAATTTTGAGTGAATAGAAGTTGGAAGCTTAACTCATTTGACTAATTCATATTTTACCCATATTTTTATGGGTCAAATATGTGTATCAATTCATATTTGACCCATACGAAAATCACTCATCCAACACATTAAAATATGGATTGGTTGGACGGATCACCAAAATATGAGCTAATTTTGCCAGCACTACTCTACACAGGTTAAGAATTCAGGATTTGTAATACTTGATTTAGCATTTTCCTTTGTCTTCCTCTTACATTTACCTCTTGACAACCTGCTTGACCAACATTATAGATGTTCTGGTTGTTTGCTGGAAAATTCGTTGGTTTCTCTATTGCCACACGACATGGAAACTTGCAGCCATTGCCATCCTATAAACCTCAACTCTTGCTTGCTTGCCTTTACGATGGGTGTTTACCAACGTACATTCTCATCCCATCCTCAAGCCTCTCTTTCAAGGACCTTTTGCAAAACTTGAGCTGCGAACACACATCGAAAGAACAAGTGGTTGTGGCTTTCCTTGCATAGAGCACGGTATATCTTGTACACATCCCCATGTGGCTGATCTATCCCTTGAGGCCTTGTGAGTAGCCTCTTTTGAAGTGCTAAGTATAATATGAAAATCCACTTTTGACGGGCAACATTATTACGAATTAATCTTCTCAAGTCTACCTTATGGTACTCTCCTCTAAGAGATTTATACAATTGTTGGATAGAGAATTTGTCAGTCTGCTTGATATATTCCTCATTCCAACAAATAATCTCAAGCTCTTTGTACATTTGGAGTATTTTCCTCACCCATAATCTGTCTTTCTTTGTACTTAAATTCCACAGTAGCTTATTTATTGTAGCCTTGCTTCATGTATGAGTATGTAGTCCCCTGCAGTTTTAGGATATGCAACAATGCCTTTCTTGATGCATCCACCCCTCTTGTCTATAAGAAAGTTCTGCATAGTGTTTCAATACATTTGATCACTTTTTAGGATTATAAACACTTGACACTTGGATGGAAAACATCATACTCTTAATCAACTAAGCCCTTCTTACATAATAGAGAAATATGGATGTCCAATTCTGAACTTTATTCACTATTTTATATATATCAATAGTTGGTATTGTAAGATTTGATACTCTCTTAGTACTCAGGGTAAAACCTAAGTACTTAAAAAGTAGGAACCCGTGTGAGAAATCCAATTCTTGTAGGGTTTCTGCTTGTAAAGCTGTTGACACCCCTCCAAAATAAATAGAACTCTTATTAGAATTCTTAAAAGATACCACTTAATTGAGCCAGTGTCAACTCAAGAGTAGGTGATACTTTAGTTGTATAATCTGCAATCTATCATATTTTGGGTAAAAATGAAAATCAATTTCTTGCTGCAGATTCTTTGGCAATCTTGCAAAGTACTCCATGAAGAACACAAACAAGTAAGGGAATATTGGGTCCTTTGTTTCAAACCCTTCATGCAAACAATATACTGCTATAAAGGAAAACTTGCAATTTAGAGATTTGATTCTCACATCCGAGTGGATCTATTTTTCATCAATTTCCACTAGTTCACACCCCATGAATGAAGGATCCCATATGATCCAGATTCTTCCCTTAATTATTGCAACTATAGTTATCTATTTTAACCCACCTTGGTGTAATTATTTTCAGTACTCTGGCTGCTTGATGTTCTTTCACCTTATGTTCAAGTAATGCTAAGAAAATAACATTATGTGTACTAATAAACCGTTTAAATTCCTTCTGCTTATGAACTTCATTCATACCCCTAATGTTCCATGCTACTAGTTTCATAATTAAGTATTTAGAATAGTATCCCTTCCGGACCCGAGCTAACCCCGAGACGCGGACACGGGACCTAGGATCACAAGTGACCCCAAGCTAACCCTACTGGCATGGCATGAGCATACTAAGAATAATAATAACTGAGCGGAAGCTAATCATAAGTAAATCAGAAATGATGGGGAATACTAATATAAAAACAACTAAATATATGAAATCTAAGAGTTTAACACAATAGAAATATCAAACTCAAATACTACGTTAAATCTAACTATGTATGAAATAAGTCTCTATACTGATTAGAAATGTTGGGACATGCCGCAACTGGATCTAGGAAAACTAAAACTAAAGACTAAAAGCGATAGAGATAAACATGTCACTATTCCTCAGAGAATGAGGACTCACCACTAATGCTGCTGAACTGAAGATCGAGAACTGATCTATGCATGATTCGACTGCGGAGTATGCGTCAATACTTAGAAGGTAATAAGAACGTAGGATAGAATAAAGCCGAAATAAACATATAACCGACCAAGTGGTAAATTTAGAGCATAATCTGAACATAATATAGATACTAAATACTGACCTAACTAAATGTAGTGACCAATTTATAACATGCTGAAACTGAATACTGACTAAACTGAAATATGGTCAATAAAATGTAGTCTAACTGAACTATAGGAACTAATAATAACCGATAATAAAATCACATGAGCTAAATGTGGAGTCCGATGTGTATGCCCCATCGAGAGGACTCAATATATACTACCATAAGTATAGAGACATGCTGGCGTGATCACTAAAATGATGTCCACAGAGGGGACTTACAACCTATGTTGCTTGTAATTCTAGGACTACTTGGGTGTAACGATCCAAAAAAAATAAAATTGAATAAATAGGTACTTAAGGTGATTTAATTATTAATTAAAAATCTAAAATTTTAAGGGCATAATGGTCCTTTCATGTATTAATTAAAATAAATCAGATTTGTATTAATCTAATTTAAATCCTATTTGACTAAGTCTTGAATTTAGTCTTCTAATCCCAATAACATTCTATCTCTCTCTCACGTTCTCCATATCTCTATCTCACGTTAGTTTCTACCAAAAATAATTTCAAGAACTGAAAATACATCAAGAGTTATTCACACTTGAAGAACTCACAAGAATTTTTAAGTAAAACACAAAGTAATCAAAACGTCAAGGCTAAGAGAGGTTCGTCGAGTGAGGTGTACGTTGAAGTAAATTAGGAGTGGTTTGGAGGAGTTTCCGCGCATCAAAATCAGCATTTGAACATCGATTAAGGTATGAGTTCTCTTCTCTCTTGGTCCCTTTCCCAAGAGACCCCTTAAGGTTCAGAATATTCATTTCGAAAACTAGGATTGTTCCCCGTTGCATGTCCCTGTCACTAGCTCCCATTGAATCATATGTTGGTTATGTTTGCTTGTAGAAAACTAGGGATAGAACTTGTTTTCATGATGATTATGTGTTTATATGTATGTTTTGAATTATGTGACTTATGCTGATGTTTCCGAAAATGTAACTACGTGTGTATGTGTTTGTTGTCGTGGCTTTTGTTCATGGTTTAGGATTTGAAATAGCATGATAGTTCTTTATATTTCATGTACACATGTTGATGTAAATGTGATTTTCATATGAGTTGAAATGTGGCTGATTTGAGGGATAATGTCTTGGCTAAACGAATACATGAAGACACCTAAAACGTTCTAAATACACTACGAAATTCCCCTAAGAACTAAGGTATAACTTGATGAAAGGATGCTGAAAAAATTAAACGAAAATTTCTAGCCTCTATTGATGAATTTCGGTTAGCAAGGAGGGTTCAAAATGTTGAAAAAAAAATAATTAAAAAAAGTGAGGTCATGGAGGATTGAACCCGTGACCTCACAATGTTAAAAACCAAGAAAATAAAGAAGTACAAAATAAAATATGGAGAGTGGGGATTGAACCCACAACCTCTTGAATGGATGAGAGAGTTAGGAGGAAAATAAAGTAGAAAATAAAATGTGGAGAGTGGGGATTCAACCCACAACCTCTTGAATGGATGAGAGAGTTAGGAGGAAAATAAAGGAGAAAATAAATTGTGGAGAGTGGGGATTGAACCCACAACCTCTTGAATGGATGAGAGAGTTAGGAGAAAAAATAAAGGAGGAAATAAAATGTGGAGAGTGGGGATTGAACCCACAACCTCTTGAATGGATGAGAGAGTTAGGAGAAAAATAAAGGAGAAAATAAATGTGGAGAGTGGGGATTGAACCCACAACCTCTTGGATAGGTGAGAAAGTTAAGAAATAAATTAAAAGAAAAAAAATAGTGAGCTTGTGGGGGATTGAACCCACAACCTCCTTGCCTTAATACGAAAAAGGGGAGGAGAACAAGAAAGTAATATTATGGGGTTGATGGGAATCGAACTACGTCTTCAAAATCTGAAAAATGCAATTATCAAAGTTTAAAATAAGATTTAGTGTTGTTTAAGAGATTTGAAATCGGGTTCCCTTGCCCAATTCCGTATTGACACATAAGTCATACGTAAACAAATATTTAATGAATGCTGCCTCTAAAGATCAAAATTAATATCTTGACATATCTACAAGATGCATAAGTCTTGTACTACATAATCTTAGGAAGATATGAATCACTTAAACGAACCATGAATGAAGCCCCATGGCTTGTACGTATAGACACATAAGTCTAACATACGTTCAAAAATAAGTGAACCGAATATGTACGTAATGAAATGATGAACCTTAGAAGGCTTAAGTACGAGTGTAAGATACACTAAATGTCCAAGTGCATTGGCATATGATGAGATGAATTATGAAATGAAGAAATGAACATTCACGTAATAAGAGGTGAGTAACTATGAAAAACAAAGGTGCTAATAATGAAGAGTCTGGGGACAATCATGATGTGAGGCTAATGTATATGATCAGAGCAATCTCAAATGAGCCTAAGTAAATGCTACAAATACGTACTCACTAATGAGAGTGTAAGATAATGAAGAGACCAGTCTCTATAAACACTATAATGAAAATATTGAGTTTAAAACACTTAATACTAATAATGAGATGAGAAATCATCTATTGAGCTATGATGTCCTCATACTAGAAGCCAACTTCCATGACGTATGAGTTGAATGTAATGGAACTTTATACTGAGCACCAATAGGCTAGCTATGAGCGATGATGCCTTCTTTTGAGAAGGGCGAAGGTTCACGTAACTCTCATGAGATGAGACTGTCCGGCTTGCCGGGTATGGGTCTCCATACATCTCCTAGTCTTCGAACCTATACTGCCAATATAGGGATCTGGCGGGGTTTAATTCCCATATACACTAGCATGTTATTGAGTCACTTGGGCCGGTGATTCCACCTCTTTTCGATGTGGGAGAGACATTGGATTTCATGATTCTCACATGATCTATGTCGGTTAAAGTTAAAGTTCCCAATGAATGAATGAGGCCAGCCTCAAATGAATCATATAAAGAAATGGCTGATACCGAAGGTGTTAGGATAGGATAATCAAGAGGTGAGCTAGATTCTGGTAATGAGATTAGTTTATTCCTGATCATTGCACAACAAACCCGATGAAAGTCTTAAACTACTTCCTAGGTATAGCTGGTGTTCACACTGACCTATGAATGAACTGAAATGACGTACGTATAAATGAATGAAGCAGACTCTGTGTTTTCTAAAGAAGGCTCCCTAGTTGAGGTCTCATATGTTGAGCCCTCATTTTGAAAAATCTTAAGGTCAAGTCCGTGATAACAATGTCTCATGGCATATGAATGAATAATATGAAAGAAACTATGTGTTATATGCTATGTCCTATATGAAGATGTTATGTGTTGTATGTACTATGATAATTATAATGATGCATGTCACTCTCATGGCATAACCTTCCCAATCTCAATTTGGCAAGTCCACTGACTTGACTTCAAAAATCATGTCGTTAGGAAAGAGCTATTCTTTCTCATGCATGTCCCTGGTGTGTGCTTGCATATACCCATACTTAGTACAAGTGGGTACTAATTCCATACAAACATCTACTTTTAAGTGCAGGCACAGGTGGGCGATAGAGCTACAGATTCGTTGTTGCAGCTATCTGGACGTCAGCATTCATCTGGAGTTTGGTAGGTCCTCATGCTTTCGAGGATGCTACTGTTTTACATCCTAGCGTAGTTTTAGAGTTGAACTAGTGGAACATGTTCCACTAGTATTTCTTTCCTATTTTGATTAAGACTTTGTATTGGTGCTATTTTGGTCGTTATACAATTAATACTTAATGAATTATTTGTTTCAGTTGCTTATCTCTTAAATGTTAGATGGTTGATGATGAACGATTACGAAATATTAAGAATGTTAGCAAGTATGTTTAAAGAATCAAAAAAATTTGAAATTTTCTGCTAAAATTAACCTATGTAAAGTAAGAATAATGTAAGAGCAATCTCTGAGAGGTCAACGACGCCTCTCAACTGGGGTCTAGATTCCAATCGTGACATTGGGTATGTTGGACCCTAGTCCAACTCGGTATTATGCTACTCCCAATAGATTAAGTGTTTAGTACATCATGACTGAAAATTTTGTATTTTACTGGATAGCTCAAATTGTCATGCAAACTGAGAATGTGCAATAATATATTGCTAAGGACACATTGAAATTGAGTCATGTATATCTGAAATAACTGAAATATTTGACTTATCATGTGTAATTCACAAGAAAAATAAATACATATCTAGGTCTCTGAAAGTCATGCAAGAAACGAAGTAATAACATGATAATATGATTTGGAACATGTAAATAACTAATTACTGACAATCTGCTGAAGTTCTGGAAACCCTAGATCTAGTCATAATAAGGAAATCAAGAATCTAACTTAATTGTAGGGACCTAATGGGCGGAAAATAAACAATAGTGAAATCTCACATATGTAGTGACGAATTCTACGTAGAAATTTTTTGATTTAGGGGTAGAATTGATGGAACCTTATTGCGTTCTTGAACTAGGGTTTCTCACCTCTTTCGTCTCTAAATTTCTAAGGTTTGATGTATGATTTTTACTTAGATAATTTATAGTTATGTTTCAAGGCTAAAACTGACCAAAACCATGTCATTTAGGGGTTAAACGATGTAGTTTAGGTGTCCAACGAATAGGAAAAAAGACCAAAATAACCCTACATAAAAATTGAAAAGGTCGACCATGGCCACTTTCACGGACCGTGAAGTAACTCGTGTTCTTAACATGGTCCGGTAGCTACTAGTTTTGGAGGACTTGTCTATGATCCCTACCACGGCCCGTGTGAAGAACCATGGACCATGAAGGTCCCCATGGTCCACACTTGCGTTGAGGTTTGAAGGACTACTAGATAGCCTTCACAGACCACCCTACGACCTGTGTGAAGGACCACGGACCATGAAGGTCCTTGTGGTCCTCGCTTGGGTATGGGGATCTAAGGGACTATCTAGGGAGGATACTGCCTCGATATCATGGACGCCACCACGGTCTGTCATGAAGACCATAGATCGTGAAGGTGCTCGTGGTTTGATGTCTAGGACTGGTAAAGTCTAAGTAATGACCACATGCAAGTCAACGGACCAGGGAACCTATCACGGTCCGTGAACCCTGTTGTGGTTCACTAGTTCAAGTAAATTTCTACAAAAAAATTATGGTCTAGGTTTTCGAGGTGTTACATAGGCATTGCTCTGCTAGCACCCTGTCCTCCACCACCTGCTGCCACAAGTCTTATGATATGATCATGAAGTACACTGAATTCATTTGTAGTGTTAAGAAGTCTCTTATCTAGGTTCATCCCTCCTTTAGCTGCAGAACTTGATTCTAACTTCCGTCCATGATGTCAACTGGTGTGTCGGATCCTTGTCAGGCTTATATAGAGTCATAGTATACCCAAGTCGATGATTGCCACTTGTCTCTTGATTATTACTACTTCTAGGAATGTCAGTTGTATTCACTGATACATTCCACTTAACTACTTGACTTCATTAGCACGGTGCTTCCATTCCATTCTTTTCTTCCCATGTCTACTTTATTCCTGATTTCTACATCCTCCTTATTTTGGAACTGATGCCCTATGGGCAGGCATATCGGATAGTATGTTAGGAACCTATTCATAATTGATCACATGTGTAAATATTCTACCATTAGGACCTCCACTTTTAATTTTGTTGGTAGAGTTTTAATGATATCCATCTCAATGAGTACTCTAGCATATGAGATTTAATCCACCTGTGTTTTATATTCATATGCATAAATGGGTACCCCAAACCACTTTCAATTCTGCTTAGAGAATTTTCACCTCAACAAATCAATGGAAGGTTAGGAAACTTAACTCAAATTGGAATAGCCTGCATAACCTCGTTAAAATCAAACTCTGAGGATCATGTTTTCATAATAATGGGTTTGTTATATAGCATATGGCCCGCATAAGAAACCTCATCTCTATCCTTAAGCTTAGCGAACTTCACAAGAAAATTTTCATCATTATGGTAATATACCTTTGGCTTCATAATAAAATTTTAGTTGGTTGTGATATGCCTTTCTAGTGCTGCTATTGTAGGATCAATACCCACCACATTGAGGATTAGTGCATGCTTCCATCTTTGGGTTTTGAGGTCCACCTCTACTTTGGGAAGTTCCACCATTGCCTCACCATTGCGCACTATAGGTGCTACGTACTGCAGTGTCGTTCGTTGCGCTGCTGATCGATTCCCTTGAAATAATTCACCCATCTTGTCTTCTCCGGTTATTCAATACACACATATTTCATCTCTATAACTAGATACACAAGGTTTTTAGTTGGCGCATTTTCACCAATTGGTTGGTCTGTAGTTATGATCCCCTTCACAATCATAGAGTTTAGGTCTGGGGTTTTAGTGTTCAGAATTGGGGTTTTAGGACCCAACAATACTGGTCATTGATCTTGCCCCACCAAGTCAAATGCATTTGTCACATGCATTTGTGCTTTGTCTTCAACAGTAGTGGTCACCTTCTTCCCCCTACCACTCGCCATTTCAAACATGCCTCATGTTACCTCACCTAACGCGCATTGAGAGAGAAAAGAGAAAAAGTTGGGATTATATATAATTATAACTCTTGAAAGATTGTGATTTTTCATGCCTCAAGCCTTAATTTCTTTTTTATTAATCTTTAGTCTTTTAACAATTAGGGAACAGATCATCCCTCTTTTGTTGTATATCTTTAACATATCCTTGATGAAGTTCCGATCCATTTTATGTGCCTTCAAGAGGTTGGTACTATCGACTACTTGCTCTTCTGAAATGCTACCACCAAGTGTACTTTAACAGTAGCACATAACTAAAATTAATTTAGGCCTAATCCATCATTGACCCTTAAAGTTGGCATCAACTTTCACTTGGACATCTTAACTATGTTTTTTTTCATTTTAAGCACCCAATTTTAAACCTCATTGTGTCATTTTGACACTTTTTATATTTTCAAACTTTTAAGTGTCTAAATCCAGACGCCTGGAATAATCAAAAACTTAATTTTACTTTCTTTTTTTTTCTTCCAGAGGCCAAACCCATCCCCCCCCCCCCCCCCGTATTTTCTTCTTCTTCTTGTGCCTCCTTCCCCTTTGCATCTTCTCCATAAAAAAGGCAAGAACATAGGTTAGTTCACAAAGTAAATACGTTGGAAGAATGAGGGAAATCATACAAATAGAAAAGTTTTTGTATGACATTTAAAAGAAGTTGATTTCTTGTGCACCTACGATTGGGATTTACGATGAAGAATATGTAAAATAATTTTTTTTCATTGGAGATTGTTGTTTATTTCTTTTTTATCCCTTGAAATCACTTTAATTTTGTAATTTCGATGGAGAAGGTAAGAATGTAAATAAGTTTTTCCATTTGATAGAAGTTGATTTCTTCTTTGTTTCCTTTAAATCGATATTTCTTTTGAATATGAATCAAGATGCAAATTCGATTTTCAAAAGAAGATGGAAGAATCAAAGAGTGTAGCCTAGTAAAGTGCTGTAGAAGTTTTTAAAAAAGTTATGTCGTGATGGAGGATGGTAGAAGGTTGAGAAGATGAAAGGGAGAAAGCAAGGAAGAAGAAGGAGAAGAAAATATTTACAAAAAAGTCAGTGACGCGCTTAAAATTCGTGTAGCACATGTTAAATTCTCAGACAGCGAAAAGTATCAAAAAATTACAATGAGACGTGACATGAAGTGTCTAAAATGAACAATGCTTAGTTGAAGTGTCTAAATAAAAGTTTTTTTTTCAACTATAGGGGGTCACTGATGGGTAAGACATTAGTTTACAACATATAATTTTTTTTAAAGATAAATTGACTAGGTGACCACCTCACTATTTTCTTAATTGTTTTGTGTTTGGCAAAGTATTGCTATGATCATATATATGTGTTGTTTGAATATAATACAAATATGATCCTGGAAGTCAAGCAATGGTACAAGGAAAATGCCATTCTATTGAATAAGAATACCATTCTATTGTCTTTTCAAATATATATATATATATATATATATATATATATATATATATATATATATATATATTATATTATATTATATTATATTATTTTAGTTTTATTTTTAAGGATTGGAGTTATCGTATTCTTTCTTTAAAAAAAAAAAGAGGATCTATGTCTTTTTCGATTATGTTGATTGTTATAGTTTATCTCATACATGGTCATTGGACTTCACTTGTTATATTGGTTTTTTCAAAAAAAAAAAACATAATTATTAAATTTCATTAAATAATTTTCTCAAGTAGCATCATTGAGCTAGATCCGAAGATTTTTTGAATTTTTTAGATTATTCATTATTATGTAATTTAATTTAGGTCAAGATATCTTTGTAAAAAAAAGTATAGATCAGTATGCGTTTATATTAAATGGAGGTCTGTATGTGAATGGTTAAGATATTAGACCATTAAGTGTATTTGTTTTTATTATCATTTGAAACATTTAATATGTCTAGATCATTTAGATCTAGAACATAGACTTAATATTAGTGGTATATAATATTCATCAACGTAGCCTTAATATTATTAAGAGGTATATAATATTCATCACTCTATCTACAATCATCTACCACCATCGCTACCTCTGTCATCATAACCATCATCATCACCACCACGATCACCATTTTCAACTGTCATTAGCGTCATCTACCACCAACCCTTTCTATCTTCAAAACCACCATTGTAGCTAACTACTACTATAAGATACTACAACACTTACCTTCTCCATCATTATGATATCCATTGTCGCCACTGCCAGCGACTTTGCACCACTACTATAAACCATTATAGTCAATTTCTACTACCAACAAACTCTGTCATCACAACTAACACCACTACCGCCTACCACAATATATTCTTCAGTCACCACCATCACCTCCACCACCACCGTCACTTCCATCATTATTATCATCCACTGTCATCATTACTACTGTGGCCAATCACTACAGCCAATCACCTACATTATCATAACCATCTCCCGCTACCAACTATCAAAAACACATCACCAACCCATGCACTACCATAAATATCATCATCTACTAACATCAACCAACTTCATTATCACAAACACCAAGACCACCACCAATCACCACGATTATTACAGTCATTACAACACCAACTAATGTTGAGAATATAATTATCTAATAAAAGTGTGTTCACTCTACTAATTTAAGTTTTTAGATGAGATGATCACACACTTTAATATGTTATAAGAGTAGGTAGAAGTCGTGTGATCAAATCTCGCTATCATCAATATCAAAAAAGGAAAATTACCACGTGCATGGTCCATGAAAAAGAATCAGGTCCGCACGTGAGGGGACATGTTGAGAACTACTTATAACGTTATGACTGTTAGAATTCATGAATGTCCCGTTAAGCTTAATAGATGGTTGCGGATATGAGGAGTAGAATGAGTCTGTTTGCTGCTGGGTTATCTCGTCTATCAAGAAAAAAGGGCATGCTGCAATGTTGATAGGTGACATGAATATCTCAAGGTTTATGGTATATGTGCAGCAGGTTGAGACGGAGAAACTAAGGGATAGAGAGGAGTTTAAAAATAAGAGAGCTAAGAGAGGGAACGAGTCCGGGCAACAGAAAAGTAACGCCAACCGATCATTCTTCCAACAGCAACAAAAGGGACCTACTCCATCATGTGCTAGTGCACCTGCACCTAAGAATAAATGTGAGTACAATAGTCAGAATTTTAGAGCCAAGCCTGCCTATTCTCAAGGTGGTATGATGCAAGGGGGTAGTAATCCTCCTTCCTGCGCTAAGTCTGGTAGGAACCACTCGGGTACTTGTCATGAGGTCTCCACCGGTTGTTTCAAGTGTGGCCAGAATGTGTATTTCACAAGAGAGTGTCCAAAGAACAAGCAGGGTAATGGGAATATAGCCAAATCTTCTTCAGTTGCTCCACCAGACATAGTTGCACCTAGAAGGGCTACTTCCAATACTGGAGGAGGATCAAACCACCTATATGTTATCACTAGTCTCCAAGAGCAAGAGGATTCTGCATATGTTGTCATTGGTATGATCCAAGTATTTAACAGATCTAGGAGCGAGTTTATCCTTTGTAACATGTATGTTGCTATGAATTTTGATGTTATTCCTGAGCAACTTGGTGAACCCTTTAGTGTTTGTACACCTATTGGTGAGCCTATTCTAGTAGATGGAGTCTATCATGATTGTCCCATTTCGTCAACCGCAAGAGTACCATGTCTGATTTAGTTGAGTTAGACATGGTAGATTTTGATGTCATTCTTGGTATGGATTGGCTTCATGCCTTTTATGCCTCAGTTGATTGTAGAACTCGAGTTGTCAAGTTTCAATTTCCAAATGATCTAGTCTTAGAGTGGAAAAGCAGTTCAGTAGAACCTAAGGGACATTTTATTTCGTACCTTAAGGCAAGGAAGATAGTTTCTAAAGGGTGTGTCTATCACTTGGTTTGATTTAATGACTCTAGTGTTGAGATACCTCATATTCAGTTAAATTCACTAGTAAAAGAGTTTCCAAGAGTCTTTCCAGATAATCTTCCCGAATTCCTTCATAAGAGAGATAGACTTCAATGTAGACATTCTTTTAGATAATCGTCTTATATCTATCCCGCCAAATAGAATGGCACCAATAAAGTTGAGAGAGTTAAAATAACACTTGAAAGACCTCCTTGATAAGGGCTTTGTTCGACCAAATATCTCACCTTGGGGCGCTCCAGTTGCGAGGAAGAGGGATGGCTCCCTTAGGATGTGTATAGATTACCGTTAGTTGAACAAGGTTACCATCAAGAATAAGTATCCTCTTCCAAGGATTGATTATCTTTACGATCAACTTTAGGGGGCTACCTATTTCTCTAAGATAAATCTCAGATTTGGCTACCATTACTTAATAATAAGGGAATGTGATATTCCAAAGATATCTTTAGAACCTATTATGGTCATTATGAGTTTTTGGTCATGTCCATTGGTTTGACCAACGTGCCTACAACATTCATGTACCTTATGAATAGAGTATTCAAACTTTATTTATATACGTTTGTTATCGTCTTCATTGATGACATACTAACATATTCAAGGAACGAAGATCATGCTAGTCATCTTAGAATAGTTTTTGGACTAAAAACGATAGAAATTTGTGTGTCGAGTTCTCAAAGTGTGAGTTTTGGCTTGAGTCTATGTCATTCTTAGGACACATTATATTTGGAGAGGGAATTAAAGTTGATACTAAAAAATAGAGGCAGTGCAGAATTGGCCTAGACCCATGTATTCAATTGATATTAGGAGTTTCTTGGTTTGGATGGATATTATTGAAGGTTTGTAGATGGGTTATCGTTTATTTCGTCCCCTTTGACCAAGTTAACTCAGAAAAAGTGAAGGTTCAATGATTTGGAGCTTGTGAGAAAAGCTTTCAGGAATTGAAAAAGTGGTTGACTATTGACCAGTGTTAACCTTACCAAAAGGTACTCAAAGCTTTGTTGTCTATTTTGATGCGTCCATAGTTGGTTTGGGTTGTGTATCAATGTTGAATGACAAAGTTATAGCTTATGCCTCCAGATAGTTGAAGGTTTATGAGAGGAACTACCCAACCCATGATCTAGAGAGTATTTGCTTTGAAAATATGGCGCCATTATCTTTATGGTGTGCATGTGGATGTGTTCACCAATCGCAATTCTTCAATATGTATTTTCTCAAAAAGAGCTTAATCTCAGACAAAAGAGGTGATTAGAATTATCAAGGATTATGACATGAGTATTATTTATCACCCAGATAAGGCTAATGTTGTTGTTAATGCATTGAGTAGGTTGTCTATGGGTAGTACCTCTCATTCTGATAAAGATACGAAAGAGTTATCCAAAGAGGTGTACAGACTTGCACGATTAGAAGTTCGACTAATGGATTCCACAGAAGGAGTAGTGTTGATGAATGGTGTTGAATCATTATTAGTGCCATAAGTGAAAAGAATCAAGACTAAGATCCTTTATTGTTTGAATTAAAGGTCAGTGTTAGTAAGGAAAAGGTGATGGCTTCTGAACAGGGAGATTATTTTGAGGTATCAAGGTAGATTGTGTGATTTATTTCAAGGGTAATTGAGATGTTCAACTGTCTGTCATTGAGTTTGCTTACAACAATAGTTACCATGATAGCATCTAAAAACACTCTCATATAGAATGGTTTGAAGTTGGTGAAACATGGTTGATAGGACCACACTTAGTTCATCAAGCTATGTAGAAAATGAAAGTTATTCAAGGAAGGTTGCAAATAGTGCAAAGTCGTCAGAAATCCTACAATGCTTTTAGGATAAGGGAGTTAGAGTTTGAAGTAGATGATTTGGTTTACTTGAAAGCTTCACCTATGAAGGGTGTTATGAGATTAGGTAAGAAGGGGAAACATAGCCTCCGGTATATTAGTCCCTATCGGATATCAAAGGGTTGGAAAGGTATCTTATGAGTTAGATCTACCACAAGAGTTAGCAGTGGTTCATCTGGTATTTCACATTTCCATGTTAAAGAAGTACATGAGAGATCCTTCACTTATCATACCAAATGGAAACATAGGTATCAAGGATAACTTATCTTATGAAGCAATTCTCGTTCAAATTTTAGATTGTCAAGATTTCGTAAATTGAGGACCAAGGAAGTAGCATCAGTCAAAGTCCTTTGGAGGAATCAGTTTGTTGAGAAAACTATTAGGGAAGCTGAGGAGGATATGAAGAAAAGATATCCACATCTCTTCGAATCCGGAGAAATTTCATACCAAGGTACTAATTCTCTTCTTAGTACTCTTAAATTTGTAAGTTAGCATGTTGTAATTGTTTAAGTTGAATGTTACACGTTACACCCTTAGACTAGTAAGAGTAATCATTAGAGAACGAATGTTCCCAAGGGGGAGATACTGTAACACCCCGTAGCTAGAAAGAATTTAAAAAGGTGGAAATAGTTATTTTTAAAAAAATATATAAAATCTGGAAACTTGTTAAGTTGGATTTTCATTCAAGTTCAAACGATCACAACTTCTAACTCAGGGATAGTTAAGTGTGTTTCCAGATAACGTAGGAAACATCTTGGAATAATCTTTCCAATGCCGCTGAGTTTGTGCAATTCCGAGTTTGCATGAGTGAGACATGCCCATTGGAAGTTGAGTTGTCTAGTTAAGGAAGGTCAAAACCGAATTTTAACAAGGTAGTTTGGTATTTTCCTTACACTTTTATTTTAATTCATTTTAAATAATTATTTAGGGGTCTAAACTGAACTTGATCAGTTTACACTTTGGAAAAATTGAGTTAGGGTTTTAGAGAATAATAAGGAGAGGAGAAAAGAGAAGAAGAAATGAGGAAGTCATCAAGTTCTTGAACCTAAGATCGTGGATTTCGTCAAGGATGATCCAAACGATGTATGAAGGTTCACACAACATTGGGTTCATTCATCCACGCGCCAAACATGTTTAATTGACGTAAATTCATTCTAAAAAAATTAAAAGTTTGAATGTTGAATTCACTTTTGTTCTTGAATTTGGGATGTTATTGGGGAATTCTTCAGAGTTTAAGGTCGATTATAGAGTTTTTTTTAGTTAGGTTATTGGTTACATTTGTTGGGTATATGAATCTAAAGAGGATTTGAGAAAAAGAATCGAATTTAGGCGAATTGGGTACCAGCCGTGTCGCGGAGCTGTTCCTCAGATTTAAAAATTTCTCTTCACATCGTGGAGCGGTCACACACCTTTCTGCCTGAAAATTGATTTCGCGACAAAAATTTAAATACAGCTCCGTGTCGCGGACCAGCTTTCATGCAGTGATTTCTTGATCTTTTCTCATGTTTAGCTATCTAAAAACACTCCTTAACATCATGAGATTTTTCCCATCATAAATCTCAATTCTTGAATCCATTATTAAATTCAAGGATCAATTAAGAGTCAAGTCAAGAGAAGTTCATAGAGTCTTCCAAAAGTCTTTTACAAATGATTTAACTTTATTTTAAGACTTGAGTTTTGAGTTAAGTAAAGAGTAAAGACCGAAGTTCATTTGTTCAAAAGTATATGGACACTATGTATTCCCAAAGGGTTTTAAATGTTTTCACATTTAAACAAGAAAAAGAAACTTTGATTTCGAAAGAGCCTTTGAGCTAGTTTCTCTGTAAAGAGTAAATGTTTTCACGTTAAAACAAGAAAAGGAAACCTTGTTTCCGAAGAGCCTTTGAGATAGTTTTTCAGTAAAGAGTAAATGCTTTCACATTTAAATAAGATAGGAAACTGAGATTTCCAAAGAGCCTTTGAGCTAGTTTTCAGTTAAAGAGTAAGTGCTTTCATGAATAAGCAAGAAGGGAAACATTAATTTTCTAGATAGATTTTGAGCTAAGTTTTGAGCAATTATCTCAAATAACATAAAGAAGTATGTTTTTAAACATAAGATCTAGCATCATATTTTGGGAGTAGTATTGAGTACCATTGTGGGGAATAATAGCCACTATGGGTAGAAGGGTCATACTTTTAGTGTTTTTTAGCATAGACTAGTGGATCCACTAAGTAGTTCAGGTTGTATACTCATGGCAAGGTATATGATGACCCTGGCAGCATGAGGTAGAATGATATATCATCATCACAGCTCTTAAGTGATAGTTGTCGGTTAAAGAAACTCCCACAACAGTATTTTGTATTTTGATATGCATAAAAAATATTTGTATTTTCATAAAAAAACAGAGTTCATATTGTATTTTTGCATACATATAGAGTTATTGTTGTATTTCTATATACACAAAGTTGAAACCATATTTTGAAGGTTTTCTTTATACTGCATTTATTTATATTGCTTTAGATTAGAATCAGTTAAGTTGAGACCGGGTTTGTTTCTTTAGTTTCTTTAAAGCTTATGTCTTGGTTTAGAATTCCCCTCGCATACTCGTACACTCAACATACTGATGTCATTTGGTCTGCATCTTCTTATGATGTATTAACAGGTAACGAGGATCAATATTCAGTGCATCATTGATCCAGTTGAGCACTTAGAGTCTTGTGGTGAGAGTCTTTGCTTTTGGAGGATCCCTTTTATTGCTTTTAATTTTATTACTAGTTCATTTTGATGTCGTGAGTCTTGTCCGGACATCTATCTCAGTTGTTTAGAGACTTTATAGATAGTCAAATGTTAGTTATTGAGTTTTCACTTCCTATTTTACTGGTTAAGACTTGAATTACCATTTTTGGACATTGAATATAATATTGATACATTCTAATTGTTTATTAAGTAGTTCAGTTTACTTTAAAAGTATTTTTCTTCATGAGTTAAGTCTTCCGCTGAGTAAGTAAGTCAGGCCAAAGTTTCTCTTGGGGCGAACAATGGTTCTCGAGTGTCATTCTTTCCCAAGGTGTAGGCTAGGGGCTCGATAAAAAATCTTGGTCCTTTACACTTCTTTGTAGGAATTGAGGTGAAGTATTTCAAATGAGGTATTCACTTAAGTCAAAGAAATGATGTTGTTGAGCTGTTAGTGATGACTTTGGCAAAGGTTGTAGTGACTCCTATGGCTCATAAACATGTTTTGTATGAAGATGTGAGAATTCTTGTAGATGTCTCCTTGTACAGATGATGGTAAGGAGCCTTTAGTATTTAACTTTCATAACACCTGATATCATCCATACTGTGAATTCACCAAGCCAGTTTATACAAAGCCCAAACATTGAACATCTTTAAGTGGTAAAAAGAATTTTCATGTGCATCAAAGGTACTCTACACTTTGGATTCAGGATTATATCACAATCACCATGTAGGTTGTAAGGATACTCAGATATTAATTGGGGAGGTTGTACCACCACTAGGAGATCAACTACATGTTATAACATCTACATAGGTGCTAATTGTAATTCTTGGACCTCCAAGAAACTGACCACAGTAGCACGATCAAGTGTTGAAGCTGAGTATAAAGCACTAGCGTCGCACATAGATGACTTGGATCATGTATCTTCTTCATGACCTTGGAGTGATCCTTCGATCTGTTCCTATATTGTGTCGTGATAGCATGACTGCCTTGTACATGGCGGTTAATCCAGTTATACATGATAGAACCAAACATGTTGAAATGGACTATCATTTTCTTTGTGAGAAAGTGGTCAGAGGACAACTTCTTACTCAGTTTGTGAAGTCTAAGGATCGGCTAGTTAGTCATACCAAAGCCTTAACGAAGCAAGTCTTTTCTGGGTTTGCAGCAAGTTAGGAGTTACAGTTCCTCCACTTACCAGCTTGAGGGGAACTGTTGAAGAAGCCTGAAGACTGATGGAACATGTCGAAAGAACAATTCCATTGAAGCAGGCTGACAATTTAAAATTAAAGTCATACTAGGACTAGATTACTAAATTCTAAATTATGTACGACTTAGCTACTAAATCATGTAGGAGGTTAAAGTCGACTAGGATGTCATGTATATAATATGTTTGTGTGTAGTAGGATTCCTAGTATAGCTAGAATATGACTCTTCTCCTATATAGAGAACTTGTAACTCAACATTATTCTTTATCAATACAATCATTTATTTCCCTAATCCTAGGCGTGAAATTTCAACAATAAATAGATAATGTATTTTGATGTTGAAAAATAAACAACTTTTATTGTTCAGTATTTAAGTCTAAATATAATATCTTAATCGTTCAGATTCATATGTCTAAATTTTAGTGAAAACAAATGATACCGAAACTATATATAAGGTTAGTTCATATATATATATATATATATATATATATATGTTCCCTTCTTTACTTTAAAGGGCAATTGATTGGCAGTATTATGTTGGAACATAATCAACTTAATATATAATTGGAAATATATTGTCATCCCTATTTTATAAAAAGATCGATATAAATGGACAAAATGAATAATAACTTAAAATGAGAAACATTAACTTAATTAATGTAGTTTGATTTTAATATTTAGAAAATCAAATTAATCAATTTTAAATTAACAAACTATTTTTACTCCAAAAGGACTCCCACTAAACTAATGTGATTGTTTTACTCTTTTGGAAGTATTTTACTTGTTTATATCAATCTGGCGTGTCTGGCCCCTCAATCTACGTGCTCAAATTAGAGGTTAGTAATTGGTAGTTTATTGCTTTGAAATGATCTGTTGGATTGTTTTGAGTATTCGAACTTTTTATTAAAGACAAAATATTTAGTAAGTTGATTATGTGTTTTATCACTTTTGATGATATGTGACATAATTGATAGTTTATTGCTTTGAAATGATCTTTTTGATTGTTTTGAGTATTCAAACTTTTTATTAAAGACAAAATATTTAGTAAGTTGATTATGTGTTTTATCACTTTTGATGATACGTGACATAGATCGTAAGAAAGTGGGTCTCGTGAGGTTTTGATTATCATGAACTAAATTTTTAACAATATTTAACATAATAAAAGCAAATGAGCAGAAAAGGAAAATTTTGAGAAAAAACTAGAAATGATATTAGAATTTTGTAATGATAATGTGTTGTAAAATAGAATTTTTGCTCATTCCATGTCTGAATACATTTAAAGTGAAGTAATGACCCGGTCGGTCATTAATAGAAAGTTTTGTGAATTTATAATTTTTGTCCTCAGTAATTGACTCTAAGTCTTCTATGTTTGACTTTTGAAAAATTTCTAAGTTTTTCAAAGTTTGAGTTAAAATTTAAATATTTGATAAGCTTTAAGTTTGTAAGGCTAAGTTGTTAATAAAATAGGTTTCTATGTTTTAATGAGTTTTGTGTGCTGGGTGGAATTCCATAGGTTCCATCAATTGTAAAATATGAAATCTGATGAGAGTTGTCGGTTTCAAATTGCGAATCTTTTTAAGAATTTGAGGTCCTATGCTAAGTTGTGAAATTTAAACTTTTGGATTGACTTTGGTAAACAATCGAGGTTCGGATGCTCGAATTAGAATTTCAAGATATATGTTGGATTAGGGGAACTAGTTGAGGTCTAAATTGATTTTTGAAAATTTTTATGCTTATTTTGATTTTTTAGGTATTGAATTAGTTTCTTGTGATTTCACGGATGGTGGGTTGACGTGTAAATTATAATGAAGTAATACAAAGTTGAATGCTAAATTATAATGGAGACTTTTGACTCCTTTTTGTCTTTTTATCTGCGGTTCTTTGTTGGGAGTTGGGACTAATAAGTGTCACGCACCTAAATAAAATTTTATACCACTCAATTTTAAAATGGGATCATGCGAAATTAATCCATACGAAAAAAATTATAAAAATATTTAAAGAGAAGTGTTAAATTGCCAAAAAATTGGATAGAAATTTGGTGAGAAAATTAAAAAAATTATAATATTTTTGTTTATTTTAAAATAAATCGATTTTCTTTTTCATTTTTATTTAAAAAATTATCAAAGTTAAAAGGATAAAAATGTTTTAAAATGTGAAATAACATAGAAAAAAAAATCTTTCTGGTCAAAAAGATTTTTCCGGACAAAAAGACTTATTCATATTTAAATAGGCATTAACACAGTTACAAAACAACACATGTCACAGTTTAAAATTAATGATTGACATCTAATTGATTAAAGTTACATCCTAACATTAATTACTTATTTTCGTATATTTGCAATCCATTATATTTTCCAAAAATATATCAAAAACTTCTCTTTACTGCATACATGTTTAATATTTTTACTTGTTTGAAGAAAATTATAATACAAGTTTAATGTTTTTATTATTCTAATAGGGAGAGTATTAAGAGCTATAATATCTGTAGAGCAACATGACTCCAATTAGGGAGTAAGAAAGAATTTAAAGTTGAGCGACAAAATTTATTTTGCTTCTGCCAGGTCAAAAATTTAAATTTTTTATTTGGAATATCATTTGGGAAATGACAAACTTTAGGGAAAAAATCAATAAAAATAACTCAGGTAATTAATAAAAGAAATTTTTTTAAATATATTTAGAAAAAATATAATGTAAATTTTGAATTATTAAAGTGAAAAAATATTTAGAAAACAAATGTATAAAAGTAAATAACTATGTTTAAAACTATGCTTTAATCAATTAGATCTCAACTATTAATTCTAAACTATGACATGTGACTCAATCCATGCTAGAACTATCAAAGCATTCATAAAAAATGGAGAGAGAAAAAACAAAGTAGAACCGAATCCCAAGTGAAGTGTAAAAAAAAAAGTGAAATTTTTTGGAAGGTGGGGAAGGAATTTTTTATTTTTTAAAAAAGGGGAAGGAATTTTTTATTTTTTTAAAAATTTATCTCTAATTTTCTTTAAAAAGGGGACGGGGAGGTGGGGGTGGGCGGTTCAAGGGGAAGGGAGGGGGGAATTCTTTTTAAATATTTATAGAAGAAATTTTAAATATGTAAAATTCTTTTGGGGATGGAGTATGAATTTTTTTAAAAAAAATTATAAATCTCTAGTTTTTGTTAAGGAAGAGGGGGTGGAGATAGGTAATAACAGATAGTATTAAATAAATAGTATTAAAAAATATTAGTATTTACTGTGTACTAATCCTAGTCCTATTAGGATTAGTACTCCTTAATCCTAGTCCTATTAGGATTAGTTTTCCTTCCTATATCCCCTATATATATCTCCCATGTATTCCCTTATTAGGTTAACACTTCAATACAATCAATATTCTTTCATGGTATCAAGAGCCAGAAAATCTAGATCTTCTTTTCTCTAGGTTTTTTTTTTCTCTCTTTAGGGCACCGATCGTTCCCTCTTTTCTCTTGTGCGGCGGCAGCCATGACAACCGAGGTGGATCCTCTCGATTCACTTCCTTCTGGCGTTAAACTCATTCTCAGGCATCTTAATGCCCTGATTCCCGAAAAATTATCAGATATAAATTACCCTACATGAAAAATCACCGTTCATACAGCCTTTGAGGCCAATTACCTTCTCAAATACGTCGATGGAAGCACAGAACCGCCGCCGACAGTCATCACCGCCACGGACAAATCAAAAAAACTAATCCGGCCCATGCCACCTGGAAAGCAGTGGATGGCCAGATCCAATCATGTTTGATTGCGGTCATCTCTCCCACGGTTCAGAAACACGTCCGATCCTACACAACTGTTTCAACCCTGTGGACGGCCCTCGCAACACGCTATGCATCAATTTCCCACTCTCATATTTTTCAATTGCGTGATCGTCTCCACACAATTACCAAAGGCACGAAAACTATGGCGGAGTATTTAGACGAGGTCTCCACCATCATCACAGCCCTCGACACCGTGAACGAAATCATTCCCAAAAAAGATCTCGTCATGTGCGTCGTTCGGGGGCTCCCATCAGCTTACTCCTCCATTAAACAGGCGGTTCGCATCAGTCCAACGCCCGTTGACCTGGCTACTCTCTCCTCGTGGCTAAAAAGTGAAGAAATCAACGTGGATCTGGAGAGCAAATTTCTTCTCCGAGAAGCCGCTGTTATGGAGCCGGCCACCGCCCTCACCGCAAGCCAGAACTATCACGGGGGGCGTGGTGGCGGCCGGCAGGGAAGCCGCGGCGGCTACGGCAGAAACAGCGGAGGCCGCGGGCGCGGTGGTCGGCAGGGCAGTCGTCCGTCGTACGACGGTCAGCAGCACGGCAGCAACAACAGCCTGCACTCCTTCGGCAGCGGCGGGCAGTCATCTTCCAGCGGCGGGCAGGGCACTTACGAGCGGGATCGTCCAACTTGTCAAATCTGTCAGAAAACAGGACATACCGCTGTTCGTTGCTGGTTTCGGTATGAGGAGAGCCGAAATAGTGATAACCGTGCCAATTATGCATCTCAAGCGGGCCCTTCCTCTGAATGGTTGTTGGATACTGGGGCCAACATGCACGTTACTTCTGATCTATCCAAGCTTAACGCTCCAAATCCATATCATGGCTCCAATGGTATTACTGTTGGCAACGGTGAGTCCGTTAATATTTCTCACACTGGCACGGGTACCATTGAAACCCCCACCGCTATCTTTCACCTAGGTAACCTTACCCACGTCCCTTCTATTAAATCCAATCTCCTTTCAGTTCACCAATTCACAAAAGACAATAATTGTTCACTCTTGTTCACCTCTAATGATTTTCAGATCCTAGACAATACTACCAAGAGGGTGATTTTTTAGGGCCCCTGTGAGCATGGTCTGTACGTTCTTTCTGGCACAAGTTCATCTGCCCACCCAGTTTCAGAAAGCGTTCCTGTGGCTCCGGTGGCTCTTTTGGCTGATGGCCACAGTCTGTTGTGGCACAGTCGTCTGGGTCACCCGTCTACTCAAATAATAAATTTTTTAATGTCTCAATTAGGTTTTTCTTCCATTCATGTAAACAATTGTGACTCTTGTTCAATTGCTAAATCTCATAAATTACCTTTTACTTTATCTGAGAAGCATACAACTGCACCTTTTCAACTTATTCATTCTGACCTATGGGGTCCTACTGCTGTTCCTTCATTTGTTGGTTTTCGCTATTATATTTGTTTTGTGGATGATTTTACAAAATACACTTGGTTGTACCCACTAAAACACAAATCACAGGCATACACCACCTTTGTCACTTTTGAAAAAATGGTCAAAACACAATTCAATTCTCATGTTAAACTTTTTCGAAGTGACAATGGAAAGGAATATGTAAATAACATCTTTGGCAAGTTTCTGCAATCCCTGGGAATTATACATCAAACCTCCTGTCCATACACTCCCGAACAGAATGGGGTGGCTGAGCGTAAGCATCGCCATCTCATTGAAACGATGGTTACTCTTCTACATCAATCTCATCTCCCTGTCTCTTTTTGGGTAGAAGCTCTAGCCACCGCAAACTACCTCATTAACATAATGCCCAGTCACACCCTCTCCAACAAATCACCCTATCAACTCCTTTACCAAGAAGTTCCCAATTATACCAACCTCCGCGTCTTTAGGTGTCTTGCCTACCCTTGGCTACGCCCTCATAATACTCACAAATTACAACTCTGATCCCGTCCTCGTATTTTTTTGGGCTATCATCCTACCTCCAAGGGTTATCGCGGTCTTGACCCACAAACTCATAAAGTCTACATATATCGTCATGTCAAATTTGTCGAAAATGAGTTTCCCTACGAGTCTATTTCCTCCTCCACAAATACATCATTAATTGGCGTCCTTCCTATTTTTCCAACATACTCACAGGGTCCCTTACCACCTTCCCCCACACCTCCACCCACTACCCAACCATCCCTCATTACCCCTTCGACCGTCACCCACAATACACCCGCAACCACCACCCACACTAACAACCAACCCGAACCATCCCATACCCACAACATCTCTAGCCCGATCCGTTTTGGGTCCTTCCTGGCCACCTCCGAATCACCACCGCCCGTGCCACCCCCCAATACTCATCCCATGTTAACCCGTGGCGAAGCCGGTATCTTTAAACCCAAAACCTTTCAGGCTACCATACTACCAAATACACCCCTTCCCGATAGTGAACCAACAACCTACTCTGTTGCCTCAAAAAATGCTTATTGGCTTCATGCTATGGATGACGAGTTTAAGGCTTTGACTGATCAGAAAACTTGGGTCCTTGTACCTAAGCCCCATGGGCGGCACCCAGTGGGCTGTAAATGGGTGTACAAAATTAAACACAATGCAGATGGCAGTATTTCTAGGTACAAGGCTCGTTTGGTTGCTAAAGGCTACAATCAGGAGTATGGGCTTGATTACTCCGAGACATTCAGTCCTGTTATTCGGCAGGAAACCATTCGCCTGGTACTGTCACTCGTCGTGTGCAACAATTAGCTCATCAATCAGTTGGATGTTTCCAATGCTTTTCTTCATGGCATGCTTGATGAAACTATCTACATGACGCAACCACCGGGCTATGTTGATCCCCGCTTTCCTCAACATGTTTGCAAACTCCAGAAGTCTCTGTATGGGCTCAAGCAAGCTCCCCGTAATTGGTACACACGTCTGAAAACGTTCCTCCAGGGACTCGGCTTCATGTGTTGCGTACACGACACGAGTCTCTTTACTTGACATTCAGCACACGATACAGTCATTCTTCTTGTCTATGTAGATGATATCATTATTACAGGCTCTACTGCAGCTCTCATTCAGGATGTCACTCGAGCTATGCATACTACCTTCAAAATGAAGGACCTTCGCTCGTTACATTATTTTCTGGGAATGGAGGTTTCTCGGACAGGCAACGACTTGTTTCTTCATTAGTCAAAATATGCTCGAGATCTGTTGCAGAAATCTGGACAGGAAAAATGCACCAGTCAACCAACACCGATGACAGTCTCTTTGTCTACGAATGGAGCCGACACCCCCTTTGCCGATATCACCCACTTCCGCAGCCTCATTGGGGCTCTACAGTATCTGGCCATTACCCGTCCTGACATCCAGTTTGCTGTCAACTGAGTTGCTCAGCGCATGCATCAACCAAGTGAACATGATTACCATTGTCTAAAACGCATTCTCAGGTACATTTTTGGTACTCTTGGTCGTGGTTTACTCATTCGACCCGGGGACTTGGAGCTTCGGGGTTTCTCGGATTCAGATTGGGCGAATGATAAAAATGACAGAAAATCTACATCGGGGTTTCTCATTTTTTTGGGGCCCAACCTGATTTCCTGGTGTACAAAAAAACAACCCAAGGTCTCTCGGTCCTTGACTGAAGCTGAATACCGCGCCCTTGCTCTTCTTGCTGCTGAGACCATGTGGGTCACATATATTCTTCGCGAACTCCGCGCCACTCACATTGTTCCTGCTCTCTATTGTGACAACAAATCAACCATCTGTGTGGCCAAGAATTCTGTCCTACACACCAGAATGAAGCATGTTGATACCGATTGTCTCTTTGTTCGCGATGAAGTTCAGGCCGGCACCATGACTTTGCAGTATGTACCCACTGAAGAACAACCGGCTGATATTCTCACCAAGCCTCTCCCGAGCCGACAACACGATTACCTCAGTTCCAAGCTTCCGTTCGCTTCCGCTCAGCTCAGCTTGAGGGGGGATGATAACAGATAGTATTAAATAAATAGTATTAAATAATATTAGTATTTACTGTGTACTAATCCTAGTCCTATTAGGATTAATACTCCTTAATCCTAGTCCTTTTAGGATTAGTACTCCTTCCTATATCCCCTATATATATCTCACATGTATTCCCTTATTAGGTTAACACTTCAATACAATCAATATTCTTTCAATAGGGGTGGGTGGTTCAAGAAGAGTGGGGGTAAGATTTCTTATAAAGCAAGTTCAAATAATATCTTTTTTTTTTGGGGGGGGGAGGGGGAGGGGGTAAGAATATTGTTTTAAATTTTATTTTTTTAATAAATAAAATTCATATTTTTAAGAATATTTACATTTAACTAACACTAATAATTTATTTAATTTTAAAATAAAATATTTTATTTATGTGGTAAAATCTTTTAAATAAAAAAGAGAGTGTAGTACACACTAACATATATTAATTAAGGTGTTTATCAGAGAGATGAGCGATAGTTTAAATATAAAATTCACATTCTTAATAGTTTATGTATTAAACTCAAAATAAAATAGTTTAAATATGTTTTCTAAACTTTACCCATCAGATAATAAATTGCATCTAAAAAATAATGACACACACTTACAATAATGTATAATATATAATTTATAAAAATGGAGAATTTCCTCTAGTGGCGTAGTCAAAAATTTTACGAAGGATATCCAATAACCGCAAAGTTAAATAAAATTAATTTAACAAATAGTGCACTAAAATTTTATAAATCAATTTATGAAACATTAACGATTAATTTTTTTAATTAGAAACTATGCCGAAAATTTAAAATCGAACTACATAATATTAAGCTTTAATATTCATATTTATTTAATACGAAATGAATGGACAAAGATAAAAAAGGAGAAAATTTAGTATAGGATAAAATCTCTTTTATACTTCAAGATTTCACGAACCTCTAATGAGTAACAACGAGTAATGAAAAATAAAAAGGTAGAATTAAATGAGTTTCATTAAAAGAAATTTTAAATAAAGGCTTTATCACTTTTATTAGATTTATAAAAAAATAAATATGTTAATTACTTTAAATTAAATAATTGCTTTGAATTTTATTTAAATTTGTAAGGAAAAGAAAAAAGAATTAAACGTAAATCAATTAAACATTCAACTGGCTATTAAACTCTTTTCCCCTTAATTTTTTAAGTTGCAAGTCACTAATTTAATAGATAATATTATTTTTGCATTTTTAAACATAAAAGATGTATTAATTATGATTTAGAGTTAATTTAATATAATTTAGTAGATCATATTATATTTGCACTTTTTTAAAACATAAAAGGTGTATTAATTTTGAATGAGAAGTTATTTGGGAGCATTTTTGTAAATGTTAAAAAAAAAAAGTGTAGTTATATATATAGTGTAATTTTTCGTCGAAGGAAGTCCAATTAATAGTTGACCTCAGCTTTGGTCGAGCAATAGAAATCACTAGGCTAAGAACTTTTATTTTTAAGAGTGTCCAAAATATTTTATTTAATCATCTATAATATTATCTTACTTATATATAAGGTGTCATTTTACGACGAAGAAAGTTCAATTAAACACCCTCAGCCTAGCATAGTTCTGCCCCTGTGTCCCCCTTCATTTTATCTACGGTTCTTCGTTGGGAAATAAGTGTCATGATCCAGCAAAAAATTATACAACTCAATTTAAAAAGTGGATCATGCGAAAATAATTTAACATTCGAAAAAACTTTTCAAAGATATTTAAACAGGCATATAATCGATTATAAAAATCATCTCTTTTTACAAATAGCCGAAAAATATTTTCAAGGAATTAGAGTCCGTTTGGATTGACTAAAAAAATAACTTTTAAGTAAAAAAAAATCAAATTGAAATGACTCTTAAGTCAAAAAATAAAAACTAGGGGAAGACTTACTTTTGGTTTCTGACTTATTTTAAGTTATTTTACACTTATTACAAGTTATTTTTTACCTTGTCAAACACTTCCTAACTTATTTTAAGTCATTTTTGACTTATTTTATGTTATCTTTTATATTTGTCAAACACTTCCAAAAGTCAAAAACTGCCTTAAAAGTAGGTTTGACCAACTTTTAAGTCAATCCAAATGGGCTCTTAGTTTAAATAGGTACAACGCGACTACGGAGATACATATTATTAGACAAAATATGACACAACTCTCATCATTAGGAAAATGTAGAAGTTGTCGAATATTATCATCGCCTCCACCTATGAAACATCATTGTATCATGCAGCCACACTACGCCAAGTAGCATAATCTAATCAGTATAGATTAGGCAAAACTTTCATAAATGGTCACCTACAACATCTAACACGTCATCTCGAACCACACAAGGAAACTACCTGGTGTTTAAACTATAACACCTTAAAAATTGAAACTTAAAATGGAAAAGAGAAAAAGTCTTCAATTGAGTACATATGCATGTGCACGGAAGGTTGTACGGTCTATACAAGGTATAACAGATCGTACAATGAACCATGGTCAAGGGTGAATATGAAGGTCTTTTTTCAAAATGTTCACAGGCTATGAAGAGGTCCACGACCCGTCACCTAACCTCTAAAATTGAAAACCTAAAACTCAGGAAGGTTCACAAACACTTAGATGGTTTGTGAAGCTTTGTACAAACCGTGAAGTCCTTATGAAAGGGACTTCATCAGGTTTTAAGGTTTGAGTCAACTTCAAATTATCATATCTTTTCGGATAAAATGAATTTGGGGTCCATGACCTATTAAATTAAATTTCTTTTAGTCCTCTTTCCAACGTCACCAAGTTTTTCTGATTTTTAGTTTGTAGTAAAAAGGTATGCCCGTTTTAGTTGAGCCTTGTCTGATAGTCTAAGTTTCACGGATGGCTATAAGACCAATGAACTTTTTCACGGACTGTGGAGCTATACGCCCAGTGAAGTTTCATGGGTCTGTTTCCGATATCTATCCTTGTAGTAGAGGCTTCGTAGATAGTTAGAGTTGAAGAGTCTCTTAGTATTTTCCTTTTTATTTTGAGATGTTATGCAACCTATTTTATTTATAACATTAGTCACTTTCAGTCTTTAAGTTGGGTCTATGTCATGCCCCGAGCCCACACCCTGGGCATGACTGGCACTCAAGAATCATTGTTGTCCCCAAGTGAACCCTTGGTTTGGCTGAATTACTTTGTGGAAGACTTAAATACAAGAAACAATCTAAATGAACTTGTGAAAGAAACTTAGAATGTCTTAAAACAAACATTCGAACTAGCCAAGATGAGAACTCACGTATCAAAACATAAGTCAGTAATAAAGTAGTGACAAATGA
The DNA here is from genome assembly GCF_036512215.1 of Solanum lycopersicum. Lineage (NCBI taxonomy): Eukaryota > Viridiplantae > Streptophyta > Magnoliopsida > Solanales > Solanaceae > Solanum > Solanum lycopersicum. The sequence goes on along the minus strand of NC_090807.1, from coordinate 4,938,809 downwards.
ATAATTAATTAACTAATTGTTTGTATATGAAGCCTCTAAACAACTAAATGGATGTTGATACAGGCCCACGACATCATAATGAACTAAAAATAAAACTGAAAGAAATTAACGGGATCCTCCGGAAGAAAGGAGACTCACCACAAGACTATGAGTGCTCAACTAGATCAACTATGCGCCGGATGCTGATCCTGGTTACTTGTGTTTGCATCATAATAAGATTCATCCAAATAAGGCATCAATATATTGAATGTACGAGTATGCGAGGGAAATTCTAAAATAAGACATAAAGTTGAAAGGAACTGAAGAACTTACCTGGCCCGATTCAACTCAACATAACTGAAATCATTCTAATATAAATCAGTTTAAAACAAGTGCAAAATAAATAAAAGATGTTTAAAACATGATATCAACTTTGTGCATATGCAAAGATACATATAACTCTGAAATGTACGTAAAAATACAAATAACTGTGTATATAAGAATATAATGACTTATGTGGGAGTCTCTCTAACTAACAACCATCACTTAAGAGCGCTATTGTGTTGGTACAAAGCTTTGCCTCACGTTGACAGGGTCTTCCTGTACCTTGCAGAGGGTATAGATACTAAAATACTTAGTGGATTCATCAAAGTATTACTTTTTTCTACCTATAGTGGCTACATGGTTTATGGAGGCTGTGAGTTTTCTCAACTACCCCCATATCGGTGCTCAATACTACTCCCAAAATATGATCTAGCTCTTATGTTGAAAAACATACTTCTTTATGTGAATTGACATAGTTTCTAAAAAAACATAGTTGTAAGGCTATCTTGGAAATCAAAGTTTCCCCTCTTGCTTAATTGTGAAAGTATTTACTCTTTTCTAAAAACTAGATCAAAGTCTCTTTGGAAATCTCAATTTCCGTTCTTATTTAAATGTAAAAACATTTAAACTCTTTGGAAATACATAGTCCCCATATACTTTTAAAGAAAGAAAAAATGGTCCAAAAATCCCTCAACCTATACCTGAAATCTCAAACTGCACACTCCAACTTCACGGGTGTCCCATTACCCACATGAACTATATATTTACCTATTTTCTACACACCTAAGTGCTGACCTCAACACATAAACCAAATAAATCATCTTGTGTGATTTCACGCGCTGGGTCCCTCGCCTTTAAACTCCCGTGCCATGTTTTTCTCCCATTTCTTGTTTTCACCCATTTCCCTCCTAAACTATAAAAGAACAAAGAAATATCCAAAACCCTCTTTTCTCATGTTCAATCTCCTTCTCCATTTATGGTAATCATCAAAAGATTTTGCATCATCGAATGACTTTGTTGTGTATTATCAACTCCATTTCGTAGTTTATCAACTAATTTAGTAAAAGGTTAGTTCTTTATCCCTTAATTTCGAGTTTGTGATGTATCCCCTAGGGTTTTTATTGATTCATGTAATTAAGAGCAATATTGTGTGAAATCTTATATGTGGCTTATGATTATAGTGTTAGGTGTTCATTTACACCAGATTATAACAAATTTTTCATGTAATTTGATTTTTCCTTTCTCGTCTAAGTCACGTAATTTTGTACTTTGTTCATCTTAGTATTATGTTCATCGAGTGTTCTATTTATGTTCTTCTTAGTATTATTCTCATAGAGAAGCTGCTAGTTTGCTATTGTGTTGTATTTATGTTCATATATTTTTTTCATAGAGATGCTAAGTACTATGTTGCATTTTGTTCATTTCCTACTATGTTGTATAGTGTTCGTTTTTAAATACTGTTCTATTTTTTGGATTGCCCTTAGATTAGATTAATTCTATAATTACTACTTTGTTTTTTATTGCCTTCACGTAAGTGATGAGTCGGTTTACTTTGATTACTCTAAGGTGGTATCATGGTGGAGTGTTAGCTTTAAGTAGTGGGGATCCAATATATAATAGTGGAAAATTTACAGAATTTTTGGATGTTGATGTAGATAAAATGTCATATTTTGAGTTGAAAGACTATATTAGAGAATTAGGATATACTACAACTTGCACCTTTAGTATTAAAGCACCTTTAGACATGATGTGTTCCTTGGAAGATGGGGATGAAGTGGAGGTATTTGTTCGGCATTCAGTTGATGAGGTAATTATTGGCCCCATGTTAATAGAAAATGGCGGTCATGTGGATTGAGAGAATCTGGTGCAGCTTTTAATATAAGGCCCGTGAAAGTGAAAACTTTAATTTTGGGGTAGGTGAAGACCATTTAAATAGTGAGGACCCTTTTTCTACTTTTTTAACCTCACATCCTTTCACTACCAAACCTCCTTCGATTACCACACCTCCTTTCAATACTAATACTGCAGATGGTGCTACTGATGATGAAATAGATGTTGGTCCTGTTGGACATGATTTCTCAGAAGAAGAAGTAGAGGGTTCTGATTATTCAACTGAGGATACTGTTAAGTCTAAAGCTGAATTAGTTGGAGATGATGATGAGGAAGAGTATGGTAGTGATGTACATGAGGAGTTAGGGAGTTGAGCGTTGAAAAGAGAAGTTTTCAAAAGAGGAAAAGAAGGGAAAGAGTAGTTGCTAATAATGAAGAGGTACCAGTAGGTGAAGCTGGATCAGATCTAGGTTTTGATGAAACTTGAACAGGTAAAGTAAGTCATGAAGGAATGCTAGGAGGTGATAAGCCTTACTTTTCAAGTTTTGATGAGGGTAGTTTTGAGTTAAAGGAATATGAGTTTTGTAATAATGATGAACATGAGTCTTGTAGATCAAGAAGGGTAAAGTTTTCAAGAAAGAGAAGTTCAAAACCTCAAAAAATCATTCATGATCCTACTGCAAAAGAAAGTTGTGTGGCAGTTGGGCATGGTGTTTAAAAATGTGAAAGAATTTAGACAAGCAGTAACCAAATATGCAGTTAGAAGGAGGGTTCAAGTGGAGAAGTGGGTGAATGAGCCAAATAAAGTTAGATTTAGATGCAAAGATGGTTGACTGTGGCTTTTGTATGGATGTCTTGACAAGACAACAAATAATTTCATGATAAAAACTTAAAATCAAAAGCATGCTTGCAACAAGACAACCAAAATTACTTGTGCAATGCAAAGTTTTTATCTAAAGTCTTTAGATAAAGAATAACTGAGCAACCAAACATAAGAGTCTTCAATTCGCAGAAGTTGATTAGGAAAAAGTTTAAACTTCATGTGGGCAAGAATATTGTGAGAAGTGCAAGAGCTAAAGTGATGAAAGATATAATGGGTGATCATGTTGTGAAATTTGGAAGGATACTTGACTACAAGGTTGAATTGTTAGAGGACCAATCCAGGGACCAGTTGTGTTGTAAAAGTTGGTGAACCTGATGCAAAAGGCAAATCAATATTTCAGAGTTTTTACATTTGTTTGATGATTTAAAGTAGGCATGGATACATTGTAGAAAGGGCGTGAGCTTAGATAGTTGTTTCCTTAAAGGGGTTTATAAAGGCCAACTGTTAATTGTTGTGGCCAGAGATGTTGCCACTTGCTTGGGCAGTAGTTAAAAAGAATAACAAACACACATGGACTATGTTTGTCAAGTGCATAAGGGATGATTTGGGACTTGGAGATGATGAATGTCTCACTTTGATTAAAGACATGGAAAAGGTATATGAAATTATATTTTGTAATTTTCAATTTATATATGTAATTATGAAATAATCATCATCTATTGCAGGGAATGTCATAGCAACTACAAATGTACTACCTAATTGTGAACATAGAATATGTGTTAGGCACATATTAGCTAATTGGGCTAAGGATTGGAGGGGTCGTCAAAGAAAACAACAATTTTGGAAGATGGATAAGAGTACATTTGAGTCTCAATTAAGGAACAACATAGAGAAAATGAAGCTATTAGGTCCAGAAAAAATGATGAATAACTTAATGTACTACAACATTAATTTTGGTGCAAAGTTTACTACAATAATGAAGTAGAGTGTGACTCTGTAGAAAACAACATATCTGAGTGTTTTAATTCATGGATATTGGATACACAAGACCATAATTACTATGCTTGAAGAAATAAGAGTGAAGATGATGACAAGAATAGGCAGTTTAAGGGAGTTTCCGAGTACTTGAAGTGTAATTGTCTTCAATGTCTTTGAAGGTTTTAGAGTAGAACATTAGTAAGTCTATGGATTGTACCATTGAATTTAATGGAGCTGCTGGATTTGAAGTGAAAGAAGGGATTAGTCAACACAAAGTGGATATTACTAAGAGAACATGTAGTTGAAGGGTGTGTAGTTAAGGGGCATACCATGTGCGTATGTTGTGGCTGCATTATACTTTAAGAAGATTTCTCTTTATGACTAAATAGAAAACTGCTACCGTAAGGAAATTTACTCGAGGAATTATGTTAATGTTATGAACCACTCACAAACATGAAAATGTGGGCAGTTTCTACAAACCCCACTATTGAGCCATCAGATATGAAAAACATGCCTGGTAGGCCACCTAAGGCTAGAAGGAAAGAAGCTAGAGAATCTAAGAAATATGGGAAACTTACTAGGATTGGACTTGCATTGACATGCAATATAGTGGTGTTATAGGCCATAACAAGAGAGGGTGTCCTCAAAGAGAAGGTGTTGAATCATCAACAAGACAAAGTACACCCATCACCTACTGCATCAGCAAGGGAAAAACCAACAGGTTCAGGCAAGGGAAGAGTCAAACCAAAGGTAATATCTGACCTTGTTTTAGTTTTTCTTACTTTATGACTTACTTTTTATCTTATATGTATAGAAAACACTAGAAAGACCCAAAAAAGCATCATCAGTAGCACCTAGTGCACCTCCCCTACCTATTGCACCTACTAATTTTCATGCATCCGTTTCTGCTCCTCCTACTTATCATGCATCATCTTCATTAGCTGGTACTACTAAAAGAGGAAGAGGTAGGGGCAGGGGAAACACATCTCCAGAGAAATACCAAGAGTCATGGAATGGGTGTGTTCCAAGCTACAAATGGGTGTGTTCCGAGCTGCAAATAGCTTCAAAGTCATGAATGTGAGTCTTTGTTTTATGTTAACATCTTAAACATTGAATTATAATCCTAATTTTGTTTAATTTAACACTTTAAATATTGATACTGTCCAAATTTTACTATAGACTAGCATGCCAAGTAGCAAGATATACTCAACTTGATAAGAAATAGTGACAAGATCATCTGATGTAACTGGTGACATTCGTTCTACTCCAAGTAATACAACTAAGCTGAAATGGAATGTTAAAGCAGCAATCTCAACAAGCAAGCTTCATGAGCTTAAAGAGAATCAAAAAAACAAGACAATGGGAAGTAGTTCAAGTTGAAATGACACTTCTTCACAGTCAAAGATGCCATGAAAAATGCAATGATATTGATGTATTTAAGCACTTTAAGTTAATTTCCTTCGATTTTGGATTTTTGTTGGTAAATATTGTCTTATGAGGCCTTATGAACATGACTTTATTTTGGTATTTGGTAAATGTTATCTTATGTGAGGGCCTTATGAATGAATGGTGATGTTGGTTTTTAAAATGGTTGTTGTGTTGTCTATCGAACTGTATTGGCTATTCAGGTGTGCTTATATATGTTGTGTTGATTATGTGTTTTACAAATGATATTGTGTTGTCTGTGCTGAAGTAAGAATGGATGATTAGTTTGTTGGTTGTTGATGAAGTGTTGCATATTAATTGAAGCTTCAATTGACATCATAGATACAAAATGACACACATACATTGACAATTCATAACAACAACAAATCAAAAGGAAGACCAAATATGCAGAACTATCGGTTGATGATGAACATAGCAAAAACACAAATCAAAATACACAAAAGTATCTTTCTATTAAGCCTACACCCTTTCAACCTTCTATTGAGTCTCCTCTCCAATAACAAATTACAGTTACTCAAGTTATCAATATGAACCTGTCTAATACATAATTGTTGCACCAACTCATTGATTTTGTTCACCAATCTTGGAAGGATAAAACTTGATCTTGGATCCATTTCTTCTTTGTCCCTCCATTGAAAAATTTACAATTTTTAAAATGAAAATAATCCAAAATAGTACATTAGCATCGTTCAATATAAAGTGCAGCAAGAATACAAGAGAAAAACACATACACCATAACATGGGCAAGACCAAAATCATTTTTCCAAATTTAATTTCGACCAAGAAGTTTATAAATTCAGCAAAATTCTGTGTTTGCATCTCACTACAGCGTTTAGCATTGGGTCTGGTTCATCCATACAAAGCCTATTCCAGTTTTGTTTTGTCATTTTTAATGAATTTTGAGAAAATTCAAAATTCTAACTGGAGACCAAAATAAGAAATCACAGCAGATTATAAACCCTAAATTAAAGATTTGAAGTAAAAATGAACTTTAAAAATTAAATCTTACTTAATTTTGAGAGAAAATCGTGAATTTTTAACAAAAAAAACAAGGATTAATGGTGGGGAAGAAGAAACAATGGGTTATTTAAAGGTGGGGAACATGACTGTTGGAGAAGGAGGAATTTTTCGTTGAATTTCTGCTTAAAACGCACCTAGAGACGGTGAGAACACCTCCCATGACTGTTCAGCACTTAGGTGTGTAGAAAATAGAGAAATATACAGTTCAGGTGGGTAATGGAACACCCTTGAAGTTGGAGTGTAGGTTGAATTTGGGGTATAGGTTGGGGGAGTTTTATACCATTTTCTCTTAAAGAAATGAACTTCAATTTTCCTTTTTTTTAACTCAAAACTCAAGTCTTCAAAACAAAGTTAAATCATTTGTAAAAGACTTTTGGAAGGATCTATGAATTTTTCTTGACTGGACTCTTATTTGATCCTTCAATTGAATAATGGATTCAAGGATTGAGATTTGTGACATGAAGGATCTCATGATGTTTAGGAGTGTTATTAGAGAGTTAAACATGATAAAATATCAAGAAAACATTGTTTAAATGCTGTCAGCAAAGCAGAGATGTATTTTAATTTTTGGTCGCAAAATAAATTTTGAGGCATAACGGTCTTTGACCGTGATACGACGCTAAGGGAAATTTCAAATCTGGGGTACGAACCTGGTACTCAGATTATGTCGACTTGTTCCATTTTCGTTTTCTAATCCCAATTTGCCTAAATTCGATTCTTTTTCTCAATTTCTCTTTATATTCAAATACCCAAGAAATGTACCCAAAAAAAATCTAACTTAAAAAAAACAAACTAAAATTGACCTTAAACTCCCAAGAAATGTACCCAAAAAAAATCTAACTTAAAAAAAACAAACTAAAATTGACCTTAAACTCCCAAGAATTCCTCAATATCATCTCAAATTTGAGAATAAAAGTAAATTCAAGAACACACATCAAGAACATTCAAACTTCAAATTTTTAGAATGAATTCAAGCTAAATTAAAAATGTTTGGCACATGGTGAACGAACCCAACACTGTGTGACCTCACATACCTTGTAGGGATCACCTCTTGACGAAATCTACAAGCGATTCCTGAAGATATTGACGATTCCTGCTTATTTTCGTCCTTTCTCCTCTTTTTTTCTCTTTTCTCAAATTCTCACTCTCTTTCCAAAAGTGTAACATGACTAAGATCATTTAGACCCCAATCAATTACCCAAAAATGAAATAAAATAATTGGATAAGGAAAAGACCATAATGCCCTTTTAAAATCCGGATTGGTTATTTCCTTATTTCAACAACCCAACTTTCAATGGGCATATCTTACTCATACAAACTTAGAATCGCACAAAATTAACGACGTTGGAAAGATTTTTCCATGATCTTTCCTACAATATTTGGAAATACACTCAAATCATCCTTAGCTAGAAATTATGGTCGTTTGAAGTTAACCAAAAGCTCAACTTTAACACACAAAAAATTTCCAGATTTCTATATTCTTTTCAAAAATGACTATTTCCAATTTTGAATTTCTTTCTAGTTACAGGGTGTTGCCGTCTATTTAATATATATGAGTTAAACTCAAGCTTATTTTTGCTTGAGTGAGTTTTCCGTTAATTAGTCAGTCAGGTTAAGGGTTTGTTTGCAGATCAAAAATTATTCTAGAGTATCTGCCACGTCTAAGGTGTAGGTTCAGGGCATGACATAAACATACCAACCCAAACCTTCAGAGACCAACATACACCACAACATATGTATCAGTGTGGCACCCCACCTAACTCAATCATATATATAGTGTGTGCGTTTGTTTCTTTGTGTCAGTGCATACCCACAATTTTCTTTCTCAGAATACACTCGGCAATCATCAAAAAGTCAACAATGTTGAAAATGTCGATCATCTGTCTAACCACAACTAACCATACATACATCCATTAGACTCCCTCTTTGAAGGTTTAACCATGAAACTTTTGATAGGCTACAAGAAACTACATGGATTAATACAAATCTAACCACTTAGTTAAGAAAGTTTAGCTTGCTTGGGTGTCAAACAGCTGCTCAAGAATTTTTAATGCATCAATTTTCCCCTTTGGAAGAATTCTAACAAGCATGGACCGAAAGTCGTTGGGTCTTGCCTTTCGTTGCATGAAATCTCCTTTCTTCCATCGTCCTCGAGCTTAAAGTTGCTTAAGAGAATATTTTAGTAACCCTTATTTGTTTTGTCCCAAAAATAAAAAAAAATAAGAAAAGACATCATTTTATATAGGGTCTAATTCCGTAAATATTGCTATAGTGTTCTTGCAAGCTTTATAGTGGTGCCATAGGGGATGACATTCCACTATATATGGGGGGGGGGATGACGTTATCCCGGATACTTTCAAATTTAATAATTTTGTTGTGTGTAAAAAAATTTTATTTGGCACCGGCATTTGAAAATTTTAATTGAGACTCCACACGAGGTGTAATTAAAACGGTTCGGATCGTTGTAGTAACTCCTTATTTGGATGGTTTTAAATATCACATTTGTTTTGATAGTTATTTTAAATCTATCATATTATATTATTAAATTAATTTCTGTATAATTATAAAATATCTAATTTTATATAAAATCAATTTTTTGAATATTGATAAAACAACATATATTATTTGAAAATGATGTAAAAATAATATAAATCATCTGACTTCACAGCTTAAAAAATTAAATGTCACGACCCAAATCCGGGTTGCGACTGGCACCCACACTTACCCTCCTATGTGAGCGAACCAACCAATCTAACCTTAACATTTCAATATAATATCAACAGAAGGTAATGCGGAAGACTTAAACTCATTAAATAAAGACCAATTCATTAACTTCTAAAATTCAACATTTATTATTCCCCAAAATCTGGAAGTCATCATCACAAGAACATCTACGATCAAATGACTAAACTAAGAGTGTTCTAAAAGCTAAAAAATACATAAGAAGCTAGTCCATGCCGGAAGTTCAAGGCACCAAGACTTGAAGAAGAAGATCCAGTCCAAGCTAGAAGCATTAGCTCACCCTGAATTTCCGATGTAGTAAGACTGGCTTGAATTACTGTTGAGTTGAAGACGATGGCACGTTTGCTGCACTCCACAAATAAACAAGAAGAAAACATAAAAGTAGGGGTCAGTACAAAACACGGGTACTGAGTAGATATCATCGGCCAACTCAAAATAGGAATCAATATATACCAAGTAATATCATAAAATCAACTATGATACTCAACATGTAGCAACAACAAATACTATATCATTAACAATTACCGTCAAGTTCACACATGAGGACTCAAGCCTCAATACCATACTCATTTGGGAATCATGTTCATTAGATTGAGTATATTAACATCTTTCAAGATTCATTATCTTTATTTCTCTTGTGTCGGTACGTGACACTCCGCTCCCTCAATATTCATTAATCCTCTTATGTCGGTACGTGACACTCCGATCCCCTAAATCTATGTGTCGGTTCGTGACATCCGATCCCCTAAATCTATGTGTCGGTTCGTGACACCCGATCCCCTAAATCTACGTGTCGGTTCGTGACACCCGATCCCCTAATACTACGTGTCGATTCGTGACACCCGATCCCCTAATACTATGTGTCGGTTCGTGACACCCGATCCCCTAATACTACGTGTCGGTTCGTGACACCCGATCCCCTAATTCTATGTGTCGGTTGGTGACACCCGATCCCCTAATACTACGTGTCGGTTCGTGACACCTGATCCCCTAATTCTACGTGTCGGTTCGTGACACCTGATCCCCTAATCTCCTTCCATCAATTCATCAAGCCTTCTTTCTTACCAAGGCATCATCAATCCCATTATTTTAGTTCATCACGCCTTCTTTTATACCAAGGCCTCATTATTAACAAAGAGATTAAGATTTTGCAAGATTTGGGATTCAATAACTTCATCATGCTTATATAATCACAATTATATAATTACATTCATGCAAGCATATAATTAAGCACATAGCAGGGTTTACAATATTATCAATACATATCATTCTCTATTAAGAGTTTACTACGAATATCGTAAGAGAAAACATAACCTACCTCCACCGAAGAATTGAAATCAAGCAAGTTAATCCTCAAAGCTTGGTGCTTTCCTCTTCTCTCGATCATTTCTCTCTCTCCCTTCTTGTTGTTTCTGTTTTCTTATTCAAACCCTCTTTCTTTTACCCTAATTAACATATAATTAAGAATAAAAGATGGCAATAATGCCCCACTAATTAACTTAAGGTTACCTCTTTTAACCCCCAAGTAATTAGACTTATTAACAGTAACCCACTAACTTTATAATTAAGGCAAGAATAGTCAAAAACATCCCTTAAAACGTATCAAGAAATCTGACCCAGACTGGGATTTCGCAGTCTGTGACGGCCCGTCGCGCCTGCGACGGTCCGTCTTGCTACCCGTCACAGAGTTCAAAGACTCAATTTCTCTGAAGAATCTGTGACGGTCCGTCACACCTGTGACGGTCCGTCACACCTGTGACGGTCCGTCACACCTGTGACGGTCCGTCCTGCCATTCCATTACGAAGTTCAGAGAGTCGATTTCAGTACCCAATTTTCAGTTTTTCTAAGTGTTTTGAAACGAGACCCTGCGACGGTCTATCGTGCCCATGACGGTCCGTCGTAGGGTCCGTCGCCTCAGCCTGTTTTTCCAGAAATAAAATCTGCTGCTCAAAACGACTAAACAGGTCGTTACAATAGATACCAATTTACCCATCGTTCGTCCCCGAACGATCACAAGAAGGAAAACAAGGGCGAAAAGGAGTACCTGAATCTGTAAACAGATATGGGTATTTTTCTCGCATATCCGCCTCCTTCTCCCAAGTGGCTTCTTCAACGGGTCGATTCTTCCATTGAACTTTGATGGATGCAATCTCCCTTGATCTCAACTTTCGAATTTCTCTATCTAGAATGGCAACAGGTTCCTCCTCATAAGACAAATTCTCATCAAGCAAAATTGAATCCCAACGGATAATGTAATTTCCATCCCCATGGTATCTTTTCAACATCGACACATGGAATACCGGATGCACTCCGGACAGCCCTGGAGGCAAGGCTAACTCATAAGCCACCTCCCCTACTCGCTTAAGTACTTCAAAGGGACCAATGTACCTTGGACTTAGCTTACTCCTTTTACAAAACCACATCACCCCTTTCATGGGCGAAACCTTCAGCAAGACTTGTTCACCCTCCATAAACTCCAAGTCTCTAACCTTCCGATCTGCATACTCCTTCTGTCTACTTTGAGCCGCTAGAAGCTTTTCTTGAATAGATTTCACCTTCTCCATCGAATCTCTCAGAAGATCAGTACCCCAAGGACTAACCTCGAACGCATCAAACCAACCAATGGGGGACCTACATCTCCTACCATACAATGCTTCAAATGGAGCCATTTCAATGCTCGAGTGATAGCTATTATTATATGAAAATTCCGCTAAGGGTAAGAAGCTATCCCAATGGCCACCAAATTCTATCACGCACGCACGAAGCATATCCTCCAACACTTGAATCGTTCACTCAGACTGACCATCGGTCTGAGGATAGAACGCAGTACTAAGGTCCAACCTAGTACCCAATTCCGCATGCAATGTTTTCCAAAACATAGAAGTAAACTGCGTACCTCTATCTGATATGATGGATAGTGGAACCCCATGCAATCGAACAATTTCTGAGATATAGATCTTGGCTAACTTCTCGGCATTGTAAGTCACCTTAACCGGAATAAAATGAGCAGACTTAGTTAACCTATCAACAATCACCCAAATAGAGTCGTACTTACCCATCGTCTTTGGAAGACCAACCACGAAGTCCATTGCAATTCTCTCCCACTTCCATTCAGGAATGGGCATTCTCTGAAGTGTTCCTCCGGGTCTCTGGTGTTCATACTTTACTTGTTGACAGTTTGGACATTTGGTAATAAAGTCCACAATATCACGCTTCATTCTACTCCACCAAAAGTGTTGTTTTAGGTCACGGTACATCTTGGTTGCACCCGGATGTATCGAATACCTTGGACTATGAGCCTCTGTCAGAATAGTGTTGATCAAATCATCGACACGGGGTACACATACCCTTCCCTTAATCCTCAAAACTTCTTCCTCATCGATTGTCGCTTCTTTAGCCTCCCCTTGCAATACCTTATCTTGGATTCTGCGCAGTTTCTCATCAACAAACTGTCTTCCCTTAATCTTGTCAAGAAAGGAAGATCTTGCCTCCACAGAAGCCAACAATCCTCCCTTCTCGTTTACTTCTAATCTCATCAAGTCATTAGCTAGAGTCTGAACCTCTCTAGCCAGTGGGCGTCTAGAAGCTTGCAAGTGAGCTAGACTTCCCATGCTTCCCGCCTTTCTACTTAAAGCATCCGCTACAACATTCGCCTTCCCCGGATGATACAAGATAGTGATATCGTAGTCCTTTAGTAGCTCCATCCATCTCCGTTGCCTCAAGTTCAAATCCTTCTGAGTAAAGACATACTGAAGGCTACGATGATCCGTGTAGACCTCACACTTAACCCCATATAAATAGTGTCTCCATTGCTTTATTGCAAACACTACCGCAGCCAATTCCAAATCATGAGTTGGATAGTTACGTTCATGCACTTTTAATTGTCTTGAAGCATAAGCAATCACATTCTTCTCTTGCATTAGCACTGCACCCAAACCCGAATAGGATGCATCACAATAAACAATGAAGTTCTTACCCTCTATTGGCAACGTAAGGATAGGTGCGGTAGTCAACAAAGTCTTGAGCTTCTGAAAGCTTTCCTCACATTCGTCCGACCATACAAATGGAACATTCTGCTTAGTCAAGTTCGTCAATTGGGAAGCAATAGAAGAGAATCCCTTGACAAATCGATGGTAGTAGCTAGCTAACCCAACAAAGCTCCTTATTTCTGACACATTAGTAGGTCTTACCCAATTCTTCACTGTCTCAATCTTAGAAGGATCCACCATCACTCCATCCTTAGAAACCACGTGCCCCAAGAAGGACACTGCATCTAGCCAAAACTCACACTTAGAGAACTTGGCATAAAGCTTTTTCTCCCTCAACATTTCCAATACCATTCTCAAATGCTCTTCATGTTCCTTCTTGCTCTTTGAGTATACCAATATATCATCAATAAATACGATCACGAAGAGGTCCAAATATGGCTTAAAAATCCCGTTCATCAAGATCATGAACGCAGCAGGGGCATTCGTAAGACCAAAAGACATCACTATAAATTCGTAATGCCCATACCTCGTTCGAAAAGCAGTCTTTGGCACATCCGTTGCCCGTATTTTCAATTGATGATAACCGGATCTCAAGTCAATCTTAGAAAAGATACAAGCACCTTGTAACTGATCGAACAAGTTATCAATACAGGGAAGAGGGTACTTGTTCTTTATGGTTACCTTGTTCAACTGCCGGTAGTCTATGCACATCCGAAAACTCTCATCCTTCTTCTCTACAAACAAAACCGGAGCACCCCAAGGAGATGCACTTGGTCTAATAAAGCCTTTGTTTAACAACTCTTGAAGTTGGGCTTTTAACTCTCTTAACTCCGCGGGAGCCATTCTATAAGGGGGTATAGAAATGGGGCGAGTACCCGGTTCAAGATCAATACAGAAGTCAATATCCCTATTTGGTGGCATACCAGGAAGATCTGCAGGGAACACATCTGGAAACTCACGGACCACCGAAACCGACTCAATCGAAGGTACTTGGGTAGTGTCATCCTTGAGATGTGACAAGAAAGCTAAACACCCTTTACTAACCATTTTCTTAGCACGAAGAAAGGAGATGATACGCACCAAATTGGAAGTGTAGTCACCCTCCCACACTAACAGATCTGTCCCAGGCTTGGCTAATGTCACCGTTTTAGTATTACAATCCAAGATCGCAAATTGCGGAGAAAGCCAAGTCATACCCAGAATTACATCAAAATCATCCATTTCTAAGATAACCAAATCTACATAAGTGTTGCTCCCCACAAAGTTCACCAAACAAGACCTATATACCTTTCAACTACCACAGACTTACCCACCGGAGTAGAAACACGAATAGGCATATCAAGTAATTCACAATGTAAATTTAGACCATTAGCAAATGAGGAAGATACATAAGAAAATGTTGATCCAGGATCAAACAATACAGAAGCCATGCAATCACAAACCAGAAGATTACCTGTGATGACAGCATCAGATGCCTCCGCTTCAGACCGCCCAGGGAAAGCGTAACAATGGGCCCTTTCGTTTGTTTGTCCATTGCCCCTACCATGTTGTGATGTAGTGGCTCCAGTTTTCCCATCACCTCGACCATTTTGGTGACCACCATTACCTCGATAACCACGTCCTCCAGAATAACGGCCTCTACCATGACCACCTCTACCTCTAGCCATTGGGGGTCTATAACTCTGTTTGGGACAATTCCTCCTAATATGTCCAGTCTCCCCACATCCATAACACTCTCTAGAGTCAAGCATAGGCCTCTCAGAGAAGTGTTGACCGGTCTGAGGTGGACCCCCAACTACAGTCTGTAGCGAAGACTGAATTGGTCGAACTAAGTAACCTCCGGAACCCTGTCCTCTAGAGTAAGAACCATTAAACTCACCTCCCTTTTGAAACCTCTTTGATGTCGATGCCATGGTGAATTCATCTGGCTTCACTCCTTCCACCTCTACCACGAAATCTACCACTTCTTGGAAGGATTTGGCCGTAGCCGCTACCTGTAAGGCTGAAATCCGCAACTCTGACCTCAACCCCTTCACAAAACGACGTATCCGCTCTTGTGGACTGAAACAAAGTTGGGTGGCATATCTGGATAGTGCACGAAACTTAGCCTCATATGCATTAACCGACATCCTGCCTTGCTCTAGGCTCAAGAACTCATCCCTTTTCCTATCCCTCAATGTCCGAGGGGTATATTTCTCCATAAACAAGCTAGAGAATGAGGCCCAAGTCATAGGTGGTGCCTCTGTTGGTTGACACTCAATATGTGACCGCCACCACATTTTGGCGTTCCCTTGTAACTGATAACTCACGACAGTCAACCAGAAAATCGTTGTGTAGTAGCTCATGACAGTCAAACTGATAACTCACGACATTTTGGTGTTCCCTTGTGTAGTAGCTCATGACAGTCAACCAGAAAATCGTAAGCATCCTCAGATTCAGTACCCTTGAAGACTGGAGGTTTCAATTTCAAGAACTTACTGAAAAGTTCATGCTGATCATTTGTCATTATAGGCCCAGTAGTCAGACGTGGAAACGTGCCTATGTCCAATAAGGCATCCATACGAGGAGCCATAGTGGATGCATGTTGTACCTCTGAAACCGGAGGTGTTGGTGCAGAAAACACTGGAGGTGTCTGACCCTGATCGGACAACCCACTAAGATAAGCGAGCACCTGATTTATCATCTATGGGGTAGGATGGGGTGGCAATCCCTCATTCTGCACTTGTTCATTTTCCCCATCCTCCCCTTCTCTTATTACTTCCTCAATCGGTGGAGGAGTCACTGCCGTAGTATCAGATGGGCTAGGTGCTCATCCTCTTCCCCTAGAGGACGTCCTTCCACGACCTCTACCACAGCCTCTTGCCGCTGCTCTTCCTCGAGCTACAACCCCAGTGGCTGGCTCGACGCACCCTGTCCCGCTGGTGCTGGTGTTGGTGTTGGCGTAGTCGTTGCTCTAGTTCTAACCATCTGCGAAATAGAGCGAAGATGGTCAGATACCAATTTGTATCACCTAGATACCAATTTGTATCCGACCCAAGTGATAGCACGAAAGAAGAAAGAAAGAATGGAATTTTCCTAAAGTCTTATAGCCACTCAAGGAAAAGTAAAGGCGTCCCCCTACTATTCCTGACTTCACAGCTTAAAAAATTAAATGTCACGACCCAAATCCGAGTTGCGACTGGCACCCACACTTACCCTCCTATGTGAGCGAACCAACCAATCTAACCTTAACATTTCAATATAATATCAACAGAAGATAATGCGGAAGACTTAAACTCATTAAATAAAGACCAATTCATTAACTTCTAAAATTCAACATCTATTATTCCCCAAAATCTGGAAGTCATCATCACAAGAACATGTACGATCAAATGACTAAACTAATAGTGTTCTAAAAGCTAAAAAATACATAAGAAGCTAGTCCATGCCGGAAGTTCAAGGCATCAAGACTTGAAGAAGAAGATCCAGTCCAAGCTAGAAGCATTATCTCACCCTGAATTTCTGATGTAGTAAGACTGGCTTGAATTACTGTTGAGTTGAAGACGATGGCACGTTTGCTGCACTCCACAAATAAACAAGAAGAAAACATAAAAGTAGGGGTTAGTACAAAACACGGGTACTGAGTAGATATCATCGGCCAACTCAAAATAGGAATCAATATATATCAAGTAATATCATAAAATCAACTATGATACTCAACATGTAGCAACAACAAATACTATATCATTAACAATTACCGTCAAGTTCACACATGAGGACTCAAGCCTCAATACCATACTCATTTGGGAATCATGTTCATTAGATTGAGTATATTAACATCTTTAAAGATTCATTATCTTTATTTCTCTTGTGTCGGTACGTGACACTCCGCTCCCTCAATATTCATTAATCCTCTTGTGTCGTATGTGACACTCCGATCCCCTAAATCTATGTGTCGGTTCGTGACACCCGATCCCCTAAATCTGTGTCGATTCGTGACACCCGATCCCCTAAATCTACATGTCGGTTCATGAAACCCGATCCCCTAATACTACGTGTCGATTCGTGACACCCGATCCCCTAATACTATGTGTCGGTTCGTGACACCCGATCCCCTAATACTACGTGTCAGTTCGTGACACCCGATCCCCTAATTCTACGTGTCGGTTCGTGACACCCGATCCCCTAATACTACGTGTCGGTTCGTGATACCCGATCCCTTAATTCTACGTATCGGTTCGTGACACCCGATCCCCTAATCTCCTTCCATCAATTCATCAAGCCTTCTTTCTTACCAAGGCATCATCAATCCCATTATTTTAGTTCATCGCGCCTTCTTTTATACCAAGGCCTCATTATTAACAAAGAGATTAAGATTTTGCAAGATTTGGGATTCAATAACTTCATCATGCATATATAATCACAATTATATAATTACATTCATGCAAGCATACAATTAAGCACATAGCAGGGTTTACAATATTATCAATACATATCATTCTCTATTAAGAGTTTACTACGAATATCGTAAGAGAAACCATAACCTACCTCCACCGAAGAATTGAAATCAAGCAAGTTAATCCTCAAAGCTTGGTGCTTTCCTCTTCTCTCGATCGTTTCTCTCTCTCCCTTCTTATTCTTTCTGTTTTCTTATTCAAACCCTCTTTCTTTTACCCTAATTAACATATAATTAAGAATAAAAGATGGCAATAATGCCCCACTAATTAACTTAAGGTTACCTCTTTTAACCCCCAAGTAATTAGACTTATTAACATTAACCCACTAACTTTATAATTAAGGCAAGAATAGTCAAAAACGTCCCTTAAAACGTATCAAGAAATCCGACCCAGACTGGGATTTCGCAGTCTGTGACGGCCCGCCGCGCCTGCGACGGTCGGTCCTGCTACCCGTCACAAAGTTCAGAGACTCAATTTCTCTAAAGAATCTGTGACAGTCCGTCACACCTGTGACGGTCCATCCTTCCATTCCGTTATGAAGTTCAGAGATTCGATTTCAGTACCCAATTTTCAGTTTTTCTAAGTGTTTTGAAACGAGACCCTGCGACGGTCCGTCGTGCCCATGACGGTCCGTCGTGGGGTCCATCGCCTCAGCCTGTTTTTCCAGAAATAAAATCTGCTGCTCAAAACGACTAAACAGGTCGTTACATTAAAAGGCATACAAATGTTGGTTGACTCTTAAAATTTTATCAGGCATAAAAATTGGGAGAAATAAAATAACATATATTATTTTAAAAAATACTAAAATCAGGGTACTTAATAATTAAATGTAATACCTCAGCCTGAGAAAGAGCTATATTTAGAAAGAACTAATTGGGAAAGAGCTAATTTGAGATTTGTTCAAGTTAAACTTAAGTTGTGAGTTTTGGGTCAACCTCAAACGACCATTTTTTTACAGTACATTTAGGTAGCTCATAACATATCAAATTAGAGGTCTTTTAGTCCTCTTTCAAATGTCATTTAATTTTCTAAGTTTTGAATTCGAATGAGGGAGATATGCCCGTTTGAAGTCAGTCTGTCCAGTTAAGAAAATTTATCCGAATTAATGAAGGGTATTTTGATTTTTTCCTTACCCTTTTAGCTTTAAACATTTTGGAAATATTTTAGGGGCCTAAAGTGACTTAGATTAGCTTTAATAATTCAAAATCACGTTTAGGATTTTGAGAGGAGTTCAACCGGAGAAAACAAGGGGGAGTCCAAGTTTTTGCCAAGATCTCTTACGAGTTGAGGATTTGTTTCGCCGAATTAAAGTATGTAAGTCTTCATAGTGTTTGATTTGTTTACCCACATGTCAATCATGCAAATTCCATGTGTAACTTCGTTCTGGAGGTTGAATTATTTGAATTCTTGATGGGTGTTCTTGAGGTTTTGTTATTCGTGCTTTGTTTATGGAATTCGTGAATTCTTGACGTGAGAATTTTGATTTTTAGAGTTTTTCTTGAGGAAAAGTTTGTAGATTCTCATGTACTTGTATTCTTTTTAATTTAATCTAAGGATAATTTGAGAAAAAAATCGATTCTAGGCAAGTTAGGATCAGAAAATGGAAGAAAAATTCATCGTATTGTTCTGAGAAGGGTGGTGCGACATACCATTGACGTGCTTGCATTGCGCCACAATGAGCCCTATGAAGTTTAGAGGTAGGCGCTCCACGTTAGCAGTGTGCCAAGGTCGCTTGTCGCCACTCCTTTTCTATCGTTTGCTCCATGTAAGTCTTTTTAAAATGTATCCTTGAGGACTCAAATTAATACTTATATTTAACTAACCAAAATCACTTCCCCTCATTATTGTTAACACAATATGTATAACTTGCACAAAAAAATTGCTAGATATTCATAAATATTGGAAGCAATTATAGATATATGACAAGAGTTGTAAATTAGCTTCATTTTGTTCTCCTAAAAAAAACTTTATTATTTTAAATAAAGCATCTCCTGCTGGGGTGGGATTAAAGCTAGTAAAAAAAGGAATGAGCGCATCTAACTCCAAAGTTCTTTCTTATTCTTAAACCACTTTTCATTCAGTTACTGAAAGATAGAGATCAGACTTCTTAATGAGATTGAGTTCCACGCGTATGCAGGCTAGAAAAAGGCTATTTGTTGTTATTCTATCTATTTGTGCATCAAGTTCGTAGAAGATCTCAATTTATATGAAATGTAGTAGCTCAATGTTTATAGACTTTAGCATATTCAGTCGAAAGAGTTTAGGTAATACTTTTAACTCTTGATAGAAGAATCCAGCCTAATCACGAAGAATCGCAGCAATTTCCCAATCCTAACAAAGTAGTTCCTCTGAAATTCAATGAAAAAAATGGTTACTTACAACTATCTTGCAAATTTTTGGCACTGTAGTAGAATCATTACCAATGGCACGTTGTGCGCCTAAGTGTGAAAAGACAGTGCAAGCTTCGTTATGTCGAAACCTAAATGTTAAGTCAGCAACACTTTCCGAACTTCACTTCTTCCTGTCGCATCCGTCTTAAGGATGACATTTCCATAAATTTGCATGTCTTAGTGAGAAAAATATTTTACCCCCGATGTAGCTCGAAAGCAGAAGGAGTATGATTCATTCGAGAGAGTTTGGTGGTCTTAAGAATGGTTCGGGTGGGGGATTTTTTAAAGAATAAAGAATTCAAATAGAATTTAATTATTTTACTCATTATAAATAATCAAACTGCATCTAATCATTGAGAAACCCGTGTATCTAAATCATAACACTTGAATTCATAATTTAAGTTCAAAATCGAGTTAAGAGTAGAGTTCGAGGAAGTTGTTTCGATTCATTTGAGAAGTCTTTTGCAAACTTTTGAACTTGTTTTAAGACTTGAGTACATGAGTATGAGGATGGAGAGATTTGATTTTAATTTTCAAAAAACGAATTTATGGGAATTAAGTATTACCAAAAGTAAATATTTTTACATTTAAAATAAGAGGAAACATTGATTTCCAAATGAGTTCATGAGGAGTTTTTGAGTATAATCTATTTAAGAGAACCTTTTGAGAAATAATCTCTAAGTTTGAGGATGAGGAACTGTTTTTAAACATATGAGCTGAGTTATATCATTGGGAGTAGTACTGAGCACCAATATCGGGATGAGTTCAAACAACTAAAAGTCCTTATAAACCATGTAGCCAACGCGGGTAAAAAGAGTCATACTTTTTAGATAATTCCTTATTGCTTTTTAAGCATAGGTTAGTGAATCCACTTAGTTGAAGATGTCTTATACTCTGGCAAGGTATAGAAAAGTTATGGCAGTGTGGGTGGGACGTTGTATCATTAGCTCAAAGTGATGGTTGTCGATTAGAAAATCTCTTAAATAAGAGTTATTATTGTATTTTTAAATACATTGAGTTTCCATCAGTTGTTTTAAACGCTTTATATGAAATGCACCTTTATTATTGTTTTTATACTGTATTGAGTTCAATATCCATGAGTTGAGATTGAGTTGAGATGGCGTGAGTATGTTTCATTCTTTCCAAATTCAAGCTTTTATGCTATGTTCAGTGTACCTCTTCCATGCTCATAAATTCAATATACTGATGTCATTTGACTTGCATCATTTCATGATGGAGATACAAGACACCAGGCTCATCAATAGGCGATTTTGTTGATACCACAACAGTTCGAGTTCGCTTTGGTGAGCCTCCTTGCTTCCGGAGGATTTCATTACTTTTCACCTTTGTTAAGATGTCGTGAGTCTTGTCTCGATTTCCATCTTTGTCATTTAGAGACTTCATAAATAGATATTAGTACTAGACTGGTCTTTTCATTTCCAGTGTTCAATGTTTAAGACTTGAGTAGCCTTATTTGGCCAGTAAATGTTTTATTTAAAATATTCTGAATATTTCTTTTGAAGACGTTGAGTGAAGTTTTGTTTTGAGTTCACTTATTGTTGAGTATATCTTCCGCTGAGAGTTGAGTTAGGTCAAGAGTGCGCTTGGGGCCAACAATGATTTTCGATGCCGATCACGTTCAGGATGTTGGCTCAGAGCGTGACATTTAATATATATAAAAATTATATTAAAATTTGATTCATTCTCTAAATTTTATTTTTATTGCATAAATTAAGACAAAAAATAATATATATATATATATATATATATATATATATATATATATATATATATATATATATGTATAGAGAGAGAGAGAGAGAGAGAGAGAGAGAGAAATTATTAGATGCATATGTTAAAGATAATCTTAATTTTAAAGTAAATAAATGACTTTCTAGAGATTTTTTATATAATTTAACTATTTTAAAATATTGTCTATTATAAAATAGTGTTCTATGGTAGGCAAATGTTTTTTTAAAATAATAATTTTTTTTCATATAAGGTCTTTTAGGACTAAGGCCGTGATACCAAAAATAAGGTGATATTTCAAAATAAGGTGATATTTAAAGTGATATTTCAAAAAATAAAGTGATATTTCAATTTCAAAATAAGGTGATATTTCAATAATTTCGTTAAACTTTTAATGTTGTAAAATCCTACTCAGTACTCCTCCACTCTCTTGTTCTACTATGTAATTATTTTTAGTACATTCTATATTATTTTCACAATTTTCACAACATTTTTCTTTATGTCTTACTTTAGTATCAATTTTATTAGTCAAAACTGAAGTATAAGTAATATTTTTCATAAAAAGTATTCCATCTTTGGTTATCAAAGTTCCTCCTTTATTACATAGTATAAAATCTAGTCCTAACACAAAATCTACTCTTATATCTAAATCTCTTACCCATATTTTATCCATTTTATAGGTAGGCTTATAGAATCTTGAGAAAGTATTTAGAAAGCTTATTTGTGCTTTATCTATATAGTGTTTGTAAATGTTATGTGTTTCATCCATTTGCATAGCTGCAAGTGGTTTTTCTAAAGTCATTATTAATTCTGGAGGTACAATTTTTTTATTTAAAATATTTTTAGTACATCTTGAATCTATTAATGCTAATGTCTCTATCTCATATTTTTCAATTTGGAGTTTTGCTAATATTTTAACAGTATTTATATTTTTATCTTCATTACATATTAAAGTATTAGATTCTTCATTCATTAACTCTTGATTGTCTAGTTGTAGCTCTTGTTCAACATTCTTTCCTTTTTCTAATCTTACTATTCTTTCTTCTAATTCTTTAACTTTTGCTTCTAATACTAATACTTTTAAATTTATTAATGGTTCATTTGTTTGTAGATCCTTCTTTTTCTGAGTTATTATTCCTAATTGTGTCTCTATACAGCTTATACATCCTTCTATAAAACATTTATTACATTTAGCTCTTTTGTATTTACTTGGATACCATCTACACCAATGACATGGATTACTATCTAATCCTGTATCTTTTTCAAAATTATGTTCACATTCTATTATATTCATAAAATTTATTTTTAAGTCATCTATGTCTAAGTTTTCTATTCCTATTTCATTAATTAATTCTTCTCCTTCTGAATTAGAAGAGTCTTCCTCTTTGTTACCTTCTTCTATATCAATACTTACTATAGAATAAATACTTTCATTATCTGACATATATTCATCTACATTTAATAATGCTTCATTGAATTCTTCTACTAATTGAGCATTTCTAGTCTTAGCACTATATCTTTTAGGACAAGTATTTGCTAAATGTTCTATACTTCTACATGTAAAACATTCTAATTTGTTTTTGTAATTTCTATCTGTTCTATATTTTCTAACATGTCTATCCCTATTCAAATATGGTTTTCTTGCTGAAGATTTTCTAAGAAAATATCTTTTTTTATTATATCTCTTATTATTTTGTGGGTTATATTTTTTATACTTTTTCTTTTTATATTGGCTTCTATCATAATTTTGGGTTGTATATATTATGTCTTTACAGAAATTCATTTCATTCTGCTTTAATTGTTTTTGTATTTGTAGATTAGTACATTTTTCTTGTAATATTTCCATTATATGTTGTATTCTATGTCCTATTGGCCATTTAGCTTGAGGGTTTTGTGCTACTCCTTCTCTTTTAATCCATCTCTCTTCTATTTCTCTTCCTAATGCTACTGGTAGTTTGTTAAATAATTTTTTACCTAGGTCTTGGTCAAAAGCGTTTCCACTAATTGTACAATAATAGAAATAATCATTTAAAATTTTTTTTATATAATATCAATTACTTATACTTAATTGTTCTAATTTTATTACTGCATTTCGTTGTAGAGATACTAATCCACTATTCGGGTCTTCTCCTGTTATTAATGTATGTATTTTATTTGTAAAATTATATGGGTTTGGTCCTAAAGATACTAAATACTGAAATTCTGATGGGAATTCTACTTTATAAGCTTCCCATAGAGCTTTAGTTGATTCTCCTAAGAATGTCTCTAAGTATTTATACATAGTTTCAGCATCGGTCTCTGTATAATTTTTTTATAAAGTCTGCTACTACTATTCCTTTCCATAAGTCTATTACTGAATTCCATCTTTGTGGATCATGTGCTGCTATATTTAGAATTTTTCCTTTACTTCCTCCTTCTTGGAGTATTATTGGTTCTTCTATAGGCATTCTTTTTCCCATTGGTTTAACTTCTGTTATTGGAGTATCTCCTTGTCTATATACTCTTCTACGTGGTATATTTCCTGTGCTATTATCTGCAGTATATCCTTGTTCATTTGTTCTTTGGAATGGACTACTAGAACTTGTTGTTTCCATTAATTCTTTTTGACTTAGTATAGATTCTAAATCAGATATTTCACCATCATTATCTTGTATTTGTGTCATTATGTTATTACTTTTTTCTAATTTATTTTGTAAACTCTTTTCTAATCTATATCCTTTATTATCAGTTCTTTGTTCACATAGTTTAAAATGAGATATTGTTTGTTCTAAATTTAAGTCTTTTAATTTACATCCTTTACATGTAAATAGTCTATTCTTATTATCTTTACTTATTTCTTTAGCTTTTTCTATAGCTAAATCTACTGCAAAATCTTCTTCTAATATTATTTCCATATTCATTCCTTCTAAAGGCATTTCTTCTACAATACTTTCGTCTTCAAAGTCTTTTTGAGCTTCATAATTATAATCTGTAAATCTAATTAAAGGTTCTCCCTTGGAATTTGTATATATTAAATGAGTGTCTGGTATTAATACTTCTTTTTCTTTAAAATCTCCTAATTTCCATTCTAATCCTGCATATTCTTCAGGACTTATTTTTATAGATTTTATTAGTTTAATCCCTTTATTTCCCATTACTTCTACTACATCTTTTACTTTTAATTTAAATCTACTATTACTATTATCTGTCATTTTTCCTAAAAATCCTACACACATTAATAAATTCTTTCCACTATGCATTTCTTCGTATCCTTTAGTTTGTATTCCTATTCTTATTTGGTTTCCGAATTCATTTAAATTCATCATAAAATCTGGACTTATGTAGAAAATTCCTCCATTATTAATCATATCTACTTCTGTTAATCATATAATTGCATTTTTTATGTCTGACCATCTGTTATCATATATTGTAATTAATGTTTTTGTTCCTAAATTTTTTCTAGTGAATCATTTAATTCCTATTACAATTAATCCTAAATGCATTACGTCTTTTTTAACATGTTTTATTTCTTTTACAGATTCAGAGTTTATTAGTGGTAGAGATACAGAAGTTTTCCCTAATACTGATAATTGTTCTTCTCTATAATGTCTATATAGTTGAGATTTTGAGTTTGTATTATATAAAACTTTTGGATTTAATAAATTTAATTGATTTTGTTGAAAGATTTGTATATCTTTATCTGTATCTATTATTTCTTCTAGTTGTTGATTATTTTCTTCTTTTGTCTTTTTATTTAATATTCTTGATAGAAAATTATTACTTATCATATTCTGAGAGTAACTTGGTCTTGGTCTTTCTTCTCTTGATCTAGTTGGGAAAATGTCCATTTTTTCTGTTTTTTAATTATTTTTTCTTTTTGAGGAGTACTTTCTATTTTATTCAATTTTTCTATTAATTCTTCTATTCCAGTTGTATCTATATTCTTACTTTCTAATTTTTCTTTAATGTTTTTATCTATCTTATTATTTAGTTGTAATAAAAGCGTTATTATTATATTATTCTGTTGTATAATAATTTGATCTGATTTTGATTGTGGATTAAATTCTTTATAATCTAATAGGAGGACTATTCTTTTTTCTATTAATCTTATTGCTTCTTTATGTGTTTCTGATACTATTAAATCTATCATGAAAGAACTATCTCTTTTATTGATGCTAATTCTGTCTTTATTTCTTGTATTTTTACTATTAATGTATTACTAATTTCTTCTTTAGATCTATTTTTTAACTCGTTTAATTTTTTATTTAAATCTATTCCTTGTTCCTTAAGGTAGTCTAGGTTATTTTCTATCTTACTAAAGAGTTGTTTTTGTTTAATTTGTGTTTCTTCTTGTTCACTTAATATTTTTATAATTCTATTGTTTGTTTCTTTATTTTTTCACTAAGATTGATTATCAAATCTATTAAAGTATTATATTGAGCGTCTTCCGTATGTAGGCTATGATTTTCGTTCTCAAAATTACACTTAATAATATTGTCTGGTTTTACTCTTTGAAATCTTTTTTCTATACGAATTTGTAAGTCTAAATATTCTATACTTTTTAATGAAGCTATTTTTACTTATTATTTTTATCCTAAAGTTGTTGGTTTGTAATATTCATAAAAAAAAATTTATTCTTTCACTTACGTAGCTTATTTCACTTTCAAGTCCTTGTAATTCCCACTTTAAAGCATTTATATATTCTTCGTTATTTACCGTCTTTTCTAAATAAATATTTTTAGGTGTAAAAAATTCGTTTTCGTATATATATGTAAGCTTCTATAGATTTTTTTATTCTTATTAATCTTTTCTTATCTTCTATGTGTCTATATCTTATCCAGTTATGAAATCTTATACTCCAGGCAAATGGATGTGTTCTCATAAAGTATGTTTTATTGGATATTTCTTGATCTAAGATGTTTTATTAATTTCTGTTCTAAGCTTCTAGCTTCGAAAAATATATGATCTAATTTATTGGTTATTTCCTTTTTAAAACTAGTTGTTTTTAGATCTTTAAGTAATATATCTGCTTTTACATATAATTTTTGTAATCCTTTTTTAACTTTTTTATATTCTTCAGTAATTTTATGTGGTCTTCTCATATATTACCCTATAGAATTATAATAATATGGATTATTTTTAATTATTTTAGTTCTTTCTATTACTTCTTTTGTCTCAAATTCTATTTGACTTAGTTCTTCACTCATTTGTTTCTGGTTTTGTCTAATAATTTCTCTAAGTGTTTTTACAGAATTCTTATATGTATATGTTAAAGATAATCTTAATTTTAAAGTAAATAAATGACTTTCTAGAGATTTTTTATATAATTTAACTATTTTAAAATGCTGTCTATTATAAAATAGTGTTCTACGGTAGGCAGATGTTTTTTAAAAATAATAATCTTTTTTCATATAAGGTCTTTTAGGACTAAGGCTCTGATACCAAAAATAAGGTGATATTTCAAAATAAGGTGATATTTCAAAATAAGGTGATATTTCAATTTCAAAATAAGGTGATATTTCAATAATTTCGTTAAACTTTTAATGTTGTAAAATCCTACTCAGTACTCCTCCACTCTCTTGTTCTACTATGTAATTATCATATTAAGTTCTAGTTTTAACTTCTTATATATATATATATAGATATAACCCATACTAACATGAACACCCATACATGGTTGCAGAAAACTAATCAGAAAAAGAATCTATGGGTATTCAAAATCATGTCATGCAATTTTATTTGACACTCACTGCGTATTTGATTATTTATCAATATTTCCTTTTTATCTGCTCCTAATTATTTTTTCATTTTGATAAATAAAGAAATAAAAAAAATTCTACTATACTCTTAATTAATTACTTTTAAAAAGGTAAAAACTTTTTAAATTTTTTACGTCTTTTCATTCATCCACTTCATAATTAATATGAATAAAATAGTAAATTTATTATGTCAATTTTTTCTTAATAGATATGTCATTTCAAAAGTGAATAAGTAAATAGGGACTGCAAGAGTATAATTTTTTAAAAATATTGTTATTTAAAATAAATTAAAGATTTTTTATTTAATCATAGATTATTATATTAAAAATTAAATAAATACTGTAAGATTAAATTATTACTACAAATACAAAAGTATGTCTTTTTTTAACTCGTAGGCGTCACAAGTTTGGATCATTCCTTATGGATATATAGTTAACTTTAATTGGGTACGGCAATATAGTAATTATTAAGGGTGTGTTTGGTATAGAGGAAAATACTTTTTAAGAAATTAGATAATTTTGTATT
Organism: Solanum lycopersicum; assembly: GCF_036512215.1. Lineage (NCBI taxonomy): Eukaryota > Viridiplantae > Streptophyta > Magnoliopsida > Solanales > Solanaceae > Solanum > Solanum lycopersicum. The sequence continues at coordinate 4,910,839 of NC_090807.1, read as the reverse complement.
TAATTTATTTTGTATTTGTTATGCAAGTATTTTTTTACTGAGCTAGTCAATTTAGATTATAGGTTAGTTTTTCCTATATACTTTTCTACAAGGTGTATAAAAAAGAATTAGTTTTTATTTATTTGAATGATTTTGATTTGATACAAAATTTTAGAAAATAAAGAAGATTTTCGAATTTTGTGGTTGAAAAAATTAAAATGTGTCAAATGTATTAATAAAATATCATTTATTCTTGTAGTTTTAAACATGTTAAATGAAAAAATTGAAATTAAAAAAGTTGCTATAAAGAAAAGAAACATTTTTTAAGCAGACTAAAAAGAAAAGTAGGTAAAAGAAATTAAAATGAAATAAAATAAAATATTTTAATAGAACTATTAATATATAATCTAGTTTAATACTATGGAAGGTGAAAGTTGAGGATAGAGAGGTGAGGTGGTAGAGATGAGAAGCACAAGGGGTGGGGTCGGGGCTAAGTATGGTGAAAATTTCATTAATTCATTCATGTAAATAGAAAAAGATGAAGCAATCATCACTCGATAGCTCAAAACTGATCAGTATAAAATCATGTGATTTGTCCTCGTTTGTGCATATTACTGACACTAGCCTAACGCCTCCTGCCTACTCGTTTTTAACTAACTTATTTATATCTAGCTACATGATGAAAAATTTCCTTGATCAATCGTCACTCGACAGCTCAAAGATGACCACAACCTGCGTGCTTGCCTACTCGTCTTTCACTGGTCTATTTGTATCCAACTACAATTTCTTTCCTTATAAAAGAAAAAGGGGCCCTCGGCCAATGATATATAAATATAACCACTTGAAATCTTGAACTTAGTTATTATCACTTGAAATCATTCTTCTAAAATCTAGAATTCAGAAAATTGTAATCTTAATTCCGCCTCTCAAACGACGTAAAACTCTATAAAAAGAAAGGCTTACTCTTCTATTGGGAAAAAAATCCTTATAACACTAAAAAAATAGAAAGACTAATACTCAAAATGCCACTCTCTCCCTCAATACTCAAATCTCTAACATCTCCAACAATTTCTCCTATGGCCAAATCAACTCCAAAACTCACACAAAGTGCTCTTGGTTGGGCTGCTCAAGACTCCTCTGGCAAGTTAACACCATTTATGTTCAAGAGAAGGTTTCTAATAATATCCTATCTTAATTAATACATACATTATTACTTCAACAATAGTATTATATGTATATAGTATTTTTTTTTTCTAGCTAGTTTTTGGAAATATATTCTAACAATTTAATATTATTGTAGAGAAAATGGTTTAGATGATGTGACCATCAAGATCTTGTATTGTGGGATGTGTCGTACAGATGTACACTTTGCCAAGAATGATTGGGGCAACACAACCTATCCTATTGTCCCTGGGTAATTACTTTTACTTCATATTACAATTATCTAAGCAAACGATATCGATATTGTCTTAACGAGATTGAGGGCTTGATATTATTGAGAGATTTTAACTTTTCTCGCATAAATATAAGTTGAATAACAATAATATACTTAGTGAGCTTTGAAAGGGTTAGGATGATGTACGCATGTCTTATGAAGAAAGAAGGTAAGAAATGCAAATTCTCAATGAAAAAATATAATATAAAGTTAGAATAATAAAACCTGACACAATAATTTGAAATGTTAATTTAATGATATTAATATAGTGTTTGTGTTGAATTTGATAAGTTAAGATAATGATAGTGGAATAGTGTTAGCTTGTTGCAGTGCTAGAAATTTGAAGAGGACACCAAAACACAAATTTGATCTTTTTTGTAAATTGACAACGATAGATTTTGTATAATGCAAAAGGGTTGACTGTTTGAGGGCTTTAGAATATTTAATAATAAAAGGGTAAAAATATTTTGAGAAGGAGGATTGAAATAGGTGTATAATGTGGGTTCATGTTAATCGTTGGGATATAATTAATAAGACAACAAAATTGATAGTCACGTAAGAATAGATACTAAAATTACCTAAAATTCAGTTCATATTTCTTTTCAAATTTAACAATATGTGATAAAAATTGAACAATATATGAAATCACATCTTTAGGAAATAAGGAAAAGACCAAGAAAATTGAAGTGTCAAGTCATTGCTTTAGTTGCCTTATAGTCGAGCCAATTCTCAATGGTATTTCATCTCAACATCATGCATGCATGAAGGAGGATTTGAGACATCTATGTGTTTGGCATGGAAGAAAACGTTTCTTAGAATATATATGTTTTGTAATTTTTGTATGTTTGATTGATCAACTCTAAAAAAATGAGTAACCTAATGTATGAAAAATAAGTTATATAAATGACGTTCCAAAATTATTATTTCCTCTCCATCTACTCAATCCTCATCCTTTGACCATCCCACCCTTCGCCACCTCCAAGCCCCACTCCCATCCCCATGCATCTCTATAAAATTTTACCACATAACATGTAAATATTCTCAATAAAGCAAAACCATTAAGCTATGTATAAATAACATATACATATTCTTAAAAATAAAGCAAAACCATTAAGCTATGTATAAATAACATATACTAATTCTTAAAATAAAGCAAAACCATTAAGCTATGTACAAATTAAGGTAAAGTTGAATTAGTCAACTTAGGATCATTACATCATTTCTTGTACTAACACACTCTTGAGTTCTTTAATCAGTATTATATAACCTAAAAAGAAGATGACAAATTTGTTCGTTACAAAATCATTATATCTTAGATGGTCACTCAACTTTCAGTTTTTTAATTAGAAAGTCATTCAACTTTAAATTTTTTAGTTATAAAGTCACTCAATTTTGTTTTATAACTCAAAACTCATTCAACTATTGATGTTTAACTTAGAAAGTCAACCAATTATTTATATTTCACTTATAAAGTCACTCAATCAATTTAAATAATTTTTTCATTAAATTTTGTCTTAAACTACTTTTAAAGAAATAATAAGATATCTATTTTAATTAGTTCATTGACCGCTCCAATTATTTTTCTAAAAAAATGTAAAAACGTACCGTAACAATCTTCTACTATTTTTTTAAATGAAAAGGTAGTAACAAAACAATAATTAAAATAAGCATCTTATTTATTTTTTAAAAGTAATTTAAATTATTTTTTGTATTTTTAATTTAAATTATTTTTTGTATTTTTAAAAAATAAAATGAAAAAATTATTTAAATTGATTAAGTGACTTTATAAGTGAAATATAAATAGTAGGATGACTTTCTAAGTGAAACACCAATAGTTGAGTGATTTTTGAATTAAAAAACAATGTTGAGTGACTTTCTAAATAAATTATTAAAAGTTGAGTGACAATCTGAGGTATTATCTCTAATAAGAATTAGAGTTGGTCTTTTCTCCTTGTCGAAGCCCACAATATCAAATATTTTTGTTATCACAGTTAATTATGTAACACTTTTTTAAGATTTATTTTAGATCATAAATTTTTTTATAGGCTATCAATTAAAGCTTGTAAGTGATATATTTATGTAAATGTTATTAATCACATCATCAGAATGTATAACTTAAACTGTTTTTTTTTATATATATGTAATATTAGGTATGAAATTATTGGAATTGTAATTAAGGTGGGAAGCAATGTGTCAAAGTTCAAGGTAGGTGAAAGAGTAGGAGTTGGATATGTGGCTGCTACATGTTTGGATTGTGAGCTTTGCAATAGCTTCCAAGAGAACTATTGTGACCAAATGAAACCTGTCTATAATAGCATTCATTGGGATGACACTCCCACCTATGGTGGTTACTCCACAATCATGGTTGCTGATCACAGGTAAAAAGATTCTAAGAATATTTTAGTACAATATTAAGTACTTTTTATCTAAGATCATAAAATTTAAAAGTCATCACAATTATTTTTTCTATTTTAATTTATGTGACATGGTTTGACTTGACACGTAGTTTAAGAAATAAATAAAGATTTTGAAACTTGTGATCTCAAATAAGTCATAAATGTTTGTGTGACTATAAATCATTTCATAGTGAAATAATCATTATAAAGATGATTGTTAAATCAAATCAGACAAATAAATTAAAATGTAAGGTGTAACTTTTATTCAATCATGATGCTTTAATTTCTTGACCCTCTAAGGTCCCATTCCCACCACATTACACTCCTACCCCACCCTTAACACTCCATATCATATCTGTTTAGATTATATAAAAATACTTTTACTATAATATCATTTGTTCACATATCGAATATAAAAAATAAATAATGAATTCACTTATTTTCCTTCGTACTGAACATAACCCTAATGTTTTTTCTCTTTTTTTAAAAATGTAGATATGTAGTGCACATACCAGATAGCTTGCCTATGGATAGAGCAGCACCACTAATGGGAGCTGGCTTGACAGTGTACACTGCCATGAAAAATAGCAACTTATTTGAGTCACCAGGCAAACATATGGCTGTAATAGGTTTAGGTGGTGTTGGGCATATGGCTATCAAATTTGGGAAGGCTTTTGGTCATCATGTTACTGTTATTAGCACCTCTCCTTCTAAAGAAAAAGATGCCAAAGAGAAATTGGATGCTGATGGCTTTATCTTGAGCACTGACCTCAAACAAATGCAGGTTTGTAAACTCCTCACAAATGTCACCTAAAAAGTTGAAATTAAAATATTATTATTTAAAAAAATATCATTTTAAGCAGACTAATAAAAATTGGACAAATAAATTAAAATAGAGGGTATAAGATGAGTTACTAATAGGGATGTACATGACCGGCTTGGTTCGGATTTTTCAATATCAAATCAAACCATTTGTCTCGGATTTTTGAACTTATAAACCAAACCAATAAAACTCGAATTTTTCAACTTCAGGTTTTTTCAAGATTTTTTGGGGTTTTTTCGGATTTTTAGATAAAGTATTCATACAAACACATAACTTGCTTGTACTTCAAATATTTCTTTAGTGTTACCAAAATGCAACTATCTAAGTTATTTCTCAAGAAAATAACAAAAAATATGATATGATTATTGACACTACAATATCCAATAAAAATATAATAATAGAATCGCTTAAAACAAATATTGCAAATTAATAAGTCATAATAAAATTGATCATAATTTAAAGTACTAAATCATATAAGTTTAGCAAGTATTAGTTACATGACTAAATATTAAAAGAAAGTAAAATTAGATCATTATTTTAATTATTTGAATCTTTGTAAAACTAAAAAAACAAATATTCAATATTATTGTCATTCTTAGTGTTGAATTGATTTTCTTTTTGCATTACTATTAATTTGACTTTTATTTAAACTTTGTTATAGTTACCTATATGTATGAATTATAATCTTTATTAGATCATTAAGAATTCTAACTTCTAAACATGAATTAAATATATTAAAAGATTAAAACTATGAAAAAGTATAAGGGATATTTAAAAATTATATCAAAGAAAGTATTTTACATATAAAATAAAATTTTAAAATTATACATATAATGTCGGGTTGTTTTTTTTTAGTTGAAAGCAAACCAACCCAAATATAGTCGGGTTTTTTAATCCAACACCAAACGAAGTCAAACCATAGAACTAGTCGTGTTTTTTTTTTGTTTGACTTGGTTTGTGGTTTGGTTCGATTTTCAGTTCGGTTTTGCACACCCCTAGTTACTGACTACATAGATGTTTACGATTATTAGATGAGTGGGTTAAAATCTCATGTTGATTGGAAAATAGACTTATGATCTTCTTATATTGATTTGGACAATTCTCCAATCATGAATTAATTTTTGGGTTAAATTGGACTCATGTGAGTCATTTATTACTATGGTATTGGAGTAGAACTCATCTCATCGAATGTAAGACCCCAAATTAAATTTTTCCATGCACCAGTTGTCCAATCTTGGGCATGAGGCAGCTAGGATGTTGAACAATGAAAAAGTCTCATGTCGATAGTTAATTAAATGAGTGACTCTTTATAAACCTTGGACAATCCTTTTCCTTTTGAGTCAACTTTTGAGATGTGACTTAGGTCCAAAACCTAATTTTACATGATATTAAAGTCACGTACATCTTCATTTGAACTCTTCGTCCACGCTATTGTTGGACCTGGGCATGAGGACATGTTAGAATGGGTTAAAGTCCCAATCAATGTGGAACGGACCAACAATCTTCTTAAATGAACTTAGACAATACTTCCTCTTATGAGCTAGCATGTATTTGGATTGATTATATTCACATGTCACATATTTATAACACTCAACATACTTATTTTATGATTGTGATTAGAGCTGTTAAAACGAGCTGACCAATACAAGGCTAGAGATTGCAGCGGCCTAACCTACCTTACCTCTATCCTCCATTTAAAAGAGCGGGTCATTTGTACTTTTGCCCCTATTTTATGTTGGTTTTTAATTTATGTCCCTCGTAACAAATAAATTTTTCGTGAGACGATATACAAATGCAATAAATTGAAAGTTTAGTACTTATTGTTTCTTTTTCCCTTTTCACCCTTTTTGGTGGTTGGCAGAGGAACAGAAGAAGTTTAGATTTTATTATTGACACAGTATCAGCAAAGCATTCTTTAGGGCCTTATCTTGAGCTCCTAAAAGTGAATGGAACTATATCAATTGTGGGAGAACCAGCTCAGCCAATTGAAGTCCCAGCTACACCTTTGATCTATGGTAAATATTTTCAATTCAATTATTTAGAGACAGATTCAAAATTTAAAGTTAGAAAACTTTCCACATATGTTGTTCAGTTTCTTCAAAAATATCAACAGGTGAGTGTGAGATCCTCCAAAAATAGTGTATCTTTGAAGGATCCGACACGAATGTTAAAATATTTTCGGAGGTATAAAACATTCATGTTTTATTGAAGTTGTTTAATTATTTTTTGAAAAATGTTTCAGGCAAAAAAGTTGTTAGGGGTAGCATTATTGGAAGTGTGAAGGAGTTACAAGAGATGATGAATTTTTGTGGCAAACACAACATCTTGTGTGAGATAGAGCTTGTTACAATTGACAAAATTAATGAAGCCTTTGATAGGCTTTCCAAGAATGATGTTAAGTTTCGATTTGTCCTCAATGTAGCTGCCCACCAATATTCCTCAAGGCTTTAGAAACTACATTTCTTGTTCAAGTATTGTTTGAAATTGTTATTGTAAGTTATTCTTATGTATCTCTACTTTTTGCATCTTAAATTATGTGTGATTTTTGGACTTTTCACATTTGTTCGAGTCTCAATATGAATATCAGACATCAAAGTAAAAATAAATAAATAAATTGTTTGTACTTTTTCTTTTATATGTAGCTTTTTATGTGCCTTGACTCTTGATTTTGAGTGACAAATTAGACTTCAAAATTCTAATTATAAGTGGCCATTCTATCCCATTTTTAGGTTCCTATTTGAAGATATCCTACCATTTTTATGAGGTCGTCTGATTTCGTATTACAGTGGGGGAACAAAGAGACTTCGGTGGAAGAAGGTACATAATATTAACAATAATAATAATTACTCTATTGATTCGGTGGCGATTCCAAAAAATCGGTTTGAGTTGATCGACTAGTTGTAAGATCTGATCTAAAAATCAACCCGCTGCCACCAACACCACCAGCAATAACACTTATTTGAATCTCCGGCAGTGAGCGACCTACCTTCTCATCGAATTCTCAGGTACATTTTTTCTTTATTTTCCTTCTAAAAATTCTTGTTTGGTGCATGATTATACAACATTCGATGTACTTAATGGTGAAGTTAGATACCGCAAGGAGGTTAGGTTCATAAAAAAAATTACTTTAATCCACCTTACTGTGATTAAGAAAAGATTATTGTGTGAAAAACTTGCACTGATATAACTAGAGTCAATTAATAGTATATGACCTTTAATTGTATCCTCATTTATACTTTGTCATGTGGTAATGTTATGAACTCTTAATGAACGCATCTAGATTTGATAATACCTATTTTTATATACTCTAAAAGATGAAGAATTTTGAGTGAAATGATTGAACGCAAGTGACCAAGTGTTTACCATCTTGACTGATTGAGATGAATTATGATTAAACGATTGATCTCCTCTTACTATTCCATGTAAAAAAACATTCTAACTAGAGTAAGAGGAGACCAATCATTTAATAGTAATCCACCTCAATTATTAAAGATGATAAACACTTAATCACTTGCGTTCAATCATTTCATTCAAAATTCTTCCTCATTTAGAATATAAAAAAATAGATATTGTCAAATTTAGATGTGTTGATTGAGTGTTCATAACATTACCACATGACCAATTACAAATGAGTATACAATTGAAGGTTGTCTATTATTAATTAACTCTAGTTATATTAATGTAAATTTTCACATAATAATCTTTTCTTAATCACTGTAAGAAGGATTTAAGTGATTTTTTTATGAACCCTAACCTCCTTGGGGTATTTAGCTACACCATGAAATCATCCAAGGTTGTATAATCACACACCAAATAAGCATTTTAGAAGGAAAATAGATAAAAAAAAAAATGAACATGAGAATTTGACGAGAAGAGTAGGTAGCTCGCTGTCGGAGATTTTTAAGAAAGTGTTACTATTGATGGTATTGGTTGTAGCGGGCTGATCTTTTAGATCAGATCTTACAACTTGTCGTTCAACTCGAACTGATTTTTTTTGGGAATCTCCAACGAATCAATCGAGTCATTATTATTATTATTTTGTACCTTCTTGCACTGAAGTCTCTTTTTGTTCCCCTGATGTAATGCCAAATTAGACGACGTCATACTAACTGACTTTGTCTCCTTTTGATGATGATAAGATATCAATTTCTTCTTCATCTGTACTTTCATAATTCAATAACATGTATTACTCAATCAATACATACAAATTAATTAAGTATGATTAACATTAACTGCAGCTAATTTACTACTAATTATAGAACTAATGAAACAATTTTTAAAAAAAAATTGGTAGAAAATAAATTCATGATGTGGCGACTAAAAATAACCAAGTATGCTACAAAAAAGCTTCCACAAAATATATGTTTTGTAAGTCGCCACTTGAAGTTAGACTTTCAATGGCTATTATAGACGCTACCAAAAGGACTTATACTATTAGTTCCAACTCTCATCGCCACTAAAGAAAGGATTTCAGTAGCGACTTATGTCATGCAGATGTTTAATACTTTCAATTGCAGCTCTAATTGCCACTAAATCTTGAGTTTTGTGGCAACTTATTATCGCCACAGGTACTAATTTTTATTTCTTACAAATTTTGTTGCCACAAACCTATCTTTTCATTGTAATTCAAGAAACATAAGAAAACTATCCTTAAACTAGATATAACAAGTACTTCTATTACTAAGAAACTCAAGAAAATATACAATTCACAATATTTCATTATTCAATGTCATTTATGCATATACACAAATGAAAAAGAAAATTAAGTGTCTTCAAGCTCCCCTCCTTTGGCGATGGGTTTTGGGATAACGCAAGAACCTTGCCTTTATTAGGAAAATACACAAGATCACTTATGTTATCACAACTTGCTGGTGGTATAATAAATTCAAGTTCACCAAATGCATTCTATTTATAAGTTGTTCTCTAATTCGTTCACAAAATTGATGAAAACAAGCTAGTTCCATGCAAGAAGAGAAACAATGAAGAAGTGCATCTGGGGATAGCTCAAGATGTATTACAAAGAACTAGCAATTGGCCACTTGTTCTCAAGAGTTGCGCGCAGTTATAACAAAAGATCAATATAGATACCAAAAGTGTTTACCTGTTGAATCTCGACATTATAGAATCCACAACTTTGAATCTCTTTGTCCACTTCTAATCTAATTCGTTCTTGGAGCGTTCTATCCATTTCTATTGAAATTTGTCCTTGTTCCTTTGACAACTTCAAAAATCCATCTTAAATTTCATCTCAGCTTCCTACGTGATTCATGAATCAACATTAGTAGCAAACAACTTCAAAATAACAACATATTATCATTAGTATCTCTTGAAGAGCTGATTGTTTAATACTGAATCTATGACCAATTACTCAAACTATATTATCAAAAAAATCAAAACATAGTTAATTGTGGTAAATGTGCTTTGTCACTCCATATTATCATTTTTTTTTCTAGAGACATCTCCATCATCAGGTAATTTTTCTTTGATTTTATCAAATTCGGATACATCTATAACTTAATCTTCATACATATTAATCATATCTAAAATCGAATGCAGCAGCACATTTAAAGTGAAACTTTTAGCCAAAGCAATTGAAGGAAAATATTGTGTTAAACAGCACCAGATAGTTAGATTTGGCATAACGAGTTAATCAATCATCAAGTCGATTCCACCATGTAACATCTAATCTTTACATGGTATTTAATTCAGAAACTTATGCTTGCATTAGATTTAAGTTTTGATAAAAGAAATCTTATGTAAAAGAACTAACTAAATGTGTACAAGTTCCTTAGCATTACTAATTGTAATTACACATTGTTAAGAGTGTAAATATAGTTAGTTAGTTAGTTAGTTAGTTTGTTAGAAATGGCAGTAAATTAGTTTTGGTTTAGAGTCATTATATATATATGCTTGTAATTAGTATTAGGAAGTTTAGTTTTCAATATCAGATTTTCTCCTCTTCTTCACTGCTTCTCTGTTCTTCCTTTTACTCTTCAATGGAGTTTTCTTTCTCCAATTCAGCTTCTTAACATGGTATCAGAGCACACGAGCCTAGATTTGGACAATTCCTACACATTCAATAAAGGATTTTGCTATTTCAGTTGATTTTCTTATTTTTCTATTTCATGGAGGTTCAAGGAACTGCTTCAGAAACTTCCATACCAGCTTCACCTTCTTCTTTCGATCCTCTTCATCCTTTGTATCTGTATCCATCAGATTCACCTGGATCGTTGAATGTTGGGATCTTACTCACTGGAAGTGATAACACCTTATGGAGCAAGGCTATGGAGTTAGCCTTGCTTGGAAAGAATAAGGTTGGATTTATCGATGGAACAGTGAAGAAGACACAATTCACAGGGGACTTGATTCGACTTTGGGATCGCTGTAATGCCATAGTTGTTTCGTGGATATTGTGCAATGTAAGTAAAGATCTTCACAGTGGAGTTCTCTATTGCTCAAATTCATACTTGATTTGGGAAGATCTTAAGGAAAGGTTTAACAAGGTAAATAGCTCTCGTATTTTTCAGCTGCATAAAGAGATTTTTACTCTTGTTCAAGGTGTCTCGTCTGTGTCATTGTAGTACTCTAGGTTGAAGGATTTGTGGGATGAATATGATTCTATAATGCCTCCTCCGGCTTGTACATGTTCTAGATCTAAAGAATTTTTTGAGCAATCACAACATCAGAGAATGTTACAGTTTCTAATGGGGCTTAATGACAATTATAGTCAGGCTAGAAGTCAAATTCTGTTAATGCCACAACTTCCTAGCATCAATCAAGCATATGCTATGGTTAATCAAGATGAAAGCCAAAGGATGGTAGCTGGATCAAGTAGGGTAATGTCTGATATGGTTCCTACTGCAATGTTTTCATCTAATTTTGGTCCTGGTGGTCATAAGCCTAGAAGATCCTATAATCCAAATGCTCTTTGTGATTACTGTAATATCAAAAGTCATATGAGAAGTGATTGTAATAAACTTCTAAAGTGTGACTTCTGTCACAAAATTGGTCACCTTAAGAGTAATTGCTATAAACTGATTGGGTATCCTGCTGAATACAAAGGCAAAAGAGATACAATTGTTGCTGGAAATTCTGTCTATAATGCAGGACATGTATCTCAACAGTATCAATGTGATAAGACAGATGCCTCCAATCATCAGATGCAAATGCAGTCTCCAAGTGTTTCTTCTTCACATAACAATGAATCTCAGATGCCTCCTTCACAGTACAACTCTCAGATGCCTTTGTTCACTCCATTGCAACATCAGAAATTACTAAAAATGCTTGATCAAACTAACCTTGAAGATATAAGTGGTACATCAAATATGACAGGTAATCATTTGTCTTCAAATGCTTCTATGAAGTGGATTATAGACACTGGAGCATCCCATCATATAGTAAGAGACTATACATGTTTATGTAATTCAGTTATGGTAGAGAATGCAGGTCAAGTTCAGCTGCCAACTGGTACTTCTGCCAAGGTTTCACATGTTGGAGATTGTCACATAGGAGGAGGTGATGTTCTTAGAAGAGTATTGTGTGTACCAGCTTTCAAATTCAATCTTCTGTCAGTGTCTCAAATGACAAAAGATTTGAATTGTTGTGTCACATTTTACCCAAGTTGTTGTGTTTTACAGGATCTAGGATCTGGGAAGGTGAGAATGATTGGTAAAGAGGAAGATGGACTTTACACTTTCTACTCTCAACATGGTCAGTATAATCACAATAAGGTGTTACAACAACCACAACATTGCATGACAACTATTCAGAGTGTGGAGGCAAATGCAAATATATGGCATCAAAGGTTGGGACATGTTCCCATGGGAGTCATCAGAAAGATCTCATCATTTCACAAGTTTGGTAATAAGTTTGTTTTACATAAATGTGATATTTTTCCTCTAGCTAGACAGACAAGGTTGCCTTTTCCACACAGTACTAGTAGTTCTACATGTATTTTTCAGCTTCTTCATATGGATGTTTGGGGTCCCTATAGAGTTGAAACATATGATGGTATGAGATATTTTTTGACTATAGTTGATGACTATTCTAGATGGACTTGGACTTTCTTAATGAGACTTAAATCTGATGTTGTTAGTTTGCTAAAACAGTTTGTTGCTGAAATAGAAACTCAGTTTGATAAAAGGATTAAAAGGATAAGATTTGATAATAGCACTGAATTCTTCAATACCAATTGTGATGATTTATTTAAACTTCATGGCATCATTCATAAGAGTTCTTGTCCATATACACCTCAACAAAATGGGGTAGTGGAAAGAAGACACAGACATATTTTAGAAACTGCAAGAGCTGTCAAATTTCAAGCTGGTTTTCCTAACAAATTTTGGGGATTATGTATTCATGCTGCTACTCATGTGTTGAACAGAATTCCTTCTACAACTTTAGGGAATGTATCATCCTTTGAGAGATTATATGGAAGACCTCCTCTTTTAGACTACATGAGAGTCATTGGGTGTCTGTGTTTTGCCACTAACATTACTACACATGACAAGTTTAGTCCAAGGGCAATTAGAGCTATTTTGATGGGGTATGGTACGACTCAAAAAGGATACAAGCTATATGATTTGGAAAATAAGAAATTCTTCATTAGCAGGGATGTAAATTTCTTATGTAAATTTCTTGGAAACAGTTTTTCCTTTTCATGATCACACTTCTAAACAGACTCATCTTGTCCATCCATCAGATATGTTTGATTATGATATCCTAGTTGCAGATTCTACTTCTTCAAATGTTTGCCAAGATAGTGTTTCTCCTTCTTCTCAGAATTGTGAGGATTGTGCAGATGATTTATCACAAGTTTCATATGACATTACTCCATCACCTTTAAGAAAATCAAGCAGAAACTCCAGGCCTCCTGTTTGGCACAAAGATTATGTAGTCACAGCTGGTTCTAAGAAGTGTAATTACTCTCTTGCATCAGTCTTAGACTATGAGGGATTATCACCTACATATCAAAGTTTTTTTTCAAAGTTTTCTGCTGAAACTGAACCATCAAGTTACTTAGAGGCAGTACAAGATCCTAGATGGATAGATGCTATGAAGAATGAGATCAAAGCACTAGAAGATAATGGCACATGGGAACTGGTGACATTGCCTAAGAATAAAAGGGCTATAGGTTGTAAATGGGTATACAAGATCAAATATAATGCAGATGGAAGTGTAGAGAGATATAAGGCTAGACTAGTTGCTAAGGGGTATAATCAAAAGGAAGGATTTGATTACCAAGAAACTTTCTCTCCAGTGGTGAAGATGGCAACTGTGAGGTCTGTTGTGTCTATTGCAGCTGCAAATCACTGGATAATACATCAGATGGATGTATACAATGCATTTCTACAAGGAGATTTATATGAAGAAGTATATATGAAACTCCCTGAAGGTCTTAATAGAAAAGTTGGCAGTGATCAAGTTTGCATATTGTTGAAATCTCTTTATGGTCTTAAACAAGCTTCAAGACAGTGGAATATTAAACTAAATACCACCTTGATTGATTCAGGATTCATTCAGAGCAATAGAGACTACTCTTTGTTTACTAGAAGGAAGAACAACAGTTTAGTAGTGGTATTAGTGTATGTAGATGATTTACTAATAACAGGAAATGATTCAAACATGATTCATGAGACTAAAGCAGCTTTACAAAATGCATTCAAGATTAAAGACTTAGGAGAACTAAGATATTTTCTTGGATTGGAGTTTGCTAGAAGTGACAGTGGGATACTCATACACCAGAGGAAATATACTTTAGAGTTACTGGCTGATATGGGATTATCAGGTGCTAAACCAGTATCAACACCTATGGAAATGAATTTAAAACTCACTTCCACAGAATATGATGATCACATGGACTCTTCACATAAAGATACACTTCTTGAGGATCCTGCAAGTTATCAAAGATTGGTTGGAAGGTTATTGTATCTCACCACCACTAGACCAGACATATCTTTTGCAGTTCAGTGTCTAAGTCAGTTTATGCATGCACCAAAAGTTTCACACATGAATTCAGCACTCAGACTGGTCAGGTATTTGAAGACAGAACCAGGTTTGGGAATTCTAATGTCATCAACTAGGGGAGATAGTTTACAAGTATTTTGTGATGCTGATTGGGGTTCATGCATAAACAGCAGGAGATCAATTACTGGTTACTTAATCAAATATGGAGAATCTCTTATCTCATGGAGGTCTAAGAAGCAGGTTACAGTTTTCGGAAGTTCAGCTGAGGCTGAGTACAGAGCCATGGCCTCAACTGTTGCAGAGATTGTTTGGACTGTTGGTTTGTTTCAAGAATTAGGAGTTGATATCTCTTTACCAGTGTCTGTTCATTCAGATAGTACTTCAGCATTGCAAATTGCAGCCAATCCCGTGTTTCATGAAAGAACAAAACACATAGATATTGATTGTCACTTTATTAGAGAGAAGATAAAGGATGGAATGCTTATCACTGTCTATCTTCCATCTTCAGAACAGCCTGCAGATATGCTTACCAAGGCACTTGGAAAAGGCCATCATAGATATCTAATGTCCAAGCTAGGAATGAAGAACATCTTCATAGCTCCTAGCTTGAAGGGGGGTGTAAAAGAACTAACTAAATGTGTACAAGTTCCTTAGCATTACTAATTGTAATTACACATTGTTAAGAGTGTAAATATAGTTAGTTAGTTAGTTAGTTTGTTTGTTTGTTAGAAATGGCAGTAAATTAGTTGTGGTTTAGAGTCATTATATATATGCTTGTAATTAGTATTATGAAGTTTAGTTTTCAATATCAGATTTTCTCCTCTTCTTCACTGCTTCTCTGTTCTTCCTTTTACTCTTCAATGGAGTTTTCTTTCTCCAATTCAGCTTCTTAACATCTTATTACATCAAATCCTTGGAAATAGATTTTAGATAAGCCATAATATTTTTCTAGATAGTCACAAATTTGGACAATTATGTATCAGTGGCTTTCTCCTAAATGTTCAAGTTGATTTTAAAACACAGTAAAACACATTCCAGTGGTTCTTCGCAACACAAACTAGACTAGCAACAATGTTAATCACATATCGATAAATTAACTGATCAATGATTTTTATTTCTTAAGGTTTTCAGTTCATATTAACAATTTTAGATGTTGACTTTATTTATCAAATAAAAATCAAAAAATTATGCACATAGAACAAAAAAAAATTAACATTTATTCATTCACACACTCATTTAAAGACCTAGAATGAAAAGTAAGTAAAAGGGAGGTTATTGACCTTCTCCGAGACAACAAATCAGTGAATCTCGAGTCTTCACCACTGAAAAGCTTGTTCAACAGAGGAGACAACTATGGCGATGGCAGAGGTCTTGCCGGTCTTCGGCCGACGTCCTAGAGGTGGCGATTATGTGGTTCAAAGTTGATTGAATGAAAATGGGGAAGGGATTGAGGTCTTTAGTTGGGTTATTTGGGTCGGGTTAGGGTTTTTGGTTTAAGAATTGAGGCCTGTTTATGTATTTAAAAAGGAAAAATTAGCAAACTATCATAAACATTAACATAATTATTAAAAATATTTATACTTTAAAATAATTATTAAAAATGTCTCTGTATCAATAATTTAGAAAATAAATTGAATATTAATATAATTAATTGTCTTTCCTTTTATTTCTCAAGGAGAAAAAATCTCTTTGTGAAAGAGTGTAATACTCACATAAACCTGAATTTGTTCTCAATCTTCTTAAGTAAAGCTAAAATATTGGAAATTCGAGCTTCCCTCACAAGAGGCTTTGCATACATTCGTTGCGGAAAACGCAAGGCTAATTTCTCCTTGAAATGGGTCTAATCAAATTGTTTGTAACGATACATCGAAACCATTCGAGGATCTCACCATCGAGATATAAGGAAGAGGTAGCCACTGTTTTTCACCACTAAATCAATCTAATATCATCAGTACCATTATAGTACGTCAATGAAAGCACCAAATGTAACAACTCAAGTTACCTCACAAGGGGATATATATTATAATAGATGAAGAACATGAAATACAATAGAGAAATGGAAATGACTAACTTCCTTACAACGAAACTGAGTAACCATAATCGAACAGAAAGAAGATCAGAAAATATAGGGCTAGATGGAAGGAGATGGGAAGCTTAGACTAAGAAGGGAGATGACAGGAAACACTCTTTTCTTCACAATTTGCATAATCTCTAAATAACATATCATCCATACTTTTTGATGGAACAATTTAATGCCCAGTACTCAACCGGCCGGGTCCTAAATTAACCTGGTTCTATTGCTTGTTATCGGTCCAATAGCTCTTTCCAGCACAATAATTACTTGTATGATCTTTGGTATTCATATTGGGTTGGACTTGGTTCATAACAGTGTGCACTAGTGTGTCATGTATGAATGAGGAAATTAAATATAAGGGTGCATTTAGAAGAGTGGTTTGTGACATATATGAAATAATTTATTAACAAAACAAGTAGAAAAGCTAAGGGAAAATCCATGTGAGTCTAGTTAGATGTGTCTTGTTCATGTTAGGGTTATCATAGTTTGTGTATGCATGTTGAATGTCAATGCAACTTCCCTATACTTTTTTGTTTACTTTGTATCATTCACATACTTTAACTTCTGCAGGGACAAAAGAAAGAGTTTGCGGCAAATTATTATTATTAAGAGAACAATTTTCTATTTTTTGGCATATCATAAGTTCAATAAAACTCTACTTCAATTGTAGAAGAACCATGACTACAAGCAAGCATTCCTAACCAACAAGATTTGTGATGTGTTACTGTTTTGTGTTATTAGCATTTCTAACAAAGTTGCAAATTTGGAATACCGATTCCGCAACACGATGGAGCATTTGAAGAAGGAGGTTAGCAACTTTCATGTCAACGCTGAACAGTCAAGCATTGATGACATCGAGCTTTCTAGAGATTTTAGATGACGCATTCCTATTATTATTGTGATTCTTATCATTTTGAGAAGTGTTGATCACCCTGAAGAGAGAACCCTGGAGATTCTCAATGACCTTAAATGAATTTTCTTGAAAGTCCATGACTTGTCATTCATAGTGTGATACAAGCTCTCTCGCGCTTGGCAACTTTGTCGTCACCTTTTTTTTTTTGCTCTCATTATTGTTGTTGGTTATTTCAGTATCAATCTCTTTTATCTCATCCTTCCCATTTTGAATTTGTTGTGGTGGTTTTGGACCCATTACCTTTTATTTTTTCCCTCGGGTTCTCTCTAATTTTTCAAGGTTTCAGATTAAGCCTGCGAATATAATTGCTAGAAAATTGGCTGGAGATTTTGTGACTGTAGCGTTTGTAGCAAATTCCATGATCAAGAAGTCAATCTAATCTCTCTTTTGGTCAAAAGCGGTATCCTGTCATTAAGAACTCTGGGACACTTCCACTCATTCTTGTAGTGAATATTCAGTACTGAAATTATGTTTTATTTGCCTGGAATTAAGTCACAGTGAGAGCATTGGTAAGTTCAATCTACAATCTTTTTTATTACTTTTCCATATATAAAAAAATAAATAATATTTCAAGTTTCCAATTTGTGGAGTATTTCCTAAAACATGCCCTTTTCCATAAATACAAAATACAAATAATATTTGAAGTTCCCATTTATGGAATATTTTCAAATCATGTTCTTTTCCATAAATAAAACTACAAATGTTATTTGAAGTTTTCAATTTATGAAGTACTAGGTAAAGTGTGGGGTGTAATTTCTTTGCTTTTAGTAATATATTGAGGGGTGAGTATTATTTATTGCATTTTATGTAAAAAAAAAATTGATGCGTATAATTTGTACGCATCATAAGGTAGTAATGTAATGTATATACAATGCTGAAGTGTTATACATGTCATAAATGTTTTTTTTGGAAAGAGTTATTTTGATGTATATGTAAATAAACTAATTCATCTATATATTTTTCTATCTGTTGTATTACATACTATAATGTACGTGATCATTGGGGATTTTTCAAGTATTTGGAAATTTATGTCGTCTGATTTAATTTCTTACTTGTCAAAATTGTGTACCTTAGAATTGCTTAAGTGCCTCGTCATACGCAATAAAATAGTATCACGTCGGACTTAGCATGTAATTAAGTAACATATGTAATAATAAAACATTTTGTTTGTAGATGGATGGCATTGTAAGCGGACGTAGTTTTCTACAGCAAGTGCAAGTTATGTATTTTAACAAAGTCATATATTACCTACCAAAAGTACAACTTGTAAGCCTAATGTTACATGTTTGTATTGGTTGCTCTGATAAATATATGGATGTGATTATTTATTATGGTTTATATTATATTGAAAAATTTGTGGCCTCTTCAATTAATCATACCTGGCTGATCTTGTTTTGTGTAGGCCGCATGTTATTGTTCGCGTGCAACTTCTGTTCAGTCCTTGTTTGGTTGCCATCTCCATCATGATTCACTAGTTGTATCTCTACTTATCTGAATGTAAGACATTGTGAAATGTTTGTTATGAAATTGTATATTAGAATGGTATTATTTGATAGCACGGGAAAAACATGATTTTAAGAGAATACCTCGTCTCTTTCTACCACTCTAGGCCATGCATTTTGGAAGGCTTCTTCGTATGTTTTTAATGGATGTTTGGTGTTCTGTGTCGCCATCCGCATTTAGGACAGTTAATCCTTCTCTTTTTGTTACTTGTGATACGGATACATATAGTTGTCCATATGTGAATACTTGTTTTAGTAGATAAATGTAATATGAGGTCGGGTGTTCAAAATAATCTGTCATTTCCACAACACTGTCAATGTAATACATATAGTTGTCCATATGTGAATACTTTTTTTAGTAGATAAATGTAATATGAGGTCGGGTGTTCAAAATAATCTGTCATTTCCACAAAACTTATTTAAAGTCGAAGTCACCCATGGAACCTATTTTAGGCTTACAATTTAGTAGTTAGAGTTGTAGATACTGTTTCAATGCCGTAAAAAACTTTTATATTCCAATTTGTTAATCTGATTAGTGTACTATTCATCAGCAAAAGTTTGTGTTAATGAAGGAACACAAGTTTTTTACATAAGTTAAAATAAGCATATTAAATAGCCATGGGAGTTCCATAAGTTTAATCAAGTCGGATGATTAAATGAATCATGATAGTTCTTTTTTGTCTGTATAAGGTTAGAGAGTATACAGCAGTGGCAGAGCCACATGCAGTGAAGGGGTGTCGTCGAAAAATTGCATTGTGTAGCTAGAATTAAATTAATATTTTTTATGTATATTTATATTACATACTGACACTCCCTGGCTTTTACAAGATTGTATTTCATTATATTTTGACACCCCTTAGACCAAATTCTAGCTCCGCCACTGATATACAGTGTGGTAAAATGATGTTGATGATGGAACCGAAGATCTACTAAAAGATGTATATCATTATAACTCAAGTTGAAACATAATACAAATATAATACGAGGTGAGATGTTCTAAATGAATTGTCAGTCACAACACCGTAAACAAGACATCATTAAAGTATTTAAACATAAGACATTGGTTCCACAACCATTGTTAATTGGCTCCTGGTGGTTCTTCCAAGATTCTAAAGTGAATGAAGGCCATCAATTGGGCGTGTTGTCTCCGCATGTAGTTGATTCGTAATTTTGAGTGTATGCCCAGTATTTAGTTCTGTTAATGAAGCAATATAAGAAGGCAATATTAATTGTGAGCAAAAATAATGAAGCAAAAATAACGGGTGAATGATAATTTTATGTATGTTCACCTGTATTGAGTAGGGAGTTGTTTAAGTCTCCTTGGTTCCATAGCAATAGATAGATGATTTACTCCACAAGGGGCGTCCTGGTCAGCGACAAAGAGGAATACTGCTCTTGTAAAAAATAGATTCACAAAAAAACAGAGGATGGAAATATGAAACGCATGACGAGTCACCATTGCACAGAGTAGCGTTCTCACTGGCTGTTGTGAATAGAAACATGATATAAGTATAACCGGTGAATGGAATTTAAGGCGATGGGTGTCAACATGAGACAACAAATAATTGATGTAATGCTCAAATAAATAGGTCCATACTAAGAGAGTCATACTTGGTTTGAGAGCGGAGATATGTAACAACAGATGCGTATTCGGGATCCATACCAAGGATTATGTCTTTGGAGGCGTTTGTATGAGGATTTCAAGGACTGTGCATGCGTATTATGTTAAACAACTCAATAATCACACATTCAGAGATGTCCTATTGGGAAAACTGATCTCTTCATTTCATGTCAAAAGTGTATAAAACTATATTCACGACTCTACAATCAAAACATACAAACTGTTCTAAGCTAAAGAATACATGCATTATATGCAAGCGCTAACCGACCTAATTACAATTAAAAATATCTTATACTGCTAACAACCTTCTAAATAACTTTCACGTTAAATCTAACGCCAAGTTAACTGACTACCAATGACCACACAAATGACTTGTTCCATTAGTCTGTTCCAACTCAAAATGTTTGCAATCTCTTTGTTATATTCTCTAATAGCACCCTTCAAGCTAGGTGATATGAAGATATTTTTCATTCCTAGATTGGATACAATTATGAGAATGTTGTAGCCTGCCAAGACTTTTGGTGAGAATATCAGCAGGTTTCTCAGAGGAACATAAGTACTGGATGTTTACTAGACCATGTAGAATTTTCTCTCGAATTAATTGACAATCAATATCAATGTGCTTCGTTCTTTCATGAAATACTGGAATAGCTGCAATTTGAATGGTTGTCTTGTTGTTACAATGCAAAGGAATATGTAAGGTCAAAGGGATGTCCAATGTTTTGAATAAACCTATGATCCAGGTGACCTCTCCTATAGTAGATGCAAGACTATGATACTCTGCCTCAGATGAACTTTTGGAAATAATAGATTGTTTCTTGGATTTCATACTTGACCAGATAACCAGTAATTGACTTTCTAGTATTGACGCAATACCCTTAATTTGCATCATAATATCCCTAAAAAGAATCGTGTGACTTTGCTGCCAAGAGTACTCTGTTCCCCGGTGACTGCTTGACATACTTTATTATTCTGATGGTAGCATTCATGTGTGAGAGTTTAGGAGCCTGAATAAATTGGCTTAAATTTTGAACTGCGTAGTATATATCAGGCCTAATGAGTGTAAGATACAACAACCATCCAATAAATCTTTGATACTCACTAATATCCAATAAAAGTGAATCAAAATTATCTCCCACCAACTCATCAAGCTCAGGTGTGGTCAATTTCTAATTCAACTCCACCGGTGTAGCCATGGGCTTGGAACTTCCTAGGCCTAAATGTGAAATCATCTCTAAAGCATATTTGCTCTGGTGCATCAATATACCTTCTGAGCTTCAGGCGAATTCAATGCTTAGAAAAAAAATCTAAGATCCCCTAGGTCTTTGA
Source organism: Solanum lycopersicum (assembly GCF_036512215.1). Classification (NCBI taxonomy): domain Eukaryota; kingdom Viridiplantae; phylum Streptophyta; class Magnoliopsida; order Solanales; family Solanaceae; genus Solanum; species Solanum lycopersicum. The sequence continues at coordinate 4,888,801 of NC_090807.1, read as the reverse complement.
TTTTAAAATTAGCCTTCAAAGCCTATTTTGCCTCTTCAATTAACTGATTGTTGTTTCATGTCACAAGTAAATCGTCTACATAGATAAGTATCACTACAATATCATCACCAACTTTCTTAGTCATAAAAGAATACTCAAGATGACTGTTGAAACCCTGTTGCAAGTAAAGCATTGACCAATTTAACATTCTAGTGTCTAGAGGCTTGTTTTAGTCCATGAAGTAACTTAACTAATTTACATGAAGAAACCTTACCCCCAGAACAAGAACCAGGTTCTTGTAAATTGCCTATAACAGAGCACGAAACTTTAAGCTAAAATCATTCTCAATCAAGGAAGGAAAAAACCCCGTTTTATTATTCAACTATTATGTTTACGATTACAACTCAATAATCGATAACCTCACCACAATGAAAACTCTCGATTAACTATAATCGACTAAATCTACTCTCCAAGAGGCCAAAACCAACCTCTTGTTACAAACCTCACAAAAACTCAATTCTATAGAAGCCAAACCTACTTCTTGTACAACAAGACTAAAACAATGACTCTAACTACAAATCAAAACACTTTTTTCGCTCAAGAACTTCTTGAAATCTGTAATAGTTTGCTTTTGAACTTGCAGGCTTTTACGTATTGAATAGCTTTCGCTTTCTTGATTCTCGATATATGTAAAAGTCTTACTCTTCTCTTCTGCCTTGATGTCCTTTATAAGCTTCTAAGAAATTGTGTCCTCAACGTATAAGGAAAAGAGTTACATAGTATAAAAAGGAATACATTATTTGCCTTTTACTGCACAACATTTTTATACACAACTTTCTTGCTTTAAAAGATTTTCTTATTCATTTCGACTTTTGCTTCCTTATTTGTTTCAACTTTGGCTCTAGACACGATTTGTTTGATTTCTTTTTTCTACATCTATAAGTATATGCGTTTTCTACAAATGTGTGTATATGCATACACCTACGATACACTAACTTTATCATAAAAACACGCTGAGCCATCATGTTCCCCCTTTTTGATGATGGCAAACCTGTGTAATTGCATTATAGAACTAACAGCTAATAGCCACCCACGTTTCCCCCTTTTGGCATATCAAAAAAATCAAACAACCAAGTGGATGAAAAGCATAATCCACAATATAATATCAAAATTACATCATCATTTTAAGCTCAAACTGAGCCCCGCAAAATATACAATCAAAGCAAAACATGCAAAATAGCAAATCTTAGTCAATAAACCAAAAACATAAGAACCAGAAACATACTATCGCGATTAGGTCGAGGACTGGTTGGATTTGAAAGGAAAGGACAAAGCAGAGGCAAGATTGTCAAGGACCATGTCTACCCGTGCATTGTTTGCAAGCTGCTTTTGCACTAATTGATCTTTCAGATGACCAACTTCAGCATTAAAGGTACAAAGCTCAGCACGCAAATTCTAATTCTCCATCTCTAAAGTAGCATGCTTTTCTTCTGCAACTTGAAACTCTCTAAGTAGCTAAGTAACAGGACCAAATGGACTTGGAGAGACAGTCCAGACCTGCTCAGTTTTAGTGGGGAAACCACAATCAGCAAGAGTGGATTGAGTGAACATATCTGCACGAGTTAAGGATCGTCCTTCTCCTAGCGGAACCTCAAACGCAGTAAACACCTTTGTGAGAAGACTACCAAATGCTAATTTATGAAAAACAGACTTAGGATCAACAATTCGAGCGAGGTGTTTAATAATAAGAGTTGGTTAATCATTGGGTTCCTTACACTCAAGAGCATTCATAAATCCCATGTTACGTAAAGAAGCAATATGGCACTTGTGACCCTTTTCTAACACTCCTTTATGCACTATTCCAAATAATATCTTGTGAACTAGTGTCATTACCCCTTTTAACACTGTCTGAGTCCCAGATTTAACCCGCCTTTGGGAAAACTTAGCTGGAAGAGCATAGTTTCCATCAGAAGTCCAATAATATCCATTAAGACCAATAGATGGTACTTGTAGAATCTCTCCAAGCCTAATGGGGTCAAAAATGATTTCCACCCCTTTCACAGTTAATGTTACCACATATTCGTCTAACACACTCAAATTTATGTAAAACTCTACAACCACATGTTCATAGATCAACTCAGTATCAAGAAATAAATCCCCACCCCACCCCTGAAATCATAGTAGTTAACACACACTTTTGACTATGTCTAATGAGAGAATATCAGGGTGAAAAATTCTACCCCTAAGCACAGATTTAGTCTAAAAATACTTCTCTTTCCCCATTTCTAAAAAATTTTCCATGTTCTTTCTTGCTGATTTTGACCTAGACTAGGGGGTTTTAGAGGGTTTAGATTCAGAACAGTCATTAGACTCAGAATCAAGAACTACAGGAGAGATCAGCGAAGAAATAGGAGACTTACCCAAACAACGAAACTTCACACTGGACGTTACACCATCCGTCATTTATGCCAGACTAGCACTTCGAGTAACGGGCTTGCGATGAGGTTTTTGTTTGATGGCGATGTGTTTGCGAAGTCATTTTGGTTTCTGCGGATGCACAACACTAAGAAGAACATCATCATCAATGTCTTGTTCGAGTGGATGTGTGAGTGGTGGTAGAGGAGAACTAGGTGTGATTAGAGGGATAAGTTTCTGAGATGGTGGTGGAGGAAACAAAGTGTTAGTGGTGGTGAGAAGGGGCGTATCTATGGGTGATGGCAGAGGTGAGAGGGGATGATTGAGGTTTGGGATTTTTGAAGGTGGGGGTGACGGAGAAGGGGTGAAAGGTTCGCCGATGGTGTATGGTGATGGGCCATGGAGATTAAGGAAGGTGTATCTTGGGGGGTGAACTGAGGGATGTATATGTGGAGGGATTTTCTTCCCCCTGAAATGGTGCATCGTTGGATGAGCTTTCATCGTCGGAGCAGGCGACGAAGGGATTATCCATGGTGGGTTTTTGGGTTTTCTCAGGAGACAGCGAGAAGAGCTCTTTTTTGGAACGGCTAGGGTGAAAGATGAGGTGTTGGGAAGTTTTTGAGGCGACTTGTAATTATGGTGGTATGATATTTGAAAAGAAGTATGGAGTGACGATTGGAGTTCTCGTGTGACGTATGAGACAGGTGAGGAAAGATGTAGTGATTTTCCCGCGCTTGGTTAACAGTGTGTAAGATATGGAGATATGGACCAGGTTCTTATGCATTTTAGACTGATATTCTGAGAATCTGGAGCTTTTGGTTAAATCATCACTCTTGTATCATAGCTTTGATGGATTGATCATTCTTGAAAAGTGAGTCCTAGAGAGAATCAATTTTTCTAGAATTGTTCTCTACGTAGTGCTTTAGTGATGTCGTATATCTATATGTTTGGTACGTTTGTGTTTAACCGGGTTCTTAGCCATATTTATAGCACTGGTATTATCACATCAGATGGGAATACAACCAGTTTGTATACCAAAATCTTCAAGCTGTTGTTTTATCCAAAAAAGTTGACCACAACAAGAAGCAGTTGCTACGTACTCTGCCTTAGTGGAGGATAAAGCGACAGAGTTTTGCTTTCTAGTTACCTAGGATATCAAGCAAGGTCCTAAAAAGTTCTTCATTCTCGGGTGCTTAGTATATCAACCAAATAACCTGTGTAGTCTGCATCAGCAAATCCTACTAGATCGAATGATTCTCCAGTTTGATAACAGAAGATCGGGTTCACTATTCCTTTAATATATCGCAAAATTCTTTTGACGGCCTTTAGATGAGATTCCTTAGGGAAAGACTGAAAACATGCACATAGGCCAACGCTAAACATAATATCAGTTCTACTAGCAGTGAGATATAAAAGTAATCTGATTATCCCTCTATACCTTATGTCATTTATTGGAGAACCAGGTTCATCTTCGTCAAGCTTTGTTGTTGTGCCAATGGGTGTGTCATTTGTTTTGGCTTTATTCATATCGTATTTCTTTAGTAGCTCTTTGATGTATTTTTGTTGATGAATTGATGTACCTGCTGAGGTTTGTTTGATTTGGAGTCCTAGAGAGAAGTTCAGTTTTTCGATCATGCTCATCTCATATTCGCTACTCATTAGTTGAGCAAATTCAACCCCAAGTGCGTCATTAGTTCCTCCAAACATAATATCATCTACATAAACCTAGACTATGAATAGATCTTCACCTTGTATTATCAATTTTCCCTCTAGAGTAACCATGTGTGAGAAGAAAAGTGGACAGTCGATCATATCATGCTCTTGGTGTTTGCCTCAACCCGTATAGTGCTTTATCTAGTTTGTATACGTATTCAGGGTACTTAGAATTTTCAAAACTGGGAGCTTGTTTGACATATACCTCTTCTTGAAGGAACTCATTTAGAAAATCACTTTTAACATCCATCTGATAGAGCTTGAATTCCATATGAGCAGCATATGCTATCAATATTCTAATTGCTTCCATTATTGCAATGGGAGCAAAGCTTTCATCATAGTATATTCCTTTTTCTTGATTATATCCCTGCACAACTAGCCTGGCTTTATTGTGTATGATTCGTCCTTGTTCATCAAGCTTATTCCTAAAGACCCACCTTGCTCCTATCACCACAATGGTTAGATGTATACAGCCACACAGAAATCATAGAAAGAATTCTATACGGAACACACAGTAACGTAAAAAAAATATTCCAGGACCTTAAGATTCTAAAAGAAAGCAAAGAAAGCGCTTTACATGTTTTGAGGTTTAGGAACCAGGTTCCACACACTGCTTCGTTCAAACTGATTTAATTCCTCTTGCATGGCACTAATCAAGTCGGGATATAACAAGGCCTCTTTTATGTTTTTTGGTTCAATCAAGGATACATAGGCTGAGAAGGCACACATATTGCGTAATTTGGATTTTGTAGAGATTCCTGAGTCTAGAGGAGTAAGAATATTTTGTAGAGGATGTAAAAGTTGGTGCTTCCAACTGTGAGGTCGTATGTTTGGAGTGTTTTCAGACAGAAGAGGACCTGCTTCTGTAGTATGCTCATCTTCTATTGCATGTGTTTTCTGAGTGGATAAAGAATCTTCCCTCATGTTTTTTATTCTAAAGGCTTTCAACTGATGACTTCGTTCTGTTTATCTTTTGAATTCCTTTCGATGTCGATGTTTCCCTCATCAAATATAACATGAACACTTTCCTCTACACGTTTGTTCTTTTGTTAAGTACCTTTTATGCTTTACTTTTTGAGGAATACCGAGAAAGATACCTTTATCGTTTTTGGCATCAAATTTTCTTAGGTTATCCTTATCGTTGTTATGTACATAGCATACACATCCAAAGGCCCTAAGATGTTCTAAATTTGGTTTTCTACCCTCTAGTAATTCATATGGTGTTTTGTTTAACATTGATCCAATCATACATCTATTAATGAGATAACACCATGTGTCACTGCTTAAACCCAATAGGATTTTGGAAGATTACTTGAGATCAACATTGTTCTTGCGATATCCTTCAGTGTTCTATTTTTCATTGAACTACACCATTTTGTTATGGTGTTCTAGGTTCTGAAAAATTATGCTCGACACCATTCATGACATTGAATTGCGAGAATTGTGAATTTTCAAAACTCTAGTCCATGATCAGACCGGATGCTAATGATTTCCTTGTTGAATTTCTTCTGAACCAACTTTGCAAAGATTTCAAACATAGTGAATGTTTCATCCTTTGTTGCAAGAAACAATTTCCATGTGAATCCTGAGTAATCATCACTATTACGGACACGTACCTTTTACCTCCTCTGCTTTGTACACGCATTAGACCACACAAATCCATGTGAAGCAGCTCTAGTGGCCTGGTTGTACTGACTGCCAATTTTGGTTTGAATGACGATTTTATTTGTTTACCTTGGATGTAGGCTTCACATACTTTATCATCACTAAAAGTTTTGGTTGGTAGTCCCCTAACCAGGTCCTTGGATATAAGCTTATTTATTGTTGACAAGCTTATGTGTCCCATTCTTTTGTGCCAGAGCATAAAAGCAATCAGAAACTGCACTCACACACTTTAGAATACTTTCCTGAGATTGTATGATATTTGTTTTATACACATTCTTATGTCTCCTTCCCAGTATAACCAGTTTCCCTGCCACCCTACATTCTTTATCAGTGCAGAGCACATTATTTCCTTTGTTACACATTTGAGATACACTAAGTGAATTATGTTGCAGACCATTTACATAGTACACGTTGTCAATCGCATGAATGTGCATAGACCCAACTTGTCCAATTCCCTGAATTTCACTACTCTTTCTATTACCAAAAGCCATGTTTCCCCCTTCAAAGTTTCAGAGTGAGAGGAAGTTACTTTTATCTCCATTCATGTGTCTAGAGCATGCACTGTCCAAGTACCATTGCCTTTGTTTCCTACTCACTGATCCCTGCAGACAATTTTATAGGTTAGTTTTAGGTACCTTGATCCACTTTGATCTTTGATTTTTGAAAAAAGGATGAATAAGATTTAAGATTTTCTTAGCCCATTTGGGAGAGGTTTGGTTGTTGGGACTTGTTCTCTGACTTTCTCAGAATGTGGTTTACTTAGAGAGTTTAGATTATTTTTATGAGCAGCCAATTTCTTATGACAGTCATAACTCTTATGCCCCATCAGTCCACAATGCATACATAAACAATCTATGTTGGGATTTTTAACTTGAAAATTTCTTTTATCAAAACATATTCCGTGTTTCTTAGAAGTTTGACTTTTGTGAATGTTATCGAGTAGTATGGAGAATCTGGTCCATCTCATGCCATTCTCTGTTTCAGCTTTAGCTATATGAAGTTATTTGTTTAGCTCTTCATTTATCTTAGCCACGGATTCTAAGTTATTGTTTAACAAAAAGAATTTTGTTAGCAGGTGACGATTTTATTTTTAAAGACTCTCATTTTCTTCTCTTAGTGATACATAGTCTTCCATTTTCAGTTCTCTTTTTGAGTCAGCAAATTTATATATATCAATAAGAGTGTATAGTAAAGACTCTGGTTCCCTTTTTGAGTAAGAATTTAGATTGTCTTGTGTGTGATGAAGACTAATCTTTCTATAAATGTCCTTTTCTTCTTCTTCTTGATCTTTTTAGAATCTGATCCTGCCATAAGAGCTTGGATGGTTTATTGAAATCTGTAGATGTTCATTTCTTCTTTTGTCTCTATGGCCAGGGTAGGAAAGTCATATTCATCAGATTGTTCTAGTGCAAGAAATGATTTATTTTCTATCTCACCATAATCAGATTCTTCGTCAGTCGGGTTTCCCATTACTGTGAAGTCTTTCTTTATTGAAATATCTACCTCTTGAGTCGTCATTCTTCTGTTTGAGGGAATGACCTTATCTTTATTGATATCCCTTGCCTTCTCTGAAGTATTTCTTTTCTGCTCCAAAGCCCAGAGTGGGCAAAATTTGATGAAGTGATCTGGGCTTTCACACTTATGACATACTTGATATTTAGTATTTTCATTAGTTTTCTGAGGATTTCTCCTTTGGAATGTTTGCCCTCTCTTTAGCATTCTAGAGAACCTTTTGGTCGTAAGTGCAATGGTTTCATCCTCAAAGTCTTCTGATACAGTAGCCTTTAGAACCAGGTTTCTTTCCTTTCTCTTGCATCTGATTTCTTTTTCTTGATTTTTCTTGAGTTCTTATATAATGAGATTTCCAATTAGTTCATCCATGGCTAGTGAATCTAAGTCACGAGCTTCAGTGATTGCTTCAACTTTGCTTTCCCATGACTCAGGAAGGACACTTAAAAGTTTCCTTACTGACTTTCCGTTGGGAACTATCTCTCCTAAGGAATACATCTCATTAATAATTGAAGTGAACCTTGTATGCATGTCTTGTATGGTTTCGCCCTCTATCATTTTAAACAATTCATATTGTCTATTCAAGTTATCAATTTTGTACTTTTTAACTTCTTTTTTCCCTTCATAAGTTGTTTGTAATGTTTCCCATATAGCTTTAGCATCTTGACACGATGAGATTCGATTGTGTTCATCTGGTCCTATATCACAAATCAGGATTTTCTTGGCTTTGGCATTGTTCTAGATTGCAAGTCTGTCTGCAGAGTCCCATTCCTTCCACTCTTTTGGGATCTTGGTGATTCCATCAGTTCCAGTTTTCATAGGTGTAGTTGGTCCATCCAGAATAACTCCCCATAGATTAGGGTTTTCACCGATAAGATGATCCATTATGCAATTTTTCCACCATCCATAGTATTTTCCATTAAATAGTGGTGGTTGTATCTGTGATGCTCCTTCTTGTGGGGTAGGTGGTGGTGCCATTGAATCTTTTCAAGATTTGAATCTTTTAACGAGAAAGACCTGCTCTGATACCAATTGAAGAAACCTTACCCCTAGAACAAGAATCAGGTTCTTGTAAGTTTGCATTAACAGAGCACAATACTTTAGTTTATAACCTTCCTCAATCAACGAAGGAAAAACCCTCATTTTATATTCAACTATTATGTTTAAAATTACAACTCAATAACCGATAAACTCACCATAACGACAGCTCTGGATTAACTATAATCGACTAACTCTACTCTCCAAGAGGCCAAACCCATCTCTTGTTACAAACCTCACAAAATATCAATTCTACAAGAAGCCAAACCCACTTCTTGTACAACAAGACTAAAACAATGACTCCAACTACGAATCAAAACACTTTTCTCGCTCAAGAACTTCTAACTCAAGAACTTTTTGAAATCTTTAACAGTTTGCTTTCGAACTCGCATGCTTTTACATATTGTATAGGTTATGCTTTCTTTATTCTCAATGGATGTAAAAGTCTTACCCTTCTCTTCCGTCTTGATATCCTTTTATAAGCTTCTGAGAATTTGTGTCCTCAATGTATAAGGAAAAGAGTTACAATTGTAGTATAAAAAGTAATACATTATTTTCCTTTTACTACACAACCTTTTTATACATAAATTTCTTTCTTTTAAAGATTTCCTTATCCGTTTCGACTTTTGCTTCCTTATTTGTTCCAACTTTGGCTTTCTACACAATTTGTTTGATTTCTTTTTTCTGCATTTGTATGTATATGCATTTTCTGCAAATTTGTGTATATGCATACACCTATGATACACTTACGTCTATCATCAAAACACGTTGAGCCATCACAGTAATAGATAGGATTTCCCTCAGTATGACCATTTTAACAACAGGAGAAAAGGTCTCCTAATAATACAGTCCCTCTTTCTGGTTGCGACCCTTGGCCACCGGCCTGGCCTTAAACCTTTTAATATGTTCATTATCTTTGTACTTGATTTTATACACTCATTTACATCCAGTGACCCTTTCTACAGGAGGCAATGCAACTAGTTTCAAAGTCTTGTTCTCTTCCAAGGCATTGATCTTCTCCTTCATGGCTTGAACCCCTCTATCATCATTCTTAGCCTGGTCTTATATACTTGGTTCAATTTCCATTGGCAATGGAACATTCATATGACTTTGAAAGAAAAATGTAATCAACACTGTCTACAATTGAGTAAAGACAATTGGACTAATTGAATTTCTTTGAGGTCACAAAATCCTTTTGCCAAATTGGAGCTTTGCTAGTTCTGGTTAACCTTCTTTGTACCTGTTGTGGTGTGTCTCCAGAAACAGGTAATGTGGTGTGTCTCTAAGATGAACCACCTGGTGTGATATGTCAATTTTTGGTACATTTGGTGTAACTGCAACAACTTCACTCCTATTCTCTACAATTGGAGAATCAAAAATCATATCTAGTTCAGCATCCATAAAGTTCGATGGCATGATGACACTATTCTGCAAAACATCTGTGGCGTAAGTTTGAAAAGGAAAATTTATTTCAATAAAGATCACATCTTTACTCATAAAGAATGTTTTATGTTCAAGATCATACAACCTATATCCTATCCGTGTAGTTCAATATCCCATAAAAAAAATCTTGTAGACCTGGACCAAACTTGTCTACCTTATGTGGAATAATGGCATGGCATAAAACCCCTAGGATCCTCATTTAAGATAAATCAGGTTGTCTCCCAAACATTATTTCAAAAGGAGAGACATTACTTAATACAACAGATAAAGAAATTTTATTTATGATATGCAAAGCTGCTAATATGCACTCTCCCCAGAACTTGATAGGTAAGCGTCCCCGAACCTGATTGCTCTAGATGGTTCAAGGATATGCATGTACTTCCTTTCTACCGCACCATTATGATGAGGAGTGTGTGGACATGAACTTTGATGTAAAATCTCATGACTCTTGAATAACTTATCACATTGAGAGTTAAAGACCATTTCTCCATTGTCTGAAATAATCATTTTAATTTACAAATTAAATTGTGTTCTAATTATCAGGATAAACAATTGTGTTCTAATTATCAGGATAAACTGTTTTAGCACTGTAGAAACATCTGACTTAAGATGTAGTAAGAATACCCAAGTTCATCTCGAATGATAATCAACCAATGTAAGGAAAAACTCCATGTTATTATATGTGGTTGCTTTATAAGGTCCTCATACATCCAAATAAACCAAATCAAAACATCTAGTACTTCTACTATTGCATGATCCAAAAGGCAATTTGATCTGTCTGGCTAGTGGACATACATCAGAACGAGTCATAGTTGGACTCTTATTGAGCTTAAGCATACTAATTTTACTAATTTTTCTAATCACATTTATAAGTGCATGCCCTAATCTCTTATGCCAAGTGACACCATTATCACATCCTTTTGTTGCTACTAACGAACTTGCTCCTTATTGGGTTTGAACTAGATTTTGAGGCCCCAACATATATAGTCTATCTTTCATTTTACCAATATCCTTCATTTCCCCAGTGAATAGATCGTGAAGAGTAAATAAATCGGGGAAAAATACAACATACGAATTCAACTCCCTAGTCAACTTAGACATTGATGAGGGATTAAATTTAGATTCTACCACATAAAGTACATCCTCAACAACATCACCTCATGTTAGTTGGGAACTTCTTGAGTGTGTAACAGTTGCTCAATCACCTGTAGCTATTTTAAAATTTTGTGGATTCACTGTCGAACCATGATTCAATAGTGTGGAGTATGATAAAAATTATCTCTCATGCCTTCATCTTGATGTCTATGTGATGTTTGTGCCATGTTAACCCTTTCTTTCCTTTCCAATATAGAGGATAACCAATCAACTGAAAACAAATTTCCTTGGTGTGACCTTGCATATTATAGTGAGTGCAATGATCGCAATAATGACCACGTCGTTGAACCTGTCCATGACTTCTTCCTCCCCTACCTCTAGAACCTAGTCCTCCAAAGGTGTAACCACCAGATCTACTAGTGAATAAGGTTGTGGGATCAATGCTCTCCCCTTCTCTATAACAATCACCACTCCATGATCTTTGACTCTCATCTTACAGAATCATAGTGTATCACTAGTTCACACTAGGTGGTGGATTCATCATAAGGTTTTGACTTCTAGCATGACCATAACTATCATTTAATCCCATGAGGAATTGCAACAGTTGTTGCCTACCCATACTATCCACATATTCCTTTGATTTGTACATTCATATGAAGAAGAAGGGACTATAGATTCAAAATCATCCCATAGGTCTTTTAATCTCGATTTATATACAGAAACAGGGGAAGTACCTCGAGTGAGTGTGACGATGACATTGTGAAGATGAAACTCTGGACATGTTCACCTTATCAAATCGTTCCTTTAGATCGGATCATACCTAGGCCGCATATGAATGAAACAGGATTCCACTTACGAGCTCCTTGCTAACATTGCTTATGATCCACGATATGACCACAACATTACACCTATCCTGTTGCTTTTTTTCAATATCATCTTTAAAATCATCTCTCTAGATGCTGCCATCGATGAATCCTAATTTGTTATACGATAACAAATCCAATTTCATTACACGAATCCACAAGGTACATTTCTTCATTCCAACTAGATGAATTCTACTCTGCACAACTCCTGGTACATCGGAAGAAGAAAGATATAAAGTATGATCAGAATCGATCTTCTTTGTCATGGTTCTGCGACTTGAAGGTATTAAATAATTGGATCTAAAATAGTGATTGTTTTGATACCATGTTAAACTGCACAATAATAACACATTCAGAGCTGAACTATTAGGAAAATTGATCACTTCATTTCATATCAAAGGAGTACACAACTCTACAATCAAAACCTACAAACTTCTCTAGACTAATGAATACATATCATATATTATCATAAGTGGAAAGATCTCAACTTCAAATTTGAATTACTATTTAGACGTTGCAATAAATTAAAAAGTAATTAAATTTTTAATTAATTAAATAATATTATTGAACAACATTTTCTGACAATTAATTTAAAAGTTAATAAGACTTAATCAAAATGTTAATTAATTTGAAAATTAGAAAGACTTAAATCACTTTATTAGGAAATTTGAAAGGATGCATGAAAAATGAAAAGAGTGTAATCAGATATGTACAAAATTTAAAGGGTTACATCACTATAAACTAGCTTATATCCTTCATTGTATGGAATCTAAATGGCCACATCAGTACCACATACACTCATATTCATTATTTAGATTTGAATTTTTACAAAGAGAAAGTTTTCTACGCTAGATGGAATTTCAAAGAATGAACCATCATAGCTTCTTGGACAAATATGCTTAGATGCTTAGTGGCTTGATTAGAGAATTACGATTTGAGATATCAGGATCAATATATGAAGAACAAACTCCAGAAGATGAATCACCAGTTGCTATTTATTCATGGTGATATTATTACAAATTTGGCATATGACTGAAAACATCTACCATGATGATTACATGTATGGAGATAATCTCTCCCCAACACCATATGGTCCTAGGATACTAATATATATATATATACATACATACATACATATATATGTGTGTGTGTGTGTGTGTGTGTATACACACACACAGATATATATATATATATGTATGTATTCCTTAGGAGGGTAAGGTAACAACTGTTTTTCTCTTTTAACATTTTCATATATGTATTTAGCCAATAAAGATTGAGCCAAATTTTGTTTTCATTTAAATGTGTAATATACACGTGCAAAGCACGTGGCGAGAACTACTAATATATATATACACACTAACTGGCCTAATTACAATGTAAAAATATCTTCTACAAGTAACAACCTTCAAACTAACTTTCACGTTAAATCTAATGCCAAGTTAACTGATTAATAGTGACGACACAGTTACTTGTTCAATTAGTCTGTTCCAACTCAATTGTTTGCAATCTCCTTGTTATATTCTGATAGGTAAACATGATATGTATATTTGAAGAGTGACAAAGATTGCATCATGAAACAAGTTTAGCAGAAGTGATCTGTATTTAAGAAGATCACTGGCAAAAATGATGTCTAAGAAACTCTGATTTTGTCTTGGTCAAACATCTGATAAATCAAGTACTTTTGTCGATTAGTCTCATCTCATGGCAACTCCGAACCAGGTTACTAGAGCGGTACCGCGAGAACTAGATGAAGGTCTACTTGCTAGGTCCACTAAGAAGTCATTTGCCAAGAAACGATTAAGCAAGGCAAGCAAGGCTGCTGATGATAAATGTTAGTACGTTCAACGAAATGCAACACAGTGTAGCTACAAAGGCTTGTTTTGGTGCTTGGTTCTATCTTAAAGTTTTTTTTGTCTTATCTCTAAAGGGGGAAGCAGTGTTGCAAACACATATTACTTACTTGCATGTTAGTTGCAAGCAGTTGAATTCTCCATGGTCAAAAAGGGGGAATTTGTTGTTTAAATCTCATTGTTTTGAACTATGGTAAAAGCATGAAGAACAGGTAGTAAAAACTTGGTCCAACAGTTCAACTTTAAACAGGATTTCAGCAAACTTATTTAAGGAAACCTGATGTATGTTTTCCTGAGGCGGTGGCTAACTAATTAACGAAAATGTGTTTTCTTAATTAAAAAGGAAAAATTGCTGGAAGAGTTTATGTGTCCAAATCAAATACAAAATAGGAGTTTGACGAGAAGAAAGTTTTGAGGAAGGTTTTTTTATTTAATTAAGGAAAGGTTCTGTGGAAGTATATCACCTAATCTAAGTTGAATTAACAAAAGATTACGTGTTGCAGCAGCAAGGGTAGAAACCTACCCAAGTTGTATTCTACAAAGTCTTGATGCGGTAAAGTTAAAGTTGAAGAATGAGTTGAAGATGCGGCGAAGACGAGTTCCGCATAATGTAGGAATCCTACGCATGAGCTTCTAAGTTTCATGAGAAAAGGAAGCAAAGCACAAGTAGGATTTCTAGTTGAAATAGGTTTTGGATTCAAGTCCAAATCTATAAATAGCGCAATAGATTTGCTTGAAGAAAATTACGCACTTACATAGAGAGAAAATCAAAACACTAACAAGAGGTTTAAAAGAGTTTTGATATTAACTTAGGAAGTGTTGCGAGTTAAGTGAGAAGTTCTAAGATTGTATTCAAGAGTCTTATTTACAATCTGAGTTTTCTGAGTAGGAGTTGTTCGACAAGTTGTAGAACTTGAAGAACATTAGAAGTTATAAAACTGGGGGTTGTGTCTTTGGGTAGCTAGAAATTAGAGTTTATAATTTCTTAGCTAGGAATTAGAGTTTATAATTCCTCTAGGAATTAGAGTTTATAATTCCTCAGGTTACAGCTTTGTAATCGTTGTATTGTTTGAAGTTTATAAATAATACAAAGTATTGTTCGAATTGATTATCGTTAAGTTTCAAACAAATAGAAACACGTTATCTGTGCGTGTTACTTTGAAAAATTTAGGAGGGTAGAATTCCAACATATTCTCTAATATATTATAATGTGTTGGAGGAAGTATGGAAGAGACATAGAAAAAGTGCAGAACAAATGAGAGAATGAGAAGTTGGGCACACGAAGGGAGAGTGTGTATTAATTGACGGAGGATTATTGGTGGTGACGGTAGGGAAAAGGTACGTTGTTTAGGCAGTAGGAGGTACGACTGTTTGGAGGGGAAGTGTATTATCATAATTAAGTTAATTAAAAGGAGAATTTTGACATGTGGTGACGCTACGTACGCGGGCATAGAATTCTCTTTCTTTTATATATATTGAAAATGTGGCTAAAGGATCCTACTAAATGTCAAAGTAGTTACATTTTGAAAATTTTCCCTAAAGAGTAAAATTTTCATATTATATGAGACGTAAGTACTTGGTTTTAAATACAGAAATTGTATCTCATAAAACAAAGATTTTTATTATAATATACTCTTATTATAAATAAAAAATAAAAATAACCTTCTTATGAACTCAAAATAGTAAACAAGAAATACTCACGACATATTTTATATCTTTATTATCATAATTTGGCTTATTTAATATTCAATAAAAGTAATACTAATATATATGCCTAAAATTAATTATTTTTGTAATGTATAAGATATTTCAATCACTGAGTAATTACTTAAAATAATTTTATTAGGAAATTACTCACATTACTTATTTCAATGACAATATTATTTAATACCTAAGTACTATAACTCATTAGATGCATTAAATTAGTGTAAATACTAATTTTAAAAGATGGTCATTAGATGCATTAATTAGTGTAAGCACTATTTAGCAAATGAAAAATAAGTAAATCATTATTATTATCTTTACAACTATTAATTGAAGTTAAAGGGACAGTCATACAATGTCCTATTATATATCAACATAAAAGGAATTTCCTTTGATATAAATACACTTTCATATTTATATTTTTATTAAAAAAAATTAGTAACTATTGTAACGACATAATCAAACGGAAAAAAGAAGCAATAAAGTTCAAAATTGTCATTCGTGTCAGATTTCGATTCCTAAATATATGTACTTAGCGAGTTCGATACATGAGTCAAAATTAGATATAATTTGTTCATATACACTATATTCAAGTGGGTTCGCATCTATCTAACTCTTTCACTCGCTTCTCTCCTATTTCGCTCGTCTCTCTCCCCCTCCCTCTCTCGCTTGCCTCTTCCCCTATGTATCTGCACTTCTTCAGAGTATATCAGACGTGAATTTGATATGAAATTATTAATTAGTGAAATAAGATATAATTATGTTAAAATAGAAAAAATTTCTATAGAAATATTTCTCTAATTAGATTGTTTTTCGTTTTTTGTTCCATCCAAAATGTGAAGAGGGTATTAATGTTTCTTAGACCCACAAAATGTGATTCTTTTATGACAAATCATTAAAAAAATAATTAGATTCAGATCTATTAATACTGTGTTTGTGCCGTTGGATTTTGCTTTTTCCCCAACAATTCAACTAGCCGTTAATCATTAATTAAACGGCTAAATACATTATCAAATCACTTATTTAAATACTCCATCTTTCTACCTCCACAATCACTTACAATTCTAAAATCCATTCAAAATTTCAAATTTCTTCATCAAAATTCAATTCAATGGGTGCTCTTCCTATCATTAGTTCAACTGAGTTCAAGTCTCACTGTCATCCATCTCATCAAATATTTCGTCTAGCCAATTACATTCTCTTAAGTGCATCGTCTAGTTGTATCTTCCTTACCCTCTCTTTACGCCTAATCCCATCGTTATATGGTGGCCTTTTCATCCTCCTCCACATTCTCACAATCGCGGGTGCAGTGCTCGGTTGCACGGACACTGCAACCCTAGCGGGGTCCAACAATTGGTATGCCATACATATGATATCTACTGTTTTAACCGCAATATTTCAAGGATCGTCTTCTGTACTTATTTTTACAAAGAGTTATGACTTTTTAGGAGAATTAAAGTCATATGTTAGAGAAGATAATGGTGTTGTAATTTTGAAATTGATTGGTGGATTGTCTATTTTGATATTTTGCTTGGAATGGGTTGTTTTGTTATTGGCATTTATTTTAAGGTACAATGCCTTTGTGGAAGGGAATAATAGTACAAATTCTAAACAAGAAGAGACTTTGAAAGGCTATCCTTGTCCAATCCAAGTATAATATTTCAGAAAGGCAACTTGATACACAAAATATATTTCGAAATGGAAGGGTCGATGTAGATACAACTTACTCCAACATATTTCATATTGGTGCAAGTTGTTTCCACAATTTGAATACGTGATTTATAGGTCACACACGAAATAATTTTATCATTATTCCAAAGCTTCATGTAAAAGTATAATATTTTGAATTTACTTTATTTGGATAGAATCACCATGTTCCAAACCTTGGAGCTCTATGGTGAATTATTTATTTCTTATTAGTTTTGTGTTGATGTTCAAAATTTTCTGAATTGAGTTTTACTAATTGCAATTGAGCTCTTTATTTAATTTTTATTTTCTTAATTTGATTTGATAGTTTTATTAAATATAACTTTTAGTATTTCGCTCATTAAATATACGAGCAAAGAATAATAATAATAATGATAAAATATATAAATAATACGAGAAAATATTCTCCGAAGAATCTCGATAGTAAAATGACAATGTCTTTGATGATTTGTGGTCCAATTCTTTTATGTCACGTTCGATTCTCTTTGTGCCCTTTTGGAGTATCAGAGGTCATTAACGAATAGAAAGACACATGTAGATTTTATACATTTATTTAGGTAATAATTTGATAGAAGTGTTCGTATCAAATTAATACAATTTATCATAGTCAATAATAAAGTGATTATAATAAAATACATATTTAATTAATTATGATAAAATAAAAATAAAAACTTTATATTGGAGCACTAGATCATGAATTTTGTTTCTATAACAAAAATTAAATTATTATACGTGAAAAGGAGATATATAAATAGCACCCAAAGAATGTGTTTGATGCTTTTCCATCTACTATAAGGGTATTTTTGACATTTATTCGTATTATTGCTAAATATGTCTTGTAAATTGAGTAATCAAAAGTTTTACCCTTATTTCAATTGTCGGAAAAACCAAATGAGATTTTATTAATCACACTTATGTCCCTATTGCAATTATGGCCATTATATTTTTGCCCTGGCCTTTTCAATTTTATTAGAATAGTATCTTGTACTCCCCTAGTTCACAATAATTGATTTTTTGAACATTTTTTTTATATATTCAATATAACTTAATTATTGAATATCAAGAAAGTTGTAGAAAATTTCTTCTATTTTTATTCTTTAGTTACATTTTCTAAGTGATAAAGTTCAAAAGAGTTATATTGTTCGTACTTATGGTTTTATTCACTATTTCTATTTACATAAATAGCTTGAGAATAACTAAAAAGGTTAAGTGAAAAGTGCTGATCAAGTGTGTCCTAATTTTTTTTTCTTAATTATCTCACAAATTCACTTAATATGGATTAAAGAGTAAAAGAAATAGAGCTATTGAAGTGACAAATACCTCAATTATTTTATATATATTCACTACGTTTCAATTTATATGACATAATAAAAATATTGAGAGTCGATACAAAAAAATTAACAATAAAATCTTACTAGAAAAAATGTCAATAAAAATTATACCGAAAGAAAAAGGATACACATATTTACTAATCCATATTTGTTGTCCCTCTACCTAAAAAAAATCTTCTCATGAAAATCTAATAAGATAATTAAATAAAGTTAAAGTTAACGAAAAAAGAGTGCAACATTTGTTTAGTTTTTGCGATTAAAGCATTGCTGAAATTCTGAGATAATATACTGTGATTTTAAATATTAACATGATACTTTATGTTGAGATTGACGATCAAGTTTATCAAATCATTATTTGAACGAATTGGTAGATCACCTATGTCGTCATTCTCTTTATAGAATTAACTTGTCATCATATAACATTATTTAAATCACGTCAAGTACATCTTTATTTTTGCTTGCTTTATAAACTATTATCATTGTGTATATCAAGTAAAATAACATGGTATGACAATAGTAAAAATATGAACATATCAAATATTTTATTCGTTTTTGTTTAAACCATTTTCCACCTACCTCTCATTTACCACTTCTAGTAGTGCCAAACTTCTTTTCTAATTTTACTAATTTTAGGATTGTACCCTCGAGGTCTAAATGTGTATGGAGGGTTTTGTACCTTCTACAAATTTAGCTAACTTGCAAAAATAGTCTTAAGTTTTTAGATGAATGACTCAATAATTAATTTTATTTAAGTAGTACATATTTAGGAGAATAAAATTGGTAGCTATATCTTTTACTAATAAACAAATCATTGATAGAAAATATCTTAATATATAATGCGTAACAACTAATAGAACTATTATACCTAAAGCCAACTTGAACTCACCGAAACAAAGTCGTATAAAAACAGTAGGCTGTTTCTTCAATTATTTGTGGACCAACTCTTTAAATAGCTACCTTCAATTTGTTTTATGCCCTTTTGTGGTGTGATAGGTCATTTATGGCCAAGACAAGATACAGGGTTGGCATCTGATTCATTTGATTGGTACAAGATAATTCTTTATGTTATATATATAAAAAAATATCCTATGATTCATTATAAATATTATTGGAAATATTATATATAATGACAAATTAATAAATCAAATTAATTAATTGCTATAATTACCTTTTAATTTAATTGTGTTTCGTAGCTAACTGTTTGTCACTCTCTTCTCTCGCTCGCTTTCACTCACTTTTTGTCACGACCCAAATCGAGCTGTGAGTGGCACCCACACTTATCCTACTATGTGAGCGAACCAACCAATCCGAACCCCAATATTTTAACCATAATAGACAGAATACAATGCGGAAGACTTAAAACTCATTAATAAAAATAGATTAATAACTTCTAAAACTCAAACACTTGTTATTATCCCCAAAATCTGGAAGTCATCATCACAAGAACATCTATCCTTAAATTACTAAAGCTAAGAGTATCTAAGAAACTAAACATAAATAATGGCTAGTCTATACCAGAACTTCAAGGCATCAAGACATGAAGAAGAAGATCCAGTCCAAGCTAGAAGCTTTAGCTCACCCTGAAATCTGGTGTGACGAAGACTGGCTAGAGTTGCGGTTGAGTTGAGGATGACGGTACGTTTGCTGCACTCCACAATGAACAAAAAGAAAACATACAAGTAGGGGTCAGTACAAAACACGAGTACTGAGTAGATATCATCGGCCAACTCAAAATAGAAAACAGTATATATCAGATAATATCGTAAAATCAACTACAATACTCAACATGCGACATTTACAATTACCATAACCCTTGGTCACAACACCAAGCACATTAATGAGGACTCACGTCTCTCCATCATACTCATTTGGGAAATAGGTTCTTTTCATTCGAATTTATTAACATAATTTCAAGATTCATTATCTTTATTCCTCTTGTGTCGGTACGTGACACTCTGCTCCCCTACTACTATGTGCCGGAACGTGACACTCCGATCCCCTAATTCTACGTGTCGGTTCGTGACACCCGATCCCCTAATTCTACGTGTCGGTTCGTGACACTCGATCCCCTAATTCTACGTGTCGGTTCGTGACACTCGATCCCCTAATTCTACGTGTCGGTTCGTGACACCCGATCCCCTAATTTTACGTGTCGGTTCGTGACACCCGATCCCCTAATTCTACGTGTCGGTTCGTGACACCCGATCTCCTAATTCTACGTGTCGGTTCGTGACACCCGCTCCCCTAATCTCATTCTATTAATTCATCAAGCCTTCTTTTATACCAAGGCATCATCAATCTCATTACTTTAGTTCATCAAGCCTTCTCTTATACCAAGGCATCATCAATCTCATTGCATTAGTTCATCAAACCTTCTCTTATACCAAGGCATCATTATTAACAAGGTAAATTTAGGATTAGAGATTCAATAGACTCATCATGCTTATTCATCACAATTATATAATCACATCATGTAAGCACACAATTAAGCATATAAAAGGTTTTATAATACTACCCAACACATATCATTCGCTATTAAGAGTCTACTACGAATAGCATAAAAACCATAACCTACCTCCACCGAAGATTAGTGATCAAGCAAGCAAATTTCCCAAAGCTTCATTTTTCCTCTCTCTCGATCAATCGTTCTCCCTCTCTTTTTTTTTCTTTCTGTTTTTTTATTCAAACCCTTTTTCTTTTACCCTAATTAACATATAATTAAGTATAAAAGATGATGAATTAACCCATTAATTAATTTAAGGTTATCTCCTTTAACCCTCAAGAAATTGGGTTATTAATATTCAACCACTAACTTTATAATTATAAGTAGGAATAGTTCAAAACGCCCCTTAAAAAACATTTAACAGAAATCCTACCCAGCCTGGGATTACGCAGTCTGTGACGGGCCGTCGTGCCTGCGACGGTCCGTCCTGCTGAGTCATCACAGAGTTCAGAGACTCAATTTCATAGGGTCTGTGACGGCCCGTCATGCCTGTGACAGTCCGTCCTACCACCTCGTCACGAAGTTCAGAGAGTCAATTTCAGTACCCAAATTTCAGAATTCTAAGTGTTTTGGAACGAGACCCCCTCGACGGTCCGTCGTGCCCATGACGGTCCGTCGTGGGATCCGTCGTCTCTGCCAGTTTTTCCAGAAATAAAATCTGCTGCTCAAAACGACTAAACAGGTCGTTACAATAGATACCAATTTACCCATCGTTCGTCCTCGAACAATCACAAGAAAAGAAACAAGGGCAAAAAGGAGTACTTGAATCTGTAAACAGGTGTGGGTATCTTTCTTGCATATCAGCCTCCTTCTCCCAAGTGGACTCTTCAACCGGCCGATTCTTCCATTGAACCTTAATGGATGCAATCTCCCTCGATCTCAACTTGCGAATTTCCCTATCTAAGATAGCAACAGGCTCCTCCTCATAAGACAAATTCTTATCAAGAAGAACTGAATCCCAACGAATGATGTAGTTTCCATCACCATGGTATCTTTTCAACATAGACACATGAAATACCGGATGCACTCCTGACAGTCCGTAGGGCAAGGCTAATTCATAAGCCACCTCCCCTACTCGCTTAAGTACTTCGAATGGTCCAATATACCTTGGGCTTAGCTTACCACTTTTCCCAAACCGCATCACCCCTTTCATGGGCGAAACCTTCAGCAAGACTTGCTCATCCTCTATGAACTCCAAGTCTCTAACCTTTCGATCTGCATATTCCTTTTGCCTGCTTTAAGCCGCTAAAAGCTTTTCTTGAATAGATTTCACTTTCTCTAATGAATCCCTCAAAAGATCAGTACTCCACTGTCTAACTTCAAATGCTTCAAACCACCCAATGGGAGACCTACATCTTCTCCCATACAGTGTCTCAAATGGGGCCATATCAATACTTGAGTGATAGCTATTGTTGTATGAGAACTCTGCTAAGGGTAAGAAGTTATCCCAATGACCACCAAATTCTATCACACATGCACAAAGCATATCCTCCAACACTTGAATCGTTCGCTCAGACTGACCATCGGTCTGAGGATGGAACGCAGTACTAAGGTCCAACCTAGTACCCAATTCCGCATGCAATGTTCTCCAAAACGTAGAAGTAAACTGCGTACCTCTGTCTGATATGATGGAGAGTGGAACTCCATGCAATCGAATGATTTCTGAGATATAGATTTTGGCTAACTTCTCCGCATTGTAGGTCACCTTGACCGGAATGAAGTGAGCAGACTTAGTTAACCTATCAACGATTACCCAAATGGAGTCATACTTACTCATTGTCTTTGGAAGACCAACCACGAAGTCCATTGCAATCCTTTCCCACTTTCATTCAGGAATGGGCATTCTCTGAAGTGTTCTTCCGGGCCTCTGGTGTTCATATTTTACTTGCTGACAATTTGGACATTTGGCAATAAAATCAACAATGTCACGCTTCATTCTACTCCACCAAAAATGTTGCTTTAGGTCACGATACATCTTGGTTGCACCAGGATGTATAGAGTACCTTGAACTATGAGCCTCTGTCAGAATAGTGTTGATTAAATCATCAACGCGGGGTACACATACCCTTCCCTTGATTCTCAAAACACCTTCCTCATTGATTTGTGCTTCCTTAGCCTCTCCTCGCAATACTTTATCTTGGATCCGGATCAGTTTCTCATCGGTAAACTGCTTTCCTTTAATCTTGTCAAGAAAAGAAGATCTTGCCTCCACACAAGCCAACAATCCTCCCTTCTCATTTACTTCTAACCTCATAAAGTTGTTAGCCAGAGTCTGAACCTCTCTAGCCAATGGACGTCTAGAAACTTGCAAGTGAGCTAGACTTCCCATGCTCCCTGCCTTTCTACTTAAAGCATCTGCTACAACATTAGCTTTTCTCGGATGATACAAGATAGTGATGTCATAATCCTTCAGTAGTTCCATCCACCTTCTCTGTCTTAAATTCAAATCTTTCTGAGTAAAGACATACTGTAGGCTACGATGATCCGTGTATACTTCACACTTAAATCCATATAGATAGTGTCTCCATTGCTTTAAGACAAACACTACCGCAGCCAATTCCAAATCATGGGTCGGATAATTACGTTCGTGCACCTTTAATTGCCTTGAAGCATAAGCAATTACGTTCTTTTCTTGCATTAGCACTGCACCCACACCCGAATAGGATGCATCACAATAGACAATGAAACTCTTACCTTCCACTGGCAGGGTAAGGATTGGTGCAGTAGTCAACAAGGTCTTGAGTTTCTGAAAGCTTTCCTCACATTCGTCCGACCATACAAATGGAACATTCTGCTTAGTCAAGTTCGTCAATTGGGAAGCAATGGAAGAGAATCCCTTGACAAATCGACGGTAATAGCTAGCTAAACCAACAAAGCCCCTTATTTCTGACACGTTAGTAGGTCTTACCCAATCCTTCACTGTCTCAATCTTAGAAGGATCCACCATCTCCCCATCCTTAGAAACCACATGCCCCAAGAAGGACACTGCATCTAGCCAAAACTCACACTTGGAGAATTTGGCATAAAGCTTTTTCTCCCTCAACATTTCCAATACAATTCTCAAGTGCTCCTCATGTTCCTTCTTGCTCTTTGAGTATACCAATATATCATCAATAAATACGATCACAAAGAGATCCAGATATGGCTTAAAAATCCCATTCATCAAGCTCATGAAAGCAGCAGGGGCATTCGTAAGCCCAAAAGACATTACTAAGAACTCATAATGCCCATACCTGGTCCGAAAAGCAGTCTTGGGCACATCTGCTGCCCGTATTTTCAATTGATGATAACCAGATCTCAAGTCAATTTTTGAGAAGGTACAAGCACCTTATAACTGATCGAACAAATCATCAATGCGAGAAAGAGGATACTTGTTCTTAATAGTTACCTGTTCCGTTGCCTGTAATCTATGCACATCCTAAAACTTCCATCCTTCTTTTTCACAAACAAAATCGGAGCACCCCAAGGGGATGCACTTGGTCTAATGAAGCCTTTGCTCAACAACTCTTGAAGTTGGGCCTTTAACTCTCTTAACTCAGTGGGAGTCATTCTATAAGGGGGTATAGAAATGGGGCGAGTACCCGGTTCAAGATCGATGCAGAAGTCAATATCTCTATCCGGTGGAATACTAGGAAGGTCTGCAGGAAACACATCTAAAAACTCGCGGACTATTAAAACCGACTCAATTGAAGGTACTTGGGTAGTATCATCCCGGAGGTGTGCCAAGAAAGCTAAACAACCCTTACTAACCATTCTCTTAGCATGAAGAAAGGAGACGATACGAATCGGATTGGAAGTATAGTCACCCTCCACACTAACGGATCTGTCCCAGGCTTGGCTAACGTCACAATTTTAGCATTACAATCCAAGATTGCAAAATTTGGAGAGAGCCAAGTCATACCCAGAATTACATCGAAGTGAACCATTTCTAGGATAACCAAGTCTACATGAGTATTGCTCCCCACAAAAGTCACAAGACAAGACCTATACACCTTTTCAACTATCACAGACTCACCCACCAGAGTAGAAACACGAATAGGCATGTCAAGCAATTCACAATGTAAATTAAGACCATTAGCAAATGCGGAAGATACATATGAAAATGTAGAGCCAGGGTCAAATAATACAGAAGCCATACAATCACAAACCAAAAGATTACCTGTGATAACAACATCTGATGTCTCTACTTCTGACCGCCCGGGGAAGGCGTAACAATGGGCCCTATCACCTGTCTGCCCGTTGCCCCTACCATGCTGTGCTGTAGTGGCTCTAGTTTGCCCGTCACCCCGACCGTTTTGGTGACCACCATTACCTCGGCCACCACGTCCTCCAGAATAATGGCCTCTACCATGACCACCTCTACCTCTAGCTATTGGGGGTCTATAACTCTGTTTTGGACAATTCCTCCTTATATGTCCAGTCTCCCCACATCCATAACACTCTCTAGAGTCAAGCATAGGTCTCTCAGAGAAGTGTTGACCGGTCTGAGGTGGACCCCCAACTACAGTCTATAGTGAAGACTGAATTGGTCGGACTGAGTAACCTCCTGAACCCTGTCTTCAAGAGTAAGAACCATTAAACTCACCTCCCTTTCGAAACCTTTTTGATGTCAATGCCATGGTGAAGTCATCTGGCTTCACTCCTTCCACCTCTATCACGAAGTCTACCACTTCTTGAAAGGATTTTGCCGTAGCCGCTACCTGTAAGGCTGAAATCTGCAATTCTAACCTCAACCCCTTCACAAAACGGCGAATCCGCTCTTGTGGACTGAAACAAAGTTGGGTGGCATACCTGGATAATGCACGAAACTTAGCCTCATATGCAGTAACCGACATCCTACCTTGCTCTAGGCTCAAGAACTCGTCTCTTTTCCTATCCCTCAAAGTCCCGGGGATATACTTCTCCATAAACAAGCTAGAGAATGATGACCAAGTCATAGGTGGTGCCTCTGTTGGTTGACACTCAACATGTGACCGCCACCACATTTTGGCGTTCCCTTGAAACTGATAAGTCACAAACTCAACACCAAACCGTTCTACTATACCCATCTTGTGTAGTAGCTCATGACAGTCAACCAGAAAATCATAGGCATCCTCAGATTCAGCACCCTTGAAGACTGGAGGTTTCAATTTCAAGAACTTACTGAAAAGTTCATGCTGATCATTTGTCATTATAGGCCCTGTAGTCAGACGAGGAAACGTGCATATTTCCAATGAGGCATCCATGCGGAGAGCCACAGTAGCCGCATGTTGTACCTCCGGAACCTGAGATGCTGGTGCAGAAAACACTGGAGGGGTCTGGCCCTGATCAGATAACCCGCTAAGATAATCAAGAACCTGATTAATCATTTCTGGGTAGGTTGGGGTGGTAATTCCTCATTCTGCACTTGCTCATTTTCCCCTTCCTCACCCTCTCTTAACACTTCCTCAGTCGGTGGAGGAGTCACCGCCCTAGTACCAGATGGACCAGGTGCTTGTCCTCTTCCTCTGGAGGACGTCCTCCCACGACCTCTACCGCGGCCTCTTGCCACTGCTCCTCTTCGAGTTATAGTCTCAGTGGCTGGCTCAGACGCATCTTGTCTTGCCGGTGTTGGTGTTGGCGCGGTTGTTGCTCTAGTTCTAACCATCTGCGAAATAGAGTGAAGATGGTCAGATAACAATTTGTATCACCTAAATACCAATTTGATCCAAGTAATAGCACGAAAGAAAGAAAGAATGGAATTTTCCTAAAGTCTTATAGCCTCCCAAAGAAAAGTAAAGGCGTCCCCCTACCGTTCCTTAAGACTCTACTAGACTCGTTCTTGTGTGATGAGACCAACGAACCTAATGCTCTGATACCAAGTTTGTCACGACCCAAATCGAGCCGTGAGTGACACCCACACTTATCCTACTATGTGAGCGAATCAACCAATCCGAACCCCAACATTTTAACCATAATAGACAGAATACAATGCGGAAGACTTAAAACTCATTAATAAAAATAGATTAATAACTTCTAAAACTCAAACACTTGTTATTATCTCCAAAATTTGGAAGTCATCATCACAAGAACATCTATCCTTAAATTACTAAAGCTAAGAGTATCTAAGAAACTAAACATAAATAATGACTAGTCTATGCCAGAACTGCAAGGCATCAAGACATGAAGAAGAAGATCCAGTCCAAGCTAGAAGCTTTAGCTCACCCTGAAATCTGGTGTGACGAAGACTGGCTAGAGTTGCGGTTGAGTTGAGGATGACGGTACGTTTGCTGCACTCCACAATGAACAAAAAGAAAACATACAAGTAGGGGTCAGTACAAAACACGAGTACTGAGTAGATATCATCGGCCAACTCAAAATAGAAAACAGTATATATCAGATAATATCGTAAAATCAACTACAATACTCAACATGCGACATTTACAATTACCATAACCCTTGGTCACAACACCAAGCACATTAATGAGGACTCACGTCTCTCCATCATACTCATTTGGGAAATAGGTTCTTTTCATTCGAATTTATTAACATAATTTCAAGATTCATTATCTTTATTCCTCTTGTGTCGGTACGTGACACTCTGCTCCCCTACTACTATGTGCCGGAACGTGACACTCCGATCCCCTAATTCTACGTGTCGGTTCGTGACACCCGATCCCCTAATTCTACGTGTCGGTTCGTGACACTCGATCCCCTAATTCTACGTGTCGGTTCGTGACACCCGATCCCCTAATTCTACGTGTCGGTTCGTGACACCCGATCCCCTAATTCTACGTGTCGGTTCGTGACACCCGATCCCCTAATTCTACGTGTCGGTTCGTGACACCCGATCTCCTAATTCTACGTGTCGGTTCGTGACACCCGCTCCCCTAATCTCATTCTATTAATTCATCAAGCCTTCTTTTATACCAAGGCATCATCAATCTCATTACTTTAGTTCATCAAGCCTTCTCTTATACCAAGGCATCATCAATCTCATTGCTTTAGTTCATCAAACCTTCTCTTATACCAAGGCATCATTATTAACAAGGTAAATTTAGGATTAGAGATTCAATAGACTCATCATGCTTATTCATCACAATTATATAATCACATCATGTAAGCACATAATTATGCATATAAAAGGTTTTATAATACTACCCAACACATATCATTCGCTATTAAGAGTCTATTACGAATAGCATAAAAACCATAACCTACCTCCACCGAAGATTAGTGATCAAGCAAGCAAATTCCCCAAAGCTTCGTTTTTCCTCTCTCTCGATCAATCGTTCTCCCTCTCTTTTTTTTCTTTCTGTTTTTCTTATTCAAACCCTTTTTCTTTTACCCTAATTAGCATATAATTAAGTATAAAAGATGATGAATTAACCCATTAATTAATTTAAGGTTATCTCCTTTAACCCTCAAGAAATTGGGTTATTAATACTCAACCACTAACTTTATAATTATAAGCAGTATAGTCCAAAACGCCCCTTAAAAAACATTTAACAGAAATCCGACCCAACCTAGGATTACGCAGTCTGTGACGGTCCGTCGTGCCTGCGACGGTCCGTCCTGCTGAGTCGTCACAGAGTTCAGAGACTCAATTTCATCACAGGGTCTGTGACGGCCCGTCATGCCTGTGACGGTCCGTCCTGCCACCTCGTCACGAAGTTCAGAGAGTCGATTTCAGTACCCAAATTTCAGAATTCTAAGTGTTTGGGAACGAGACTCCCTCGACGGTCCGTCGTGCCCATGACGGTCCGTCGTGGGATCCGTCGTCTCAGCTAGTTTTTCCAGAAATAAAATCTGCTGCTCAAAACGACTAAACAGGTCGTTACACTTTTTATACAAACACAAGTGTATAAATTTATTTCTATTTGTATAAAGCAGAGGAAGTTGTATAAATACATATATTTTTGTTCCTCTCTCTCCCTCTTCCAGATCTCGCTCACCACTCTCCCTAATCTCGCTAGTCACTCTCGCCTCTCTCGCTTATACAAATAGAAACGAAATGTACAAATTGTGTTTCTGTTTGTATAAAGCGAGAGAAATTTTTATATACACATGCAAATATATATATTTTCGTCCTATACAGTTATAATTATACAATAAAAATACTCCTCTGCCCAGTTTCTTTTGTCTTTCTCTCTTTCTCGTTTTATACAAATTCAAATTGTATATAGTTTCTCTCTTTCTCGTTTTATACAATTTGATTCAATTGTATATTCACTGCCCAAATCTCTTTTGTCTTTCTCTCTTTCTCATTTTATACAAATTTAAACTGTATATAATCGTTCTATACACTTATAATTATACAATTCGTTTATATACACTTCGTTCTATATAATTCTCTGCCCAAGTCTCTTTCTCTTTCTCATTTTATACACTTCGTTTTATACAATTCGCTTGAATTGTATATATATAGCGAATTATACATTTATATGTTTTCTATGGAGTGCAATTATGCAAATTTTACTATAGGATACAAATATAAATTTTATATTTGCTATATATGAAAGTTGCTCAATATTATTTTACTACTATAACTTTTTAAAAATTTGATAAAAGTTTATAAATGATTCCAATGAACAAAATACAAGACTTTAGTAGTGTGATTACTTTATTTATGAGAGATCATCTGAAAAGACTACCAAAGAATGTCAAAAATTAAAATTGAAATAAAATAATTAAAATTGCATCATATAATTCAAAGTTCTTATAATTTAGACAAGTGTTTGAACATGACTTATTTGAAATTTGATATTCGAGGTTCTTGGGTTGGAATCGGAAATTGGGTCATGCAAGTTTGAGAGTCAGAAACTGGGTTGAGAGTTGATTGCATAATATGGATCAGAATTGAAAGATGAATCAGGGTTGAGACCTTGACCTGGATCCCGAACTTAACCCAAGACCTGACTTCTAATCCCAAATCCTTGCCCCCAACCTAACTTGACAATGAATTACCTCTCAAATAGAGACTCGACCCCAACTCAAGATTTGACCTCGACTCTGACTCATGCCCCGACTCCTGAAACTGATTTGGAACCCGACTCCCAATACAAGAGTCAATTCAATACTCAACCCCAACCCCCAAACTCGACTCTCGCTCCTGATTCAAAATCAGACTCCTCGACCCTTATCAGAACTAGACTCTTGATCCTAACCATATTCTCGATTTGAGATTTGATTCTCAATTCAAATTTCAATTATAATATTTTCTCAGATTATATAAATTTCGAGTTTAGTGTCATTATATTTTTCCAAATTATACTTGAATGTTTTTGGGATAATATTTTTTCTTATTAACCAAACAACAACAAATTAGTAAGAAATCCACTTATTTTCTGAGAAAATATTTTCTAGGACTACATTTACCTTCGTATACCAAACACACCCTCAGCTTAAAATTCACTTTCTTAAAAAGAAATAAAACAATCATATTTAAGACTTTCTTTTAGTAATAAAAAACAATTCAAATCTTACATTACAAAAATCCAATACTAATGTATCAATTAACCTTATATTTTAATACAAATCAATTAAACCCTCACACATGGGTTTAGCTACAATGAATATATACTCATTATTGAATATTTTATAAATTTATTCTAATATAATAATGAGAAACTATTTATATGCACAACAAAAAATATATTTTGAGGAAAATTCCAAAAGAAAATGATATAGAGATAAATATAGTAACAACATTGGACTTTTTTTGTGTTATATAAATCCCTTTGTGTATCCATCCTAAGAAAAAGGGGAGATAGAGATAGCAAAGCAACAATGGCATCTTTCATCAACAATCCCTTAACTTCCCTCTGTAACACTAAGTCTGAAGCTAATAATCTCTTCAAAATCTCCCCTTTAAGAGCTCAATCACTCGGTTTTTCCAAGTTTAATGGCAGCAGAAAAGTTGCTTTCCCTTCTGTTGTTTGCAAAGCAGTATCTGTGCCAACGAAATCGAGTACAGAAATTGAAGGGCTTAACATCGCTGAAGATGTTACACAGGTGATTTTATCACTAAATATTTATCTGGGTCGGTTTTATTTTGTTGAAAGATTTGAAACCCCTTTTGTAAATCTTGTTGTTGGTAGTTTTTATCTGTGTGTGTTTGATGATTTGATTCTATTTGTGGATATGTGAATTGGGTTTTGTGTTTGTTTGTCTAGACTTTGTGAATTTGTGTTAATTTCTCGTTAAAGGGTCATTTTCTTACCAGTTATAATCAGTCCCACCGTCTAGATGGGATAAAATAATACCAAAGTTGGATGAGATAAGGCGGGATACTTCAACTAAATAAAGTATAATTTTATCTCAAGCTTAATGGTGGGATATCCCACTTTTATCCCGCTTACTAAACGACCCCTTAAGGTGTGATTTCATCTTGAAATGTTAAAAGGCTTGATTGTTGGAGGATATATGGAATTGGTTTTCGTGTTTGTTTGTCTAGACTTGGTGAATTCGAGGTAATTTGTCATTGAGGGCTACTTTTCTTACTATAAAGGTGTGAATTTGGTAAGGAAGGAAGGTGTCTTGTATGGAGATATTCTAACTTGGGAAATAATTTTCTGTCTTATTATAGTGTTGTTTGGTTGGGTAGTGAAGTTAGTATGGGAACTGTACAGGGAGTAGTACAGTATGTGTAGTGATAATGTTTGAAATTTTCGATATTAAAGGTTAACAATGATGTGTTGAATGAAGCAAGTGATAAGGAGTAAGACTTGAATACTTGTAAAGGAATATTACTTCAGCAACAGAAATTGTTTATCCCTTTTAGAAAACATTTTCACAATTTAATTCAAAGACTGAAAATGATTTCAGCAAGGAGAACATTTCCTCGAAGTCATATGGAACACGCCCAAGTGTAAACTCCTAATTTTTTTGGTCAATTTCTGTTTAACTATGATATGCCGAAATGGTTTTTCCAGTTTTCAGCATTTTTCCTCTTTTCGCAAAAGGTTCAGGTGACATACTTTAAATGAATGCCTTGTTTTTTTTTTTTTATTGGCATTAATTTTAGTAATTCAGATATATTGCTCCAGACTGGTTAACATATAAAATTTGCCTGCTGGTGGATATTTTCCTTCCTGTATTTCTCCTTTAGTCAAGAGCTTTTTGATGTTGCTTTTGCATTATTTCATATGTTCCGTTAGTTTCAAGATCTGTGACATTAATATTTTGAAAAAAGTTAGGCTTCTTGGTTTATTAAGGTTTAGACTATTTTGAAGAAAGTCTCAACATTTTTTAAAAGATAATATATGGGTGTATTTAACTTTAGACCCTCACAATATTTCCGACTCTGAACTGTATGAAAGACCATTAGCAGGAAAGATTCATATAGTTCTTGTTGTATTGAATGCCTTCTCTCTCCTGATGTCTATTCTATTTGTTTCATCATACTGTTATGCTAATTTAGTTATATCATTTGACAGCTTATTGGGAACACACCAATGGTTTACCTTAACACCATCGCTAAGGGTTGTGTTGCAAACATTGCTGCTAAACTTGAGATTATGGAGCCATGTTGCAGTGTTAAGGACAGGTGAGAGAGCTTTCTGTTTGTATTGTGATACTTGAATTTCCTTCAACCTAGAATTTTTAACTGAAGAATTCTTTTAAACCATACTGTATTCTTAAGTAAATTATCCTGTTTCATTATACTGATCTTTTCTCTCAGATTATAGACATCATATCTTATGTCTGCATTCCGATGAGTATATTGATATGATAGTTACTACTTACTCCCCCCGTCCCAAATCATGTGACACTTTTTCCTTTTTAGTGAGACCCAAAGAGACTCGATACTTTTTAATATTTTGTTACATTTTAACTTCAAACATCCCATTTTATTCATAGCCACAAAATATTTGTGGCTTATTCTTAAACTCCGTGCCCAAGTCGAACACCTTCACATATTTGAACATAGGTAGTAATATATTTCCTTCGTTTACTTTGAGTTCTAGAAAATATAACACTGATGACCATCATACTGATGAATCTATTGTAAATTTGACGTCACTCATGTTTTGTTCTATTCTTGGGGTACCTCTACAATTGAAAATCCTTATCTTAGACGAAGGTATTTCTTGTGAACAAGCTAGTTCAGGTAACACCAAATGCTTCAAAACAATCTCTGAAGTTTTCCCTTACATAGTACTTTTGTTTCAACGCTGCCTACATGAGCTTCACAAAGGCAAGCCATAGCTGTTCCAAGAATAGTTGAATGGGGGTTGCATTAGGTTCTTTCCAATGTAAAAACAGTCTAATTAGGATGAAAGGATTGAAACATAGTTTTCCGATTGATTGATTTTTCTGTTGCATTTCAGGATAGGGTTTAGTATGATAGTTGATGCCGAGGAGAAGGGACTTATATCTCCGGGGAAGGTATGTTGACCAATCAGCTAATTGTCTCTCTTGGTACAGACTTGATATATGTCATTATGAATCAAAGGAATAAGTCCACCATGTAATGTTCAAATGCTAAAATATCTTTATTTGACATATTGTGAATGTTCAGTTAGGTTAAAGTCTATTATGCATTTGTTATACAGTTCTGTCTCTTGTGTTAGTATGACCTGTAAACATAAGAATATCATCTTGTACCTGATATCAGTGTGACTGAGTGCTATTTTCTTCTGATTGACCAGATTTCTTATTTTTACCTTCTTTTTGAGGACAAAAAGGGTTTTGGTAGGAGAACAGATATAACCTAGTTCTTTTTTGGTTCTGGTTTTTGTCATCTTATTTGCCAAGTCTTTTGTTTTTATTGTCCTTTTAGTATACTTAACGTGCTTTCATCAGTCTTGGTCTTCAACATGGCTGTTTATGGGTCTTACAAGTCTGGTAAGCCATTAGGTTTATGGGACCACTTAGGTATGCGTTTTGAGCATGATGGCCTTGATTTCCATCTGAAGGTACGCGGCTTTACTGTCTCACAAGGCTTGCTCTTGACATGAGTACACAGTCATCATAATGAACTAACGATGAACATGGAGGTTTTTCCCACATTATAGAGGCTCTGTGTGTTTGCGTGTCTGCTGAATTATCATATTTCCTTCTTCCTAGTATATTTTACTTTTTAGTACATCGTCCATATCTTTCTTGTTAAAAAAAAGTACATAGCTCATAACTCCATACTAAGATAATGCGTGTAATTAACTGTAGGCTCTCATAGCTTGCTCCTTGTGCAAATTAATAATTTGTTTGAATTACTTTCTGATTGTTCTTCTTAATTCTGAAGACGGGAATGGTTTGTGCTTGTCACTGCTTTGTCCCACATCTTAGCATTATTTCTTATTAGTTTTCTACTTGTCTTAGACTGTTCTAGTTGAGCCTACGAGTGGAAACACAGGCATTGGGCTTGCCTTCATTGCTGCTTCCAGAGGATATAAGCTCATCTTAACGATGCCTGCGTCAATGAGTCTTGAAAGAAGGGTCATTCTAAAAGCTTTTGGAGCTGAACTTGTTTTAACTGATCCAGCCAAAGGGATGAAAGGAGCTGTTTCAAAGGCTGAAGAAATATTGAATAACACACCAGATGCCTATATCCTTCAACAATTTGACAATCCCGCCAACCCCAAGGTTCTTCTGCAAACAGCTCACTCTTTATTTTATGTTGTGGCAATTTATGATACTCCATAAGTGAATGCTTATTATTTGTGACTAAATGGCTTCTACAATTTGCCTTAATCAATTTACACTTCTAATGGCCATTGTGGTGATTAATTCTCCATGGTGCCAATCCCAATCATTGTATATTCAATGTAATTGTAAAGAGTGAGTAGCGACTAAAAAGAACTCTATATGCATGTCAGATTGGATATCTAACTATCCTTCCATTCCTTCTTTTCCATTCTCACCCGACACAACACTCCGGCGAAGAACAATCGGATCTTCATTTCCCAATGGGTCTGCAGAGCTTCATCCCAAAATTTTCTTTGTTTTGTATTTGTTTTATTAACAATTACTCTAGTTGTTGACATCATCTTTCAACAAGAAAAAAAGAAGAGAAAACTGGAGTACTCAGCTTGCTACCAATTACCGGCAAGTAATTTTGATATATGCTGGATCGCAAATGCAACAATAACGTGATTTAAAGTCAAATATTAGTTTCTGGCAGTTGCTGATTTTCATCTTTACTCTGAATTGTTATCTGAAGTTTCATATGCTAGCATGTAAGTTGAATTTGAAAGCATCCATTTCATGGTTTCCAATTTGTGCAATCAAAAAGATTCAAAATCAAACCAATACTTCTTTCTTTTCTGTTATCCTTTAGACATGAAAGAGGAGGAGAAGAAAAGATGAAGAGGAAAGAGCCAAGTTACCTGGAGGAAACATTTGGGATGAGTTCGATAAGGAAAGAAATAGACCGTACCAGTAGCTTGAGAAAGAGACAAGAGAGGGGCTATAAGCAAATAGTTAATTAGGGTGGCTGATTCGGAAGAGGAAGTTTTGGGTGTTTAGACATTTTTTGTTGAGAAGACCTGAAGTCTACTATTTAAAATATGGGCATGTGTTTAAATTGATATTTAAGGAAAACAGAAAAAGGGTACAATGTTAACTTACTAAGTTCAAGTAGTAGGTTAACAGGACCTTTACACACACATGCTAACCTTGTTACCTCTCTTTCCCCTCCCCTCAACTCCTCCGGGTTTTTTCCGTAAAGTGTACAGTATTCTCGAGTTTACAGATTATGACTTTCATTTGCTTGTATGGTGCAGATACACTATGAAACAACGGGTCCAGAGATCTGGGAAGACACAAAAGGCAAGATTGACATACTTGTTGCTGGCATTGGAACTGGCGGAACCATTACAGGAACAGGCCGATTCCTTAAAGAGCAAAATCCAAACATTAAGGTATCAATAATGCTCGAAAAATAAGTTGCATTCTGTAAGTGTAGCTCTGAAGTTCATGCATATGTCAGTTCATTGACTTCTAAAATGTGAAAGAAACATGGGATGGAGCAAAATGCTGAGAAAGTATCCCGACACAGTTGATATGAAGTGCTCTTGACTCTTTTTCTATTGCTTTTTGTTGCCTTTATCAGATTATTGGTGTGGAGCCCACAGAAAGTAACGTTCTATCTGGGGGCAAACCTGGTAAGATAACATTCAGATGTTGATCTGACTTTTCGCTTTTGAAGTTAAATCCTGTTTTGTTCTACTTGCTGCATTGTGAAAGTGCAGGCCCTCACAAAATTCAAGGGATTGGAGCAGGTTTTATTCCAGGAAACTTGGATCAAGATGTAATGGATGAAGTGATAGAGGTCACATTCTTATCCATCCCCATTAAAAACATTTTATTTCATCTTCTTTAAACTTGTGAAAATTGAAAAGTATGAAAGATTTAATGTGTCATGCATACTCATTTCTGATTTACATGACTAAGAATCTTCCATCTCAAATTTGGTGTACCTGTAATTGAACCTAAATCCACATTTCTGTTCTTGTGCACCAATATGCGATTTCAAAGTAATCCTACCTTTTACTATATGTACCCCCCACCCCTTCCCCCTGATTCTCAGTCAATTTGTTAAGTCTGTCTTCCCATCCAACACTATTTCAGTTTCCCTCGAGTTATCCTGGAACTTCTCTTAGAGTCAAAATTGAATGGAATATGTATTTCTTCTGGTAAAACAAGGATGAAAAATCTGACATACTTTGCCAAGGTAACAACTAATTGAGCACATATAGCTATTCAAACAGTTCATTCCACTTTATTAACCTGGCAATACAGTTTATATAGCGATAGTTCATTCATTTGGCACACTTCCATTCTGTGCTACTCTACTAGAACATCTCTTATCCCTTGTTAAATTTCGTTAGGAAACAAGTTATCCCGATTATCAGCTATATAACAGTGTACAAGCCTATGTAATTTTAATATTGAATAAAGAATTTTTCCTTGTAAGTTTTGTTCCTTAGTTATAACTAGGTGAATATAGTGTATCCAATTAGGTGTATGAGCTTAAATCTGGATGTCCTTCTACAAAAAAGTTCACCAGAAACACATTATTCAAGAAATCTGTCATCTTTCAGTGTGTTTACTCATTTTCTTGAATTTTCAGATATCGAGTGACGAAGCTGTTGAAACTGCGAAGCAATTAGCCCTACAAGAAGGGTTGTTGGTTAGTGCTTTTCCCGAATCTTCATATCAGCTGATTTTTGAGATAGTTTTAAATGAAGCTAAACTTCAAATGTCGATTAATTCATCTACGTTACAGATTGTGGATACATCATAGAAAATTAGAAACCTTATAAGTGGTCGAATTTCAAGTAGTCATGCTCCAATTTTAATTTGTATGTACAGAACTATGCTTTGAATGATTTCTGAATCAGAATATATTAAGTGATCTTTTCTATTTTTCATGATCAGGTTGGGATTTCTTCCGGAGCAGCTGCTCTTGCTGCCATTCAAGTTGGAAAGAGACCTGAGAATGCAGGAAAGCTTATTGGGGTATGTTCAATCTTTACTTGTGAATTTTTCCGACACGTGTATTTCCATGCTCCTTCATTTCCTTTTTCTTCTACCTCATCAAGCTTTAGTATTCGTTTTCCCCTTCACTTATTACAAAGTAAATCATCCCTCCATTCATTTTCACCGAAGTTTATAGATTTAATAGCTCGGCATTGTTAAAAATTTCCTTTTGAGTTAGTTGCATGTCATCGTAGGGGCCTCACTTGTTTAGAGTCCTTGAACTTGTTCAACATTTCTCTTGGTAGGTTGTATTTCCAAGCTATGGGGAACGATACCTCTCCTCTATTCTTTTCCAGTCAATAAGAGAGGAATGCGAGAACATGAAGCCAGAATTGTGAAGATCTTCTGATTCTTAATAAAATGCTATCTGGCTTATCTAGCTGCCACACTTTTGCTTGTTATATTTAGTTGGCTGCTGGTGTATACAATAGATCAGGTATTAAGATTGTTCTCTTAACAACAATCTCATCGATTCGGCTTGACGTTTTTTATTCATTTGAATTGATCATGAAATTTGAGTGAAATTTCATCGCTGTTTGAATCTTTCAATTTCGTTTTTGGTTTTACCTCTGTGAAGATGAAGATGTACTTTGCTACCTGGACATTGAAGTTGGAATCCTCTTTAGACCATGTTCTTTAGATCCTGCAACAACTCTAGTACTCCCTTTGTTTTAATTTATTTGTTAGGTTTTTGACTTAAAACAGAGTTTAAGAAAGTGCATAAGACTTACTTTGAATCTTGTTGTTTTAAATTAAAAATATGTAGAATGTATCAAAATATTCTTTAATATTGTGATTTTAACCTCATCTTACATGAAAAGTTAATACTAAAGAAATAAGCAAATTAAAATGGAAATTTGAATCTTGTTATTTTAAATTAAAGATATGTAGAATGTATCAAAATATTCTTTAATATTGTGATTTCAATCCTATTTTACATGAAAAGTTAATACTTAAAGAAATAAACAAATTAAAATGGAAAGTAAAAAAGACAAATTGACATAGCCATGTTAGTCATTTTGTATTTTTTGTAGGGCAACTTTCACATATAACAAACAAAAAATTCATATTTGTATAATATAGCAAATTTTGCATAATTGTGCTCCATAGCAAACATAAAAACTGTATAATTCGCTATACATATACAAGTGTATAATTTGCTGGCCTATTTCGCTGCAATTGTATAATTTGCTTTGCATATAGTTGAATCGAATTAAAATGTATGTATATTACATAATTATAAGTTTATAGCAAAAAGATATATGTTTTTCTCGCTTTATACAAAAACAGAAACACAATATATACACTTTTGTTGTATAAAGCTAGAGAAAATTGTATTTCACTGCAATTGTATAATTCGTTGGTCATTTTCTCTGCAATTTTTGAAGTAAAATGTTTGTAAATTGTATAATTAAGTGCATAACACGAAGATATACATTTTTGCATGTGTATATACAATTTTCTCTCGTTTTATACAAAACAGAAACAGAATTATACACTTCTGTGTATAAAGCGAGAGAGGCGAGCGAGAATGGAGAGTGGCGAGCGAGATTCCTGGGAAAGAGATGCTGGCAAATTTTAGATAATGTTTGTTATGGAGCACAATTAAATCAAACCCTAGCTATTCTATTTAATTTAGGTTATTAGTTTCCTATATTTATACAATTTTCCCTTTTTTATATAAGACATTTATATAAGATATACAAGATGTGACAACTTGTGTTTACGTACTTTGGAACATGAATTTTAACAAAATAATATTATAAAAAAATATAATATATGTATTAGAGAAAAGACACCTCAACTCTGTACGCGTTTTATTATTTCATAATTATTTTTCTTTGAATATCTTTGTGAAGGGTCATTTTGACCCATTCCCTTACCATTAGAGAAACTCCTTTTGTCACCAAACTAATAGGCTTCAGATATATCACACACATTTGTTGTAAAACTCTGAGCAATATGGTTAACAACTACTAGTACAAGATAAAATGCAAGAACCGCGACATTTATAGCTACTCAACGATCCGATTTTATTAGTATTTCTTGTGACATTGTTTAAGATAAATACACAACAAACAAGACTTTCTTTGCTTAAACATGTCCATGCTCCTGCACCTCCTAATTCATTACTCTTTTAAGTCTTATCAAATGAAAAATGAAGCTTTGAAGTCTCATGTACTTCAAAGCTTGGCCATCAAACCAGTGGTAGTGTGTTTTGCTACACTAGTACTTTCCGTGACATCGCTGTCTCTGGTTTCTGAGTCACATCCAGAAGGCGGAGGAACATCAACAGCCGGAGAGCAGTTAAAGAATCCATGGGGCTGCACCAACACATACACGAAATAAGCAACAGATAGTGATGGAGATAGGTAACATAATATGCATTACCTGAAGCATAAAACCAATGTGTTCCACTGGCATAACAGGCCAATCTTCCAACCTAGGAACGTGTGTGATTCCAAAAATGTACCTGAAACAAACATTGAAAACGCGTACTCTTTGATCCTTACATAGGTTTGTTATTGATGTACATATAACGTTCCATGTCTAGATTGCACTAACGTAGTATAACTTGTTGTCGAGAGAGAACTAACCAGAGGACAGTA
Organism: Solanum lycopersicum; assembly: GCF_036512215.1. Classification (NCBI taxonomy): domain Eukaryota; kingdom Viridiplantae; phylum Streptophyta; class Magnoliopsida; order Solanales; family Solanaceae; genus Solanum; species Solanum lycopersicum. The sequence goes on along the minus strand of NC_090807.1, from coordinate 4,848,934 downwards.
TCACTTTCTTCCAGAGGACGGTCTTGCTTAACCCAAGAAGCTAATCCTTCGCCAGCACGGGGATTTTGATTAGGAAACTCTCCTCCTGGAAAATCTTCTCCAGGTGCATACTGTGTTACCCATAGATTGTGCTTCAGAAATGCAGCCCTTCGCATAAATTTTGCCTCTGGACCAGCCAATGGCAAACAGTTTGGACCAGGTACAAGCTTGTATCCTGTTAGTTGTCCTGTTCTATTAACTGTTCTGGTATTCCGAACCTACAAATCAGAAAGTTCATATTCAAATTTATGCAACACAAATCGGTGTTAAGATTATGCAAGGATAAAGACTCTTACAATCCAATGACGAGCAGAGAATGGATCACAATCGCGCATTGCTTGCAATTCAGACCTAAGCAATGTTTCTTCAGCATAGAATGCATTATTATGAACATTTTCCTTCCCAGGTTCTTCAACTTTAACATTTACTTCAACAACCTAACAAAATAATTATAATTACTGTTGTGAAGAAAAAATAAAAATTCATTTAAATCACACTAGCTAGATATATACCTGATTGTGTGCTTCTCCAGGCTTACAATCAACTGCCATATTCATTCGTGCTACGAAGAAATGTTGATGAACTGGTGCATACAATCCTGGTGCAATTGTTGTACCATATTTGCGATATTCTCCAGGTTGCAATGCTCCTAAACTAAGAATTCCCGTGAGTTTAACTTCTGCTTCAATTTTCCCATCCTGAAATTCCATAGTATTGTACAAACAGTTTGTAAAATGTTCAAAGTAAAGGGTATTGATATTTCAATCGTCGTGATGATTTTCTTTAACTTGCCTGATAAAAGTGCCAGTAGAATGCATATTCGTAGTTGGCAACTGTACAAACAAAAGACACTGTCAATCGTCTTGAACGTCTAACTTCAGCAAGGCCACTTCTCCAATCTTGATGCTTCCAAAGCATTCCATGATCTTCTTCATGCAAGCATACACAATTCTCTGTTGTTTCAACTCCGCCTGTGAAGTTTGTAAAATGGGCATCGAAGTACTTTATGTATCCTAAACAATCGCATCCCTGCAAAAAAATTATTTTTGTTGTAGTACATAAGCGTCGAGAAAATTGAAAACGTGTAACGTTTAGATCATAGATTAGTAACTGACTCTCTTGAGTGAATGAGCATTCTTTCCGAGACCATCTTCTCCTGCATCAAATGCATTCTTTCTATAATGCGGATCATTTGGATCTCCATAGGGAACAACCATCTCCACGAAACTCAATCGATGTGCTATGGGTCTACGACCTCTGCTACCATCAAGATATGCAACAGAGTGTATAACTAACCCCTCTCTCGGGGTGAAACCTATCCGAAAGTTCCACTGCCACACAGAAATGAAGAATGTCAATGTGATGTTTAAAGCCAAAGAAGAGAAAACACAGTCATGTTTGGTAAACTACATGGACGACGAATGATATAGATTGATAACTATCCTGTCAAAGAATGCTTCATAAAAAGTAAAGTTTGAAAAAATTGAGAATACCTTTTGCCATTCTACATAGTTCCCACTAATACGAAAGCTTGGACCCTCGGGCTGAATAATATGCAGGGGTTTTACATCACTTCGATCAACCCCTCCTCTTGTCTCACCAGCTGTATAATTCCTCAATGGATCAACTGGAGGTAACGGGACAAGTTTTCGATCTTCAAATTCTATGATCTGCATGTTTTGCACATCAACAAGCACATGTATTCCTTCAACTGGTCTTGCATATCCATTTTCCATCGGGCAATCGCTCTCCGATCTGCAGAATACTAGTGGTTTTGCAAGCCTACGGTTAGGAGCATCCGCCTCACTATGATAACCAACACACCTGTCGGAGAGTATACATTCATGTTAAGATACTATAGAGAACAGAATTCTTAACAGACGCGGATTTTAACTAACCAAGGATCAACCATCACGAGATCCATGTCATCGATATCCCTTCTCTTCATTGCTTCTCTGAAGGGCGGATAATTCTTCACCACGGCTTCACATTCAGCATATTCTTGAGCATCCTAAAATTAGAACATTTCACTTAGTTGACACACAACACTAATTGGACAGGATGACTTGTTTTTCTAAAACGTCAAGTATTTTGAAACAAATTCAGTTTGCTAAGACGACATATAAAATGATTTGAGTTTAAGTGCCTACTATAGGTGGTTGAACATCTGGTACAACATTAGATGAGATAACTTTTCCCCTATGATGTCCGCCACGAGCAGCAGCATGTACTTCAGTTAGCTCAACAATCCATATGCTTGTCTCATTTGTTTTCTTATTGTAAACGATGAGTCTAGCTCTCCTCGGAGGAAGTTTAGTCGGAATTAGAGATCCTCCTTTGGTTCGGGGCATCAACGATGATTGGAAAGGTGGGAAGAAATATGCATCAGCTAAAGCAACAACACTTTTATCTGGTTCCAATAGAACCACCTCAATAAATCGCATTCCATCTCTGACCTGAAATATTGTAAGTCGCGAAGTGGCCTTGATCAGAATATCTACGTACTAAAAATAAGTTGGACGTACACAACTTATCGATGTATAATAAATCGAGTAAGAACCTCAGGCGTTTCACCGGCAGCTCTAACGGTTGCAACAGCTACAGAGATCTCAGCAGCAGATAAAGGATCCAAAGGATGGCAAGTTTGAGCCCTTAGCATGATTTGGATACCTGCACCAACAACATTGAATCTTTTAATTTTACTATTTTCAACATTCTCATGTTATATTTCTAAGATAATATTCTTGTTCGTTCATTTTACTTGTCCATGTTTCACTAGGCACACACTTAAAGAAGTAGTAATTGATAAAATGATAATTTTATTATTCTTTGCGTGTATCTTTAGTTGTTCAATATTTATTTGGCACACTCATTAACGAGCAATGAATAAAATGACAATTTTACTTTGAATATAATTTGGAAAATGCATAAGTACCCCTCCCTCCCAACCTATTTTCGAAATCCCAGAGACAGACTCATACTCTACTAAAGTCTATTACTCCCTGAACTTATTTTTAGTAAATAATTTTCTATCTCTTTTCGGCCTACGTAGGCACTATAAACCAGATTGCTTGAAAAAATTGTCAACACACGCTGCGGCCCAGAAGATAGTGTCACATAGGCCGAAAAACGAAAGAAAATTATTTATAAAATAAGTTCAAGGGGTAATAGGACCTTAATGTAGAATGAGTGAATCTCTGAGATTTCGGACATTGATTGGGGGTACTTGTGCATTTTTCCTATAATAAATTTAATGTTTTGAAAAATATTTGTAGTTAATAAGGTAAAGTATGAATTTAAGAGTTCGTTTGGTACGAGGGATAGTTAATTGCAAATTAATTTTGGAATGAACTTATCCATGTTTGGTTGGGACAAAATCGCAAGATAACTTATCTGGGGACACCAATCCTGGGATTGTAGTGTTACTTTTCTATTTGTTTGTCTTTTTTTCTAGGTCTAATTCATTGGTAGTCCCCTAAAGTTAGTTTTAATTTTCACTTGGACACCTCAACTGAGTGAGTCAATATCCTAATGGTCACCCAAGTTAAAGAGAATTGTCTTGAAATATCAATTATGTTTCATTTAGGATCAAAATATCATTTAACTATCACTATTTTCCTCTAAATATATTTGACACTTTAAAATTATTACTCTCTCATAGTTGGCATGACATGTCATAAAAGTTTTTTTAATAATAGACTAATTAATTCATTGTACCTATTTAACTAAACTAATGATCATATTATTTTTACTTTATTTTGATCTTGTAAGATCTTTTATCAAAATTAAACTTTTTATTTTTTATGTTATGAAAAATACATTTTTAAAATATACTATAATTTTATTAATTTTGAGTACTTATAAACACATGCATGCAAAAAAATATTTATACACAAATCACTCATAAACACTAATTTACATCAATTGATCATAAGTTGTATAACAAATCAATACTATCAAAAGTCAATTAACTATTACAATAATATTAATTGTATACTTTGCAATTCATGTTTCCGATATTTATTTATTTTTTTTGAAAAAAAAAGAAGAAGAAGAAGAAAGTGAATAATATTATATTTTTTATCTATTAGAAATACTAAATACCTCAAAAGTCTCCTTAAATTCTAGTTGATATGCCCTGTCATTAAATAATCATTTAGAAAAAATAATAGACCTATTTAATGCATCAAACTTATGTCTCTACAAAATAAATATATAAATTACATGAGAATTTATGATGATAATAAGAAAAGTAATTTAAAAAGTCTAATAACTTTATATATTGTTACCAAACAAAATTCAATGAAAAAATCTCTGTGTGCAATTATTACCTGATACTTTTAAAATTCCTAACTAAATTATTTGAAAATTTTAAACAATTTTTTTAATAAAAGTATTTAGATAAATTTGTAAGATTGACAAAAAAATTGGTAAGAAAAAGAAAATTATTATTTAACTTTTTTTTAATTTTAATTTTATTTTTATTCTGTTATTCTATATTATAGTATATTATATTATAATTTTTCATACGATTAAGCATCAATGAATAAAATAATAATTAATTTGAATTTACTAATTTAATTCGATAGTATACATATTATATAAGATTAATATATTGATAATTAAAGATCAAAATTTTATTTTCTATAAGTATTATTCACTTACTATTTTTTTTAGAAAAGATATAATAAGTATATATGGATTTCAAAGCACCCAAATAATTATTTTTTAATAATTAGTTGATCTTTGATATTATTGATTTATTATACGATTAATGATTAATTGAAATACATTAGTGTTCATGAATGATTTGTATATCAATATTTTTTTGAATGTATGCGTTTATTAGTATTTAAAATTGATGAGATTATAGTACGTTTTAAAAATACATTTTGCAAAAATAAAAAAATAAAAAGTTTAATTATAATAAGAGATTTAAAGTATGAAAATTAATTCTTAATAAATTAATTAAAAAAATGAAAAACAATAGGATCATTATTTTAGTTAAATGAGTTTAATGAATTAAATTAGTAAATTATCAAAAAAAGACTTTAATGACATGTCATGCCAACTAAGAGAGAGTGATGTTTTTGAAGTCAAGTATATTTGGAGGAAAATGGTGATAGTAAGGTGATATTTTGATCCTAAATAAAACATAAATGATATTTTAAGGCAATTCTCTTAACCTAGGTGACCATTTAGGGAATTGACTCCAATTGAGATTTATTCATTTAGACATCTCATGTCATATTTGGTGTGTCATTTTGACACCTTTTTTTTATAATCAAATAAATATGTAAAATGTGTGTAACACATTTGTCGTGTTAAAATGACAAATTAAATAATGACATGTGACATAAATAATGAAAATACTTTAATATAATGAATTTTGAGTAAAACAAAAGGATCAATGACTTGGACATGTGACAATTTTTATCCAAATAAATTTTAAAAAATTAACCACTTGCACAGTTCATCCTATGTTGTTTGCTCCACCACCCCTCCCCACCAGATTGTCTTCTACACATTTCACAACCCCCACACTCAAATTATCTTCTCCACAGTTCACAACCCTCACACTCAAATTAAATTTTCCACTACCTACCCCCCCCCCCCCCCACAAACCATCCCAACCTCTCTCAATCCAGATTCTTTCTATAATTATTTTACAAAAACACAACCTTTTTATAAAAAATAATTTGTCTTACTTATGAACAAAGAGTTTCCTATATATATACACACAATATTCGTGGAGAAGGATAGCAAACAAAATAAGAAAAGTTGTTTAAGCTTGAAATATTTTGGTGTTGTAGCACCATTGGATTTATTTCTGTATAAAAGGAGTTTAAGTTTTAGAAAATGTTGGCTAAAATGGAAAAGAAAAAGAAGAAAAATAATAATATAAAAGTAGGTTAAATAAGTTCTCCACGCACTGGTAGGAGTTGTATAACACTCGCTATGTCATGTCAGTAAAAAGTGTTAAAATAACACAGAGACATGACATGAGGTGTAAAATGGACAAAAGTCTAGTTGGAATGTCCAAGTGAAAATTAGTGTCAACTTTAGAGGTCACCGTGGGCTAAAAGACGAATGTTTTTGTTTTACTTCCTCTATCCCAATTTATATGACACATTTTATATTTTGACAGTCAAACAATTTAAGAAATTTGCGCACGTAATCTTCAAATTTTTTTAATGAAATTTATATATTTGTAAAATACGAAAAAAGTACTATGAGTCATAATAATTCATAATTCAAAATGTTTATAAGATCTACCAAAATATTACAGTAAAAATAGACTTGTTTGACTCTTGAAATCCGAAAAGTGACATATAAAATAAGACGGATCGAGGTAGCACAATTCTTTAATTTTTACTTCACATATAACATATTTAAGACTATAAAATTTATCGTCTTAATTATCATATTAAATCAAACATGACAAAGTACTTGAAAGGAAGAAAATATATATTATTCGTCTCTATAATAAAATAAAATGATTAACTAATATGGAATAGACAAATCCTAAAGTATTACCTTTGGTTGAAGTATTGGAGGGAAGAGGTTCAGTATTACTTGCCAATGAAGCTATAGCTGATGATGACGTTTTCTTCTGCTTATTATCATCCACAGATGGGATGACGGTCCACTTCTGCGGACCGTCATCCACAACGACAGCAGTCGCTGCTGTCGTCTCGCGACGGAGGAGAAGGGAAGTCGAAGGACAGGAATTAGTAAAAGATTTTGTCACTTTTTTTGAATTAGTGGCCATAATTGTGATTAGTGATTATTAGAGAAAGGAGAAAAGTGGCTTATATTATGAAGAGATAATTTTGTAATTTTTAAAAGAAGACTTTTAAAGACCAAGAGAGACTATTTGTATCTTTAGATTTTATAGAGTTGAAAGACGGATCTAAGCAGACATTTTTTTTTAAAAAAAAAAAAGAAAAAATTCCTGCAGTAGTGATATTATTTGGAAACATGTGCAGAACATAAATTTTCTGTTAAAAAAAATAATGATTGTCTCTTATAAATTATAAAAATTATGTTGATTATACGGGCATAACTAGGTGGATTCATGAGTTTGAACGAATTTATTAGTTTCTTTATAAATTTTATATTTATATTAGAAAGTTAAATAAATAAATATATATATATATATTAAGTGAACTCGCTAACGACATTGACGAACTTAACAGCACAGAGTGTTTATATCAAAATTCATTATTACGTGATTTAATAAAGTAAAAGCTCACGTTAATTAATTAAAATTACATAAAATGAATTGTTAATTTAAACACATAGCGTACATGTATTGAATTAATATAAATATTCGATACGAATAAGTTTCATCCCAAAATTAATTGACACCTTATTGATAACGAAGGAACGATAAAAATATTTTTCACACTAATATTATAGATTCAAACGACATATCAATCTTCAGTTTTAAATTTAGAACCTTCAAATTTTTAGTTCTAGGTTGAAAATACTCTTCTTCTTTTTTTTTTAGTCCTGAATCATGTGACTTTTTTTTTTTGGTCTATTTTCATCTTTAATTAATTTCTTTTATGACTTTTTGAGTCCTCACGCATTTTTCTTTCACCTAGTTCAAATTTAGAAAGTAAAATAATTTAATTTTGATCATAAATTTATGTGATTATGATTAACGTAATAAATAATTATTCTACATATTTTAAAAGCTTGTCAATTCCACAACTCTAGCTAAAAATTATCTCATTCACAAATATATCTAAAAAATTTCCCCTTTCTTATTAGTGCAAGTTTTTTTCTTAAAAAAAAAACTATTAGGTGAATTCTGTTGCTATTTTGTTTTTCAAATTCTTTGAAACTCTAAGTTGCCCAAAAGAAACATCAACACGAATATTTTTAAAATTTAAAACTTGTAATGCATCATACATTGATTGCTAGCTACAAGAAAGTGCTAAATTTGTATCTATACTCTATGTATGATGAAAATATAAATAATTACGGGAAAAAATCGGAACTGTAAAAAAAATTGTTAAAGAAAAAAAAAAGCTCCTAATAAAATGGAAAATAGTGAATTTTTTTTAATAAATATGTGAATGAGATAATTTTGAGCTAAAATTTTGACAACTTTTTTAGTGTAAATAAAGGAATAATTATTTTTATTTTAATTATAATTAAACCTTGATTTAAATACATAAATCTTAACCTTTAATTTTTAATTATGACATATGGCTTCTCTGCAAATAAAAACATAGAATATAAAAAAAAAATAATGGAGAGGAACCTTAAATTTTATATTCTATTAAACTTATAATACGCTCAAATTGGGAAAAAAGTAATACTTAGGATCATTTCCAAGTTTGACTTAACTAAATAATTCATTTATAAAATTAAAATGATGTTGGATTTACAATATATATATATATATATATATATATATATATATATATATATATATATATATATAATATATATATAAGAATTATATTGGTTTATTATATCTTATGGAGAGTTGGACATGAAATAAATACTATGTCACCATTCTTTTAAAAAAAGAATTTTTTTCGTTAAAATAAATATAATTAAAAAAATTATTAGAAATTTATACCAACTGTGTATCACCATATTCCTTTGTCTAAAGTTATGTTGCATTACTCGATTTCCCAATTTTCTCAACCATAATTTGCATTCAAGAACTATTTCCTTCGTTTTTTATTATTTATCCTTATGATCAAAAATATTTATTCTAATATATGGCAATTTACAAAGTTAAGATAGAATTAATTATTCTACTTGTCCAAATTTACGTGACACTTATTAAGTTTTAAGATTTAAATAAATTTTTATTTACCACAATTTTGTCATATATCTTTTTAATTTTCAAGTATGGAAACAAAATAATCAAAAAAAAAAAAAACTTAAACATTCCATGCAAAAATTGACGGTCATAATAAAATTGTATGACACTCAAAATGTAATGGTGACACATAAATAAATTAGGATATTTTTTTTTTCATTTTTCTCTTAAATTAATTACTCTTTAAAATACAAATATTGTAGAATTTCAAAAAAAATAATCATTCATTGTTAATTTTGATATTAATAGATAAAGACACAATATATTAAAAAAAACACATAAGCTAAAAGATGAATTAATTATAATTCAATAAGTTTAAATAATAAAAATTTAGATGTTCAAAATGACGTGAAAAGTATTATAAATTATAAAATATATTAATATGATAAAAATAATTATGAAATATTAATCAAAATTCTAATAATTTTAAATTTAAAAATATTATAACAATTAAAAATAGACTGAGAAAATAATTTTTAGAGAGCATACACCAAGAAAATAAGTATATATAATATGAATAGGAGGAAGTGCATATTTATATTTATACAGACGGAAATCATTTTTTGGCATAAATATGGAAAAGCATTGGAAACTGATTTTACCACTATCTTATTTAATGCTATTTTTGTTATTATTATTTGAACCCCAATAATGTAGTACTGATCATATGGTTGGAGGGTGAGCTTTTAATGTTTGATAAATGGTAACTATAATATCAGATATTGTATACCTTTTCTATTTTTTATTTTATTTGACACTTTTTAACATTTCAAAAAATATATATTTAATTTTCAAATTAAGACTATAAATTAAATACCAACTAATTATTATGATAATTGTGATAATATGCAATCATTTTTTTTGAAAAATTATTACTCCTCTATGAGATCTCTCGCTTCTGCTTTTTTGGTGACTCGTACTCACTTAGGATGCTTATTATTCGAATAATTTCTCTCGTCAATAATATGCAATTATTGATTTTCAAAAGCTGTGTAAAATATAAATTGAATAAGTAAATGTGAATGGAAAAGATAATAGTTACATAAATTACGGATAATTATTATAAATTGTCAGCTAGGGATCATTTGGTACGAGGATGGGGTAGATAAAGTTATCAATTGAAATATTCTATGCTATTAGTTATTCCATATAGGATAACTTAATCCCATCATTATAGTACGATGGAAAAATAATTTAAATAATTTTAGAATTGACTAATACTCTTAATCAAACACTAAGATCACTAATCCTTCACTTTATCCTTAATATTGACTTTGTGTTATATATATAAACACATTTGAGTTGCATGTCATTTTACATTAAGAAATATCACTGTATAATATATATATTTAGCAATTTTTTCTGATGAAGTCATGCCTCGTGAATAAGAATATTGCAGAAAAAAGATAAAAGAGAAGATTATCATTTGTTAAGGGATCATATAAAATGAATGAAAATTCTTTTATTTGTAAAAAAAAAAAAAAAACTAATGTAATCCCAAAGTTACTAACTAGAAATTTATTATAATATAAATATATTTATAAAAATTAGTTATATTTTAAAACCCTAAATTTGACTACAAAATTTTTATATAATTATTTATTAGTAAAAGAAGTAATATACTCTTAAAAATGAATAAGGAAAAAAAATAATCATCTAATTTTAGTAAAGCAATGATCAAAAGTATAAATTATTTTATTTGAATATATATATATATATATACTCCATAATTGTGAAAATATGTATTACTTTTCATAATTGAAAAGAGCTATATAAAATGTGATTTTATTACCTTATCCATACTTCTTTCTTTTTCTTTTTTTTTCTTTTACCAAAAAAGGATGATAATAAAATCCATTGTATTATTATCATAAATAATTTTATCATCTAAAATAATTTTTAAAAAACTAACAACTTGTTCACTCATTTTTTTTTTTATATATATACACACACACTCCATAATTGTGAAAATATGTATTACTTTTCATAATTGAAAAGAACTATATAAAATGTGATTTTATTACCTTATCCATACTTCTTTCTTTTTCTTTTTTTCTCTTTTACCAAAAAAGGATGATAATAAAATCCATTGTATTATTATCATAAATAATTTTATCATCTAAAATAATTTTTAAAAACTAACAACTTGTTCACTCATTTTTTTTAAAAAAAGTTGAAAACTACAGAAGAATAATATCAAAAATCTGAAGTATTAGAGTAAACAAGAAAAGTTTGGATGAATTAATTTTAAGCTTATTAAAAGTTTGTAACGACCTGTTTAGTCGTTTTGAGCAGCAGATTTTATTTCTGGAAAACTGGCTGAGACGACGGACCTCACGACGGACCGTCATGGGTACGACGGACCGTCGAGGGGTCTCGTTTCAAAACACTTAGAAATTCTGAAATTTGGGTACTGAAATCGACTCTCTGAACTTCGTGACGAAAGTGCAGGACGGACCGTCACAGACTCTTCAGAGAATTTCAGTCTCTGAACTCTGTGACGGAGCAGCAGGACGGACCGTCGCAGGCACGACGGCCCGTCACAGGCTGCGTAATCCCAGTCTGGGTCGGATTTCTTTATACGTTTTAAGGGATGTTTTGGACTATTCCTACTTTAATTATAAGGTTAGTGAGTTTATGTTAATAAGTCTAATTACTTGGGGGTTAAAAGAGGTAACCTTGAGTAAATTAGTGGGTTATTATTGCCATCTTTTATTCTTAATTATATGCTAATTAGGGTAAAAGAAAGAGGGTTTGAATAAGAAAATTTGAAAGCACAAGAGAGGGAGAAAACGAACGAACAGGGAGAGAAGAAGAACAAAGCTTTGGGAATTTGCTTGCTTGATCACTAGTCTTCGGTGGAGGTAGGTTATGGTTTCTCTTACGATATTCGTAGTAAACTCTTAATAGCGAATGATATGTATTGATAATATTGTAAACCCTGCTATGTGCTTACTTGTATGCTTGCATGAATGTAATTATATAATTGTGATTATATAAGCATGATGAAGTTATTGAATCCCAAATCTTGAAAAACCCTAATCTCTTTGTTAATGATGAGGTCTTGGTATAAAAGAAGGCGTGATGAACTAAAATAATGAGATTGATGATGCCTTGGTAAAAAATAAGGCTTGATGAATTGATAGAAGGAGATTAGGGGATCGGGTGCCACGTTCCGGTACCAGGATAGAATATGAGGATCGGAGTGTCACGTTCCGACACCAGGATAGAATATGGATCGGGTGCCACGTTCCGGTACCAGGATAGTATATGAGGATCGGGTGCCACGTTCCGGTACCAGGATAGTATATGAGGATCGGAGTGTCACGTTCCGACACCAGGATAGAATATGGATTGGGTGCCACGTTCCGGTACCAGGATAGTATATGAGGATCGGAGTGTCACGTTCCGACACCAGGATAGAATATGGATCGGGTGCCACGTTCCGGTACCAGGATAGTATATGAGGATCGGAGTGTCACGTTCCGACACCAGGATAGTATATGAGGAGCGGAGTGTCACGTACCGACACGAGAGGAATAAAGATAATGAATCTTGAAAGATGTTAATATACTCAATCTAATGAACTTAAATCCCAAATGAGTATGATGAGTCCTCATTGATGAGCTTGGTGTTGTAACCAAGGGTTATGGTAATTGTAAATGCTACATGTTGAGTATCATCGTTGATTTTATGATATTACTTGGTATATACTGTTTTCTATTTTGAGTTGGCCGATGATACCTACTCAGTACTTGTGTTTGTACTGACCCCCTACTTTTATGTTTTCTTCTTTGTTATTTGTGGAGTGCAGCAAACGTGTCATCGTCTTCAACTCAACCGCAACTCTAGCCAGTCTTTATTACTCCGGATTTCAGGGTGAGCTAAAGCTTCTAGCTTGGACTGGATCTTCTTCTTCATGTCTTGAAGTTCCGGCATGGACTAGTTTTTATGTATTTTTAGCTTCTTAGAAACTCTTAGATTTAGTAATTTGGAGTAGATGTTCTTGTGATGATGACTTCCAGATTTTGAGAAATAATAGTATTGAATTGGTTTATTAATGAGTTTAAATCTTCCGCATTACTTTATGTTGATATTACATTGAAATGTTAAGGTTTAGATTGGTTGGTTCGCTCACATAGGAGGGTAAGTGTGGGTGCTAGTCGCGGCCCGATTTGGATCGTGACAAAGTCTCATTTTAAATAGAGTTTGGATATGTTTTTTTAAAAAGTAATTGCTAAGACAAATATTATATACTACATATAAGTTAAATCAATTATAATTATGATAAAAAAAAATGTAAAAATATCTAAATTAGTGTGTTATTAATAAAAGTAGTTAAATCTTTCCCCATTAATATTAATATATATGTTAAAAGTAATTTAGTTAATATCAAAATTAAATACTATTTAATGGCTTAGTTATAAGAGTCAAAAATAAAAAAAATATTAAGCAAAGCCTATATTGATTTCAATTACAACATGAAACGCTTTCCACTCTTGTTGTTTTCCTTTGTTCTTTTCCTCGTTAGTACCTCAATAACAATCGAAGCTATTCAAGTCGAGAATCTTTCAGTCAAGTCAATGAAAATTAAAGAGATTTTTCGATCTTTATCAGAGTTAAGAACTCTCAAACATTTTAGATCATCGTTAAGAGAAGTTCCCACAGGACCAGATCCACTGCACCATCATACCCCTCCAAAGGTCTAATTTTAATACATCAAGAAGTTAGCCTTCAAGGAAACAAAGAAGTAATTTAGAATTCGCATTTATTTCACTAGTTTAAGTGTTTGTTTACATGTTATCATTGTATTACATGTCAACTATATAAAATGCGAGTTACTTAAAATATTATATGAATATCTTAAAATTTCTTATTTGAATTTTTACTTGATTATCATTTTTAAAAAGTATTACTAGTATTTATATATATAGCTAATACTTATTGTATTAATATCTGTAAAATTAATACTTGTAATGTTAATGATACATAACTAACAGAAGTAAGTCATTATTAAAATTAATTTGCTAAGATAATATGCTTTTTTTTTGAAATTTTATAAAATTAGTATAAACGTGGTTCTCAGTAACGTTTCAGGTAACATTTTATTCAAAAAAATTCAATAACTAAAAGACAAAAATCTGACAGAGTGAACAGACATTAAACGTTATTGTCAGTAACGTTTTATATTTCGTTATTTTGAGGCACGTTTTACAGTTGAAGCGTTATTATGAGTCACGTTTTAATTGTAAAACGTGCCTCAAAGTAACGAAATTTAAAACGTTAATGACATTTTATGTGTATTTACTCTGTCAGATTTTTGTCTTTTAGTTGAATTTTTCTGAATAAAATATTACCTAAAATGTTATTAAAAACCACGTTTATACTAGTTTTATAAAATTTCAAAAAAAACATATTATCTTAGTAAATTAATTTTAATAATGACGATTACTTTTGTCAAAACTTTGAAATATAGTTTAGAGAATTTTTATAAATTATATCATTTGCTTTGTGGTATATAAACATTGGGTATCAACAACCATGCTCACAAAATTTACATCATGGCATGAGTTTTTTAGCTAGCAAACACAGATATAACAAATAATAGAAGTGCTAATTACATCATTGTAACCACTTAATAATAAAGTAGGTGTATGTATATTTGGCGCATTTGAAATCTTAGAGAAAAATAATAAGGGGACAACAAACAAAAAAAATCATATATATTATATTTAGGAGAGCTTCCTTTTGTTTCTTATTAATTAGTTACTCCGGTTGTCCACTTTTATTTATTATATTACGCTTCTCAAAAGTTAATTTGATTAATTTTGAAGTTAAATTAGATTAAATTAATTCCGACATTTTAAATAAAAAATTAGATATTCAAAAACTAGACAAAAATTACAATAAATTACAATTTTTTGTATATCAATGTGACCAAAAAAAGAGTAAAAACCAATACGATGAAAATATGACAATTAAAAATAGACGGAGGAAGTATACTCCTTTCATTTCTTTTTAAATGCCACAATTGATTTTATAGTTAAGAGAGATTGATTGTTGAAGTTGAATTAAATTAGAAAATCTAGATATTTAAAACTATACAAAAATATTATATGTCATAATTTTTTTTCATATAATATAATAAAAAGTATTTAAAGATATTAATCCTATAATATTATAATTTGATTTTCAAAACATAAAATATGATAAATAAAAATGAACGAAAGAAATATTAATTTCGGTGTATGAATTGTGATAAAGATTCGTTACTTGACTATGCTATATTCACTTAATTGATACAATTCCCATAAGCGTCATATAATAGTTTTATGCAAGACAAAGCTTACATTTGAATATCAAGAAAAAGTAATCTTGGCCTATTTTCCATAAAATATTGTCAGAATATCTTGGATCATTATAAGAATGATAACAATAATTTTTGCATAATTATATTACAACTCCTTTTGTCCACTTGTGATATGATAATCCCCTTCACTATTGTTGGCTTATCTTAATTTATAAGATTTCATCAGATATATTGTCATGACTAAATATGGACTAATTTATTGGAACGTATGATTTTGAAAAATTGTATATTGAAATGTTAACATCAACAAATGACGGGGGGAGGGGGGTAACACCTCTTTTTTTTTAAAAAAAATTACAAAATAAATAAATTGAATAGCCGTTATTAATTAAGATAAGTCGCTCAATGTCTAACGATGTGATAATGTGAAAAAATAAGTGTGTTTATGCATTATAGATAAGAAAAATGACCTTTTCGATTTTGGATTAGATTATATTATTTTCATTTATAGAATAATTTTCTCTAAAAATGTGCTCGGTGTGGGGTCCATCCCCATGTAGCAAACTTTGAATATCTATCTGTCAATTTCAAAGTTCGGCATATTTGATGCTGAATTATTTTTCAGCTTTAATTAATTTTCAACTAAAATCTTACCAAGAAATCTTCATAGGTGAAAAGGTTGAAACTTTGTGTTTTTATGACAGTGACATCATTAGGAGTAGATTTTCCTATAAATACAGAACTCTTGCTCAGTTCAAAGATGCACCAAAAAGAATTACAAAGGAGAGAAAAGAAGAGTGATGCATCACATAGGAAAATAATCTGCGAGGAAAAATAGAGAGTATGAGCGATATTGTAGTGAGGTGGAAAAATCAAAAGAGTGTTATTTCTTTTGAATGTGTAGTGGTCTTTGGAGTTTTACTCAGACATACAAGTGTAAAATTCTTACTATAGTGATATTCGTTTCTCCTCTCGGGTCGTAGTTTATCCCTTATTTAGGAGAGGTTTCACGTAAAATCTTGGTGTCATTATTTCTCTTTTATTGTCGTTGATTAACCGTATTGTTGTGTTCCAAATTTATTGCCTTTATTACCGCAAATATTATTTCTGTTACGAATTTATTCCCAACAATTTGAATCAGAGCACAGGTTCTGCTCATTTACATAAATATTTTTACAACTTATTGTACTATACTCAATAAAAAAAATGTCTGGAGTAAAGTACGAGGTAGCAAAATTCAACGATGATAGCGGTTTCTCAACGTGGCAGAGAAGGATGAAAGACTTGCTCATCCAACAGGGTTTGCACAAGGCACTAGGCGGCAAATCCAAAAAGCCCAAATCCATAAAACTTGAGGATTGGAAAGAAATGGATGAAAAGGCTGCTAGTGCAATCAGATTGCATTTAACAGATGATGTAGTTAATAACATCATCTATGAAGAGAGTGCATGTGGCATTTGGACAAAGTTAGAAAATCTATACATGTCCAAAACGCTGACAAATAAATTGTACCTAAAGAAGCAGTTATATGCGCTACATATGAGTGAAGGTACAAATTTTTTGTGTCATTTAAATGTACTTAATGGACTAATCACACAACTAGCAAACCTCGGAGTAAAGATCGAGGATGAAAATAAAGCTATAGTGCTCCTAAACTCGATGTCATCTTCCTACGATATTTTAGCAACAACCATTTTACATGGTAATGACTCTATTGAGTTGAAGGATGTCACATCAGCCCTTTTGCTTAATGAGAAGATAAGAAAAAGGCCTGAAAATCACGGACATGCTCTCATCACAGAAAGTAGAGGCAGAAGTTACCAAAAGAGCTCAAGTAACTATGGTAGATCCGGAGCTCGTGGAAAGTCCAAGATCCGATCAAAATCGATGGCCAGAAATTGCTACATTGCAATCAACCAGGACACTTCAAAAGAGATTGTCCAAATCTAAAAAGGGGAAAAGGGGAAAGCAGCGGCCAGAAGAATGATCACAACACAGCTGCCATGGTGCAAAATAATGACAATGTTGTTCTCCTCATAACTGAGGAAGAAGAATGCATGCACTTGGCATGTATAGAGTTAGAATGCGTGATCGACACAATAACATCTTATCATGCCACACCGGTAAGAGATTTTTTTTGCAGATATGTAGCCGATGATTATGGCAACGTGAAAATGGGTAACACAAGTTACTCAAAGATTGCGGGGATTGGAGACATTTGCTTATAAACAAATGTTGGATGCACATTAGTGTTGAAAGATGTGCGCCACGTACCTGATTTGCGGATGAACTTGATCTCAGGATTTGCTTTGGACCGGATGGATATGAGAACTAATTTGCAAATAAAAAATGGAGACCCACCAAAGGGGCATTAGTGATGCAAAAGGAGTTGCTCGTGGCACGTTATACAGGACAAATGCAGAAATATGCCAAGGTGAATTAAATGCGGCTCACGAAGAGAATTCTGCAGATTTATGGCATAAAAGAATGGGTCATATGAGCAAGAAAGGATTGCGAATTCTTTCCAAAAAGTCACTCATCTCTTTTGCCAAAGGTACAACGATAAAATAGTGTAACTACTGCTTATTTGGTAAACAACATAGAGTCTCATTTAAGACATCATCTGAAAGAAAGTCGAATATACTTGATTTGGTATATTCTGATGTTTGTGGTCCAATGGAGATAGAATCGATAGGAGGTAATAAATACTTTGTTACCTTTATTGATGACGCTTCTCGAAAATTTTGGGTTTATATATTGAGAACCAAAGATCAGGTGTTTCAAGTATTTCAAAAGTTTCATGCTCTGATAGAAAGAGAGACAGGTCGAAAGCTAAAACGTCTCCGAACCGACAATGGAGGTGAGTACACTTCAAGAGAATTTGACGAGTATTGTTCAAACCATGGAATCAGACATGAAAAGACAATTCCTAGAACCCCACAACACAATGGTGTAGCTGAGAGAATGAATCGCACCATTGTTGAGAAGGTGAGAAGCATGCTCAGAATGGCTAAATTACCAAGACATTCTGGGGTGAAGTAGTTCGGACAGTGTGTTGTCTTTTCAATTGTAATCCATCAATTCCGTTGGAGTTTGACATTCTGGAGAGAGTTTGGACCAACAAAGAGATGTCTCACTCGCACCTAAAGGTGTTCGGTTGCAAAGCTTTTGCACACATACCGAAGGAGCAAAGAACTAAGCTATATGATAAATCAGTTCCTTGCATATTCATCGGATATGGAGATGAATAGTTCGGGTACATACTATGGGATCTTGTAAAGAAGAAGGTCATCAGAAGTAGAGATGTAATCTTTCGAGAAAGTGAAGTTGGAAATGCTGATGAACTATCCGAGAAGGCCAAGAAAAAGAATGGTATAGTCCCTAATCTTGTTACCATTCCTTATTCTTCTGACCATCCCATAAGTGCAGAAAGTACGATTGATGAAGTTGCTGAGCATGAAGAGCAACCTGATGAGATTGTTGAGCAGGGGAGCAACTTGGTGATAATACCGAGCAAATGGAGTACCCAGAAGAACAACAATATCAACCTCTGAGAAGATCAGAAAGATAAAGGGTAGAATCAACCAAATACCCTTCCTCAGAGTATGTCCTTATCAATGATGAAGGTGAGTCAGAAAGTCTTAAGGAGGTGTTGTCTCATCCAGAAAAGAGCCAATGGATGAAAGCCATGCACGAAGAGGTGAGATCTCTACAGAAAAATGGCACGTACCAGCTAGTTGAACTTTTAAAAGGAAAAAAAACCACTTAAGTGCAAGTGGGTTTTTAAACTCAAGAAAGATAGAAATGGCAAGTTGGTGAGGTAGAAAGCTTGATTGGTTGTAAAAGTCTTCGAACAAAAGAAAGGTATCGATTTTGATGAAATTTTTTCACCTGTTTTCAAAATGACTTCTATTCTAACTATTTCGAGCATAGGAGCTAGTCTAGATCTTGAAGTGGAGCAATTGGACGTGAAAACTGCATTTCTTCACGGAGATTTGGAAGAAGAGATTTATATGGAGCAACCAGAGGGATTTGAAGTATCTGGAAAAAAACACATGGTGTGCAAATTGAATAAGAGTCTTTATGGGTTGAAATAGGCCCCAAGGCAATGGTACAAAAAGTTTGACTATTTCATGAAAAGTCAAACGTACACAAAGACCTATTCTGATCCATGTGTATACTTCAAAAGATTTTCAGGCAATAATTTTATTATTTCGTTGTTATATGTAGATGGCATGTTAATTATAGGACAAGACAAAGAGCTGATTGCAAAGTTGAAGAAAGATTTGTCCAAGTCATTTGACATGAAAGACTTGGGCCCAGCACAACAAATTCTAGGGATGAAGATTGTTCGAGAACGAACAAAAAGAAAGTTGTGGCTATCTCAAGAGAAGTACATTGAACGTGTACTAGAACGCTTCAACATGAAGAATGCTAAAACTGTTAGCACGCCTCTTGCGAGTCATCTGAAGTTGAGCGAACAGATGTGTCCTACAACAAAAGAGGAGAAAGAGGGAATGACTAAAGTTTCTTATTCTTCAGCACTGGGGAGTTTGATGTATGCGATGATGTGTACAAGACCTGATATTGCTCATGCAGTTGGTGTTGTTAGCAGATTCCTTGAAAATCCTAGAAAAGAACACTGGGAGGCAGTTAAGTGGATACTCAGGTATCTAAGAGGTACCACAAGAAATTGCTTGTGTTTTAAAGGATCTGATCCAATCTTGAAGGGCTATACTGATGCTAATATGGCAGGTGACCTCGATAATAGAAAATTCACTATTGGAATGGCTGAAACGATTTCTTCAAGAACTTGGATTGCATCAGAAGAAGTATGCCGTCTATTGTGACAGTCAGAGTGCAATAGACTTGAGCAAGAACACCATGTACCATGCAAGGACGAAGCATATTGACGTGAGATATCACTGGATTCATGAAAAGATAGAGGATGAATCTATGCAGGTCATGAAAATCCCTACTAGTGAAAACCCTTCAGATATGCTGACCAAGGTGGTATCTAGGGAAGGGTTTGAGCTATGCAAAGAACTTGTCGGCATGTACTCAAGCTAGAAACCTAGAGCTACCTCCTTCAGGGTGAATGGTTCTGGAGGGGGGGGGGGATTGTGGGGTCCATCCCTATGTAGTAAACTTTGAATAGCTCACTGCCAATTTCAAAGTTTGGCAGATTTGGTGCTGAATTATTTTTCAGCTTTACTTAATTTTCAACTAAAATCTTACCAAGAAATCTTCATAGATAAAAAGGTTGAAACTTTGTGTTTTTGTGATGTCACTGGTGACATCATTAGGAGTAGATTTTCCTATAAATACAGAGCTCTTGCTCATTTCAAAGATGCACCAAAAGGAATTACAAAGAAGAGAAAAGAAGAGTGAGGTATCACAGAGGAAAATAATCTGTGAGGAAAAATAAAGAGTGTGAGCAATATTGTAATGAGGTGGAAAAATCAAAAGAGTGTTATTTCTTTTGAATGTGTAGTGGTCTTTGGAGTTTTACTCAGACATACAAGTGTAAAATCCTTACTATGGTGATATTCGTTGCTCCTCTTGGGTCGTGGATTTTCCCTTATTTAGGAGGGTTTCCACGTAAAATCTTGGTGTCATTATTTCCCTTTTATTCTCGTTTATTAACCGTATTGTTGTGTCCCACATTTATTGCCTTTATTACCGCAAATATTATTTCTGTTACAGATTTATTCCCAACACTCGGTTGCATTTAGCCCTATGTCATTTTTCATATTTTTCTATTTTAATTTATTTGTCTAAATTTAGCTTGATAAAAACAAATTAAGGATGTCAAAAATATTTTGAATCTTTTATTTTAAAATTAAAAATATATAGAACATTGTATCAAATATTTTTTAATCATTTGATCTTAAATATATTACGTTAGAAAGATAAAATTAAAAATCATAAAAAAATATAATTTTATAATAAATAAACTAAGATAAAGTAGTACAAGCAACCGGAAATCAGAAAAGATTATTTACTCTTTGGCGTTTTAGACCTTTATGGATTTATATAATGAAAATGAGTTGTGATACATATATTAATGGGGTGACATTATTTTTCCTTTCGATAAAACAAATATGAGTAACAATTTACTCATTTCCAAGTGATAACGTTACCCATGTATTAAAACTAGACACACGGGCTCGTGTTAGTACAAATTCAATATATGTTATTTTTATATTTTAATTATGTGATATAAATAGAATTTGGTAAGTTAATAAATTTTGTAATATAATTTTTAGATATTTGAAGTTGTTAATTATTGTGATTAAAAATAATTTTTACATAATTTTCGACAATATATGTGTTATTCATATGAGTCCAATTAATGTGACACTCATAACATTTTGAGAGTCAATCAAATTTTCTATGTCTTTTAAACTTTTTAGTTGTTTAATTATAGTATTTGTACATTATTTTCAATCAAATAATATATCTCACTTTTTATGTTCCTATAGATGTGGTACTAAGAATCAATATTTTAAAAGAATGGGAGCATAAGGCGAGACATTTTACTTAGTATAGGGCGAGGCGTAAGCCTCGAGACGTGGGGCTATTAAGCCATACGGATCTTTATATTCTTAATTTACAATATAGTATGATGACATAATGACACAAAATTATAAAAGAAATACATCAATAATTTGAGATAATTACAAATATAATTAAGAAATTTCATAGAAATTAAAACTTCTAACATTATTATACTTCTAATAATCAAAGAATCATTATTTCTAAAATTATTTGTTTATTATACTATACGATTTACCCCCTAAAAGAAAATCATCAATAAAACTAACTATGATTACAATAAAAGCATCATTTTATCATGAATAAAATTTAAATTAGTTTCAAATACCTAAATAAAATGTGATAATTTTGAGATATATGACAAAACTATGAAGACCGATGATAATTGTAAAAGTCAATTTCCGTATGTATTTATAAAAAAAAATGTTACGTACTAAGTAATTACTTGCACAATATTACCAAATAGTAAAGATACGATATACTACAACTTGTTATTTGAGTTACTCACAATCTTCTTATCTCTATAGATTAAAAAATTATTAAGTTTGATTCAATTTTTCAAAAATTACGAGGGTCAACAATGTTAGTTAAAATTTTTAACACACAACTTGTGTAATATCTATTAGGCGAGCCTCGAGCCTTGAGCGTAGACGTGCTTAGGGCGTACAATCGAACGATTAGGGCATAAGTTTTACATAACTAAGTCCCACATTTGATTTTTAGGGCATTTTGCTAGAGTCATGCCCCAAGACGAGCCTTGAGGCAAGTCCCAACAGAGCTTTTTAAATATTGATAAGAACAATTCGAGAGTTAATCAATTTTTATATATCCTTAAGTATTATTTAATTTATTAATAATTGTGATTTATAATATTTTTATGCAATTTTCAAGTTATATGTATTACCATATTTACCTCAATTTATGTAATATTAATAGAATTTTAAGGAACATTGAATTATTTTTTATTATGAATTATTTTTGCGATTTATAGTACTTGTTATGTCACTTCAAATAATATATTACTTCTCATGTTCCATTTATGTGGTGGCACCAATAATATTTCTAGTATAAATCACATTCTATAAATCTCTTTTTAATATTTTAAATTGCTAATTATTTTTATTTATAATAATTTTGAGAAAATGCACAAGTACCTCTAGACTATAAATGAAATTTTAGAGACACATTAACTAAATTAAGGTCCTATTACCCCTGAACTTTTCCCCCCCATAATTTTATACACCTTTTTGTCTTACGTGACACATTCCGTAATTCCACGCAATTGAGGTGCATGGGAGATATTTGGATGCCACATAAGCCAAAAAGGTGCATAAAATTACAAAAAGAACTTCAGAAAGGTAATCACACCTTAGTTTAGTTAAGATATGTTTCTGTATTTCGATCATTATCTAGGGGTTACTTGTATATTTTCTCTAATAATTTTATTTATTTTTTAAATATATGAAGATTTTAAAAATAATTAAAACGAAAAAAGTAAAAAAGAAATGGAAAATACCTAAGTAAAGTAAAATGAGTTGACATATGCTTATTAATTAATTCATTCGGTAATATCAATTATAAAAACAATTAACAAGTTGCTATGCAATTTGGGCTCCAAGTGTATGTAACCAGAGGGTAAACTGGTTAAAAACACTTGGAAGTTTTTATTGAGATTATGCTTTCATAACTAATAGAATTAGTTTATTATTCCTTTTGTTTCTTTTTGGAAAATGTACAAGTACCTCCTCAATTTATGTTGGAAATCTCAGAGACACACTTATACTATACTAATGTCCTATTACCTCCTGAACTTATTTTATAAGTAATTTTCTACCCCTTTTCGACCTACGTGACACTAATTTGAAAAAAAATTAACCAGCGTTGGACCCACAAGATAGTGCCACGTAATCCCAAAAGGAATAGAAAATTATTAATAAAATAAGTTAAGGGGGGTAATAGGAACTTAGTATAGTATAATTGTGTCTTTGAGATATCGGACATAGGTTGAGGGGAGTAATAAGGCCTACGTGACACTATCTTGTGGGTGAAGATTGACTTTTTCTCAAGCTACTGACACGTAGGCCGAAAAGGGGTAGAAAATTACTTATAAAATAATTTCAGGGGGTAATAGGACCTTAATATAGTATAAGTGTGTCTCTGAAATTTTGGGCATAGGTTGAGGGGGTACTTGTGAATTTTCCCTTATTCTAATTAATTAGTTAATCATGCGAAACTAGGTAATAACATAATATAACACAATTAAAGTTATTTTATCATTTTAATAAATTAATTAAGCATGCAAGACTAAGTGATAATAATATTAAACAATTAAGATTATTTTATTATTAGTTAATTAATCATGCCAACTAGGTGATAACAATAATAAATATAACAAATACTAAGCAATTAATAAAGATAAAAGCAAGGAGACAGAAATTACACAACTACTAGTCAAGAACAAACTTTATTTTATATGAACTACCCCAAATAATTAAAATTATAAACAAATTAAGGGATAAAAAAGAAAGGGAGACTCTTAGAGACTTTACGAATCAACAATTGACTAACTTTTATTTATTCAATAGGCTTCCGTGTAGAGACAGACAAAACCAAGGTTTGTCTCTCTAAGCCTGAGTCAATGTCATCATATCCGTGGCCCTAACTACCCCTACCCCACCACTGCATGCATTTCGTCCTAAAAGGTGCCTAGCATCCCCACTTAAGGTCTAAGAGGCATTGAACTAATATAGGATGATTTAGGCCAAAAATAAAATATAAGGCCCCCCTAAACACCAAGTCAAACACATTGGACGACATTTAGCAAAAGTCTCAAGTTGATCACTAAATTTTATTAGTCATGCTGGCAAAACACAAGTAAAGTGAAAAGGTCACATGCAAAGTGTGTGTCATACGAACACAACAATATTATAACATATTATTTATTAATTTCAGAGGTGCGAAAAATATTATTGACTGCTGAAAATAGTTTATTAAGAGAAGTAACATATCAAATTAATAATTCATAAATTTATTTAACTAGCAGTCAATTTATTAAATGCAGAATTATTATTTCAAATGGATTTATTTTAGGGAGAGTAAGTGTTGAAGGAAGCTGATAAAATATGTCAAATGAACAGGTTCAGTGAAGTTGCCTGATCAGTTAGAGTTCGAGTTACGCTAGGACTAGACTGCTAAATCCTAATTTATGTACAAGTCGATATTTTGTACGACTAAAGTTGATATAGTTGACTAGGATAAGGTGTAATTAATATATTTATGTTGTATTAGAATTCCTAGTGTAGCTAGTATAAGACTCTTCTCCTATATAAGGAGTATGTATGTCAATACATCAATACAATATTTAATTTCTCTAATCCTAGATATGAGATTTATACATGAATTTGTACATGGTATCAGAATAAAGTTTTTTCGCTCTTTAATGTATTAGATCAAAACCAAAAACAACCAAATTATCAAACTGCAATGGTCCCTTTTACCAACACTCTTTCGACCTTTACACTTCATTATCTTATTATTTCCTGCTCCATTAAACTTAAGCCAATGAACTATTTTGTATGGAGGACACAAATGACTCAATTGATTCAAGTGATAAGATTAACCAACTCATCACAAAACCACATAAAGAGATTTGTTCCACTGGATAGACTACTAAGAAAATTGTAGCAGACGAGAAGAGTGTAGAAGACAACAACATTGTTGATGATTGGGAGGAGAAGGATGTGTTATTAAGGTGTTGGATATCATGCGCCTTGACAGAAGAAAACATGTACTTAACCATAGGGTACTCATCTGCCAGGGAGATGTTGGAATGATGGGAAGAAGCATATCTTCAAGCAACAAAAGATAAGGAGATCCAGCTCAAGCAAGAACTGCAAAGTGTGAAGCTAGGAACCAAAACAATTGACGAGTACATTAAGAAATTCAAAGGCATATATGATGTCCTTGATCCCATTCAAAATTCTGTAGATGAAGATAACAAAGTAATTTATTTTGTTAGAGGTCTAGGTTTTAAGTACAAGACCTCCAGGATTGTCATGTTACGTAAGACAATATATCATACTCTTAATCAATTTGTTAATGCTCTTGGGGATTTTGATATGAGGGAGGATGAAGAAGAATTGCCTTAACAAAATCATAACATGACATTCTCTGCCCAAAGAGGCACGGGAAGAGGAAATTACTCTAAAAGAAGAGGAAATAATAACTTTAATTCTAGAGGAAGAGACTTTAAGCCTGCTGGACAGGGAACATAATCTTATAACAACAAAAGCGGACTAAGTCTTTAGAACAGTCCTTTAAGTGGAAGTCATGTGAGGGATAATTCTGATGTGTGTCAAGTTTGTGGTAGGAATAATCATACTGCTCTTAAGTGTTTTTACAGATGAGATTACTCTTACCAAGCCGCAGATGAGTTACCACAAGCATTGACTTCTACTAATCTTCAAAATACTAATGACACCTTGTATGTAGACTTAGGAGCAAGTAGCCATATGACACATAACTCAGGTATTCTAACTGATATTGAACACTACAATGGACCAGATAAAATTATTATTGAGAATGGATCAAAGTTAAACATAACACATGTTGGGAACACATCAAGATCAAGTCTAAAATTAAAGGAAGTTATTGTAGTCCCTAAGATTCATAAGAATTTACTCTCAGTTAGTAAGCTTGCAAAAGATAATTGTTACACTGTTGAATTTGAGGAAACTAACTTTGTTTTAAAGGACAAGAAGACAAGGACCAGAGGGAACTAAAAGAAATGAACTCTATGATTTGGAAGATAACAATTTCTATGCTTTAATTGCTCCACATGATTGAAAAACGTCAGACAACATGTGACATACTATATTAGGACATCCTAGTTTGAAGTCTTTAAAGTTTTTGAATAATAATAGTTGCATCAATATTAGTATTTGAATAGCCTATTGTTTGTTCTAGTTGTCAGTTGGGAAAGAGTTGTAAACTTTCATTTGATTTGAGAAAGAACCTCTATTAAAAATTCATTGTGATTTATGGAGACCTGCTCCTGTCGAATCTTCAAAACATATGAAATATTATGTCATTTTTTTATGATCACACGAGATATACATGAATTTATCCATTGAAAAAGAAATTTGAATTATTTGAGGTCTTTGTAAAATTTCATAAAACAGTGGGAAGATAATTCTCTAAAGAAATTAAGATTTTTCAGTGTTATGGAGGTGGTGAGTTATCCAAATAGACTTCATCAAACATTTGAAATATTGTGGCATTGTGAGACATATTTCATATCCTCACACACTTGAACAAAATGGAGTTGCAGAGAAAAAACATAGGCATATTATGGAGACTGACTTAACTCTACTTCTTTATGCTAACCTACCTTTGTTTCTATGGGTTGGGGCGTTCTTCACTGCAATATTCCTTATCAATAGACTGCCTTCCTCGGTCCTAAAGATAGTGACTCCATTTGTTAAGTTGTATGGAAAACAATCTAATTACAATAACCTAAAAGTGTTTGGGTGTAGATGTTTTTCGTATATCAAAGGTAGAAACAAGTTCAGTCCAAAGACTTACCCTTGTGTGTTCTTAGGGTATAGAAGCCTACACAAAAGATATACATGCTACCATCCATCTACAAGGAGGGTTTACATACCCATACATGTTGTGTTTGATGAAAACACATTACCCTATGGGTCTCCAAATCAATCTCAAACTAACACTAATGTCTCATCTCACCTTGCTACTTTTGTTGAATCATTCTCTAAATTGCAGCCACATGATATCTTTGATTCACGGGAAGTACAGGCTGCTAGTCCAAACATTAATGGTGATAATGTTGCTCCTACTCCTATATTTGTCGATGATGAAAGTACTACTGACTGCTCAAACGCATGATCAGAGGTTGAGGAACATGTTAAATGTGATGCTCCAGCTGGAGATTTGAATCTGCGAATGGAAGTGAGGAGTTGCACTTACAAGTCCAGTCAATGATCATCATCAAACGACTACTTTAGTTGATGTACCTGTGGACCATCAATCTGACAATGCTACACTCTAATTAACTACTTTGGTTGATGTACCAGTAGAGGTACTTCATGCACCACAAGGGAATCATATGATTATTAGACACAAAGAGAAAGAACACAACAACAAAGACATTCTGAGGGAATCGAATGCTATTAAGGAAGCACTTAAGTCATCTCATTGACTTGCAACAATGCAAGAGAAAATCAATGTTTTACACACTAACAAAACATGGATATTGGTGTCCAAATCTCTTGGTATAAATTTTGTTGGCTCAAAATGGGTATTCAAGACCAAATTAAAAGCTGATAAAATAATAGATAGATACAAGGCCAGACTTGTGGCCAAGGGATTCTCTCAGCTTGAAGACATATACTTTGAATAAACCTTTAACCATGTGGTTAAAACGACAACTATTAGGGTATATTTATCCATTGCCATCAGCTCAAGGTGGGAAGTTAGACAACTCGATGTCAAAACATCTTTCTTCATGGGTTCTTACAAGAAAAGGTGTATATGAGTCAACCTCCTTGATTTATTGATCCCAAGTAACTAAACATGTGTGTCTACCTAAAAAGGCATTGTATGGTCTTAAACAAGTACTGAGAGCCTGATTTGATAGGTTTAGTCTGTATTTCCTACACCTTGGCTTCATCTGTAGTAAGGAAATTCTTCATTATTTACATAAGAAGCCCACAAAAGGCATTATATTTCTCTAGTTATATATGGGTGGTATTATTATCACATGTAGCAATCCATCGCATGTCTCAAAATTGGTTCGACAACTTAGGAAAGAATTTGTAATGAAAGATCTTGGCCTTTTACACTTCTTTCTTGGAGTTGAGGTTATGTTAATAGGGGTATCCAATTAAGCCAGAGTAAGTATACTGCTGAGCTGCTACGTAAGACTGAAATGACTTTCGCAAAGGCTGTAGCCACTCATTTGGCTCAAAAGCAGGGTCTACGTGAAGTTGTGGGAAACCTGGTTAAAGCATCCTTTTACATAATGATAGTAGGGAGCCTTCAATACTTGACTCTAACAAGATCGAAATATTACTTATATTTTGAATTTAACAAGCTAATTTATGCAAAATGCGAACAGTGAACATTTTCAAGGGGTGAAAAGGATTCCAAGATACATCAAAGACACTCTGCACTTTGTACTTATAATTATTTTACAATCACCATGTAGGTTGTATGGATACTCAAATGCTGATTAGGGAGGTTTTACCACCACTAGGAGATCAACTACAAGCTATAACATCTACCTAGGTGCAAACTGTATTTCTTGGACCTCCAAGAAACAGTCCAAAGTTGCTCGTTCAAGTGCTGAAGCTGAGTATAGTGCACTTGCCTCCACTGCATCAAAGATGGTTGCTTCATGACCTTAGGGTGTTTCTTCGATCTGTACCTATATTGTATTACGACAACATGAGTGCTTTGTATATGCCAGTTAATCCAGTTATGCATACCAGAACTAAACATGTTGAAATGGACTATCATTTTGTTCGTGAGAAGGTGGCTAAATGACAACTTATTACTCAGTTTGTGAGGTCTAAGGATAAGCAAGCAAATATTCATACAAAAGCATTAACCAAACATGTTTTTGTTGAGTTTCGACGCAAGCTAGGAGTTACAGTCTCTCCAATGACTAGCTTGAAGGGAAGTGTTGAAGGAAGCTAATGGAACTTGTCAAAGGAACATGTTTGGTGAAGCTGCCTGACATGTTAAAGTTTGAGTTACACTAGGACTAGATTACTAAATCCTAATTTATGTACAAGTCTATATTTTGTACGACTAAAGTTGATGTAGTTGACCAGGATAAGGTGTAAGTAATATATTTGTGTTGTAGTAGGATTCCTAGTGTAGCTAGTATAAGACTCTTCTCCTACATAAAGAGTATGTATATCAATACATCAATATAACCCTTGATTTCTCTAATCCTGAATGTGAGATTTTTACATGGATTTCTACAGTAAGCAACCACTTTTAGAAAGAAAATGCAGAAGTCAATTAATTAATTTTATGTTATGATATAGCAGCAGAAAAGTGCAGAAAATGATTTCCTCATGCACATTGGTCAAGAGCAGATTTTGTTCAAGATAATTAAGATTTTAACATGCTGAAAAATTAATTAGAGAAATGATTTTAAACAAGTCAATTAGATCTAATTAGCATTTGATTTTTATCAATTAAGTCCTATAGACATAGTTTCTACGTGAACATATTGAAACGACTATCAAAACTATAGGCATGCTTTCTATATAAACATAATAATAATATTTAGAATCCTATATGCATGATTTTCTAAACCCCAAATATTTTGCAAAGTAAAAATAAACCTTATGATCATGATTTTCTAAGTAAAACATGTTGAAAATTATAATGAGAGTAAAAAAATCTGTAGGCATGATTTCTAATTATTTAGTCAAATTTCAAAAATTTAATATTAGCATACTGATACGCTCAAATTTAATTCTCGAATAAGAAGTAAAGTGGTCGTATCAAGTAAAGACTCCAACTAATGAGGTTGGGATCATTCCCACGAGGAAAATAGTTCAGACTTAACTTTATTATATTATTGCTATTATTTAGTCAATTATTTCCCTAGAAAACAAAAGACAATAAAAGGGGTTTTTATTTCCAAATTAATGAAATAATTAACTAAATTAAAGTAAACAACTAACAGATTCAAATCTTGAAGCTTAATCAATTAATAAAAGTAACTAAGGCTTAAGTGTTCCCAACAGGTTCCTAACTTGATAATTCTAACTATAACAATTCTTTCCTAGTATCTTGCATGTAAAGTGATAAGTTATGTATCTCTAAATCCTTGGTCCGGCATCTAGAAAATTTCACTCAGCACCTTGGTACGGCTACGTGTGTTGCTATACTAACCCTTACATTTACCTCATATTAAGCATTGTAGTCGATATTTGACTAAGTTATTAATTCTTACCAATCGACACTAGCCTATTAGATAGTGTACACTAAATCTATGTTGATAATTCTTTTCCTATTATCTACCTCCTTGGTCCGTCAAGTAGCATTAAGACGAGTTCTAACATTGGTCATCCGTTAAAAAGACTTTTAAACGAAAGTATTATCAATACATGCAAGACACTATTCTAGAATTGCTATTTTAGTTAGATTTTACCTCATTATTCACCCATGGTTCCCACAACCCTAGTTATGGAGTTTAGTTACCTATGATCATAATCACACAATTCATATATTTAATATAAGAATTCATGCACTTACTTTAATAAGAAAGAATAAAATCCAGAAATTCACTTGATTAATCAACAAAAGCACCAATAATCAATTCCAGAAAAAGTGTAACAAATGCTGAAATTAATCCTTCAATACTTTGAACAAGAGAACTAAAGATTATTCAAAAGTCTAACTATCAAAAAGTCTAACCTCTAGCTTGTCCCTTAGCTCTTTAGAGCAAAATTTTGCAGAAAATAATGTTTTTGAGGTTTTTCTCCGATTTAAGTCACGACTGTCCCGACACAACGGGCCCTATCCCCCCATAGCGGTCCCACCCTGACTTAATTTACCCTTCCTCGACGACTTGCATGGAGATGGGAACTCCAAATTTGAGTTTCAAATTCCTATTTCGCAACACACCTTCAACCCTTCACTATCTAAAACTATCCTTTCACGCCAAGATCAGTTTCGAGATTTCTTCTCGCACGAATTTAATTTCGTAAAACCGTACATGCTGCTTAACATATTGGCTATCCACTCACGAGATCTAACTAATAATTAAATCCCCCATCCTGCATCGAAGTTTCCTAAACCTCACCTGATTCGGATTTTGTCCAAGTGTGGCCTAGGCAAGAAATTTTTAAGTTTCTACTCAAAAGTTTTATGGCTCAAATTCCTTCCCCATTAACTTTTCTACATCGACGAAAATAGGTCATTACAGACATCAAAATGAAGCATTTTAGTGAACAGTAAAAGAAAGTGAACAAAATTTGTGAATCAGGAAATTAATGAACACTGATATTTAATATGAAATTCTTCTGGTACAAGTACATATCATATTTGACACCCAATAAGGTATACTATAGTTTTATTGCAATCGATATGAAAATAAAATTACATGAATTAACTGATCTCTAGAGATAGATAATCCATTACATATCACAAATAAAACAAAACTCAAGAATTCCAATCCCTCAACTCCTAGCCATCGATCTTGGTTCTTTATTTGATCTAAGACTCAATCAAACTTCTGGCAAAAGATGGCAAAACAAAAGCTGCTTTATGAATCTGAAAATAAACAAAAAAAAAAGTTAATTATAAAATTGTATAGGAAGGTAATAATAATAATAATAATAATAATAATAATAATAATTAAAAAAAAAGGGAATTAAAAGAATAAATAGTGAGATATAAAATTATTACATCAGTGTTGTAGAACTTGAGAGGTTGTAATTTTGACTTGACATGAGTTGTATCTTTGTCGATTGAATTCACTGGATTCTTAAAGTCAACTTCTGGTCCCTCAGTAGAGCAAAGCATGTAACCAATAACACCACTATAAAAATAAAAATACAATAAATATTAGATCGATGTATAATTAAATATCTTTATATTAGCATTGTTTGTCTGAATATCTTTTAGGGTTTGCTATAGTGACAATGTTATTATAAAAAATATATTATTTTCGTCTAAATTTATGTGATGCAGTTTGATTGGACACAAAATTTAAGAAATATAATAAGACTTTAAAATATTTCAAAATTGATCGTTAAAAAATACACCTTTGTGGATTTTTTTTGTCAAATAAGTGGAATCCTATACGTATAAAATATTGATAGTGTCATTAAATATTGATCAAATCGAGAAATACATCATTTTTTGTATTGATTGATACTCCCTCTGTCCCTTATTAGATGAACATCTTATTAAATGTAGTTGTTTCAGTAGTATTTATTCACTTAATAAATCACACATTAAATTAATTAATTTTTTCCTATCTTGCCCCTACGATTAATAAGACCTTTTGAATGTGAACAATTCTCAATACTAGTCATTCCATTATTATTATATACATATTTTTTCTAACTTATTTGGTAGGTATTGACATAAACTAAGGATAAAATAGTAAACTTAATCAATCTATCAATAACTTTTTAACCATTGTGTAAAACAAAAAGTATTCATATAATATGAAATAAAACGAGTAAAAGGAAAAGTGTAATACATAAATGAAAATAAATAGAATGGTATAATATAACTTGAAAGTCAACTTCAAAAGAATAACAGACCGTTATGTATACTAAAATTAAGACAATTATTATAGCTAATGATTATTATAGAAAAATCTAGCGATATATAAATAACAACATAAAGAAAAAGAAGATACATGCGTTGGATATGTTGGAACAGTAGTCCAAGCATAGTTGACAGAACCTTTAAAGACTTGTCGACAATTAGCAATAATTTGTTCAATAATATGCATATGAAGCCAAATACTTTCAGCTTGTGTGCATACAACTCCTCCTGGTCTAAGAGCTTTGGCTACTGACTCAAAAAATGGCCTCTCAAATAAATCTTTTGCTGGACCTAAAAATATTATTTTAAAACAAAACATGAAAATATCAATAAGTTAATGATCAAAAACATATTTTAATTCGTAACCGATAACTTAATTGTTCATTGTTTGATTTACCTATCTAAATTGGTCCATATCTATATGTAATTATAATTTAGATAATCTAATATAAATATATTTTTTATATTATCAGTATATAAAAGTCAAAAATATTTTACGATTGCATTATTAACCTTGTTATTGGTTTATTTAATATTAATTAATTATGTTTGTACTCATTAAATAAAATAAAGTACCAATAGGATCAGAAGAGTCCACTATAATAGCATCATAATACCCTGCTTGTGCAGCCTTTACAAATGCAGCTCCTGAAAAAATAAAATCAATCCAATTAAGAACAAATAAATCAACCAAAAGAAAAAAAATTAACTATGACTAATTATAATAATTAAATTAAAAATTAAGTATAAAAATTATTCATTGATTTTATAAATAGATAAATATTATTAGACATCTGAAAATAGTATAGTTAACAACTATTATTAGACGGAGGGAGTAATAAATTACACTCCCTAGCCCCTCATCCGTTTCAATTTATTTCATCCTACTTTCATTTTAATCTGTTTCAAAAAAATATCCAAATTTCTTTTTTTATCAACTCTTTAATTTTATATTTCACATAAAATATTTAAAATCACAAGATTAAATAACATTTTGATACATTTATGCTATTTATAATAAAATACCAAATAATTAACATAAATCTTCGTGTATTTCTTAAAACTTAATATCAAATAAAAAATAAAACAAATAAATCGAAACGACCAAACAAATAATATACATACCATCGCCAAGAACGA
The DNA here is from genome assembly GCF_036512215.1 of Solanum lycopersicum. Taxonomy (NCBI): domain Eukaryota; kingdom Viridiplantae; phylum Streptophyta; class Magnoliopsida; order Solanales; family Solanaceae; genus Solanum; species Solanum lycopersicum. Next base: position 4,814,717 of record NC_090807.1, on the reverse strand, counting down.
GAGTTACTCGAGGATCATTAAAATTAGCCGCAAGGTAGGGGAAAATTTTTCTAGACACCTGTATGAAAAACAAATTTAAGGTTAATTTTCCTTTCAAAAATGTTTTTTTCAAGTATTAAAAGAAAAAAAAAACTCACAAAGAGTAATTTTTTTTTTTTTTACTTACATCAACCACCACGTTATCAATTTCAACAATATCAATTTTTTCAATGGTAGGATAACGAAGAACTTCGAATAATGTAAAACCAATTCCTCCACCAATGATCAATACCTATTAAATGAAATAAAATAATATAAATATCACTTCTTAAAATAGATTTAAAAAATAAAATAAATAAATTAAAACGAACAGAGACCTTTTTGGGACTTGGGATTGAACCAAGTGGTAGATGAACAATCATTTCAGTATATGGAAATCCACCATTTTCTGTGTGTTGAATTGCTCCATCCAATGTAAGAACCTTACCATAAGTTGCTGACTGCACACATATATTGCAATACATAAATAAATAAAAGAAATTTAATTTACAAGATATTATATGTTACGTATATGACTCAAATATATTAAATATTTATGGCATAAGGTTGATTATTTATATATATTATTACCTCAAAGAGCATGACATCTTGATAATCAGACTTCCCTTGAAATAACAACTTCTCAATTTTTATAGAGAATGCTTCACCTACAAAATTTGATAATTTTTGTAAATTAGAATAATATGATGTTACACTATTCAAAATGAAGTTTTTTTATATCACAAATGAGTAGAAATAGTGAGAGGCTTTCTAGTTATTTCATATGAAAATATTATTTTTTTAAAAAAAAAATTTCTCATTGATTCAATTAAAATATTTATAAAAATAACCACCGAAAATTTTTAGTAAGAAAAGTCATAGTAAATATTTTTAGTAATGTTACTATTAGAGTACTAGGTAAATTTGGAACTAAGATTCCTATGTATCAAACACATTCTTAGTTTTATAATACCCATCCCTTATTTATAGTGTTTTGGTTAAAATATGATAATAATTTTTTGGTTACTTATTCATTACTAAAAATTAAGTAAGAAACTCACATATTTAAAATTTCTAACAATTTTACTGAACACGCCCTTATTTTTTAAATTAATATTAACCTGGCCATAACGCACTAAACTCTGAAAACCAACCAGGCTTAATAGAGTTGGAGTTTCCCAATAATAGCTTATTGCCATTCTCATGATTTGTTCTACTGTTTCGATTATCGGGCTTGCTATTATTGTGGTGGCCGTTGGTGGTGATTGTGATGGCAGAGCTATTTGTGTGAGTATATATGACTTCCATATTAATTGGAGAATAGAAAGTACGTAATATTATGTTTGGGAGAAAGTAAATATTGTTGTATACTCCCTCAAGGTTTCGATGTATTTATAGTAAGTGTTTTGGACATGAAGGAATAGAGATAATATATATATTAATACAACGTGATTATATTGAATCAAGGCAGAGGGATTTTTTGGATTTAAAATATATAATGTTGTCTGAGTTCAATTATTTGTATAAAGAAATTAATTTTAAAAAAAGGGGAATGTTACAAGAGGAGAACATGATATTTTCTCCATATATTTTTATTTGTTTAATTTAAAAAGTCTAGGATAATTATTTTAGTAGGGATTATTTTACCTCATCAATGGCTAAGTGGAAACATTCAGGTTCCAAAGAAAAATGATATCCCCCAAGTAAAGTAAGGAAAAACAATTCAAAGGCTTAAGTCATCTGCAATTATTTAAAATTGTTCACATAATTCACTTAGACCTATTGAACGTCTAAATTGTTCAAAACATGTACCTATTAAACATAAAATATTGATATGACAAAAAATGTGTTTTGCACTTATTAAAATTTACAAATTGACAAGTATTCATATACAAGTTCAAAGAAGAAGAATGAAGTTAACTATGAACTGATTTTTATTAATCATGAATAATGAATGCTAATATTGTACATGTGCCTTATATACATGATTTATAACTTTGTAACAGATTTCTTTTATTTACTTTACAATCTAACTACTCTAACTTCTTTATATTACAAACTAGTCCATATCATTTTGCTAAGTAATCCCTTCTTTAATACCCTCCCTCAAGTTTGAGGGTATAAACAAGTTTATTACCCCAAACTTGGACGGTAAATACTGATGTTGTGACCTGCCTAGGCCTTTAGTAAGTAAATCCACTATCTACTCTTTTATATTTAGATACCTTGTTTCAATCACACCTTCATGTATCTTCTCTCTTATAAATGATAGTTCAATTTTATGTGTTTTGTTCTCTCATATGGTAATAGATTTGCAGCTATCTAAATTGTTGATTTGTTGTCACTGTGCACAATAACTGGACCTTTAATTTCTGCTCCTAACTTTTTGAACAATCCCAATATCCATACCACCTCAGCTACAGATGCTGCCATACTTCTATACTCAGCTTCTGCTGAGCTTCTTGAAATAGTTCCTTGTTTCTTGGACTTCCATGAAATGAGAGAGTCTCCATACTTTACTAGGAATCCAGTCACTGATCTCCTAGTATGTAGACATGTAGCCCAATCTGAATCACAATATTCATTTAGATGTCTGCCACCTTTGCTGGACAACAGTTTTCCTTGCCCTGCTTGTCCTTTTATGTATCTTACTACTTTAAGTGTTGCATTAAGATGAGACTATTTTGGCTGCTGAAGAAACTTACTTAAAGTCTGAGTTGCAAAGGAGATATCTGGCCTTGTAACAGTCAAATACAAGAGTTTACCAATTAACCTTCTATATATACTAGGATCTTCTAGTAACTTGTCTGCATGCCCTATATTATTCACTTTATCATATTCATTAGCAGTCAACTGCACAAACGAATCAAGTGGTGTAGTAGCAGGTTTTCCTGTACTCAAGCCAGCTTTAGAAATAATCTCAATAGTATACTTTCTCTGATGCATCACTATGCCCTTGTGAGACATGGCAAACTCTGTTCCTAGGAAGTACTTAAGATCTCCAAGATCCTTCACTTATTGAATGTATCTAGCAAAGCTTGTTTAGTCTCTTGTATTAGATTAATGTCATTACTTGTGATCATCATATCATCAACATACACTAATATTATCACTAAGGCAATCCTAACTCTTTTAGTAAACAAAGAATAATCAAGATGACTCTGCACAAACCCTGACATAATGAGAGCTTCAATGGGCTTAACATTCTACCGTCTAGGAGCTGGTTTATGTCCATAGAGGAATTTAATGAGCTTGCCCACAAGCTTCTCTTTCTGCCCTGTGAATCCCTGTGGCAACTTGAACCCTTGTGGCAATGTAATATGTATATATACACTTCATCATGCAAATCACCATGCAGAAAAGCATTATACACATCCATTTGATGTACATGCCAATTACCTGCTGCAGCTAGTGCTAAAACACTCCTAATTGTTACTATTTTGACAATAGGAGAGAATGTCTCATGATAGTCTAGTCCTTCCCTCTGATTATATCACTTATCTACTAACCTAGATTTAAATCTCTCAATTTGACCATCATTTTGATACTTGATCTTAAAAGCCCACCTGCATCCAATTACTGTCTTACCTGAAGGCAGTGGTACAACTTTCCAGGTGTTGTTGCATTTTAAGGCACTGATCTCAGCCTGCATTGCATCAATCCACCTAGAATCCTTGCATGCTTCTTCAAAATAAATGGTTCAATATATGCTCCAAATGAAGAAATATATGACTGATATTTAGCAGACAAGAGATCATATCCAAGATATTGGTCGATTGAATATAATGGTTTTTCACAAGGAAACAACTTTTGAACAGATTCTACATAATGCGTCATCCATAGTAGAGCATTGCTAGTTCTTAGTGACCTTCTAGGTATTGCAGACTGTGTGTGACTTGAGTGACTAGGTAGAGACTCAGAAGTTTCATATTCTAGTATCTTTGGTACACTATCTTGCAATCTTCTACAGGACTATTAGTTGTAGGAAACAATTTCCAGGCAACTGAAGTAGGAAGCGAGAAAGGAAATATAGTTTCCTTAAACACACCATCCTACTGAAAAAAATATTTGTCCTTCATATCATATAAAACATAACCTTTTGTCTGTTCACTATACCCCATATGAACTGCAACTACACTTCTTGATTGGAACTTATCACTGATATATATATTTTTGGCAAAGCAAAGACATCCTATCACTCTAAGATGATGTAGTGATGGTTTACTCTTGTATAGGACTTCATATGGTGACTTCCTATTTAGAACTGGAGTAGGCAACCTGTTAATGATATAGGCTGCACTTAAAAAACAATGACCCCAGAATCTAAGAGGAATATGCCCTTGAAACTTGACAATTCTTACTACTTCTAGAATATGTTTATGCTTCCTTTCAACAATACTATTTTGTTGAGGTGTATGAATACATGTTTTTTTGATAGACTATACCAAGTGACTTACACAATTGATGACACTCAGAATTAACAAACTATGCACCATTGTCAGTTCTAATTGACTTAACTGACACACCAAATTGAGTATGTACCAATTTACATAAATTTTGTATAATAACAAAAACATCACTCTTCAACTTTATTAAAAATAGTCACAATATTCTTGTACAATCATCTACAATTGTAACAAAGAACCTATTTCCATCATATCTAGGAACCTTCAAAGGCCCCAAAGATCAATATGTAAGAAATGAAAGGTAAAGATGTCATAGAAGTACTATGAGGGAAAGGTAATCTATGTTGTTTTGCTAATGGACATATAGTACAATTTTGAATTTCTATTGAACTATGTTTAATAGGAAAAAGAATAGCATGTGCTAACACACTTGGAGAGGTATGTCCCAACCTTTGATGCCACAATAACATAGATGAAGTTGCTGAACAAGTGTTAACCTGAGCATTGTTTTTTTTACTATGTGTAATGGAATTTTTTCTGTGATTTGAAACAGGGAGGAAATAGTGTCCATTAGATTCTTTACCAATCACCTTCACCTTTCCATTGTAAAGATCCTGAATCACAAAAAATTTATAAAAGAAAGAAACTGAACAACTAATATCTTTAGTGAGTTTAGACACAGAAAGAAGATTATTCTTGAACTCTAGTATGACTAACACATTTTTAACATTGTCATGTTCAGTGATATTGCAAGACCCTGTGTGAGTAACTGTCGTTGCATATCTATTAGGCAAATCGACTTTATTACAGTTATTAACAGGAATGGACTTCTTCTGTAGCAGTATATCAATTTTATATGTTATATGATTTGTGACTCCAGAATCCACAATCCAATCATGTGTTCCTACTATAAGTTTTAGACTGTTACCTGCAGTATGGGAGCTTTGTATTGAGTTAAAATTGTCATTTATTGGACCTTGTGTGCTAGTATTCGCTTCTGATGTACCCTGCAGATTAGTCTTTCCAAGCATATGCAATATCTGATTGTATTGTTCATGTATAACCTCCATACCTTTGTTATAGTCCATGCTTCTTGAGTATTGATTAGCCTTTTCTTGAGTCTTTACAGGACTACTTAACACATTATTTGTTGTATTATATGTGTTACTTCCTCTCTCAAGGTAATAGTTTCCTCTATCAGAGCAGTGTTAAGAGTAGATTGAATCATTGATTTAGCCATGGCAACGATCGATAATGATCTGCCAGAGAAGTCACAACCATCCTCTGTTTCTTAGCACCATTGATAATTCTAGTGCAATGTTGATCTCGATTCAACTTACAGGGGCAGAAAATTTCTCTGTTTGGAGTCGTGCAATGAGGATTGCGATATTAGGCAGAAATAAGATTGGATTCATAGACGGAACTTCTTTGAAAGAAGGATTTTATTCTAATCTAACAGATCTGCGGGAACGTTGTAATGCAATAGTGCTTTCTTGGATCATGAACTGTGTATCCAAGGAACTACTTGGAGGTATCGTATATTCAATAAACGCAGCTGCTGTTTGGAGTTATCTCAAAGAAAGATATGACAAGGTTGATGGTTCAAGAGTTTTTCAACTTCATGAAGAAATTGCCTCAATCAGTCAAGGTACAAATTAAATTTCAATTTACTTTGCTCTGATACTATGTTAAAATTCACCATTGACAAGTATTCATATACAAGTTTAAAGAAGAAGAACGAAGTCAACTATGAACTAATTTTTATTGATCATGAATAATGAATACTAATATTGTACATGTGCCTTATATACATGATTTCATAACTAACTTTGTAATAGATTTGTTTTTATTAACTTTACAATCTAACTACTCTAACTTCTTTATATTACAAACTAGTCCATATCATTTTGCTAAGTAATCCCTTCTTTAATAGCATTTTCCTGAAGCGCGTGAAAAGATTCAAAATAGTGTTTTTTTTTCTTCTTTTATTAACACTTGACACTATAATTAACTTAAAACATTTTTTCTTCCTTCATTTACAGTTTTTCCAAAAAAAAAAAGAGCACCCACCACTACTACTCATCTTCTTCAAAATTTAGTTTGCAAAATTTTTCCATTTTAGCTCTAACGTGCAAACGTACACATCCACAGGCACACACACACACATACACACAGAATGAATTGTATTTGAATTGTAATTGAGAAAACAACATGAGTTGTTTGTACTTTATTTTGCATATAGATTTCTACATGTGTAATGTGCTAGTCTGATACAATTGAAACCTTTTTTTAATTTTTGAAATCATATCACTCTATTATACGAGTATATATTATTTGAAATTAAAAAACTATAATTACTGATTAACCATAGCGTAAAGATTTATCATTCTTTGTTAATGTGTATTTATTATCGTTAAAGATTATTTTTGTTATAGTGGGTGTTGAAGGCCTATAGTTTCAGCGGGCAAGGAATCGAATTCCCCTTAGAGCAAAGGTTGTTTTCTTAAGCACCCACTATCACAAAATTTTGGATCCGCCACTGCCTAGGAACATGACCCCAAGCCGACCCCAACTCAAGTCAAGGTTAGGTCCTACTAGGGTTTGGAACTCTGAAATTATAAAATATGAATCAGTTCCCAAATTGTGATCAAGGCCAGAGTTATGTCTCACGTCAAAGTCATGTTTCGTGTTCGGGGTTGAAACAGAGATTTGAGTACATCTTAAATGTTTAAGGGTGAGGTCTGATGTCATAGTATGTGTCTAAATTATATCTAAATGCTTCGAAATAATATCTCATTTTACTAATCAAACACTAATAAATAATAAATAAAATATTACTTTTTTTTTAATTATTTGTTTTATAACAAGGGTGCAGCTCCCCGTTATTTCTTGCCATAAGTGGACAAGGAGAGGTGGTGTAATTAATCATGCAAAAGTCATTATCATCTTTCTTTGTATGGAATATGAACCTTACTATATTTTAGGGGAAATTAAGCAAATACTTCAGAAAAATAAATAATTATAAATATATATCTTTTTTTATATTTATATGCTATTAAATAATTGCACATATATTCTTAACTAATTTCGCTTAATATATATTAAATTAATATCATATATTGTATTGGTATCATTAATGTTAATACTTTCGCTTAATTGATATTAATTAAATCGTTATATATATACTTGTATTGGTATTATTGTTTCTTGTTCAGAAATTAACCATTAGTCAATGATACTAAATATATATATGTATATAAGTCAGTCAGCAAGAAAAAACCAAGGAGGAAGCGAAGAGCTGTCTACGAAACTTTGTTTCTCTCCCTATAGTCTTAATACTCGGGTTGTCGCTACTTTGATTCAAAAGGTAACCAACGGTTCCCGACTCTCTCCGCTTTCCGCAATCATAACTACTTGTCATTCCGATTACTTCATCAGTAAAGTTTTTTTAAAATTCAAAATTGCGATGCACTCTAAAAAAGTAAAGGAGAAACTTTCATTCTAGAAGTGGTAGCTTTCCGCCTCCCTTGGAATGAGAAGTTCCCTTCCCTTTTCTAAAATGCTTGAGGGGTATGCTCAACAAACGTACAAAGTGGACCGTAGTTTGATTGACCCTCTTCTTTCCATTCGGATTGAGTTGGCCCAGAAGTACAGTAAGAAGGAATGGAACCACTGGAGAGTCGTTTTTGCCCAAGTGTGAACTGCAGATGATTAACTTGGAAGAAACGAAGCACGGACCTATTTCGGTATTTCAAATTCTTACTGAGCATAGCGAAATCAAGATTAATGATAAAATCAATGAAGTTTCGTGTGTATGCACGTGAAATTATTAGCCTCAATGATACGAAAATTATTTACCTTAATGAATGGGGATATATTCGATAATTATTTATGAGGGAATGGATGTTTCAAAAATTACTTTGGCTAGTTATGAATTTGTAACTATGTTGAGTTTTATGTAGTTTTTCAAATATTTTATGGAAAATGGGCCAAGTTTACTCTTTATTTTTTACATTAATAAATGTATGTAATCTTTGTCTCCTATTTAAAAGATATAGATTAATTAATCTAATTTAATGACTCAAAGATTATATTCAATTAATTATTCATAATAAGAAGAAAGAAAAAGCAGCCAACATAGATATAATATAGTGTATTCTTTTTTCGTTTTGTTAGCTTCCTCCAGTGTAGACTGTCCCCTCATTATTGTTCTCAAATCTCAAGATTCCAAATATGCCAAATATACATGCATATACTTTATTATTAAGTGGACAGAATGACATCTATATAGTTAATTACTTAAATTATTTTTATTATCTATGTCTGCTGGCTCAAACTCGTGCCACAATCTAAAATTTAGTGAATCGTGTTACAATTTCAAATTCGTTATTATATGTTTGCTTTAGTTTTTGTTGTTTTTGATGTTGAAATGATTTTTCTTTATCCATGGACAATGAATTACGACGTATTGGGTGTATTTATATTTATAGAAGCTTTCATTTTCGTGCTTATCTTAATTATTGGTTTAGTTTATGCATGGCGAAAGGGGGCATTGGAATGGTCTTAGCTCCTGAATATTCAGACAATAAAAGGAAAAACGGAAAAAATAAGATTGAGACAGTTATGAATTCCATTCAGTTTCCTTTACTTGATCGAACAGCCCCAAATTCAGTTATTTCAACTACATTAAATGAACACCTTTAATTATAATATATTATATTGTATTATATATTTACATTATATTATATTTTTTAATGAATTCAGTGTTAGAATATATTATATTATTTTTAATCGTTATATAATGTCACACATTCATAATTTGAATGATAAACCTACAAAAAAGCAGAATATAAGATAGAAATACTATGTAAAAGTAGAGGAAAAGATGAAATATAATCATTAAATGATAAATAAAAATAGTATAACTTACCTAAACCCCATAGTGTAATGACATAAATTACATTCTATCCCTACTATTTTTCAATTTATAAAAATCCCTCAAAAGAGTGCTATCCGGATACATAGCAAACGAGCTCGATACATAAATTTCGATACATTAAAACAAATTTAGTTACACTTAAAGAGAATCCATTTTGAATGTGACTTTTCAAATCATGCTAATCAATTTGATGTCAATCTCTCCCAAATGGTAACAACTTCAATCATTCAAAATTCAAATTTTCTTCCATCAATTCTCCTCAAATATTCAGTCAAATGCAAATCCTTCCAGAATCAACAAAATCAAAATTCATTTTTTTCTTTCTTTTCATCGTCTCATGTTTATCAAATAATCATTCAAATTTATCAAAAATTTGATAAGATACATAATGAACAATAGTTGGATAAATAATTTTGTGTGAATCTCAAATTCACCATTGCAGTATATCGATGATATGAGAAAGAACTTGAAAATCCGATATATAGCAGAAGGAAATCATAGAAAAATGTTGATATGTTGTTTGGCCTCCTCTTCATCCCATCTCGATCGTGGCACCATAGTAGGAGATGATCAAAGAAACTATTGTCCATTTGAATTTGTATTTCATAATACATTCAAATCTAGTCAATGTATCCCAAAATTTTTTCTTCTGATTCTTTCTAAAAAGAATCTCAATTTTTTGAATCAAACTTGTCGATATATTGTACTGATATAACTTGAACATGTTGATCTTGTTGAGACATTTCAAAAATGAGAAAGTGAGGTGAGATATGAACGATTCAACCTTTACAGTTGAATTAAAGATCGATAAGTTGTTGAAAAATTGGAGATCTAATACATTGTTGAGGTGAAGAAACAAGAGTTGGGATTTTCAATGTATTCGTTATGCAATGATACAACAAATACAAATGCTTAAGAGGTGCATAGCTTTGATAGATCATTCATACCTTCTGTAATGTCGCGTATTATAATATAATATCATACATTTTTTGTTTACTGAAAAACTACGACATTATAAGTAAATTATTTTGTATCATTTAGTGTAATAATCGTGTAAGTATATTATCAGGTATATTATGAACATAGTTTATATGGTAACATCAATTTTTTCGTAGATTCTACTTTTACAAAAATAATTTATATGCACTGTTAATTAAGTTATATAATTGGAGACAAAAGTTGACAAAATTATAACCTATACTATATATATATATATATATATATATATATATATATATATATATAGTATCATATATATATATACTAGAGGGGCATTTTCCGTGCTGAGAACGGGCCCTACATTTATTTTACATTTTTAGAATAGTACATGTTTGATGATACACAACAGTAAGTGTCATTGGCTATATTTGATACAAAAGTGTGTTGCTTAGTTTACACAAGAGAATACAATCATAAATAATATATACATCCTTAAATTATAATTAAAACAAAATAACAACATGAATGCTCATCTAATCACCTGATCTTAAACTGAGGTAAGAGAGTTGAACTACTTCTAAAGAAGTGAATAAAACAGCAATTCAAAATATGCGTCAGGGTGAGCTCGATGATACAAACACAACTGCAATATGTCGTTCAAAACGTTTGACAAGTCCATTTGCTCTGAGTCCATTGTGGTAAGGTATAACATCAACAAAGGTTGTTCATAAGTTTGTGCATCAGACTCTAGTTCAACTTCTTCTATGAGTATGTTCCAAGATTTGAATTCACAGTGTAGCACTACAATGTTAATCAAAGTCATTTGCTGAGAAAAGATCATCATTAAGACAGTCATATTGGCCACAATTAAGGAAATATATAGAAAAACTACTATGAAGTCATCAAGTAAGCATTAAGCTTGGTGTTGTAGTACTACTATGAAGTTCCTTTGCTTTTCTCCTTCTATAGAGAAGCTATATATAAGCCTAATGTTGATGCTTAAAGAGTTTCCTTTTTTAGGTAAAATGGTGTTCTCTTCCGTTTTTAAGTAGAGCAGACATCTCAGTACACAACTCATAAAAATCTTATGAATGGATAAGGATTCATTTAGTGAGAACTTGCATCCCTCCCTATCTTTTTTTTTTACTCAAAGGCATCATGATACATAATTCTATGATAAAATTCTACCAAGTAGTTAAATTCCCTCGCAGATTTTTTTACCGAACTGCTTGAAATATAGTGTCACTCATGCCATGCACAATTCCTTTCTCCAGTCAGTTTGACATATCATAAAGCTCTAAGATGATATCAAACCATTACAAATCATATCTATGACTTAAAAAGTATAAGAAAATAATTAAATTTAAAAAAAAATTGATATAATAGAAATCACACCTGAAGTTCAAGCTCAAAAAAAGTAAGTTCTGTCACTTTATATTGAGGAAAATGTCTAACGTTGTAAGGTACAAAATGTAATTAAAAAAAGTACCTGATTGCGAAAGAAAACATTCGCAGCTCACGCTTAAGTGATTCACTTTTATCTATTTAAGTGTATCGAGATACAGTAATATAAAATTATGTTCAACCTTTTATCCTAATATTTTTAGTAATGAAAAAGAGCACTCACAATTATAAGCACTTTTCAAATTTTCTATATGTTAGTCCGACTGCTACCGTTAGTATTTTTTTTCACTTTTATTTGTTGTTGCAGTTAAAATTATTTTATACACATCTGGTAAATTATATATTTTTTAATGAAAGAAGCATAATGGGTGGTTTCCTCTAAATTTCATTCGTTATTCTCTCCTATGTATTTGTTTTCGATAGAATGTGTTCAAAAGATAATTATTAAATTATAAATATTAAAAGATCAAGGCACTACATGTTTGTATTGAGAATTCATGCCTCTCTCTACTCAAATTCTCAGCATTCTCTTTAGGGTCCAAGAATAACTTATTTAACAAATAAAGATTATACAAATATGTTTTACGATTATATTCGTACAATCTATTTTATCTTTACAACAACATATTCCTCAGTATGTACTCATACAAATGATCTATCAGCTACGAATCAGTTAACTTCATTAAACACAATTAATAGGCTCATGAACCTACCATTGTAAATATATAGTATGTTAGCAGCTACTACATTTGTCAACATTAGGTTAAGCTTTGAATTCTATTAGCAATCCCTCATAGCTTGTTAAATGGTTTCAATAATACATTTGGCATCTTAAAAGAGCACCTCATTTGTTATATGATTTCTTGAATTTCCAGAGCTTCTTTGTTCTTTCTTTAATACATTGTCAAGCACAATTTTATCAATGAACTTGTCAAATACTAAATAACATGAAAAAAATGAAAGTTGACTGGATACATTCATTGCTTGACAAAGTATGTATAGAAGTGTAGAGCTATGAGAACCTAAAATAAAAGGCACCAAAGAAATTGTTCTGAAACAAAATGGGAAAAATATGTATCCTAATGAAAAAAGAGACAATCAAAACAGGGGGAATCATAAACAACATTTATCCAGATGTCAAATAAAAGAAGAACACAGGAGCACATGCTGACAACATTTATCCAGCTTCCACGTCAAAGAAATAATATACTTATTACAATAAACCTAGAAAAAGGAGATATGTCTGTCCATCACTCGTCTTGAAACTTATATACATGCATATCTAAAGAGGAAGAACAATATATTTTAAAATCATCAACAGGAATAAAAGGAAGAATTCAAACTCAGTATAGAACATCAATCAATGATATTAGCCAACTATAGTTTCCAAATTAATTTTGATAATTAGGCTAAAGGTACAGAGTATAGATGTAGAATTAGAAGCAAAATTAAAGATTTTCTTTAACTCTTATCATCTGCAAATTTACACTACAAAGAGAATTTTATAAGTAATTATAGTCATAAATAAGCATACAAATGAATAATCTCAACTTATTGACACCTAGGGCAAGTCTACTTCAACTCACTAAGAAAACATGGTTTTTCTTTCTTATTTATACGACAATAGTGTAAGGACAATCCAAATGCGAGCAAGTAGATAAGTTGTGCAGAGCCTCCTCAGAAATTAAAATTTATTTTTTAAAAAATTGAGATTCTACTGCTCAACGTGAATGAAGTCTCAATTGTCAAACTAAAGAGATCAAATTGCTACTTAAGTGTTTAGCAAGTACATAAGTAAATGATTTCACACTCGAACTCTTCTTGTATGTGTTGTGTGTGCTTTCAAGCAATATGACTTCTTGTTAAGTGAACGATTTTTGTCAACTAAGGGGTAACTTGAGAGAAAAAATTTCCCTTATCCATACTACAGGAAAAAACACTTATTACCCCCTCCCCCCCTCCCATGTTGGAAAATAAATAAACTTATTTAAGCACTAAAATCAAAGCAACAATAAGAGATAGAATGGTAGAAGCTATAGTGTAGATCACTTTTCACTTTTGATAGTCTAGACTTTGTCAATGGTTCTATCGAGTTTTTTTTAATTTTTCATCTATCATATGGATCAAATTACAGGATCTCTATATGTATGTGCTGAGGAGGTGTATCATCTAGACAAAATGTAAATTAAAGTGGAAAATGGATAAGGATGAGACAAACTCAAATTCATAATAAAGAAGTGAGAGAAATCAGTTCGTGAAATGTAATTTAAAAATCTAGTATTGCCCCACAACAAGTTTTGAGAGACTCTTCACCTTATACTTTAGAGAGAAGTGCAAAAACAATAATACTACATGAGTTTACAAGGTAGCATCCACAAAGAAGAAGTCGTGTTTAGCAGATTATTACCTTAAACTTCTGGGTTCCAACAGACTTGTTAACTACGTTGGTTGGAAGTAGTTTTATGTGAAGAACGTGTTATATATAGTTCAAATTAATTTTTTTTTATATTCCTTCAGAGTTTGAAGAAAATTTCATCAAATAAGTGACATGCAGAGGAAACCCAACCTCTAAACATGAAGGCCAATAACATGCTAGTACAAACAGAAAACACAAAAAATCCATCTATCATCAATTTTTTGAGAAGTAAAAAAAAATTTAATCTCTAATTTGCAGTCATTAATAGTTTGGTGAAAATACAAAAGTCCGGCCTGATATGTTTGGATCTTTTTTCTCTTGATTCAGTGTCCTAATTGAATCAATATCATTAATTCATATCACTTGAATCGTGTTGTTGGCAATTTTTTGGCATATTTTCTGTAGTGTTCATTTATTAGCCGCAGTAAAAATTAAAATCAAATAAGAAATATAAAACTAATTCATGACTTTACATCTAGAAATCCTCAAAATAAGCTAGGTTAAGTATTTTTACAAGGAAAACTGAAAATGGAGTCTTATAAAACTACATTAGATAGCAGCATGTACTTTGATCCAACAACATGATATCAAAATTTTCACCGCCAAAGGGGAGAAGAGACGAAGAAAAGACCAAATCTGTGACAACCAAGAAAAGATGAATTTACTGGAGTCCTAAATGATCGATTTAATCTTGAACATCAGCCTTCTTGTTCAATTTTATCAGAGCCGTGGAAGTCGAAAGATTAGTGTTTCTTCCATTGTTTAGCTTCGTCAGAAAGAAGAAATGAAAGCTACTGAAAATCAATGGAATAAAGAAGGTGGAATTCACGTATCACTAAAAAGTACTATTGTACTACACACGTGTCAATAGATAGACCAAACTAATAAATAAGAGTAAACTACACATTTGTTAGCTTCTTGTACAAATCGTACTGCTTTGTTAGTCCCTATTAACTCCCACTTCTATATAGGAAGGATATATATATATATATATTGTATCATTCTGTGTAATAATTGTGTAAATAAAGTATGAAGTGTACTATGAACAAATTTTATATGGTATCATCAGTTATTTTGTAGATCTTACTTATACAAAAATAATTTATAGTTACTTTTAATGAACTTATATAATTGGAGATAAATATTTGATAAATGAAATTCTTTAAATTAATAACTACTTAGATAGATTGAACGAAAAAGAGAAGTTGTAATACAAAATATTAATTAACGTAAGTTCAACATAATAGAAACCTAACTAATCAACATCAACCAATATACCTTTTGCCTGTGTAGTATACCCGCTCTTTGTCCTTGTTGGATCATCACTATCACTAACATATCCAGCCTTGACTTTGCCCGCTCTTTGTCCTTGTTGGATCGTCACTATCACTAACATATCCAGCCTTGACTTTGTCCATATCATACTTCCATAACAGTGTTCCGTATCTATTGATACCTTATTTTGCATGCAAATTTATACTAAATAACAAAACATCAAACTTAAACATCTTTGTATTTCGTGTGCAACATAAAAAGATGCACACATAGCAAATAATTTCATTATTCTTTATATAAAGATACAAATAAATATATATAACAAACTGATACTTAAGTATTATATATGATACATTAATATATAGGTAAAATACCTAAAATTAACACATAAATCAGTTTACCATGAGGGCACATAAATACGGAAAAAAATCGATACTTGAAAAAAAAATCAGCAGACTAACAAATAAATACAAAATTTTGTGATAAAAAATAAACGATACTTAATAGAAACAAATAAAACATCAGGCTAACGAAAAAATATAAAAATTCCGATACAAAATAATCGATACATAAAAATCGGAATCATCAGACTAACTAAAAAATATGAAAATCACGATGGATATGAAAACAAATGTACACATCTTTGGTAGTGTTGGTCGAACAATCGGAGGGCCGCCTTTCTACCCCTTTTCTTTGGGGTTTTTGGGTCTTTCGAACTAGATGCATGTTTGCTCTTTGACGAATTTCTCTTGCTAGAACTTGAATTTTTCATGACTATATTGTCATGCAACGGTGTATAACTCAGATCTACGGAGATTTCTGTTGTGCGGAATTTGAGATAATACGAGAAAATATAAACGCGAAAAACAAGACAACAGATTTACGTGGTTCACCAATAAATTGGCTACGTCCACGGGAAGAGAGGGAGCAGTTTTATTATGGAGAGGCAAAAAACAGAATTACAGAATAGGGTTTGACATAGCGTCTATATATAGTGCTAAGCTACGCCCTAAAAGGCTTGGGCCCAACATACAGAATCAACAGAAAATTAAGGGCCCAACAAATCTCCACCTTGACTTGAATTCTCCGAACAGATTCTTCAGACGCACTATGATAGTGCCAGGCCTCCCCCTCTTCCTCAGAGTTGCCCCGCAGGGCAATTAACAGCTTCTGATGTTGAGCAAGTCCAAACAGTGTTGAAACTTGCTCTGTGGAACCGGCTTTGTGAACATATCAGCAGGATTATCAGCAGTTCCTACTTTCTTCACCTTGATTCTCTTCTCACTTCTCAGAAAATGATACCTTACGTCGATATGCTTGGTTCTCTCATGATGGACTTGATCCTTGGCTAGACAAATTGCGCTCAAACTGTCACAATACACCGTAGCCTGATCATGATGCAGACCAAGATCACTAACCAGCCCTTTCAACCAAATCCCTTCTTTTGCAGCCTCTGTCAAGGCCATGTACTCCGCTTCCGTAGTAGACAAAGTCACTGTAGGTTGCAAAGTTGCCTTCCAACTGACGACAGATCCTCCAAGGGTAAACACATAGCCAGTCATCGATCTTCTTGTGTCAACATCTCCAGCATAGTCTGAATCAGAATAGCCAGTAACTAAGCACTAGGTATCACCTCCATAAATGAGACCAACGTCAGATGTACCTCTAAGGTACCGGAAAATTCTCTTCACAGCCTGCCAATGTTCTCTCCCTGGTTGTCCCATGAATCTGCTCACTACACTGACTGCATGTGCTAAATCTGGCCTTGTACAGACCATAGCATACATCAAACTTCCTACGGCACTGGCATAAGGGACTCGTGACATATACTCCTTCTCTTCTTCTGACTGTGGAGCGAACATGGCAGTGAGATGGATATTGGCAGCACTGGGGGTATCAATGGGCTTAGATGAAGACATGCCAAACCTCGCCAAGACCTTCTGAATGTAGCTTCTCTGTGACAAGAAAAGTTTCCTTCTCTCTATGTCTCTAATGATCTCCATCCCTAAAATCTTCCGAGCGGCTCCCAAATCCTTCATCTCAAACTCAGCACTAAGTAAACCCTTCAGCTTCTGAATGTCATACTTCTTCTTTGCAGCTATCAACATATCATCTACATAAAGCACCAGATAGATGAATGAATCATCATTGAGCCTATTGTAGTAGACACAACAATCATATGAGCTCCGAGTATAGCCCAACTTCACCATATAGCTGTCAAACCTTTTATACCACTGCCTTGGAGACTGCTTAAGTCCATATAAGGACTTCTTCAACTTGCAGACGTGATTTTCCTTCCCTGGAACTTGAAACCATCCGGTTGAGTCATGTATATCTCTTCCTCCAACTCTCCATGTAGAAACGTTGTCTTCACATCAAGTTGTTCAAGCTCCAGATTCTGATGTGCAACTATCGCTAGTAACACTCGGATGGAAGTATGTCTGACCACTGGTGAGAAGATCTCATTGTAGTCCACTCCCTCTCTTTGGTTGAAACCTCTGGCAACAACCCTGGCTTTATACTTGACTCCTTCTGCTGGTGATATCCCTTCCTTCTTCTTGAAAACCCATTTGCAAGTAATAATCTTTCTCCCCGAAGGCTGTATGACCAGATCCCATGTCTGATTCTTGTGTAGGGACTCCATCTCATCTCCCATAGCGGCAAACCATTTTTCAGAATCAGAACTTAAAATGGCTTCTTTGTAAGTAGACGGCTCAGATGTATCTACCTCTTCAGCAACCTGCAGTGCATAACCCACCATGTCCTCAAAACCATACCTCGTAGGTGGCCGAACTCCAACCCTCCTTGGCCGATCTTGAGCTATACTCTGATGGATATCTGATGGCATAGATTCTGGAATATCAGTTTCTGTCTGTGGCTCTTGATCCTCCTCTTCAGGTTCCTTTAAATCGCTCTCGTTCTGAATGACTTGAAACTCCACCTGTTTGTCAAGACTCCCAGTTTCTGACGTAATTGTAGGCTTCACAATGGTTCTAAGCAGAGAACTTTCATCAAAGACAACGTTCCTGCTCATAATAACCCTCTTTTCTGCTGGAGACCAGATTCTGAAACCTTTCACTCCATCTCCGTAGCCCACAAATACTCCCTTTTTAGCTCTTGGTTCTAACTTACCTTCACTGACGTGATAGTAAGCCGTACAACCAAAAACTTTCAGATTTGAATAATCAGCAGCTTTTCCTGACCACATCTCTATAGGTGTCTTGCACTGTATGCCTGTATGTGGTCCGCGGTTAATCAAGTAGCAAGCTGTACTAACCGCTTCTGCCCAGAATCTTCTATCTAGCCCAGCATTAGAGAGCATGCACCTTGCTCTCTCCAGAAGTGTTTGATTCATCCGCTCAGCTACACCGTTCTACTGTGGTGTATTTCTGACTGTACGATGTCGAGCAATCCCTTCATCCTTACAGAATTGATCAAATTCAGACCAACAGAATTCCAGCCCATTATCAGTTCGCAACCTCTTGATCTTCTTCCCTGTTTGATTTTCCATCAAAATTTTCCACTCCTTGAACTTCTGGAAGGCTTCACTTTTATGCTTCATCATGTACACCCAAGTCATCCTTGAGTAGTCATCAATAATGGACACAAAAAATCTGCAACCTCCCAAAGACTCAACACGGCATGGACCCCAGCAATCAGAATGGATATAATCAAGTGTGCCTTTTGTTCTATGAATGGCCTTTGGAAACTTGTTGCGATGTAGTTTTCCAAAAACACAATGTTCACAAAACTCTAGGCTCTTAACCTTATGACCAGCAAGTAAATCCTCCTTTGACAGAATTTGCATCCCTCTTTCACCACCTGGACCCCCCGACTCGCTGACCGGGCAGCGAGACCCCCGTCTTTTCTGTTTGTAGCGGGTCCGATTCAAGGCATTCAACAATTTCGATTTTTAAAAAAAACTATAGATTTTTAAAAACAATAAAAATAGTGAAAACACAAAAAAGAGAAAAAAAGTGAAGAAATCGTAATGGAAAAGATGATATAATACCTGTTTATGGACTCAATTCCGGATGATTGGGATAAGAATCATTTGAAATTTTAAATTTGTTTTGAATTTTTAACTGAAAAAATTAGGGGGAAAGTTTTGGGCAAAAATTTTGGGGTTGGTAAGCTTTTGTTTTACATTTCCAACGTGAAAAGTATGTAAAGTATCATTAGAGGTTAAAAATGGATTTTTAAATTTTAATAAAATAGTAAGAAAATATTGAGATTAGGTAAAATAAAGTTGTGTAATTTAATAATTTTTTCTAAATTATTTATGATACACATGGCTTGAATTTACAAGACCAATTATCATTACTTAATGTAATTGTACTTGATCGAATCTTTTCCCCAAAATTTGGACCAAACACATACCTATGAAATAAGGAAGACGTTTATCAGCATCAAGTCTCGCTTTATTTGACTTTGTTTGGGTGTGAGTTTCGAACCCATTTTAGGCAATAATTCAACACTTCAAACTCTAAATGAATCGCAAATATATGAGTGAATAAGATTATTGTTATTTGAAAAGTGATTCGATAATTAATTTTGGTGTAATTTAATATAATTACATTGTCTGACCTTTTTAATTTACTGTGTAATTATCCTAATCAACGTACTTATCAATTTCACCCAAAATACATAGGATACTTAAGTCGTACTCCTTGATTGATTTGTTGAATAAAAGTTGAATTATCTCCGATTAATCCGGATCGCGCACTGCAAGGCCCATTTGGTGGTGACACCCCCAACAGGATTTTCTCTTTACCCAGGGCTCAAACCTGAGACCTTTGGTTAAGGGTGAAACACTCCCACCAATACACCACAACCCATATTGATGATTTATTGGATTATTAATATTGCATGTGCTATAATTTTGTGAAAATAATAATATTCAAATCTGATCAGAAAATCCCACATTTGTAAGTTGTGATCTTGGCAAATAAAACCACAACTTATTTTTGAATTTATGAAAAATAGATATCATGGGGCATAACATGGACAAATATTCAATGATACTATAGAATAATACAATTAATTCTAGTCAATCATTTATTAAAAAAAATAAAAAAAAGAATGCTTAAATCTAAATAAACAAGAGGGACAGTAACCCATTCCCTATTCTTTAATAGTTGAAGTAGTTGTGAGTTGGTAAGATCTTAAAAATAAATTTTGCATTCGATCAAATACCCACTCATCATTCATAATATTTTAGTATTTTCTTAACTATTCTAAAGGGTAGGCAGGAAATAGTATATTTTTATGGACAACATATTTTGACATCATCATATATTATGTATTATTTTTTAAAAAAGAAAATATTTGTCTATATATCTATTTTAGATATGTGGTGTCTGAATTTAGGTTTGATTAATTAAATTTTGTTTAAAGTTTTATGCCTATGAAGTACATGCATTTTTTATCTGACTCTTAAATGAAATGGTTGAACTTCAGCCATTTATATTTGAACTTTAATCACATGTATCTTAACTTCGACCACATGAAAATTCATATATTATATTTGAAGTTGTCCTGACATAAGACACATGCAAAAAAAATTTGAAAATTGTACACAAAATAATTAAACGGAGAAGGGTCTAAAATGTCCCTCTAACTATTCGAATTGGTATAAAAAAATTACTCTTCATCCATTTTTCGGCCCTAAATGCCCCCGACGTTAATATTGGGCTCAAAATACCCCTAATATTAACCATTTGGCTCATATTTGTCCTTACTTTTAACAACTACCTAAAGCAAAATTATTATATATTTATTTATTATGTTACCTAATTCGATTGGTCCAAATTTAAGTCTATCTCAAATAAATAACAAAAAACCACATGTAATTCATATTTTGTTTGATACGTTTATAAATAATATTCAAAAAGTTATTAATTTCATAATAATTTTCTATTGACCTATTTTATATCAATACCCAACTTATTTTAACCCAACCCATAACTTGAGATTCATCTAAAATTTGTGTTTGAATGTCCATCTAAAAAATAAATATATTTAGATAAGTATAAAATCTTCTATTAATTATCTAATTGTCTTGTTTATTCCCTCTTTTTTTTTAATCTCTTGTTCTTGATTAGAATATCAGATACTCAAACTTGTAATAAACTTACATGTTCATATTCTTTTAATTTATATTATCATCATGGTGAGGTGGGGTGGGAATTAAAAGAAAATTATTTTTATTTGTTTATTTTAAATTTTGGGTACACACAAGCGAAAAAATGTTACTGAAGTATGTTGTATTGAACTAATTATTCTTATATGAATGTCCTCGTTATTTTACTTCTTTTTTCTCCCTTGTTTTGTCGTAAGTTTAAAAAATTAAAATTTAAAATGACATATAATATCCAAAAAGAAAAAAATAAGTGAAGAGATTAAAAATAGTTTATTTTTAATTTTAGAAAAATAAAAAAATTAGGGATAGATAGGTGGAAGGTGGAGGATACAGGGGTTGGGGGTCGAAGAAATATTGAAGAAACAAATTATAAGAATATGTGGCTACTTTTCTCATTATCTTATGTTGTATATACGCAACCATAGCCCATAGAGTCCTAACAATTGTTAGCTTAGGCCTCATTTGTTTCCATTAAGATTAAGAAGTCTGAATCTGAATACACATCTGAATATTAAGTTTTGCAGTAAGATTTGGGTGTTTTGATCTGAATACACATCATAAATTAAGATGTGGTCTCTAAATCTAAACACTAAATATAATGTTATTTGTTTTCAATAACTAAATGTGGAAGATGAAATTGAACATTATACTAATAAATATTATAAAATTTTCATTTCAACAAAATATATCATTTTTTTTATATAAAAAAGAAGTTTTAAAAGTTTTAATAATCATGATTTGGAGTACTATTATTTCATTCAAAAATCTTGATCATAACAATACACCAGAAATATTATTGCAACCAGTGTTCTTGATACACATCAATACAAGAAAATTATTAATATAAAAAAAATACTTGAAAAGGATTTATGAAAACTTACCAATTGGAAAAGATGGTGTTTGATTGTGAAAAGTGAGAAAGAAAGTTTTTAATTATGAGATAAAAAGGCATGCCCAAAGCAAAAAAGCTATAATTTATTATTTGATAGCTTATCAAATGAGTCTGAATATTGTTAAGAGTCTCCTACAGATCTGATTCGTTCAGACCTCTTCAGACTCATTAAGAGGTTTTAAAAAAATAAGACAAATAAACTTAATGAGTTGAATCTGAATGATTCTGATTCAGACCTGAAAACCAAACACAATTAATGAGCTGAATCTAAATTATTAAGATTCAGACCTCCATTAAGTGCAAACAAATGAGGCCTTAGTCTTCTGTGTTAGAATAAAGTTAGGACTCTCCGGCTAGGTTAATACTTGTCACTAATATGATGACTTGTATATTCATCAGGGGTGTCCGGGGGAGGGGGTAACTTTTTATTTTTTTTGAAAAAAATAGATTTTTTATAAAAAAAAGTTCGAGATAGGTTGGTGGAAGGTGGGGTGGGGGTACCGGGGGGGACGGGTATTTTTTTTTTTTTTGAAATTTTAAGGGTTGGTTGGTGGAAAGTGGGGGTGGGGGTGCCTGTGGAAAGGGGTAAATCAAATATTTCCGCATATTATATTTGGATGGATTGTAATCCAAATCATTTGTTTTTCAATTCATATTCAACCATCCAAATTCGATCCAATCCAACCATTTGTCACCCCTAGGCACAGTTATGTATTATGCCTTATATATGTGTGGTGACGAGCATATATGCTAAAAATACCAATGTTATAATGTTATACATAGTATATGGGTGTTATATACATACATGATTTATGTATTCCTTTGTGTCCATGACTATTTTGAGCACCCTACCATATATATTACTCCCCGTTTAAAAAAAATAACCTAATTTAACTTAAAACAAAGTGAAATAAAAATATTTTTCAATCTTGTGGTTTTAAATTAAAGTAATATCAAATGTATCAAAATGTCCTTTAATCTTGTGGCTTTAAACATACCACATGAAAAGTGAAAATTAAAGTGTTGCCAAAAATAGAAAATGGTCATTCCTTTCGTAAAAAGGAAACTAAGTCATTCTTTTTAAACAAAGACAGTCTACACTACAATAGTATAATACAAGCCACAAAATGGCTACCAGGTCAATCAAAATTAATCTTAAAGGAAATAACTTTAGAAAGAATTGACATTTCTGAATTGAACATGAGCTTTTTGACCAGTACAAGTATAACATTTTCCAGAAGCAAGATATGAGGTTGAAATTTTATGGTTCAGAAAACTGAATGGATTTCCATCAATTCGCCTTTCTGGATTTGGCATCTACTTAGCTAAATCTAATTAAATATGAGAAGTGTACATGGCGAGCTAAATTTCTCTACTCAGTAATGCCGAGGGAAACCTTGAATTTGCCAACCAGATGTGGTAATGTCTTTATGCTATCTTGAATTGACTGGTCTACGCATGATTCCATATCCTTCATGGCGTCACTTTTGTTCTTCTGGAGTTTAGCGGCCTCAAACTTGTCCTGGCAGACCATTAGTGACCTGTTCATCTTTTCCTGCAGTCGAGAAATTACAATAAGAAATGCTTGATCAAATGATGAATTAATAAACCCATTATTCGTTTGATCAAATGGCTGCAGAATATCACACCAATAAATCTGCTGAATCTTTTCAGCAAACGACTTTAGATAATTAGACACCAACGTCAATTAAACACAAGATCACATCCTCTTCCGTGGAGATATGAGGAGGATACACGACGGGGAGTAATATCTAGGCCAAGGACGGGTTAATTTGAACAAGCCAAAAGAAGGATGGGATCAGCCAGCCCATTTTTACAAGGCTAGCCACCCCACGTTTGCAATGTTAACTTCAGGAACAAGTCGTAAGTTCAACCAGAACAATCATGCTAATGCAAGTGAATATTACCCCCTAAATATCCCAAAGGACATGAAAATCATCAAAATGAGAAATGAGTTGTTGTTTTTTTACAGAGGCAATATGCTATTGAGTTCTGGTTTATTTTTCATTTTATTGCAGCAACTTTCTCTTACAGATATCAGTTAAGATAAAGCTGAAATGTAGAGAGGTGGTTTACGATAGATCCCCAGTTCTCGAATAGAAAGCCCCAACTAGAGATGGAATTTCAGAACCTAAACAACTCAGTTGAGAGCTCTGTGACTGGTTCAAGGGAAGGTCAACTAATGATAAGTGAAGCATATAGAAAATAATGGAGAAAAGACCAATAGTGACCACAAATAGAACGATAAACATATTCTAATATATACTGATTGAAAATGAAAGTCAAAGCTACTAAATAACTCCAAAAGTTTAATAAGAAATTGATGGGTAAATACTATATAAAAATTATTATTGCAGCAGAGGACAAGGAAACCTTCACTTTGTGCTCCAAAAGATATTACTTCTAAGCAACCCAATTCTTTTCAAATGACAAGAGCAGATGGAGGAATCTAATCTTACTAAAAGAAGTAATAAAGGACCGTGTCCATGCATTGTAGAACAAACACACCTCAAAAAAGTTTCAGTTATAAGCAGAAATAAAAACAACCCTCAAATTGATGACTACAATCTTACACGGTAATGCAGGATCCTGAATCTACAAGCTACAACCCTAAATAACTATATTCACCCAAATTATCCAAGCATCTCCGACAACGGCTCCCAGCCTCTCACCCTCCTCTTGAAAAAAAAAATCGAAAGCTTTCAACTAACTATTTTCTTTCTTCCATCTTTTGGTTTTTTTTGCTTCGGAATAAAAGAGAGAGAACAAACTTATATCGGAACAACCTAATATGACTTGATCAGTCCTCACATACATTAAAGGAATACAGGTTTAAACACAAATTACTATACACCACCAAAACAAAAAGGGAACAATCAAACACATAGCACCAAAATTCGGAACTTACTCCAATCTATCTGGTAAAATGGAAATAATTGCCCAACAAGATGAACAGAAAGAGAAGTCGTCTTCCCTTACAAATGCTATAACTCTTACTTGATATAACATTGACATTGTTGTCGACCTTAATTATTTAAAAATGTCAGTAAAGTAATATTCCTATACCCTATCATTCACTTTGTTGATTTATCATATGTAACTACTTTTACAACAAGTTGACCAAGAGAAAATGATCCACAAGATATTTACCCCATGGAAAACACTCCTGAATCCAACTCTTCCCCATCATATAAATGGACCTTTATTTCATAACCCATTCCTTCGAATTTCTTCTACAACAAGTACGTACTTCCCCTAACTTGTTCTACGTTCATCCAAACACTTTTTCCATATTGTTGTCGACCTTGAATAATAAAAAGTATCTCCAAAACACTATCCTTATAGCCTAAACTACTACATCAATCATTTTCACCTATTTTTACACCTAACTATACACAGGAAAACAATAAACAGACTGATTTTCCCCTGCAAACATTTTTTTTTCACAAATTTATCACAAACATTTTTCATGATAAATATATATTTTCATTCATTCCAAATCTTAAATAAATCATGGAAATATAAGCATGTAAGCACAATAACTTTGAGTCTTTGACACTGCACATCTAGACACCTCAAAGATAGTCTCAACTGGCAACTAAACACTCCAACTCATGGTGTGGCACAAATTTTACATTTTTTTAAAAAAAAAATCATTTTTTTACCTGAAAATCGGCCATTTCACTCTCAATAAAATTCTGAGCTTTAAGAACAGGAACACTGCAATACTCAACACAATTGTCTATATCCTCTTGTTTTTTCCTTCTATCAAAGCATTCATAGGCACATTTGAAGTAGGCTTGCTGCAAATTTCACCATGAAACAAAAAAAAATAGCATAAAACACAGTTGTGGTTATTCATAATTTTGAAGAAATTGTTGAAAAACCTGTAGAGTAAAATGGACATGATCTTGAACACCAGAGAGTTGTGTTTGTGCGGCTGTATTAACTTCGTTGATTTTCTGCCTAATTCTTTCTGTAATAATTCTCTCTTCAGCTGCAGCTATGGCATCCATCTTTTTATCTGAATGATTTGTGTGAATTTTTGGGGATTTAGGGTTTATGATAACTACTATTGGGGTTTATTAAGTATTGCTTGGAGAAAGGGAAATAAAATTGGTAAAATAAATATATGTCATTAATTATGAAAAAAAGAAGTGCATTGGTACAAAAATATGGAAACAAATTAACTTTTTAAGGATAAAGTAGTTCATGACTCAAGACAAAAACAATTTAAACAAAAGAATGTAATGGGAGTATAGGAAATAATCAATATCTCTAATAAATAAAAACAGGGAAAAGGGTTAAATTTACCGTCGCCGTTAAAATGGAGTTAATTTTACCTCTTCAGTTACTAATTTCACCAAATTTATCCCTCATTAGACGGATTGACTCAAATTGACTCAAAAAATTTTATAAAAAAAACTTATTCCTTATTTTAACCTAATAACCCGACTCTATTTAAAATAGAGAAAATTATATATAATAGCAAACTAATAACCTAAAATAAATGGAGTAGCTAGGGTTTAATTTAATTGTGCTCCATAGCAAACGTTAGCCAAAGTTTGTGAGGCGCCTCTCTCCCAAAAATCTCGCTCGCCACTCTCCCATTCTCGCTCGCCACTCTCCCTCTGCTCGCCTCTCTCGCTTTATACACAGAAGTGTATAAATTCTGTTTCTGTTTTGTATAAAGCAAGAGAAAATTGTATATACACATGCAAAAACATATATCTTCGTGTTATACACTTAATTATACAATTTACAAACATTTTACTTCAATTCAATTGTAGACAAACGCAAATTTTATACAAATATTGCAGAGAAAAAGGCCAACGAATTATACAATTGCGAATTATACAATTATAGTGAAATACAATTTTCTCTAGCTTTATACAACAGAAGTGTATATATTGTGTTTCTGTTTTTGTACAAAGCGATTAAAAAACATATATCTTCTTGCTATACACTTATAATTATGCAATATACATACATTTTAATTTGATTCAATTGTATGCAAAGCAAATTTTATAAAAATATTGCAGCGAAATAGGCAGGGAATTATACAATTGCAGTGAAATAGGATAGCGAATTATACAAATGCAGCGAAATAGGCCAGCTAATTATACAATTTAGGCCAGCAAATTATACAATTGTATATGTATAGCGAATTATACAGTTTTATGTTTGCTATGGAGCGCAATTATGCAAACTTTGCTACAGCATATAAATATGAATTTTTTGTTTGCTATATGTGAAAGTTGCCCTTTAAAATAACCCGATCCATTATCCCAAATCTCCTCCACCCATTCTCCCTAATTTCCTTCATTCTTTCCCTCAGAAGCTAAGTCATAGAACAGATTGATGAGTTGAAGAAAAGACAACCTAGTTTCTCCTTCAAAATTCATATTAATCGTTGTTAAGGTATCAAATTGAACAAATCTTCTTCGATAATTGTCTTTCTATAACACTTAGTTATTGATTACGAGTTATTATACTCGATCACACTAATTTTTGCGAAGGAATTAATGAACTTAACTTGTTTATGTATGGAATGACACTACTGCTGTATCTGCTTCCGTGAAAGGGATAAAGCTTTGTAATATGGTACTTGCAACCCAACATCATCACAGAAAGCAGCATTCTTTGTTTCGATCTACTTGATTGCCATTGGAACTTGTGGTATCAAACCTTGTGTCTCTTCCTTTGGGGCAGATTAATTCGTGTTGCAGTCCTGGAGACCATTAGGCTTGACATGATAAGGATGAACAACTACTATGACCTGGAATACGTTCCTCTAAGCATCTTCTGTCAATTGTTCCTCAATACTTCTTTATTATCCCATTCTGAGTATTTGAAGAAAATCCTTAGAAGAAAATGTGTTAGGTTTTTTTAAATGGAGTCGGGTTATTGGGTTAAAATAAGGAATGAGGTTTTTTTAAAAAAAATCCGATCAATTTGGGTCAATTCGTCTAATGAGGGGTAAATTTGGTAAAATTAGTAACGAAAGGGGTAAAATTAACTTTATTTTAACGGCGAAGGTAAATTTAAAGAATAAATCAAAGTTGAAGGGTATTTTTGACCCTTTATTGAAAAAAGGACAAAAATAAGCAAAAAAGTAACAAAAGTTAGGGGACAAAATGTTAAAATAAATTAGACTTATTACTTTTTAGTCTAAAAATAATTAGTTAATATTTTTGCATTTAAAATTTTTTATAAGAAATGGGAGCCAAAAACACTAATTAATAATACATTGATTGCTTGTTCATATGAGGAAAAGTGAGCATTTTTGTGTATGATAATGGGGTGAAGCAGGATGAGGTAAAAATTTTAATTTGTTCCGCCCGGTTTTGCATAATATTTTTATTCATTTTTAACTCGCGTCAAACCTACCCCACATGAATCCACTTCGAATTAATTTTAAAAATACCCACTTCAATCCGCACGACATCACTCCTAAAATAGGGAAATTGAATGTTATAAGGTCTACATCTCAAAAGTCATTCTCTTACAGCAACGGAAAAGATTTCTCCAGTAACGGCTAGTCAAAGGAAAGCTCAGACATGAGACTCTCCCTTGACCGCCTTGGGCAAAAGACTGCCAGACCCCAGATCCACCAGACCCGAACGATTTCCCCTCTCTAGCCATAAACTCCCAAATCTTTAACAAGAACAACAGGAGTACCAATAACCAGGGATAAAATACCTACTCCGATAAGCAATCGAGCTATAAGAGCACTTTGGGTTTTCGATCCCATAACTTCATCAAAGGAAGAATCAAACTACAACCAAGTAAATATGAAATAATTAATGGAAAATCTGTTGTCAACTTTACCAAGGAAGAATACGACCTCCTAGTCGATACTTGCAAATGGACTCTGGTGGGGAAATTCGAACAAAACCGCCCACAAATTGATAAAATTAGGGCAGATTTTGCAAAATTGTATCAACCAAAGGTCATGTGAAAATTGGGGCAAAAGATGGGAAAAAATATGTTTTCGTTGATGCTAAAAGTGAAGAAGACTACAACACTATAGCTTCCTGCAACTTCATTCAGTTAAGTGGAGATCATTCGATAAAAATCCAAAGATGAACGACAAATTTCAGACCAAACAAAGAGACGACTTTAGCTTCAGTGTGGATCAATTTACTAGACCTCCAGTGGCACTACTATGAATGGGAAGCTCTGTGTAGAATTGTGGAACCAATTGGAACACCCTATTGTCATGGACAACTACTATGAATGGGAAGCTCTGTGTAGAATTGTGGAACCAATTGGAATACCCTATTGTCATGGACAAAGAAACTCAATCAAAGACGAGACCTACAATGGCCAAGATGAGTGTGGAAATAGACCTTATGAAGCCTTTGATTACTGAAATTCAAGTGACAACAAAGAGCTCAGAATGACAAACGGAAGCATTTAATCAGAAGATTGAGTAGGAAAGTATCATTGAATTTTGCATACATTGCAAAATCCAAGGACATACAAAAGTGAAATGTGAGATCGTGCATCAAATTTATCAGCAACCAAAACAAAATCTCAACACAACAAATATTAAAGAAGTTGAATCCCAAAATAAAACAACAATAACAAGCATAAAATTGATGGACCATGCAAAATCAAGGTGTCACAGTTGAAACTTGTTCTGATTATCAAATGTTGCTTCAGCTAAAAGAGATGCATATGGATAAGAATTGCCAAGAAGATCTAGAGGCTTGTACAATTGAAATAGAAGAGGACTGGAAACAAGTGGAAATAAGAAAGGAAAAGGGAAAAACAATGAGAAAGAGACTAACCGGATGAACCTACAACTAAACAAGATAGAGGGAAAAAATCTTTGGACGTTACCAGTAGCAAACATGAGAACAACATGTTCAATCACCTTGATGTACAAGAGATGATGGACTTAATCATTGAGAATAAAAACAAGGATCATGAACAAGAAAACGAATAGAACAGTTTGTTTGTTAACAGAAGTACAAGATGGGAAAAGTACCGACAAATGAATGGAAGGAAAAAGGAAGAGTGAAAGGAACCATCACAATTCAAGAGTCAGGAAAGCTAGAAAATAAGTACAACCTTATCTAGAGAACATAGAAAATCAAATTCAAAGCAACAAAGAAAATGTTAACATCAATGAACCAAATCTCCTCAAAGACATTCCGGCTAAATAACAAAGGTTCAAAGGCAAAGTTCACATCCCTAAAGGAGTTAATTTGGAAGGAGTTGTACAAGGATCGAAAAGTGAAGCAGAGCAAACATGGCCTCAACTAACCGTTGCTAAGACGGATCACTCACTAAATCTCAATGATCAAAAGGCTGATTTGGGAGAAGTCGATGTGAGAAATTTAGTTCAAACCCTGGACCCACACCCACTTGACCCTAGCAATAAGATAACAACATTTTAGGTGAATAATTCTCAAGAAATGGACTATGACACTGGAGAAGGACACAATTAGGATATGTTTATGAAGTGTCAAGATAATGATCTACAAACTAGATCATTATCAAATGGTTAATCTAATAATTGAAATAGATTAAGCAAACTAGAGGACCTTATGAAGACATGGAAAAAAGAGCAACATAGTATTGCCATCTTCAACAATCTATCTCAGAGGAATCATCAAAACATTGGAGATAGTCAACTCAACAACAAAACAGCAAAAGATTTCTCGGAGGAGGCTCACAACTTATAAAATTCTACCCCGAAAGTTTATGATTGTTAGTACAATTTCTTTTAACATCAGAGATATAGGATCAAAAGGATATCTTGAGAGACTCCAAATGTTGAAACATCAATACCATTTTCCTAGCATCTGCCTACACAAACCTATGGTAGATAGTGGAAAATGGATAAATTCAAAAGAAAGCTTGAAATGCACCATGCTTTTTACAATTGCTCCAAAAAAATTTGGTTTTTCTGAACCAATGACATCAACGTTATTATTCTTTAAGACCAAAAACAACATGTCCACATCAAAGTAAGTCATAATAGTTGTCTTTATTTCATTCTCATTGTTGTATATGTTAAATGCTCAGAGGATTTGAGAAAGGAATTATGGACATACTTAAGAACCATGGCTGCGAATCTCCAAGACCCCTGGGAGTTATTGGCCACTTCCATGTGATCATCAATAGAGAAGAAAGAATTGGAGAGATAGATAGATTGAGAGATAGTATTGATTTTATTGAATGCCTGAATGAATGCGGTCTGCAGGATGCTGGATTCACATGTTCCAAAGTGACATGGTGTGACAATAGAGATCTTCCAAACACCATCAGGAAAAGACCTTGATAGACTAGGATTTAGCATCAGTTGGTTTGATACAACACTACCTCAGTTACTCATTTATCCAGATCTTGCTCCGATCATGCCCCTTTTTTATTAAATATCCTCCATGAAAACATTCGAGGCATCAAGCACTTCAAGTTCCTTAATTTTTAGACTGAAAATCTAGACTTCCAAAATACTATGCATAATAGTTGGGATGTTCATATCCACAGTATCCCTCTATACATTCCTCAACAAAAGATCAGAAACACTACAAAAACTCTTAGTACCTAGTCTAGAAACACCTCTGGAGATATTTATGAAGAGCCTAAAAGATTGGAGACCTTGATTAGGGAACTAGAGGATACTTGCCTCACTAATAATACTCTTGAAAATAGGTGTGAACTCTCCAAACGCAAAGTTGAATTCATAAGATATCTCAAAATTTAAAATTCTATCTTGAGCCAGAAAGCTAGAGTTAAGTGTTTCAATAAGGGGATGCCAACACTATCTATTTCCATGCCATTATCAAAGATAGAAGAAAGAGCTTGACTATTAGAAGGATTCGAGACAAGAATAATAATCAGTTGGAAGGAAATGAAACTATTGTGGAACGGGTCATAAACTTCTATCAGAACTTGTTTTCCCATGAACCTAGCGCATGTGACTACAGTGCTTTTAATTGCATAGAAAGTTGTGTCTCGGATGATGATAACAATATGATAAACGTTATTCCTTCTTTACAAGAAGTTACTGACATAGATTTTTCAATTGATGTCAATAGCTCTCCGTGGTTTGATGGGCTAAGTGGGATGTTTAACCATAATTGTTGGAATATTATCTCCACTGATGTTCATAATGTAGTTAAAGCCTTTTTTTAGAGGGGATATTCTCACAAAATTTTATACACACACTTGTATTGTCTGTAACGACCTGTTTAGTCGTTTTGAGCAGCAGATTTTAATTCTGGAAAAACAGGCTGAGACGATGGAACCCACGACGGACCGTCATGGGCACGACGGACCGTCGAGGGGTCTCGTTTCAAAACACTTAGAAATTCTGAAATTTGGGTACTGAAATCGACTCTCTGAACTTCGTGACGAAAGTGCAGGACGGACCGTCACAGGCATGACGGGTCGTCACAGAGTCTTAAATAAAAAGTGAGTCTCTGGTCGTAGGCACGACGGCCCGTCACAGGCTGTGTAATCCCAGGCGAGGTCGGATTTCTTTAAATGTTTTAAGGGACGTTTTGGACTATTCCTGCTATAATTATAAATTTAGTGGGTTAATGTTAATAATTTAACTACTTGAGGGTTAAAAGAGATAACCTTGAATTGATTAATGGGTTAATTCACCATCTTTTATACTTAATTATATGCTAATTAGGGTAAAAGAAAGAGGGTTTGAATAAGAAAAAGAAAAGAACAAGGAGAGGGAAAGAGAATCGATTGAGAGAGAAGAACGAAGAAGAAAGCGAAGCTTTGGGGATAATAATAGTTGTTGAGTTTTTTAGAAGTTATTGAATTGGTTTTTATTAATGAGTTTAAGTCTTCCGCATTATTTTCTGTTATTATTGGTAAACAATTGGGGTTAGATTGGTTGGTTCGCTCACATAAGAGGGTAAGTGAGGGTGCCAGTCGCGGCCCGATTTGGGTCGTGACAAACTTGGTTACAGAGCATTAGGTTCGTTGGTCTCATCACACAAGAACGAGTCTAGTAGAGTCTTAAGGAACGGTAGGGGGACGCCTTTACTTTTCTTTGAGACGCTATAAGACTTTAGGAAAATTCCATTCTTTCTTTCTTTCTTCCGTGCTATTACTTGGATCCAATTGGTATCTAGGTGATACAAATTGGTATCTGACCATCTTCACTCTATTTCACGGATGGTTAGAACTAGAGCAACAACCGCCAACATCAACATCTGAGCCAGCCACTGGGGCTGTAGCTCGAGGAAGAGCAGCGGCAAGAGGCCGTGGTAGAGGTCGTGGGAGGACGTCCTCCAGAGGAAGAGGACAAGCACCTAGCCCACCTGATACTAGGGCGGTGACTCCTCCACCGACTGAGGAAGTGTTAAGAGAAGGTGAGGAAGGGGAGAATGAATAAGTACAGAATGAGGGATTGCCACCCCAACCTACCCAGAGATGATCAATCAGGTTGTTTCTTATCCTAGCGGGTTATCTGATCAGGGCCAGACACCTCCAGTGTTTTCTGCACCAGCACCTCAGGTTCCGGAGGTACAACATGCGGCTACTGTGGCTCCCCGCATGGATGTTCCATTGGAAATAGGAACGTTTCCTCGTCTGACTACAGGGCCTATAATGACAAATGATCAGCATGAACTTTTCAGTAAGTTCTTGACATTGAAACCTCCAGTCTTCAAGGGTGCTGAATCGGAGGATGCTTACAATTTTCTGGTTGACTGTCATGAGCTACTACACAAGATGGGTATAGTAGAACGGTTTGGTGTTGAGTTTGTGACTTATCAGTTTCAAGGGAACGCCAAAATGTGGTGGCGGTCACATGTTGAGTGTCAACCAACAGAGGCACCACCTATGACTTGGACATCATTCTCTAGCTTGTTTATGGAGAAGTATATCCCCCGAACTTTGAGGGATAGGAAAAGAGATGAATTTTTGAGCCTAGAGCAAGGTAGGATGTCGGTTACTGCATATGAGGCTAAGTTTCGTGCATTATCCCGGTATGCCACCCAACTATGTTTCAGTCCACAAGAGCGGATTCACCGTTTTATGAAGGGGTTGAGATCAGAGTTGCGGATTTCAGCCTTACAGGTAGCGGCTACAACGAAATCTTTTCAAGAAGTGGTAGACTTCATGATAGAGGTAGAGGGAGTGAAGCCAGATGACTTCACCATGGCAACTACATCAAAAAGGTTTCGAAAGGGAGGTGATTTTAATGGCTCTTACTCTAGAGGACAAGGTTCAGGAGGTTACTCAGTCCGACCAATTCAGTATTCACTACAGACTGTAGTTGGGGGTCCACCTTAGACGGTCAACACTTCTCTGAGAGACCTATGCTTGACTCCAGAGAGTGTTATGGATGTGGGGAGACTAGACATATTAGGAGGAATTGTCCAAAATAGAGTTATAGACCCCCAATAGCTAGAGGTAGAGGTGGTCATGGTAGAGGCCGTTATTCTGGAGGACGTGGTGGCCGAGGTAATGGTGGTCATAAAAACAGCCAGGGTGACGGACAAATGGGAACTACTGCAGCGCAACCTGTTAGAGGCCACGGACAGACTGGTGATAGGGCTCATTGTTACGCTTTCCCTGGGCGGTCGGAAGCGGAGACATCAGATGTTGTTATCACAGGTAATCTTTTGGTTTGTGATTGTATGGCTTCTGTATTATTTGACCCTGGCTTTACATTTTTATATGTATCTTCCGCATTTGCTAATGGTCTTAATTTACATTGTGAATTGCTTGACATGCCTATTCGGGTTTCTACTCCGGTGGGTGAGTCTGTGATAGTTGAAAAAGTGTATAGGTCTTGTCTTGTGACTTTTATGGGAAGTAACACTTATGTAGACTTGGTTATCTTAGAAATGGTTGACTTCGATGTGATTCTGGGTATGACTTGGCTTTCTCCAAATTTTGCAATCTTGGATTGTAATGCCAAAACTGTGACATTAGCCAAGCTTGGGACAGATCCGTTAGTGTGGGAGGGTGACTACACTTCCAATCCGGTTCGTATCATCTCCTTTCTTCGTGCTAAGAAAATGGTTAGTAAGGGTTATTTAGCGTTCTTGGCACATCTCAAGGATGATACTACCCAAGTACCTCCAATTGAGTCGGTCTCGATAGTTCGTGAGTTTTTAGATGTGTTTCCCGCAGACCTTTCGGGTATGCCACCGGATAGAGATATTGACTTCTGCATTGATATTGAACCGGGTACTCGCCCCATTTCTATACCCCCTTATAGAATGGCTCCCGCGGAGTTAAGAGAGTTAAAGGCCCAACTTCAAGAGTTGTTAAGTAAAGGTTTCATTAGACCAAGTGCATCCCCTTGGGGTGCTCCGGTGTTATTTGTGAAGAAGAAGGATGGGAGTTTTCGGATGTGCATATACTACCGACAGTTGAACAAGGTAACTATAAAGAACAAGTATCCCATTCCTCGCATTGATGACTTGTTCGATCAGTTACAAGGTGCTTGTGTCTTCTCTAAGATTGACTTGAGATCCGGTTATCATCAATTGAAAATACGGGCAACGGATGTGCCAAAGACTGCTTTTCAAACTAGGTATGGGCATTACGAATTTGTAGTAATGTCTTTTGGTCTTACGAATGCCCCTACTGCTTTCATGAGCTTGATGAACGGGATTTTTAAGCCATATCTGGATCTATTTGTGATCGTGTTTATTGATGATATATATTGGTATACTCAAAGAGCAAGAAGGAACATGAAGAGCATTTGAGAATGGTATTGGAAATGTTGAGGGAGAAAAAGCTTTATGCCAAATTCTCCAAGTGTGAGTTTTGGCTAGATGCAGTGTCCTTCTTGGGGCATGTGGTTTCTAAGGATGGGGTGATGGTGGATCCTTCTAAGATTGAGACAGTGAAGAATTGGGTAAGACCTACTAATGTGTCATAAATAAGGAGCTTTGTCGGTTTAGCTAGCTACTATCGTCGATTTGTCAAGGGGTTCTCTTCCATTGCTTTCCAATTGACGAACTTGACTAAGCAGAATGTTCCATTTGTATGGTCGGATGAATGTGAAGAAAGCTTTCAGAAGCTCAAGACTTTGTTGACTACCGCACCAATCCTTACCTTGCCAGTGGAAGGTAAGAATTTCATTGTCTATTGTGATGCATCCTATTCGGGGTTGGGTGCAGTGCTAATGCAAGAGAAGAACGTAATTGCTTATGCTTCAAGGCAATTAAAGGTGCACGAACGTAATTATCCGACCCATGATTTGGAATTGGCTGCGGTAGTGTTTGTCTTAAAGCAATGGAGACACTACCTATATGGGGTTAAGTGTGAAGTATACATGGATCATCGTAGCCTACAATATGTCTTTACTCAAAAATATTTGAATTTGAGACAGAGGAGATGGATGGAACTACTGAAGGACTACGATATCACTATCTTGTATCATCCGGGAAAGGCTAATGTTGTGGCAGATGTCTTAAGTAGAAAGGCAGGGAGCATGGGAAGTCTAGCTCACTTGCAAGTTTCTAGACGTCCATCGGCTAGAGAGGTTCACACTCTGGCTAACGACCTTATGAGGTTAGAAGTAAATGAGAAGGGAAGATTGTTGGCTTGTGTGGAGGCAAGATCTTCTTTTCTTGACAAGATTAAGGGAAAACAGTTTGAGGATGAGAAACTAAGCAGAATCCAAGATAAAGTATTGCGAGGAGAGGCTAAGGAAGCACAAATCGATGAGGAAGGTGTTTTGATAATCAAGGGAAGGGTATGTGTACCCCGTGTTGATGATTTGATCCACACCATCCTTACAGAGGCTCATAGTTCCGGATATTCTATACATCCTGGTGCAACCAAGATGTACCGTGACCTAAAGCAACACTTTTGGTGGAGTAGAATGAAGCGCGACATTGTTGATTTTGTTGCCAAATGTCCAAATTGTCAGCAAGTAAAGTATGAACACCAGAGACCCGGAGGAACACTTCAGAGAATGTCCATTCCTGAATGGAAGTGGGAGAGAATTGCAATGGACTTCGTGGTTGGTCTTCCAAAGACATTGGGTAAGTATGACTCTATTTGGGTGATTGTTGATAGGTTAACTAAGTCTGCTCATTTCATTTCGGTCAAGGTGACTTACAATGCGGAGAAATTAGCCAAAATCTATATCTCAGAAATTGTTCGGTTGCATGGGGTTCCACTCTCCATCATAATAGATAGAGGTACGCAGTTTACTTCTAAGTTTTGAAAAACATTGCATGCGGAATTAGGTACTAGGTTGGACCTTAGTACTGCGTTCCATCCTCAGACCGATAGTCAGTCTGTGCGAACGATTCAAGTGTTGAAGGATATGCTTCGAGCATG
The DNA here is from genome assembly GCF_036512215.1 of Solanum lycopersicum. Taxonomy (NCBI): domain Eukaryota; kingdom Viridiplantae; phylum Streptophyta; class Magnoliopsida; order Solanales; family Solanaceae; genus Solanum; species Solanum lycopersicum. The sequence continues at coordinate 4,776,974 of NC_090807.1, read as the reverse complement.
TGTGATAGAATTTGGTGATCAGTGGGATAGCTTCTTACCCTTAGCAGAGTTCTCCTACAACAATAGCTATCACTCAAGCATTGATATGGCCCCATTTGAGGCACTATATGGAAGAAGATGTAGGTCTCCCATTGGGTGGTTTGATGCATTTGAGGTTAGACCTTAGGGTACTGACCTTTTGAGGGATTCATTGGAGAAAGTGAAATCTATTCAAGAAAAGCTGTTAGCGGTGCAAAGTAGGCAAAAGGAATATGCAGATCGAAAGGTTAGAGACTTGGAGTTCATGGAGGGTGAACAAGTCTTGCTGAAGGTTTCACCGTGAAAGGGGTGATGCGTTTTGGTAAAAGGGGAAAATTAAGCCCAAGGAGTATTGGTCCCTTTGAAATACTGAAGCGAGTAGGGGAGGTGGCATATGAGTTAGCCTTGCCTCCAGGGCTGTCCGGAGTGCATCCGGTATTTCATGTGTCTATGTTGAAAAGATACCATGGGGATGGAAACTACATCATTCGTTGGGATTCAGTTTTGCTTGATGAGAATTTGACTTATGAGGAGGAGCCTGTTGCCATTCTAGATAGAGAAATTCGCAAGATGAGATCAAGGGAGATTGCATCCATCAAAGTTCAATGGATGAATCGACCAGTCGAAGAAGCCACTTGGGAGAAAGAGGCTGATATGCGAGAAAGATACCCACATCTGTTTACAGATTCAGGTACTCCTTTTCGCCCTTGTTTTCCTTCTTGTGATCGTTCGGGGATGAACGATGGGTAAATTGGTATCTATTGTAATGACCTGTTTAGTCGTTTTGAGCAGAAGATTTTAATTCTGGAAAAACAGGCTGAGACGACGGAACCCACGACGGACTGTCATGGGCACGACGGACCGTCGAGGGGTCTCGTTTCAAAACACTTAGAAATTCTAAAATTTGGGTACTGAAATCGACTCTCTGAACTTCGTGACGAAAGTGCAGGACGGACCGTCACAGGCATGACGGGCCATCACAGAGTCTTAAACAAAGAGGTGCCAATTTCAGAAGCCTGACTGATACTTGCAAAACTTTTAGAGCAAAACAATGGTGGACAATGAGAACGACTAATTCTTTTTGGAGCTCATTCATGTTAGCTAAATATTGTGATAGATTTCACCCAACTACTACAAGCTGGAACAAAGGGAACTCTCAGATTTGGAAATATACTTGTGACATCAAAGAGGAAATAGAGCGGTATATAGTATGGAATATTGGTAAAGGAGAAGTCTCTTTTTGGTTTGATAATTGGTGCTCTCTTAGACCATCTACAAAGCACTCAAGACCGAAGAACATCTACCACATATGATGGATAAGCAATTCATCGATTAAATTAAATGAAGTAACCAACAATGTATTAGTTGGATTAAATTTTAATCCATGGATTATTCTACCTAATACCGCTAACCAAACGGGTCCTAAGTGTGTCTCTGAGATTTCGGGCATGGTTGAGGGGGTACTTGTGCATTATCCCTTAAATATTTGATTGTATAAATTTAATTAAATGTTAATGACTTTTAGAATTTCTAAGATTAATTTCTAATTAAATATCTAATTTATTAATATTTATCATATATAATCTATATGTATATAATAATTAGAATATTTTTTTAAAAAAAAGTTTTTACCTAAATTGCTATACTTTTCCTCTTCTTTTAACTTTTTCCTTAACCCCTCTCGTGAATAATATAATTTATGTGGATAAAGTATTATCCTTTATGATAAATAATGAAATTTAATAATTTAAAGGGTGCAAGTCTACAAAATGGAGACACACATTGATATGTCCTCTTGATTATTATTAAAGAATGACTTCAGCTTCACAAATTTAAATTCATTGATGTTTAATTACATGATAAGAACTTTAGTTGTTCTTTCTACATGGTTTGTTAACTTTGATTTTTTTTCATATTCTTCATTTATTTATTATTATTTTCTAATTACTTATTCGATTTTTATACTCTTAATATTCATAACTCTTATCTTTTCATATTCATAACCTCCAAATATTTAGATTAAAATTTTAATATAACTTTTGATATTTCTTTTATTCTATCTATATAAATTTAATTTCTTTATCTTATGAAACTCCTACCAAGATTATCAGGCTATTATTATTATTCTATAGTTGAAGTAGATGAAGAAGACTTTTGAATTTTGATAGGATGTGAAAGAAATTGATAAGAACTCAGAGAGTTATGTACTATTTTTGTACTTATTTTTTCATTTATATATACATTAGTCTAATAAGAATAATGTTTATATTGTATTTTTTTCTTGAATCTGTTTCTTTTTGTCTTTTTTTTTCTTCTATTAGACTTCTTAATTTAGTTTTCTATGAATGTTTTATTGTCGTAAGTCTTTATTTTTATTTTGTAATTGTTACATTTTATTATTCATTACAATTTACATATATATTTCTATGAAATTTTAGTCACTCTAACGTATCTATATAAAAAAATCACATGAAACACACGTGTGAAGCATGTGCTCAAAAACTTTTTATCTAAAAGCTAACATGCCTGGTACCCAGCTCTTTCGTCACTTCCGTGTGTTGGGCATATCGAGTAAATAGTACTCCCTCCATTTCATATTAACTTAATTTTTGAGGTGTTTCACACTCTTAAGAAAAGTAAATTAAGCCATAAACTGAACCTAGTTTTCTATTTTTACTCTTATTAAACATTGTCAAATTTATAATTAAAATAACTAAGTATTAATTAATCACTAATTTCAATACTAACTAATGAAGGACAAAATTGGAAGAACAATCTAAAAGCTACGGGCGTGCAAAAATCGAACCGGCAGATAAACCAAATCGAAAAAAACGTTATTGTGTTTTTAATGGGTTTCTAAAAAAAATTATTGGGTTATTGATTCGGTATTGATTTTTACTATTGGATTATTGGGTGAATCGATAATCAATAAGACGGTAATAATTTCTTATTTTACCCTTCCTAATTATTAATAATAAATTTAATATATAATTAGACACTATAACTATATCAAATTATTAGTACTCTACCAACTCCACACTAGGCCGCTTTGCTAGTTATTATTGTTCACTCAAAACCTAATATTAAAGTAAGGGGTTCACACTTATAGCTATTTGATTTTAGTTTTAGTTTTAGTCTTGTTGGACTATTTTATATTAGTTTTAGTTTGTAATGGTAGGTTTTAGCATTTGCACGTTTGTAAAGGTCCGTAATTTTAACTAACACAAAAAATTATACTATATTTTGGTAGTAACATGTAATTATAACCTTCGTACTATATTTTCTCTTATTGATGCAATTTCTCATTATTTTTCTTGTTTTACAATATTAAAGCATTTAGAGAAGTGAGATGACATATAATATTTTACTGAAATTTCGGGTTAGCATATTTAAAAATCAAAATTAATAAATCAAACAGATAATACATAAAACCGAACCGAACCAATCGATATATACCCCTACTAAAAGTAGTCTTAAAAACTGAACAATTAAATTAATTTGAAAAATAAAAAATGCCTCAAAAATTAAATCAATATGAAATGGAGGGAGTATAAATTTTGTGGGTGTTTGGATAGTTAATTCATAATGGGGCAAAACACAGGTAAATTAAGTTCACCTAAAGTGGGTATTTGGAACAGTTTCCTTAAAAATAAAATAAATTGTGAATCCGCTTTTAAGATCAAGATACATATCCTTCGGATCCGACTCCTCTCCATTTCTGTTTTCTTCATTTTCCTCAAGTTCTAGTTTGGATTGGAGACAGGTGTCATAGTTTAGAATTAATGATTAAGATCCGATTGATTAAAATAAAGTCCTAATCATAGTTATTTACTTCCATATATTTATATATTTGCTTCTTAAATATTTTTACAATTCATCAATTCTAGATTTGCATTATATTTTTTCTAAATATGTTTAAAAGAATTTCTTTTCTTAATTACCTAAGTAATTTTTTGCTAATTTTTTTATATAATATTATAACATAAATCCTAAAATGAAACGGTTCATATTATATGGATTGATAAAAAAACCCATCTTATAAATAATATTAAATATTTAAGTGATCACCACTAAAAAAAATCTTAGTTAAATATATTTTTTTTTCTTCAGCTTTTAAATAGTTTCAGTCGACCGAACTTTTCTTAATTATATTTATAAGTTGTGGCCAATACTAAGCCTTTATTTATATGATTATTAATGTGACATATAAGAAATTGGTGATACAAAATTATAATCTATAGAGTAAGTTCAAAAGTAAAAAATAGCAAAAAATTACTTTAAGTAATTAAGAAAAATAATTCTTTTAAATATATCATTAAAAAATATAATATAAATCTAGAATTGTTGGATTGTAAAAATATTTAAGAAGCAAATATATTAATATATGGAAGTAAATAACTATGGTTAAGACTTTATTTTAATCAATTAAATCTGAACCATTAATTCTAAATTATGACATGTGTCTCCAATCCAAGCTAGAACTTGGAAAAAATGGTGAAAAGAGAAATGAAGAGGACCCGGATCCCATATCCTTCCGTTAATTCAAAATGTATATACACCCTACAAATTAGATGATAAAGACATCAATATCATAAAAATATATAAAAGGATATTAAATATCATTTATAATAATTTAAAGGTACATAAAAAAAAATTTATTAAAAAAAAGATATGGATTCTTTTTCCAACATCAAAAATTTTAAATAGTGGTAATTTGTCAAGATGACTAAAAATAATTTGGACATGATGGATTCTTATTTTACTTTCTTTTTTTTTTTTTTTGGAAAAGAGAAGTGCAAACCTCAAATGGGAAGAAAGAAACATGAACTTGTTAGTCGCTCAGTCGCTCTATTCATTTTTACTTCTATATTATTTTAAAGGGAAAAAGGATAAGTATATCCCAAATGTCAATATTCTCCGTTATATTTTTTGTTTATTAGAATTCTTGTCGTCCAATAATCGGTGGTCATTTGCCCCTTCCACAAACGGCACACTCTTTGTGTGTACGTGGTGCAATCCTAAGCCACTATTCGATTGACCAATTCTTTTAACCCAAATCCTAAGAACCCGCCCATGAACAAACAAACTGAGCGATTTGGGGTAAAATATATGAGTAAATAGCCAAAAACATCCCTCAGTTATACCTTGAACTTAAACTACATCCTTATACTACATAATAAAAAAAACCTCCCTAAAGTATCCTTAAAAATTACGACTTACATCCCTCTATTGGATTTTGTCCAGAAACTAACAACTTCAACCACAAATTGTGACATCTCTTCTTCAGCTAAGTCATGGATCATTCACGTGTTGCACTAAATTCAACGGATAACATAAATTTGTTACTTGATCAAATACCAATTCCATCTTTCTGTTCTTTACCTTTTTCCAAATAACATCACTCTCATCCCAACAACATTTCATCGTCAAGGAAACGAAAAAATTGTAATTGTTGAGCATAGAGAGCTTACATGTTATTCATTGAGCATAGAGAGCTTACATGTTATTCAATTAACATTGTTTTATATATATTTAATAGAGAGCTCACATGTTATTAAAAATCAAGTATGGATGTGATTGGTAATTCGATTTTCAAAATTTTTAAATAATAATATTTTTTCTATCATGCCAGTAACGGTATCGAGTTGTTTGAGCAAGAAGATCCTGAATTCATAGGTACACAATATCCTATATGTTTGCTCGATTAAAATCTACCATACTTGCTTAATATAGTTACCTCTTTAGTGTGGTTTGTGGGCTGTTACATTTAAGTGAGAGTTGTCCTATACACTCCTAAACCGTGAAGGATAGTGGCTGCGAGCTTCCTTGTCAACAACAAAAAACACATCTCTTTCAATGATATTATAATTAGATCGATCTATTCCCTCTCATATAACAATTTGATCCGTCCTACATCTTTTTGTCAATCATAAATCCATCGATCAAGCAACGTAATTTGTAAGACCCATCGAATTTAACGCATGCATTGGCCCATGACTGAGGTGAAGTAAAGATGTAGCAAATTTTGGTTGAAGTCGTCAGTTTCTTGACAGGCTTTAACATAGAAATATAAATTACAACTTTTGAGAATATTTAAAAGTATATTTTGTTCATCAAGTAGTACAAGAATATAGCTTAAGTTTGAGCTATAAATGTAAAATGTTTTTAGCCGTTTAAAATAAACTCTCAAAAGGTAACGTGCCCAATAGAGAAGATTAGCGTGCTGAAATTCGAACATGGGTGACCATGTCATTTGAAGTGGCCTACATCGAGCAAATAAGAACTAACAAAAGCACCTCATACTTCTTTTTCTTTTTCTTCCTACAATGCTCATCCTTCTTGATCTCACCTATCTAATCACTTCCCAGGATTAAATTTTTCTTTTTCAGATTTTAGAGAGTATATTTTATCCACAAATCGGGTGGGTTTATTAGGTCATGAGCGAGTTCTTAAGATTTGGATTTAAAAAAATTGATGAATTAGGTAGTGATTTAGGACAAAAAGTATAAAGAAGGTATTGACATATCATTTTTTAAAGTTCGAAAATATATTTATCATTTTTTCCTATTTAAAAAATAAATTTCCATTTTTACTTTATCACCTTTATATATATATATATGGTGGGTAATACTAAATGACTAGAAAATTTAGCCAGAAATTTTAAAAATCTATAATATTTTTTTTATTTTAAATAAATTATTTTTTTATTTTTTAATTAAAAGATATTAAAACTAAAATGGTAAAAAAGTTCAAAAAAGTAAAATAATATAGTATGAAATATGTTATATTATTATTTTGGCCAATTCTCTTTCAAATGGATTTATATATATATATATATATATATAAAAGATAATTGTAAATTTATCTTTAATTAAAAAGTTTGAATTTTAAGATAATTATTTAATATTATATTTGAGATTTGTGTATCTGATGTAACTTTTTAAAATATATGATATAATTATTAAAAGGTGATATGATGAGTAAGGCTGGCAAACGGACCGGTTTTTGGATGATCCGGTCTGGTTCTAATTCGGTTCCCGTACCGGTCCGTCCGGTACCGGTTGAACCGATAAGGAATCGGTCTTTTAGTATACAGGACCGGTTCCCGAACCGGTTTCTGGGTTTTTATCCGGTTGAACCGGTTCGGTAAGAATCGGTTCCGGTCCAGTCTGATCCGATTCGGTAAGAATCGATTTAGTCGGTTTTTTAATTTTTTTTTTAAGGTTACCGTTTTATATGACCGTTGGGCCCTTCTAGCCATTGGGCTGGGGCCCAAAACGGTCAAATATGACCCCCCCCCCCACCCCCTTCTAACCCATTTACACTATAAATATACCATTTTTTTTCATTTTAAATCACAAATTCAATACTTATACAATCTTATACAATCTCTCAAAGTCTCAAACTCTCAATTATAAATCTCTCATAAATTATTAATTATTATATTATGATATTGAGTTGGAGTTTGAATTTCGGAAGCTACAATAGGCATCTATCAAATCCGGCTTTGGTTATACGTCTACTTTTACGTAGACGTTTGGTACATTCGTTCCAACTATTAATTTTGATTGTTATTTGTTTATTAATTTAGTTGTTTTTATCTCTTTTATTATATTATTTTTCTTGTTTTTCTCATAATATTTAATTGTTTTAATTTTTAACATGAATTCGGAAAGAAATAGTGGTAAAAGACCAATGTCGGAATTAAAAAATAAAAAGGAAGGAGTAAGTAGTTCTTGTTCTAAAAATTTGCCACCTAGATATTTAGTTAATACTAATGATTATACTTGTGTTAATGAAACTTTTTTTACGTCACCAAGACCTATTGAATTTAATTCTGAAAATGAAGTAGATCATGAGTCTTTAAATAGACATTATACTAATTTTGAAGAAGAATTAGAAGAAGAAGTAGAAATAAATGAGGAAGATGAAGAGACCCCTATCCCGACTAGTCCGGTTATCGAAGTCCCCTCTTTACCTACTTTTTCAAATGTCGCCGTCGTACGTGTTAAAAGATAGTTAGTATGGAAATTTTTGATACAAAATGAGGAGAAAACTACTGTTACGTGCACTAAATGTAAATTGGTAATGAAACATGTAACTACGGGTACACAAGGGGGAACGGGACGACTAAGAACACATTTACGAAAGTGTAATAAAGAATTTCCTCGCCTAGATGATATAGAAAGAGCTAATAGAAATGGAACACCCATACCCGAAAGTTCTATGGGTGTTGGAGGTTCTAATATGGTTCAAAGTGTATTAAATATGTCTAACCCGGCTAGTCAAAGCACACACCGCACGTATAGTAAAGAAAAAAATCATAGAGAATTAGCTAAAATGGTTGTTGTTTGTGGTTTACCTTTTTCATTTCCTTCTTATCCTGGTTTTGTTCATTATATTCGAGAATTATATAACCAGAATTATGAAGGTATTCCAAGAAATACAATTAAAAGTTTTTAAATATCAAAAAGAATATTCTCATTTTCTTTGTTGTTTATTTGCTTATTATGATGGTAGATTATATATTACTTCTGATATGGGACGTAGTCCTAATGGTAACGATTATTTTACACTTACTGTCCATTGGATTGACCATGAATGGAACATGCAAAAACGAATATTAGCGTATAAATATGTTGAAGAAACTAAAATCGGTTCTTATATAGCATCAAAAGTAGGCTCTATTTTACAATATTATGGAATATGTGATAAAATAATGAGTGTCACTTTAGATAATGCTTCTAATAATTTAAGAGCCGTTGATTATTTAAAAATTAGACTTTGTCCAATTGATAATGGTTGTTTTCATATTAAGTGTGCCGCACATGTTTATAATTTAATAGTAAAAGATGGTATTTCTCAATTTGGAGTTTCTTGTGAAAAATTAGACTTGCTTGTAATTGGATTTTTAAAGCTAAAGTAAAAGCTAGAATTACTGAATTTAAAAATCGTTGTAATGAATGTGGACTTGCATATAGAAAAATTCCAAAAGAAATATGCACTAGATGAAATTCTTTATTTGAAATGCTTCAAGTTGCTTATGTTTATCAAGAACCGCTACAATTAGTTTTTAATGCTCATAATGCGGATCCGAGTTTAAGAATTGACTTTGAAGAATTGCAAAATACAAAAGAACTGATTGATTTTTTAAATGTTTTTTATAAAGCAACAAATGAATGTTCTGATCAATACTATCCTACTATTTCTTCTGTTTTAGTAAATATTTGTGCTATTTCAATTGAATTTGCTAAATATAAAGGAAAAGAACAGTTTAAAGATTCAATTGCTTTTATGATTGAAAAATTCAAAAAATATTTTTCCCCTATTCCTCAAATCTATTTGACTGCTACTACTTTCAACCCAAATTATAAATTAAGAGGTGTTGAAAGAATGGTAGAAAAGATTTATAAAAATTTAGAAATTAAAGATGATAAAACTCCTAGTGTTGAACAATGTAAAAGTAGCATTTATACAAAAGTTAAAGATTTATATAATGCATATAAAGTTATGGAAAAAAATATTCCAATAGTTGAACCTTCATCTTCTAAACCTAAAAGTGATGATACGGATAATATGATGGATGAATATCTTGAGCTTGAAAGTGATGAAACTAATAATGATTTTGATTTATATTTCAACCAGACACGGGAAAAGATTAGGCGTGAAGAAGGAGAACTTCAACCTCGAATATTAAATTGGTGGAAGAATCGTGAAAAACAATTTCTGACCCTTCTAGGATTGTTCGAGATGTGCTAGCGATTCAAGCATCATCGGTCGCTTCGGAGCAAGCCTTTAGTGCAGCGAGATTTATGATTGGAGATCATCGATATTCATTAGCAAAGGACAGTTTGAAAATATCGGTGTTGTTTCGAGATTGGGTCAATGCCGAAAGAAGAAACACCGGACTACCACTATTAAGTAGCCATATAGAAGACCAAATAGATGAAATATTTGGTGAGAATAGTGATGATGGCATGAAAGCAATAGATGAAGAACGACAAATGCCTATTCCAAAAAATCTTTCTTTTCAAATGATACAAAATTTACAAAAAGAATTTAAAAATAAATGAAATTGTTAGTATAATAATTACTATTCAATTCCTCCTAAATTATGTACTCTTATTCTCTTTCTAATATTTGTATTGTATAATTTATTTATTTGAATAAATATACGGCTATTCGCCTTGATTTTTTCTTTTATAATAGTCTCTTCTATTTAATTCATGTCATTTTAAAAATTTAATTTTTAATTATTTTAATAAAAGTTTATATTAAAACTTTAAATTCAATATAAACTTTAAAGTTTAAATTTAATTTCAAACTTTAAATTCAATATAAAGTTTAAAAAACTTTAAATTCAATTTCAAACTTAAGTTGAATATAAAACTTTAAATTCAATTTGAAACTTTAAATTCAATATAAACTTTAAAGTATAAATTTAATTTCAAACTTATATAAACTTTAAAGTTTTCAATTGAAGTTTTAATATAAATATATAATATTATATAATAATTAAAATAATTATTTTTTTAAAAAAAAAATACCGGATGAACCGGTAAGATCCGGTTCCAAATCGGTTACTAACGGACCGGGTGGAACAGGGTGATTTTTCGGTAAAACCAGTCCGGTAAAATCCGATACCAATAAGAAAATTCGGTAAGAAAAATCTGGTATCAGTCCGGTTACCGATAAAACCGATCCTATTGACCCGGTCCTGTCCGTTTGCCAGCCTTAATGATGAGTAATATTTTCTTAAACTTTAGGTGAAATATGTATATGATGGTTAAGTATGTTGTGTAGTTTTTCATATATATATTAATCAAACAAAAATTCACTAAAGAGAGTATTTAGGTCAACCAAAAGTCAAAGTCATCTTACAAAACCTCTATTTGTAACAAAACAAAAAAAACCTTCACTTTGTTCACCATCATATGCAAAAATGGAGTCACAAGCGAATCTAACATGCCAAAATCTCCCTACAATCTTCTCCTCTTTCGTTGACACATTCGTCGATTTCTCTGTCAGCGGTGGTATTTTCTTACCGCCGTCAATAACCCCAAAACCCCAAAATCCATTACAAACAATCTTCCCTTCTCCGACTCGTTTAATTGCTATAGGTGATATCCATGGTGATTTTCAAAAATCCAAAGAATCCTTCAAACTTGCTGGCTTAATTGATGATCATGATAAATGGTGTGGTGGGTCAACGACAGTTGTACAAATAGGTGATGTGCTAGACCGTGGTGGTGAAGAGTTGAAAATTCTTTATTTTCTTGAAAAATTGAAAAGGGAAGCTGCAAAGGTAAATGGCAATTTAATAACTATGAATGGTAATCATGAAATTATGAATGTTGATGGTGATTTTAGGTATGTTACTAAAGAGGGCCTTAAAGAATTTCAAGATTGGGCTATGTGGTATTCTGTAGGTATTGATATGAAAAAGTTGTGTAATGGGTTGGGTGAAAAAGGGTGTTTTAAAGATCTTTTTGAAGGGATTCCTTTAGAATTTCGCGGTGTTAGACCGGAGTATTTTGAAGGGATTAGAATCCGTATTGCAGCATTAAGGCCAAAGGGACCTATTTCAGAGAGGTTTCTATCGAAAAATCAAACAGTTGTTGTGGTTGGCGATTCCGTGTTTGTACATGGTGGGCTTTTGCCTAAACATGTGGATTATGGATTCGAGAATGTGAATGAGGAAGTGAGGGATTGGATTTGTGGATTGAAGGGAAGAGTTTCAAGGGATTTAGTGAGGGGAAAGGATTCTATTGTTTGGTTGAGGAGGTTTTCGAATGAGTTAGCGAAGGATTGTGATTGTTCTACTCTTGAACATGTGCTTGCTACCATTCCCGGAGCGAAGAGGATGATAATGGGACATACGATCCAAGAAAGTGGGATAAATGGAGTTTGTGGTAACCAAGCTATAAGGATTGATGTAGGAATGTCAAAGGGATGTACTAATGGATTGCCGGAGGTTTTAGAGATTGATAGGTATAAAGGGTTGAGAATTTTGACAGCGAATCCATTGTATCAAAATGGAAAGGAAGCTTCTTTGGAAGCTAAACCTAAGGATGGTCTTGGTTTCCTGCTCCCTGAACTAGGACCAAAGCAAGTCGAGGTGAAGGCATAATTGGATGATTGAAGGATCTAATCTTTCTTTTGGAATTCTTGGGGATCGTATTTCTCCATTGTCGGTATGATTCTTCTATCACTCATATAGTAGACCATTGTGGAGTGATAAGAAAAGCATTGTTTTAAACTCGTGTATGGTTCAATTATTGTGATATAGATATTAGCTCAATTGAGGAATTGGTCTATGAAATATTAGTGATTACTCAATTTGCTCTTTTTTTTCTTTGTTCTGTGTTTCAGTATTATCACTGTTTCATCTCCATTAGACATGGCTATTTTCCGATTGGACCCCATGTGCTCGTATGTAGACCTTCTAACCGCATATAAGGCTTAAATGCTTTGTTGTTGTTACAAACCATGAGGGCCAAAATGCCAAATGACAATTTTCATTCTTTTGCTGAGTTTTTTAACCCAAAGTAGAGGACTGGTACCTTTGATGACACTCTTTTTTACTAAAAGGTGGAAGAGTTGATGGATTACTGGCAGGAGTTTTGATATACACACAGAGAATTCTGCTTCATCTATCTTGAATAGTCGAGATGATGCATTGGCTTCAACTCTGTAGCAATTGACGTCATTTTGGGGTTGAGCAGAATTGGGATTGATCACTCTTTTAAAAGAAGACAAATACAACATTAAAACTTTTGAACACCAGAACGATATCTGCATATGCAAAGTATATAATCTTCACTAGCTGAAAGCATTTACCTAATTTCTCCACCGTCATGAAGATGAGAATTTTTTATGTCGATCAACATTTATTGGTTCTGCTCTTTAAGGAGCTAGCTTGTATGAAAATTCACAAGGAAATAAAAGTACATGACGAAGTAAGGGTAAGTTTTGGTTAAGTTTGGGAAACTTAAAGGATGTCGCCAGTTAAGCGGGATAGATAATGTAAGGATGTCATGAAATTAGGGTAAACAATAGGGATGATTTTGGTCAAAAACTCGAAAAGAAGTCTTAAATAACTTAAGATTACCCTTTTTTTTCTTCAAAAAAACACTTTCCTATTTCTCTTGAACCAAATGGATCAAGAAGTTAAAGAGATGGACTTCTTCCATCTTTCTCCTTTTCCGCCAATTTGAAGTTAGCTGGAGCTGATCCTGATTGATCAAGAGATGATGGAAAAAGCTCTCTTTTTTAACAGGCCTTAAACAAGTCACTCTTTTACCTTTGCCTCTAAATTAGGAAATTACTGAAGGTAGTTTCGCCAAGCCAGATTTTGTTGGATTACCGGACATGAAGCTTGTCTAACATAGTCAGAATTGCAGAGAAGGAAGTGAAGAAGTGGTCAGTTATATGTTTCTGCACTGTCAGGCAACAAGGAAGCTGTAATCTGTGGAGTATGTTTTTTAGCTTATATATTGACTTCCAGGTGGACCGAAGGATAATCAGAAGAGGAGAGAAAGGGTTTTTTGCTAATTGACTGGAGAGGTGGTTTGGAGGGGACAACAAGTTTTATGCACAAACTTAGATATACATGTTTGAGTCTGCTTCTTTCTCAACAAGCTGAAGAAGCTGTTTCTGTCAGTGTTGTTCGGTTCAAACTCTGCACTCTGCAGTTGCAAAGCCGATGGTCTGAGGTTGAGGTGTTCATTGGCATCAAGTCCTACATTGGATATGACAAAGGTAAGTGTTCTCTGTAAAATTATGCATCTTCACTCTTCATCGATACAGTCTTAAAGTAGTGAAGTGAGGAGATGTTGGTGACACAAATTCGGCTACTGGGAACTTCTTTTGAATCAACACTGCCTCGCGGTGTACCTTAAATGATGCTTGCAAGATAGCACACAATCATTCACGAGGCTGAGAGTGAGGAACCGTGTATGGTTAGATGAACTGGGAGAGCACATTTTTATGTCAAATTTTGGTTTAGGAATGTATAGACAGACATACATACATTAAAAAACCCTTTGATTCACCTTTCGGGTTTGGGCCTGAGACTTTTATGTTGGAAGTCTCTCAAGTTCGAAATTCATTGCCAGTGTTGGCAAGGGGTTTGCCTTCTGGGTCGAGTTGGACTTGCCTAGTGCTGATTACCTCTCCTATGTGGTTTGCGCGTGAATAATTCAAAAGAAAAACTTAGATGTCTAACTCATTATGCATTTGGTCTCTCAAATTTCTGTACAAACTTTTTACACTTGTACTTTTTAGTTGGAAAATACTTAGTAACAGTATTATAAAAGTTCAAAAATTAAGGTAAAATTTACCTCTACAAAGTAATCAATATTCATCAGGTGGAGAACATTTTCACGTAAAACTTAATATCTATAAATTAGCAGAAAATAATTTTAGAAAACCACTCGCCAATGAAAACCTCATGCATACATAGCCTATATTTTTTATATATAAAAAACTAAAATTATACCTGATACACAAATAGACTTTAAAATTGTTATAATTTAAACAAGTTTTTGCTTGAGTACTAGAAAAGAGACTAAATTGTTTTTGAGCTGGAGCTTGCTGGATAGTGAGGGTTAAATAGTAAGTCTAAGCAAGCACATATCGACTATCCCAACTTTTTGTTGTTATTCTTTTTCTCTCGTAGATTTTATTCTGCTTTTCTAATCTCACCTTTAGTCCAAGGGTTTTCAAAAACAATCTCTCTATTTTCACGAGATAGTGATAAGATATATATGAATTTTGACATTCGTCCATCAATGTTTATCAATATATCAAGGGCAACTTTCACATATAGCAAATGAAAAATTCATATTTATACGCTATGGCAAAGTTTGGAAGACACTTGGACAGAGAACTGTATAAAAACGAAGTGTATAAAACGAATTGTATTATTATAAGTGTATAGAACGATTATATACAATTTGAATTTGTATAAAATGAGAAAGAGAGAAAGACAAAAGAGACTTGACAAGGAATATACAATTGAATCGAATTGTATAAAACGAGAAAGGGAGAAATTAGATACAATTTGAAAATTGTATAAAACGAGAAAGAGAGAAAGACACAAGAAACTGGGCAGATGGGTATTTTTATTGTATAATTATAAGTGTTAGGATGAAAATATATGTACTTGCATGTGTATATACAATTTTCCCACGCTTTATACAAACATAAACACAATTTATATATTTCGCTTTTGTTTGTACAAGTGAGAAAGGAGAGGTTGGCGAGCGAGATTTGGGAGAGTGACGAGCGAGATCTGGAAGAGAGGAACAAAAATATATGTATTTATTAAATTTTCTCTGTTTTATACAATTAGAAACAATTTTTATACATTTGTGTTTGTATAAAAAGTGAGGAAGCGAGCGAGAGATTGGAGGAGAGTGGCGAGCGAGATATTTGGGAGAGAGGTGCCTGACAATTTTTACACAAACGTTTGCTATGGAGCAAAATTAAATCGAACCCTAACTATTCCATTTATTTTAAATTATTAATTTGCTATTATATACAATTTTTTCATATATCAAACGTTCTAAGATCATCTATTTCTAAGGTCGTTAGGCGTAATTCCCGAAAACAGAATAATACCGGTGGGCTATATATACTACACACACTTGGGCTTTTTAACTTGACAAGTGTAGGCCCATTTCGAACTAGGGTTACGTTTTCAGTTTTTCATGCCCTTTAAAATCCAACACTTGATCATTTCCTTTCACTTATCAAATATTCGTAGATTGTTAGTAATTTGTTTTTGAATTTGTTTGTGTTATATATTATAAATATGATGCAAAAAAAGCCAATTAGCAGAGCAAGTGCGTCAATCAAAGAATGATGAATACTTGCATTGAAGGTTGGCAAAACCAATAAGCGATTCTCCGTGCCTTTCAAATATTACTCATTTTGATTACGGCCTCGAACAAATCGCTAAATTTTACCCTTTTTTTTGTTTTCTACATCATTCATTTTCTTCTATTTTATGATTTTATCATTTTACTTACTTCTATTAAGAAGTGGGTGAATTAAAAATTTAAACATTTTAAAGTGATTAATTGAAAGTCTAATAAGTAAAAAAAATTAATCCATTAAAAAAAAAGTAGACAAGTAATTAGGAACAGAGTGTACAACTAAAGAAGTGTTATCTAATTTTAGCAAGAAAAATAACACAAGATAAGTATAAAATTCAATTTTTTAACTCATGTAGAGAAGTGTATCCAATTATTAGCATTTATGGGATATTTCGAGTGTTGTGTTACACATATATATTTTAATATTTTTATAAAATATAATATTATTATATATGATATCTCGAAGGGAAGCATGAATTCACATGGAGATTTCTTTGGCCGTAAATTTTTAAACTTGTGGTGGATGAAAGGCGAGAAATATAAATTTAATTTCGCAAAGGAGGAAGATACCGTTTAATTAAAGGAAAAGGAAAAACAGTGGAAGAACTTACAAAATGAATAAATGAATGTACTTTGGCACTTTATCAACCAAATAATTAGCTTTAAAGTAAAGAAATATCGCAAAAGATGTAAATACTTTTGAAATAAAGAATAAATTATGGATTTGAATTGAGGCTATTATTATAAAGCAAAAGCTTCATCCTTTAGAAATTTGAAATTTTTTAAGTTTTGTTGAAATAATGACCAAAGTTGAGATATACTATGTTTGAGGATTAATTAGGATTGTTAATCCCTCCTCAAACTTGTATCGAAAAATTAATTTTACGCTTTAACTATTGTGACAATCTATTACGCATATTTACTATTTAAAAGTGAATTTATATCACCTTCAGACCATAGCACTACTCTCACAATATGCAATGTGTTACAGTCACTACCACACAAGTATAACATCACTGTCACGTCAATACCACGTTAGAAATTATAACTTTTTCTTTATTGATTAATTTTTTTATTAACTCTATTTTACACTTATTAATTCCTAACGAATTATTAAAAATTTGTAATAATCATATTCTCTTCCAATTTATATCATATTCACTTTTATCTCTAATCTGACTAGAAAAATTATTTATGTGAATTCATATCACAATTCTCTTTTGTCTCCGACGAAGAACAATCAACTCATTGCCACCACAAACTTACCTCCTTAATGTTATTCCCTCCTCTTTTCCCAACTGTCAAACCATCTCTGACGAAGAACAACCACTAAACAACTACCTTAGTCACCACAAACAGCCACCTAAACTCCAAATCAGTCATTGGCAAACACCGAATCAAACCCCTTACCGTACCACCTTTTGATTTTTTTGCTTTTATTTTATGTTGAGCTTCAACAATGGATCTAATGACGTTTTACTGAGCTTCATTTCTCAAATTCATCGCGTTCCAAGCTATGGCATATTTAAGATCCATGAGCTTCATATTAATGAGTTTCCACCTCAACTTGAGTATAGAAGATGTTTTTCAGATCCATGGCATTTTAGTTAAATTTGAAGGAGAAAGTGGAAAAGTTAGGTGAACAAAGTCGAATTCCTAGAATTATTGTGAAATTTAAGTTTAAAAAATTACTTTTTTTTTTAAGTATATTGATGAAATTGAGTGAAAAAAGTAAAAAAAAAAATGTGATAAGAAGAATTGAAATTGAGTGATAAATTGTTAACTGTGCGAAGAAAAAAATGAGGAAGAAATTTTTTAAAGGAACTAATAGAAGAGGAGGATGGGAAAGAAGAAAACAGGGCGATGGAGGTTAAAAAAATTACTTTTTGACTTTATTTTCATCTCAAACGCGCTTAATTTATCTCTAATTTTAATTTTATTTTGATGTCAGTTTTGTAGGGATATGTATAGATGGACAAACCAATAATATAAAAAATAAATATAATAGCTATCTTTTTATTATTTGTGTTCCATAACAAACTGTTTGTCAGTCGCTCTTTCCCTCATATTCTCGCTCACCACTCTACCTCTCTCGCTCGCTTCCTACGCTCGCCTCTCTCGCTTTATACAATAGAAATGTATAAATTGTGTTTCTAATTGTATAAAGCGAGAGAAAATTGTATATACATATGCAAATACATATATATCCGTCATATAGACTTATAATTATATAATAAAAATACTTCCCTACCCAAGTCTCTTTTGTCTTTCTCTCATCTCATTTTATACAAATTCAAATTGTATATAATTCTCTCTTTCTCGTTTTATACAATTCGATTTTATTGTATATACCATGCCAAAGTCTTTTTTGCCTTTCTCTTTTTCTCGTTTTATACACATTCAAATTGTATATAATCGTCCTATACACTTATAATTATACAATATTTTTATATACTTCGTTTTATGCACTTCGTTTTATTTAATTCTCTGCCCAAGTTTCTTTCTCTTTCTCGTTTTATACAATTCTCTATCCAAGTCTCTTTCTCTTTCTCGTTTTACACACTTCGTTTTATACAATTCGCTTCAATTGTATATATATATAATGAATTATACATCTATATGTTTGTTATGGAGTGCAATTATGTAGACTTTGTTATAACATACAAATATGAATTTTATGTTTGCTATATGAGAAAATTGCTCTATCAATTGCATTTTAATTAAGAAAAGGTGTACAAGTTAGAGGGGAAATTTATGCATTATCCCTAGTTTAAATGTGTATTTAATAAAGTGTTAAATTAAAGGGAGCTTGTAACTATCAATTTGAAGAAGTGGTTAGTGAGACTCTTTCCCATAATCAACCAGTTCTTATTCATAGGTTATTTCTGTACCCACAAATTGGAAAAGGATAAAGAATGCACTTAAATTAGGTAAAATTGAACAAAAATGTTTTTTAATTAATATTTTGGTCTAAAATTTTTCTATCGTCAAATACAACTTTTCTTAAAACAAGATTCGAAACAAGAAGTAATGGATCCGATTGAACATACAAAGTAGAAATCAGATCTCTTAACCACTTGTAAAAGGAATTTATCGATAAAAATTTAAATAATTGACCTTCAAGTAAAAAACTATGTATCGATAAATGACATATTTAAAACCTGATAGTTTGGACCTAAGTATTGAAATCATAGTAAAATGTTCTTATGGTTTTTTCATTATTATACATCAATTCTATGTAACACCATACAACACTTCATGCACTCATATAACAACAAATAGAATAACAAAAAAACATACAAAATGAACTCCACAAGTTAATAGGGTAACATACAAAGGAACAAACAATCACACAAATCTGTTAAATGGTCTTCTCCCACCAACAACCGCGGGCATCGAAACAGTTGAATCCACACTTATATGATCAGCCATGGACTCGTGTTTATCGACTTCTTTTCGTGAAGCAGAATCCTTTCCAGACCCTTTACTCCACTTAGATGACCATATATTTGGAGTCAAAGGAAATGAAAATCTTTTCTTTGTGTCATTGGATTGTTTTTCTGGATTTCTCTCCTTGGGATTGCTATTTGCTCTGGCTTTAGCTTTAGCTGTAGCTGATGCTGTTTGTGACATGTAATGTGGTACTGAAAACGGTGGACAGCTCGTGAGGCTATCATCGTCTTTTAATGGAAGATCAAAAGGGTAGTTAGAAGCACTAGCTCGACCTCTCGAGTACTTCTTTAGACTTGAGTTGTTCATTGGTGGTGTTCTAATTGGTGTATGCATCTGTTTTCCCCTCATTGGAATTGCTGACTTGGTTGACATTGGTGTAACTGATGATTCATTGTTGTCATAATCTGAGAGTATACGTCTGAAAGTAACGTTGTTTAGAGGCGTTGGACTTGGTTTGTGCTCTGAGATTGCCCTTGGTGGTGTTAGTTTGATATCTTTCATAGCAGATGGAGTTTTGTTGGCGTTTCTTGAAGGTAGTTGACGTTCTAACCAATTCCACCACCATGGAAAACCGTTAGCTCCCATATCCAAACCCGATTTTGGATCATTTTTCCATAGCTGATAAAAGAGGTAAGATTAGCTAAAAACTCGATGGACCAAATGAACTTTCAACACAGAGCATAGATATATATAGTAAAAACTTTAAACGTTGAATCCGTTAAAGATAGAGGTGTTTATTGTACCCGGTGAGAATATGCATATGCCATTGCTCTCTCCCTTTTGATGACTGCTTCCACTTTTTTCCTCAGCCTTCCTTCTACTTCTTCTTTAGTCAGCAAACTATCATCCCAATTATCATTGTTACCTGCCTCACACTATACCAACATTGTTCATCAAACATCAACAACTATATATCGTTTTGGAAATGACGACTTTTTATAAACCACTAAAATAGGAATGTAACTTCATGAGGATGGTTCTAACATACCAGTTGAGTCCATTTACTGATGGTGCTCTCGACATCCTTGTCGTTTTTGTATGCTTGGTGTTGAAGTGCTTGGTTTTCCAACATTTGGATCCTCCTCGACTGAATTTGAGTTTGGACTCTAACAAGAAGTTGCATCTGTTTCATGGCATTTGCTGTTTGCTTTTTTACATTACTACTTCTCACAACTCCTTGAAGCCTTACTAAACCCCTCAAAGCTCTGAAACTCCTCCTTGCCTGTCAAAAACAGAAAACACTCAGATTAACAATTGATAAACGTTAAGTGTAATTCTGGGGTCTCGGGAGAGGTAGAAATGTTGTTTCTGATAAACTCTAAGCTCAAGAAAAGTGTTTTTGAAAACAGGTTTGACAAATACAAGAGTAAAAGCTACGACGAAAAATACTGAAGAAAGGGAAGTATCGATAACAAAGTTAGTACAAATAACTCGAGTAAAATAAACAGTAGTCGTAATATAATAATAGAATAATATAGATGATACTGATCAGTACAACCATGTTCTCCCTCACGAAAAAGAGGAATCACTCATCTATCTACTAACCCTCTACCTCTATGCTTTCCTATCTAGGATCATGTTCTCGTTGAGCTGTAGAAGTATCTACGTTTTGACGTAAGATGTCATCCCAAGTAGGCAAACAAAACTTAGCAATATGATAGAATTCCTCAATGGATCAGTGCACACTCCATACTTCCCATTGACTAAGGAGCATAATGTGAAGCAGTTGTTGAAATTTCGTTTTATATGCAACTGATGCAAGTTCTTGTAGATGGTAGAAACGGGGGGTTGAACGTGGGGTCTGTACTTAGTTGGGAGAACAATCTGCCCTGAGTCGAATTATTGAGGAACATATAGATCGAGAGAGAATTGGATTGGATTTGATTAGACAATGTGTACTGCAGTCCACTCTACCGAATGAATTGCTTTACTCTTACACAGTACAACGTACTAGTAAAGTACCATAACTGAGGTCGTTTCCATAGACCCTCGGCTCAACAATTAAGAATCGTTTTCCTCTGCTTGCTGTATCAAAAACTAAATCACAAGCTTCTGACGAAAAAAGAGTTAGCGGAACATTTGCAAGGTGAAATAATATTGAAACTTACCATGTAACCTCTGTAGGCTGCCTGTATTTTTGTTGCTGAAAGATTGAGAGCTCTCAAAGTTGGTTCTGGTCTATAAGCATAGCTGATTTCTTTGCGGTTACGACTAACATTAGGAGAAGGTACCCTTGGAGGATGAGCCTTAGGAGATATAGCTCTTGGAGAAGTAACCCTTTGTGAAGGAGCCTTAGGTGAAGTAACGCGGCGAGAGGAAGCCTTAGGAGAGGCAACTCTTGGAGACGTAGCGGTAGGAGTGGCAAACCTATAAGAAGAGATCCGAGGAGAGACAGCTCCCGCGGGTAAAGTAAATCTTGGAGAAAGTAGCATTTCTTCATCTACTTCTCCAAGTATTTTCTCAATACTACTTGGCTCTCTAAAGAGAGGGATAAATGATTTAGTCTCTCCATGCTTCAGTTTTCCGCGATTCTTCTTTTCCTTAGCGCCTTTCTTCTCTGATTCCTGCAACAATCGTTCCGAATCAGGTAAGTACTACATGATCCTTCCATAAACATTTGAGGCATATACATGCTACACCACATATTACACTGAATTACTAACTAAGATGAGCTTAAATGTAGCGATACGGACAGTGAGACTTCATATAGCAAACTCCAACTTGATCATGCCCCTCTTTCGAACAACACGAATTTCAAATAGTTTTGAGGATTTTAAGTTAACTTCAAGTACATAGTACATAAATATATTTTTTCAGTCAAGTCTAATTTAGATACTAATTGTTGAAATTGATTCATAGATTAGTTTTGTAGATCTCTATCATCATCTGAATTATTATTTATGTGAACTATAGTAAACATCAATTACATTTTTTTGTCATTAATTTATGGCTAAATACATAAAGAGCCTCTCTAACTTGACACCAATTTTCGTTTCGACACTACATCTCAACCTTGTTCCATTTTAACCCTTCAACTCTATTTTTTTTTAGGAGAAAGGCTGATTTCAACCTTGTTCCATTTTAACCCTTCAACTCTATTTTTTAGGAGAAGGCTAATTTCAAAATAAGCAAGTGTTGGTCTATGCATACTACTAAAAAATGCCTAGAAAAACGATGGTCAAAAGCTACGGACTGCGTGGTTTTCTAGTAAAAAATAAATATAAATTTTAAAAAAAAACGATCAACGTTACATTTGAAATCACTTGTTTGGAGCTACACACTCCGTAGCTTTTCTGTCTGTCGTTTTTTTCTTTCTCTTTTTGCCCCTTTTTAGTAACTAATGGTAACAAGGTGTGATATTGTATACTTTGGGCCAAACCAGCACGGCTTTCTCCAAAAAAATCTCATACCATTAAGAGAACCTACACTTTATATGTAGTTTCCCTATCAATGTGAAACTTTATTCGCACATACGAGAAAAAAACTAAAGGAAGAGAGTGACAAATAGTCCTTGTGAAAGTGTGAAATAAACTTACATTAGGTAATTTCTCTTTTGAGCTAGGTGTAAACACCCTTTTGATGGCAGAAAACCAACTGCCTTTTTTCCCCATAGTTCTAGCATTACTCTTTCACCCTGAGGGAAAAAAAAAGCAAATTAAAACATTTTCTCCTATTTTCTCATATTCGATCGTTAAAATAAGTAAAAGATTCACTTATTTTCCAAAATAAAACATTTTTCATTCATATTGAATACAACCTAAAAGGATAATATTATAGAATTTGATATGAATTTTGTCCTGTGCAAAAAATAGATCTCAAACCTAAATCATAATAACAAAAAAGTATTTGAACAAACTTATTTATTTATTTCGTTTTCGAAAAGTATTTATGTAACATGGTACTAAAATTATTTATGGAGAAAAAACATAAAATGAAGAGAGAAAAATTGTCTTAATTGCTATTAAATCGATTCAACTTATATACATCAATATCAACGAAAACACGAGAAAATTTATGAAATCTTTTGCAGACTCATAATATTAACATGCACACAAATAGAAATTGAGAAATATAGTCACCGGATGTGAAATCAAAAAATTAACGTTACCAAAGGTTATGACGCTAGATCTTTTCCATCCTTAAGCATGTTATATAGAAAAAAATTAAGATAAAAAAGTGAATTTTTTTTCAAGCATACCACTACAGAAATTAGACACCGAGTGAGGAACAAAAATAATTGAACTAACAGACAAAAAAACACCATGAAAATCAATTTGTGATTCAAAAAACAACAGAGGAAGAAAAAACAGTTGAATTTCCCAACAAAAATAATTTAAAAAAAAGAAGAAATATCCATTTTTTGTGAAAAACATACCGAACACCAGATGAGAAATCAAGAAGTGAAATCACCAATAGTTATGATAAAATTCATAGTTAACAAGAAATCAAACCTTGAATATGTCAACAAACATTCTAGACAAGAGATTATTTCTTCGTAAATTCAAGTTAATCAAACACCAAATGAGAAACTAAAAAAACGAAAACAAAGGATAAATTTCCCACCAAATATCATTTCAAATAAAAGAATAAAGATAGAATTATGTACCTCAAGAGTTGTTGTGAATCTTCCATATCATAAAGCTGCTAATAAAAACCAAAAGCTAATTACAAATCAACAAACAAATAAGAACTTAACCCCTTTTCTCTCTCTCTACAATTCTCTCTCTCTCTCTTACTTCACTTTCAGTTTTTTTTTTGTTTTTGCTATACCATAATATTAGTGTCCTTTTTTAGGATTTTGATTCACCAACTACTTTGAATCTTGTTTCTAGTTGCCAATTTTTTTTTGAAAAAAAAAAGAATTATTATATTTATTTTTACCTTTTTTTACTTTTCACCTTTTTTGAATTTCTATACTTTTTCTTTTGATATTAATGATCATTCATGATGAAAGTGAACGACCAAATTTTTATTCAATTTGTACTTTTTTTAAAAAAAATTATTAAATTTTAGAATAAGGATAATTTTTTCAATCTTTTTTTTTTTTAGGTGGGGAAGGCAGTTGGCCACTTTATCACTCAATGGCCCTTTTTTGGCGGGCTTTCAACTAACTTTACTTGAATTGGAAGACTATTTTAACCAAGAAAGGTAATTTCACTAACTCGATTCTTATTTGATATTCATAATGAAATTTGGATTAAAATTTGTGTATTGCAGAATCTTCTTTTAGGACTAAAGGAAAGTAGAATTTAACGACTGACAAATTTTGTAGTTAAATCGTATTGTAAGTACGTTACTAATTCTACGTAATGATAAATTAATGATAGATTTTCCGTAAGATCATAGCTAATTCTAATATTTTCGTGGTTTTGAGGGCAACTTTCTACTTAAGATGTTTTTTTTTAGAAAAAAATTATAATAAAGATTTGAATTTGAAATTTCTGATTAAAAAAGATAAGACAATCTTAATCATTTTATCACAATTCAGTTGGCGACAAAGGTAATCCCACCACCTATTACTTGTTTTAAACTAATGATGATGAGTTTGGTTCTATATCACTATTTAAAGCCATTGATTACTATTATGTTTATGGGAAAATGACACTTATTTAGATTATTAAGTAATCTAATGGCATAAACGAAATCATTCTATCTTTAATCAAATCAAATTTTAAATTTTAATCATGAAAATAGAGAAATTTCTTATAGGGAACGTCTTCTATTTAGTTAAAATGAACCTACACATCATAAAGTTGAACTTATTAGAGTAATAGCTATCATTTATCAAATTAAATTATACCTTAAAAACACTATTTTTTGAATAAGAAGAGAAAGTACCATCCATTAGCCTTATCTTTTATTCCCGCTTCAATTTATTTAAATTTTTCTTTGATTGTTTTTTAAAAATAATTAAATTAGTAATTTTCGATATGCATTGTTTTTTGTTTCTAAATATAAAAAAGTATTTAGTATTACTTTTTAAAACAAACTATAAAATAACAATACACTTAACCAAACAAAGGGAGTGATATGTCTCATTTAGATTAAAAACAAGGCTAATTAATATTGAAAACAAAAACTATACCAAAGAGAAAAAAATAACTTATTTCATGATTACCAAAAAAAAAAAATATCCATCCCTTCTCTAATTGTTTAAGTTGCAAACAAAAATATAAGTTGTAAATTTTATCGTCGCCTACTAAAAATAAATAAATTCTTAATTATAAAAAAATGTCACATCCCTCACTGTGGCTGGTAGGAAATGTGTTGCAGATAAATATGTCCGCTCTATAAATATTTTTATTTCTTTTATTCATTTTTTAAATAAAACGTATTTTTAGCGATAAAATCATAAAGTTTAATAAAAATATGTACCAAAAAATCACCATCTTCTACACGTGCACTTGCCTAAGCAAATTGTACGTCATTATCTAACTTCTAAATTCTTCAAATTTAAGTTTACACAAATAAAATTCTTCAAATTAATAATTTCATCAAAAATATTAATTAATGAAAAGAAGTTACATTTGGTTCATCCACCATAAAAGTTGGTCAACATCCATCATTGTAGTGATAATCTTGGCTTTAATACTGCTTTTTGCACCAATTTTTTTTTAATCCAATCATTCGACTAAACCTAAATCTACAATCAATTAACTGAAATCTTGCGTGAATTGTGTTTTCTTTCGTTTATTTTTATTTAGTTATTATAATAAAAATAGATAAATTTATTCATCCTTTTAATTTATTTTTTTATTATTATTAAATATTTTTTCATTTATCAACATATTTTTCAAATATTAAATATATTATATTTAAAGAGTAATATTGTTAACTTATCCTTTTATTTATTACATGTTACCAGTAATTTATGAAGAAAGTTTGCACGAACGGGATATAATTTGTTGCATCTTTGCTAGAACAGTCACGATATAAAAAATGAATTTTAGTGAGTATTAATTAATGATAATAATTTAATTATCGCTAAACATGTTATTAGAGACAATTACTTGTGACAATTAAACTTTAACCCTCTTTATAAATAACGCTAAAACCCTTGATACAATGGAAATTAACTAATACAGCTAAAAGCTTTAAGTTTCCTTAATAATATGTTTAATTATTATCGAGAAGACTATTTTTAATTTTGTTGCAACAAACTTAGATAATGATAAATTAGAGCTGGCTAAATGTGTTAAATTTATATATTTCCCATTTTAACAATATGAATATATTACAAAATTAAATTATGATCATAATTTTTATTTTTAATTCGAGGTCTTAAGTTTGAGCGTTACAATTAAAACCATCATCCTAAAAAATAACGTTTGAAATTGTCACGACCCAAACCGGGTTGCGACTGGCACCCACACTTACCCTCCTATGTGAGCGAACCAACCAATCTAAACCTTAACATTTCAACGTATATCAACAGAAAGTAATGCGGAAGACTTAAACTCATTAATAAAAACAATTCAAAACTATTAATATCATCCCCAAAATCTGAAAGTCATCATCACAAGAACATCTACAATCAAATGACTAAACTAAGAGTATTCTAAAAGCTAAAAATACATAAGAAGCTAGTCCATGCCGGAAGTTCAAGGCATCAAGACTTGAAGAAGAAGATCCAGTCCAAGCTAGAAGCATTAGCTCACCCTGAATTTCCGATGCAGTAAGACTGGCTTGAATTACTGTTGAGTTGAAGACGATGGCACGTTTGTTGTACTCCACAAATAAACAAGAAGAAAACATAAAAGTAGGGGTCAGTACAAAACACGGGTACTGAGTAGATATCATCGGCCAACTCAAAATAGGGAACACTATATATCAAGTATTATCATAAATCAACTATAAAACTCAACATGTAACAACAACAAGTACTATAATCATCAATAAGTACCATCAAGTTCATACGTGAGGACTCAAGCCCCAATACCATACTCACTTGGGAATCATGTTCGTTAGATTGAGTATATTAACATCTTTCAAGATTCATTATCTTTATTTCTCTTGTGTCGGTACGTGACACTCCGCTCCCTCATATTCATTATTCCTCTTGTGTCGGTACGTGACACTCCGATCCCCTAAATCTACGTGTCGGTTCGTGATACCCGATCCCCTAATTCTACGTGTCGGTTCGTGACACCCGATCCCCTAATTCTACGTGTCGGTTCGTGACACCCGATCCCCTACATGTGTCGGTACGTGACACTCCGATCCACTAATATCATTTTGTAAATCATCAAGCCTTCTCTATACCAAGGCATCCTCAATCCCATTACTTTAATTCATCAAGCCTTCTTCTATACCAAGGCATCATCAATCCCATTACTTTAATTCATCAAGCCTTCTTCTATACCAAGGCATCATCATTAATAATGTATATTAAAGTTTCTTTTCAAGATTTGGGATTCAATATTTTCATCATGCTTATCTTATCACAATCACATAATCATATTCATGCAAACATACAATTAAGCATATAGTAGGGTTTACAATACTACCAATACATATCATTCTCTATTAAGAGTTTACTATGAAAGCATGAAAACCATAACCTACATCCACCGAAGATTAGAAATCAAGCAAGCAAGTTCCCAAAGCTTTGTTCTTCTTCTCGTTTCTCCCTTTCTTTCTGTTCTTTTCTTCTTTTTCTTATTCAACCCTCTTTCTTTTACCCTAATTAGTATATAATTAAGAATAAAAGGTGGCAATAATACCCCGCTAATTAACTTAGGGTTACCTCTTTTAACCCTCAAGAATTTGAGTTATTAATATAAACCCACGAAGTCTATAGTTAAGGAAAGAATAGTCCAAAAACGTCCCTTAAAACTTCACCAGAAATCCGACTCTGCCTGGAATTTGCGCAACCTGTGACGGGCCGTCGTGCCTGCGACGGTCCGTCCTGCAGGTCGTCGCAGAGTTCAGAGACCCAATTTTCCACCAAGGGTCTATGACGGTCCGTCACACCTGTGACGGTCCGTCCTGCCATTCCGTCACAAAGTTCAGAGAGTTGATTTTCAGTACCCAATTTCAGATTTTCTAAGTATTTTGGGACGAGACCCCCTCGACGGTCTGTCGTGCCCATGACGTTCCATCGTGGGGTCCGTCGCTTCTGCCAGTTTTTTTCAGAATTGAAGTCTGTTGCTCAAAACGACTAAACGGGTCGTTACAGAAATATACCAATTTAAATTTAACTAGGTTTTACTCCTCATTGTGGACAATACTTGCAAGTAAGAGATACACATGAAAATGCATTTAGAATTACTAAAAGGACCAAAATGAAAATATTTCAAGAATCATATTTGATAGCAAAACTTGAAATTATTTTGGGGGGATATTGTCTTATGTTGGGTAAACATAGTGGTCCAATTTTCTAAAAAAGCAAACTTGAAAGGACCACTGAAAAAAGATTGTTATCTCTTGTCCCTTGAAGAATATAAAAAAGAAAAGATGTATTTTTTAGTGGTTACATAAAAATAATTATTTGTTAGTTATGTATTTGAGTGCAATAATCCGTTTCAATTAAAGATATCTTACTTGAAAGATATGTCTAATTATCATATATTGGTAGTTCATCATTTCTCTTTTATGTTTACTCTTCCTTAATTTTATTGCTTTTTAATTCATTTCAGTCTTATTAATTTTAAGTTTGAATATATTAGGTGAAAATGGTCTAATAGACCTTTATACTTGTATGAATATATATTGTGAACCCTTTTATTTAATTTTATATCAATTGAACCTGTAAATTTAATAAAACACAATTTATCAAATTCCTCTGATCATCGACTAGATTTATATGATATCAATATGGTTGAATTGGCAAAAGTGTTTGAATACACTCTCGTTAAGGTGAGTGATATCCTATTTAATTTTTTTTAAAAAAAAAATTAAAATAAATAAAAAAAGTAAAACAACAAAACAATAAAAAAAGAATTTAAATAAAATAAGTAAAAAGAGTTTTCTTCTTCGGTCAATCGGTTCACCTCCATTTTTGGCCATCTCCATCCCTGACAATTGGATCTTCGCATTGACATCAAAGAGGTTTTTCGATCAGATCCGGTGGCCAATGCGCGACGGAGATAAAGGCGGGTGAGGAATATGGTCGCCGGCAAGAGTTGCGACGACAACTGAGACGGAGACGGCAGCGAAGAGCTTTAGATTTAGACGTTTCAAGGTGGAAATGGGAGATAAAAGTATGGATTTTCAAACTTTATTTTTAAAGAATAAATTAAAAAAAATTATCATTTTATATTTTTATGATATAATTTTGGTAAATAGTATTTAAAAAATAGTTAATAAATATAATTATGACATGTCATTAATTTACGTGATGTGAATATGATATATTATTTATTTAAGGTCGAGTAAAAATCTTCTTTTGATTGTATGTAATGATTCAGTTGATAAATGATTAAATAGAAGGATTTATAATACAACCGCGTATAAGAGTCCATTAGACCGTTTCATCAATATATTATATAAATTTCAGAATTTTAAAGCAATATGCAAGTTGAAGTTGTGATTTAAAAAATCCTAAATTGTTAAAAAAGAATGATTTGAAATTTTAAATCACCATTTTTACGTAAAAACGAGACATGCTCGGCCAATTGTCACGTGAAAGGATTATGTTACAGAAAATTCAGTTCCTTTTATTATTTATTAGTGAATCTTTATAAAATTATGTGGTTATAGTAATTATTTATTTATAAAAGAAACACCGAGGTAGGTAATTTATCAATGTGGCATGTTGTAACGATCCGAATTACCATTATTTAGAAAAAAATAAAACTTCAGAAATTACTGGCTACTCTCCCTCCTAAAGCTGCTCTAAACTTGAGAAAGAAATTTTTAGCGTGGGGATGGCGATAACTTGCGGATTTCAAATTAAATCCACAGTCCCATCAATTATTGTCGTAGTTTTTTTTAAGAGTCAAAATATAAAAATTTTGACTAACATTTTGTGATGTATTTTATATTATATTGATATGCAAAAAATTACAATTTGTAGTATTTTTCATATAGTTTTTGAATATTTCGTTTGAAAAATTAAATTAATATAATATAATTTGACTTTTAAAATTAATTAAATTTACTTTTAAAAAATATAATACGAAAAATAAAAGTTGAAATGAGAAAATTATTAAACGAATGGGAGTATTATATTGTTCTCTCAAGGGAAACTATGGCTCATAATAATGAAAACACATGGATTATAAATACAATTTCTTCTTTTAGACTGTTTCTAGACTAACATTAATTTCTTTGTTCAGAATAATGAAACCACACATGGGATAATAAATACAGTTTCTTCTTTTAGGAAATAAAAATTGTTTCTAGGCTAGCATTAATTTCTGTTATGATCCAAAGACACTCATTTGTTGCAAAAAGTAAAGACATTCATTTGATAAAGACACAAGTAAATGATTTTGCTTTTTTAGTTTGTCATTAAATACTTCCGTACGTCTTATTTGTGGTATACAAATTAGCAAAAAAATAAAACCATTCATTTCAAATTTGCAAAGTATTTAGGAAATCAAGTACAATCAAATCTTTAATAATTTTTCTAAAATAATATTTTCTTTATCAATCTCGACTTGAATCAATAGAAAAAATCATTAATTTCGATAAGATAATAAAATAATATATTTTCACAAGACCCTTATATAAATATATACTCCCATTAATATCATAAATTAATTATTCTTTAAAAATGCGAATATATCTTATAAGACAAATTAGTGAAAATATGATTTTATTGTGTTATGTTTTTTCTTAAAATTTAAATCTAGTTGAAGCTCATCTCTAACTTTTCTTATTGCATCCAAGAGCTCCTCTGGTGTTGTCTTTTCAAACTACACTGTAAAATTGTGAAAAGTTCTAGATACGATAAGTGTTTCCTTACGCGTAATTGTTTTCAAAGTTATAGGATCATCTTCGACTTCATCATCAACATTGTTTTTTCCGATGATATCTACAATTTCTTCTAAGCTTTGGACATATGAACATGTATTACTGTCACCTGGATAATCCAACAGGTTATTAACATCCATTTATTGTGGTAACCGAGATCATTAATTCCGACCTTTAGTTCATGAATGACGTTTTCACAAATGAATTCATTCAAATTATCCGAAATTGCATCCCTCAAACGAATTTTACAGTGTCGAAAATAATTTGTTATTATCTCTTGCTGAACATTTGTTGTCCAAGTAGGAATTGCGAAATTGATAACATCCAAAACATTAATCTTTGCTGGATCAGTTTGTCCCACTTCATAGTCTTCTATTATCCTACGATAACATCTGTTACATACAATAATACATCTTGAAAGATCTTATTATCCCAACATCACAAGGTTGAATTTTTGATGTAATCATGGGTGGTTTGAAAAATAATTCAACATTTTGTAGTCCTTCAATATTTCTATTATGGGCTGGACAATTATCTTCCATAAGGAAAACTCGTCTACCATGCATTTTGTGGTCAAACGGCCAACAAATATATTCATAAAAAAACACACTTATCATCCATGCTCTTTTGTTTGCACGATAGTGACTATTTAATAAAATATGATGCATAAATTAGTAAGATAATGATTTTGATATACTCGCTATAGTTTATGCATAATACTTTGTTTTATGTGAAATCAATAAATATGATACATATATTAATAAGATACAATAATTTTAATATAATTAAAATTAACCTTCATTAAATCTCAAACCATTCTTTAAATCAATAAATATCAATTTATTGATTAAATAATATCTCTATAAAATAATAAAATTTCGTGATTCCACTAATATTAATTTATACTGGTTTTAATGTAGTATCGATTTACAATTGCTTTAAAATTAATATTGCGAAAATATGAAGAAGGACAGCATGGTCTTCATTCTTCGCCTTTGCTTGTAAGTAAGACTATGGTGAAAGAATATGATTAATTGTATGAGAAGGTTACAAGTTAAATACAACTTAATTATGTAAGAATCAATTTTCTCTAGAACTCAAATTCAAATAATTTTGCTAATTGTTAGTGTTTTTTTAAGTGAAGTAAAATAATAACAAAATAATTACTAATAATAAGTTATCTACCCTAAAAGGTATTCCTAAAGTTTTGTTATTATTGTCACCTAGCCCACCTACACTTAGCAAGAGCATATTTGATATTGCTATTACAATTGCTTAATTTTAGAAGTGTTTTTTTTAATATAAAAAATAGCTTTTCAAAAAGTTTTTTTTTTCAAAATAAAATAAAATAAAATAATTGGTGTTATGTTAATTTATTTGAAAAGTTTTTTGATAAATATATTGTGTTTGACTAATTTTTTTAATTTGAAAGTCAAATCATAAAAAAGGACAAATATTAAAAGCACTTTCGATATTAAGATTGTTTTATAATAAGAAATCATCTTAAATATCTATTAAAAAAAATTTAAATTAAAATTTATATATTTATTTTTCAATAAATATTATATATAGATAAATAAAAATTTAAACTAAATATTGATATAATATTAATATAATAAAAATTATCAAGCACAATGAACTTAAAATTATTCCACAAATTAAATCAGAAAGTATGAAAATTCACCACAAAATTATATAAATATAAGAGATATATTTGTTATATGTTATATATGGAAATGAAAGCTTGGTCGTGAAAAAATAATTTTTCTGCTCCTGCTGTTTTTAAGAAGCAGAATTATTTAGCTCCTTTCCAATAGCAGAAAATTTACTTTCTACTTCTAATTAAAAATCTTTTTATTAATTTGCCAAAACACCTTAATTTTTCTAAAAAAAATATTTTATGCTAAAATATAAAAAATAAGTCAAAAAATTATAAATTTGAATTTTTAATTTATGTCTTTTGACTTATAAATCAAAAATAAAAAATTGATTCAAACGGGCTCACTCAATAATTTGGATATAAAATTTACAAAACGTTGAGTTTAGGGTGGGAAGATTTCAACCTATTCTCTTGTGTTATTTTACGTGTATTGTTACTTGAATCTCTTTTGAAGAATCTTATGAAGCAAATTTTATGCCTAATTTATTGAGTGAGCGTGTTTAGATTGACTTGTGACTTACAACACTTATAAGTTAGACAATTTAACTTGTGACATATTTTTGTTATTTTAACTTAAAAATAAGTGCTTACAAGCACAATTTTATTTTATTCAAATACTTAAAAAACAACTTCAAAAATTATGCAAATTTAAAAGTATCTAAAATAAATCGATTTAAATCCAAAAAAACAAAACAAAAAACAAAGAGTTGGAGAGAAGTCGGAATGGGTCATTAAATATAAAAATGGAAACTTGAAACTCCAGCCATTTAACTCAACAAGAATGATTCTCTGAAAAGTTAGCACTAGATGTGAATGAAGCATCAATGTTAATATATAATATTCTGTCCATTTTAAATTCATTTGTTTTATTTTTATTTTTATTTTTATTTTGTTTAAAAATATTGTTTTCGAAAACTTTTTAATTTAAATATTCACGTGATATGTTTAAGAACATAAAATTAAAGAAAATTTTGATATCTTTTACATATCTTTAAATTTAAAACCACATATTTTAATTCTTTTTTTGCTTATTCTTTTTCATATAAAAACATGATAATCAAATTAAAACGGAGAAAGTAAGAAATATTACTCCCTCCGTCACATTTTATGTGACACCATCTTCTCTTTGGTAAGTCCCAAAAGAAATCACATTTTCTTATATGATAAGTATTTTATAGTACAATTTTTCTTTTATTTTTATTGATTCCACTTAATTTTTTTTTTAAAAAAAGTACTCTAATATATTTATGAGGAGAGAGAAAAATGAATTCAATTTTTTAAAAGAGAATTTGGTAAACATTTCAAAGAATACATAATTTTTTAAATTTTGTGTCGGGTGAAATATTGCTACATAAAATGAGACTGAGAGACTATAAAAGGCATGAACATTTTTATTGTTAGCTAGGTTGTACCATCATCTCCACACTGTTTTCAGCACATGAGGCATGTTTAATATTTGGTACCTTTCCCTTTTTGCTCTTAAATATTATTTTGGTGAACATGAGATGGAAAGAAGTCCTTTTCAATTATCATGACATTTTGGTGAAAAAAAAGAAGAGTTCCTTACAAATTCATAATAGATTTTATGGCATCTTAAGATTCTCTTGATCTTTAGATATTGAAGCAACATGTCATAATAATTTGGAGGGAACAAATAAATATTTAATTTAATATGAAAGTGTGAAAAAAAAGTTTGGAAATATTAAAGAGGTGAGGCATGGTTACCTTGAAAGGTTGTACTTGTGAAAATGCTAGCTTAGTGATTAATTAATTAAATTTTACTCAAATTAGACACCACCAGTATTTTGTTGAAAATATCCCGTTCACTTTAACTAATCAATTGTTTTAAAATTATTTATTACTTTAAAGATATCACGAAAAGAAAATATTTTTTTATTATTTATTTACCTTTAGTAATAATTATTTGTTTTTTAAATTATTTTTCGAAACCTAATAAAGATAGTGTAATAATAATCATGTCAATTATCATTTTTTTGACACATTCATAATTGTCTAGTTGCACTGATTGAGGTCGATTTCACCACCTCTATATTTTAGCATGAGTTAAAAGTTTCAAAGAAAAAACAAAATATGAGTTCGATGCGAATGTCAACTTATCAAGAATTTGATTAAGGGCAACTTTCACATATAGCAAATAAAAAATTCATATTTGTATGCTATAACAAATTTTGCATAATTGCACTGCATAGCAAATATAGAAATTGTATAATTCGCTATACATGTACAGTTGAAGCGAATTGTATAACCAAGTGTATAAAACGAGAAAGAGAAAGACACTTGAGCAGAGAATTGTATAAACGAAGTGTGTAAAACGAATTGTATGATTTTAAGTGTATAGAACGATTATATACAATTTGAATTTGTATAAAATGAGAAAGAGAAAGATAAAAGAGACTTGGACAGGGAATATACAATTGAATCGAATTGTATAAAATGAGAAAGAGATATATTAGATACAATTTGAATTTGTATAAAACGAGAAAGAGAAAAAGGCAAAAAAAACTGGGCAGAGAAATATTTTTATTGTATAATTATAAGTGTATATGACGAAAATATATGTACTTGCATGTGTATATACAATTTTCTCACGCTTTATACAAACAGAAACACAATTTATACATTTCGCTTCTGTTTGTATAAGTGAGAAAGGCGAGGGTTGCGAGCGAAATCTGGAAAAGGGAAGAAAGGGAAACAAAAAATATATGTATTTATACAATTTTCTCTGCTATATACAAATAGAAACAGTTTTTATACACTTGTGTTTGTATAAAAAGTGAGGAAGCGAGCGAGAGAATGGAGGAGAGTGGCGAGCGAGATATTTGGGAGAGACACCTGGAAATTTTTTGCAAACGTTTACTATGGAGCACAATTAAATCAAACCCTAGCTACATCATTTATTTTAAGTTATTAGTCTGTTATTATATATAATTTCCCTTTGATTAATTGTCCAATATTGTATGCCTTGTCGGTTAGATCTAAATTTGCTCTATAGCTATCGAATTTTCTCTCTCTCTTGTCTCCCTTACGATTACAAGGAAAGTATGAGTTCCAAAATAAAAAGTGAAAATTGTTAAGTGCAATAACTAGAACATTTAATTCTTAGACATTGATTTTTCAATTAATTGGAAAGCATAATAACTAAAAAGAACATTACTATTATTTAGAGAATCTAATAATCTTTCTGGTATTATAATTTTTTCATACTTGAAAAAAAAAATCAATGGCTATGTTTTGTTATGATAATTTTCGTGTAATTTCTAAATATATAATTTTTTTAAAAAGTATTCAAAGGATAAAATGAGGTGTTTTAGCTCTTATACTTCGATTTTTCACATAAATCATGAGATACAGAATATATGTTGTTTTTAGTTATTGCGCTGTGCAATTAATTGGAACACTATGTACTTTCCTTCCTAAGAGAAAAAAGAGATTAAATAATTATAGAGTAAATTCATATCTAACCAACAAGGCATATAATTTTGACACTTCATCAAATATGCATCTATATATATATATATATATATATATATATATATATATATATATATATATATATATATATATATATATAACTTCTAATTTATGCTTAAATATAAAGGCAGGAGAACATCAAGCAATACAGTTAGATAATTATGAATTGTTTTGGGCATCTTACATATCTCGGGTTGTAAGGGAATCAGGTCACGTGTAGTTTAAGGTGATGAGTTGGAATTTAAGTGAGATTCCATTGAGGGTACAAATCGCGGTTCCAAATCACAGTTCATGTCCTTAATTACATAAAAATAAAACTAATAATAAAAATAAAAATAAAAGTACAAACTTCTATCTATGCAGCTTCGCTTGAATTTTGACTTTCAGATATAACCTTGATTTTTTGGTGAGTATCTTGATCTTGAATTGGATTGAGACTGAAATTGCCGCTTAGAATAAGCTTTTGGCACTCTTCAAAATGATAATTTGAAAATGTTTTCGATTGCCTGCTTATTTTGTTGATCAGTAGCTCAATAGAAACTAGTGTCATGTGGTCAAGTTTCTACATGCATTAAAGAAGTTGATTCTTACTATCACGGGATTGATCATTCTGAAAATAGTTGACACTTTGTTCTTAAATTTCAAATCCATATTTCGCTTGAAAAAACCTGAAAACAATCATAAACAAAAGAAATAAACACAAATTTTGCCCCAGTTTTCACCAGAAAAATAGGTGAGTTATAAGAAAATGTAAATCAAATGAAATAAATAAATTGAGACTAAAAAGTGCTTATCCTAGGAGAAATAACTAAATCTCATTATCCAGGAGGGTCCTTCCTACACTATGCCCCGTTGTTCAGGAGGGTCCGTGTTATACTACGTCCCATTGTTCATGAGGGTCCTTGCTACACTACATGAGGGTCCTTGCAACACTACGTCCCATTGTTCAGTAGGGTCCTTGCTGCACAACGTCCCATTGTTCAAGAGGGTCCTTGCTGCACTACGCCCCATTGTTCAAGAGGGTCCTTGCTACACTACGTCTCATTGATCAGGATTGTCCTGCTCCTATTATCCTGGGTGGTCCTACTAGCCCCATTATTTAGGAGGGTCCTGCTAGTCTCATTATCTAGGAAGGTCTTGTTAATCCCATTATGAGGAGGGTCTTTCTAGTCCCATTATTCGGAGGCTCCTGCTAATCTTATTATCTAGGAGGGTCCAACTAGTCCCATTATTGAGGAGATCCTTCTAATCCCATTATCTATGATGGTTCTAATAGTCCCACTATTTAGGAGGGTCCTGCTAATCCCATTATGAAGATGGTTTTGCTTTTCCCATTATCTAAGATGATCTTGCTAATCCATTATTCGGGAGGGTCCTGCTAAACCCATTATTCGGGAGAGTCCTGCTTTTCCCATTATTTGGGAGGATCCTGCTAGTCTCATTGTTCATGAGGGTTCTGCTAGTCCCATTATCGAGGAGGGTCCTTCCAATCCCATTATCCAAGAGGGTCCTGCTAGTCCCATTATCAATGAGGGTCCTGCTACGCTAATTATTTCCCTTTATCAAGGAGGCACCTACTACGCTTATTTCCATTATCGAGGAGAGTCCTGCTTATCCCATTATCCTGGAGAGCCCTGTTAAAACATTGGAATCACCATCTTGTATAATTATGAAATCAAATAATGTAACGAAGATCAAGTGTTAACTTTTGGGAAAATTAATTCACAAAGAAACCACAATATGAACCATGAAAGCGAACTTCAACTCAACTTTTGTTGCGATGTATTTTTCGTTGTTGTTTGAATAAAAAAATGAAAGTGTTTTTTTGTTTTCTTTTTTTTCTCTTCCGTCTATCTATGTTGCTTTCTTGTTGTTGATTGTATTTTTGTTTATGCCTCTGTAGTTTATTGAATATGTTGTGCGTGTATATGTGTGTGTGATTTTATTTTGTTTTGCAGATTATCTCTTTTTTCTCCCTATGTCTGTCTAAAGTTGTAGTATATATGGAGTGTGTTTGGTATATGTTGTGTGTCGTGCTTGTATGGGAGGAAAATGTGATGGGGTGTTGCTGTTTGTTTTTGTAGGAAATGGGGAGGAAGGTAGGGTAGTGCAATGGCGGATTCAGGATTTAAAGGTTGTGGGTGCTCACTTCCTTTAATATAAACTTGTTAGCAATCACAAACGGTAAATGTTTTTTAACTCAAATTCGTTGGAAATTTTTTTAAAAAAGAAATACTACTAGCAGGATCCGAACCCTCGCCAATGGCTTCGCGCGCCTCTTTTTGCAGAGGTTTAAACCAGCTCATCCACTGCTACTCTTGTTCTATGGATGCTCATTTAAATTATAATAACATCTGTATCATATTTTCTATATATATATACAAAAAATTTCGAAAATCAATGGATGCTCGAGCACACGCGTCTGGCTTACTGGATTCGCTCCTGGGGTAGTGTAGTTGTAGAAGTGTGGTAGATAGGGGTAGTAAGTGTACAGGGGTGTTTTAAGGTGGTTTAGGTATTTTATTTATTATTATTATAATTATATTTTGTTTTACCTTTTTTTTTGTTTTTTTTTGAAAGATAGCTATATAAATAATTATAAATATAATATTTTAATTATTTTCTGTTAATAAAATATAAAATAATTAAATGGCTAACCCAAAATAAAAGGCAACTAATAGATACACTAAAATCATTAGTTCATTTATTAAAATTAAAATTAAAGTAAGATATATTTTTTAAAAAAATATTCTTTATCTTTGAGAAATAAAATTTATCTTACAATTTTATTCTACTTTTGTATTTTTAAAATCTTTCAAATAAACTTACTAAAATAAGACAAAACTAAAATATATAATTTAAACATAAAAGAAATATTTAAGGAATAAAAATAATAGTGTAAAATTTTATATTCGGTTAAAATTTATGTGTCAACATACGTCACATCCCGAGCTTACACCCTGGATGTGACTAATACTTGTAAACCATTGTTGGCCCAAGTGTACCCCTGGCCTGACTTACTTTAACTCAGAGGAAGACTATATGCATATTTATAAAGATAATAGCACTTAATTGAATTGAATAATAAAACAACTGAAAATGTTTTAAGATTAAACATCCAAACCCTAGTCTTAACAATAGAATAATAGCGGAAAGACTCAAGGGACTATAATGTGGCTTCTAATAAATGAGATGGATGTTGGGACAAACTCCTCAACATTCTAATAAAATAAATATGATTTAAATCAATAAATGGAGTCCTCTAGAAGGCAATAAGGCTCACCAACTGACTCTGAGATTCTCACTGGATCAATGATACCTTGAATGTCGATCCTCGTTATCTCCATCTGCATCATAATACGATGCAAGCCAATTGACATTAGCACATTGAATGGACGAGTATGCGGGTTGGAATGCTAAAACAACATAGACTAGAAAGAATATGAAAGAAATTGATGAACGTACATGGCTTTACTCAACTCAACATAACTGACTCATTTCAATATAAAGCAATTTAACAGCAAGTGTAATATAAAGAAAAGTTTTTTAAACACATGTTGTAAAATATGTATGTATGCGAAGATAAAATATACTCTGAGATGTATGTAAGAATACAAATAAATTGTGTATATAAAATACATTAACTGCTGTGGGAGATTCTCTAACCGACAACCAACATTGTGAGCCTAAGTGATGGTACAACATTTTACCTCACGCTGCCAAAGACCATTCTATACCTTGCCATCAGTATAGAACATGAACTCACTAATCGGATCCACTATTCTATGCTAAAAAGAACTAAGGAATCATCTCAAAAAGTGTGATCCTTTCTCTGCCCATGAATGCTATATGGTTTATGGGGGCTTGAGTTAATATGAACTCGCATCCCCATATTGGTGCTCAATACTATACCCAAAATATACTTAGATCATATGTGTTTAAAAAAACATCTTCTCTGGTTTGAGATAATTTCTCCAACTTAGCTTAAAAGTTATCTTGGAAATCATAGTTTCCTCTTTACTGAAAAACTATCTTAATAGCTCTTTTGGAAATCTCAATTTCCCTTCTTGTTTAAATGTGAAAATATTTACAAACTTCTCAAGGAATACTTAGTTCCCTTATAAACATTTGAGAAATGAACTCAATTCTTTACTTAACTTGAAACCCTAGTCTTAAAAACAAAGTTAAAACATTTGTAAAAACCTCTTTAAAACATTGATGAACTTTACTTTACGTGACTCTTAACTTTACTTGGATTGGATATTAGTTTTACTTGAATTTACTCTTAACTTTCCTTGAATTTAAATTATGGATTCAAGGATTATGATTTGTGATAGAAGATATCTTGATGTTTATGAATGATTTAGAATAGCTAAATTTGAGAAAAGTTACGAAATTACCGTCTTCGAACAAATTCACGACGCAGAGATATTCCTAAATAATTATTTGTGAAATTAAATTTTGAGACAGTGGAGTCCGCGTCCTATCACAACGCGTAGCATATTTTTGTTTACTGGAGAACAAATCCACGATACGGACTTGTTTCATGAACCTTACGCAATTGAGGTTTTTCTGAGAGTAAAACATCAGTTTTGTTAGTGTGAACTGTTAATCTCACATGAAGGATTCACAGGGATGAAAGGTTTTCTCAATGAAGTTTGAATCTCAGGATACTCTTTGGGTTGTGACATATTTTTTCTACAACGGTCTTCTTTTCATAATCTTTGGTTGTCTTCGTGTCATTTTCTTCTATTGTCTCTCTGATGCCTTTTGTATAATGCTCCATTTCTTGTGATTTCTTTTAATTGTGAAGTGACTATTCTGTCATTTCTTGTAGTTTTTTCATGCTTTGATTGTATTTCAGAAAAAAATGTTATGGTTCCCGATAAGATTAGGCGTGTTTTTGGTCTTGAGTTGAGAACTCTTGATAGGGTTGACTTCGGTTAATATTTTGAGTATCGAGCGTCGGATGAGAGTTCTATCGGTTCCATCATGTCCATAATGTCATGTTTGAATTATGGGTGTGCAACAATTGGTTCGATTTGATTTTATATATTAACGGTTTTGGATTTTTAAATATGTTAAACACATAGCAAAACCAATAAGATATTTTTATAGGCTTTTGGTTTATAAATTTTGTTCCTTAAAGATTTGGTTTATGATTTAACTGATAAAGAAATACTTATAAAACAAATATATGAATTTTTTAAAATAAATTTGATGCAAAAACATAATAATATAACTTTACAAAAACTAATAAAATAGAAACAACAATAACAAACATGAAAAGAAATGTACAATCATAATGCAAATAGAAATGAAGAGAAATAGAGTTCTTATTTCAGATTTTAATATTTTTTATAATGTGAAACTGCAAAGTCATTGTGAAGTGTGAATTTAACGCTAAAAGAAAAAGATAGTAACTACTAAGGTATTGAGATTAATATTTAAAATTTATGTACAAGGAAAAGTAGTAATTTACTAGTCTTAATGGGTTATCAGTTTACCCAAAATAACTCAATACTAAAAATCAATACCGAATCGATAACCCAATAATTTCTTTAATAAAATCGTTAAAAATCGCTAACCCAATAACCTAATAACAATAAACCACTAACACTTTTATCGATTCGATTTATCGGTCGATTCGATGTTTGCGCACCCCTAATTTTAACTACTAGAGTGATTGGTAAGATTTTCGAAGCCTTAGATTGAGAGTTGGGTATTTAGGAAAGAAGTTGAGTTTTACACGCAAATAGAGGCTCATGAGGGTATTTCTGTCAAAATAATTTTTTTAAAAACAAAAAATGACAATTTCATTGAGTTCGAAATAATGAATCTAGTGGAATAACATATTTGATTTATTTTTATAAAATTCCAAATGAATTCTGGCTATCTGTTCGGAGACTTTAATTACATTAAGAAAGTAATTTTGTTAATATTGACCACGGTCAACATGCGGTCAATGCGGCCAAACAATCCATTTTATGTCACTTTCTTTCATTTCACTTTCTTTTTCATTTTCTTGAGAAAAACATGTGCGAGTAAGTCACTTGATCCATGCTATGTCATTTTCTTCAAATTTCATCTTCCACATCACTTACAATCAAGATTTTGAATGAGTGTTGGGGGGGCTTTTTTCCAAAACTAAAAAAAGAGTAATTTCTTGATTTGGAGCTCGATTCTTGCTTGTTTTAATAGGTTTTCAATCACAACTCCTCTTAACTTGTAGAACTTGATTTTCAATTTTTAAAAATGATTTCCATCCTTTAATTTTTGAAGTAATTTTGGACTATTTATGTAACATCTCGCTAATTGAAAGAACTAGAAAGAGATAGAATTGGAAATAGTCAATTTAGGAAAGAATGAAAAATCTGAAAAATTGGTAAGTTACCTTAAATTTGAGTTTTTTTTTAATCAATTTCAAACGACTATAAATCCTAGCTTAGGATGAGTCAGGTGTTCTTGCAACCGTAGGAAAGATCTTGGAATTATCTTTTTAATGTTCTTGAGCTTGCATGACTCCGAGTTGTATGAGTGAAATATGCCCATTTGAAGTTAGATTATTCAAATAAGGAAAGTCTAAGCCAGATTTTAGAAGTGCATAATGGTCTTTCTCATACCCTATTATTTTAATTTCATTTTTGGTAATAGTTGAGGTCTAAACTGAACTTGGGTAGTTTACACTTTTGGAAAGAGTTAGGGTTTTGAGAGAAGAGAAAAGAAGAGGAGAAGAAGCAAGGATTCGTCATTTCTTGGAGAATTGTATGTGTATACCACCAAGGTTTAATACGTACGAAGTATATGAGGTCACATAGTGTTGGGTTAGTTCACCCACGCGCCAATCATGACTCAATCCCGCGAAGTTGTATTTTTTCAAAGCAAATCTTATGAGTTCTTGATGAAATTCGTTCGATTTCTTGTGGGTTTTTGTTATTAATTTCTTGAGTCCTATTCCTGATTTTAAGTGTGTTTTCGAGTAGAATTTTACATATAGATAATATAGTTGATTCTAAGTGTTTGGGAAAAGAACAAGTTGAAATACTGGGTCTAGAGTTGGAAAACAAAGGAGAAAAATTGGAGTACACCTAAGCAAAGGCTTGGTGCGCCGACCCAGCCAGAGCGCCCAAAAGGGGCTCTAAAATTTGAGCTCTGGGGCACCGCGCCAGGCAGGCTTTTCAACCCAGTCCCTGAAATTCAAGGGTTGGCGCCCCGCACCTCTAAGAGCACCAAGGACGTCAGTTCTTCTA
Source organism: Solanum lycopersicum (assembly GCF_036512215.1). NCBI lineage: Eukaryota > Viridiplantae > Streptophyta > Magnoliopsida > Solanales > Solanaceae > Solanum > Solanum lycopersicum. The sequence continues at coordinate 4,733,301 of NC_090807.1, read as the reverse complement.
CCTTTTTCCCCTTCTTTCCGTACTAGTTCTTTAGTAATGTACCTATACTTTTTAGTCGATTTCTATACTCTAAGGTACGTCTAAAAATCATGAAATCATCATTAACATGAGATCATGAACTTTGAATTCATACTTCAATTCAAGAAAAGTTTATAGTTAAATCAAGAGGTTAAGAGTTAATTCAAGAGATGCTCATAGTGTTTTTCAAAATTCTTTTACAAACGTTTTAACTTGTTCTAAGACTTAAGATTTGAGTTGAGTAAAGAGTAAGAGTAAGTTAATTTCTTCAAAGATTATACGGGAACTAAATATTTCCAAGAGTTAAAATGTTTTCACATTTGAGCAAGAAAGGAAATACCAAATTTCCAAAAGAGTTTTTTTAACTAAGTTTTGATTAATTATATCAAACCAAAAAAAAATATTTTAAAAACATATGACCTGAGTATATTTTCGAAGTAGTATTGAGCACCAATATGGGGACGCGAGTTTATAATAACTCAACTCTCCATAAACCATATAGCCATCATGGGTAGTAAAGAACATACTTCTTAGATGATTTCTTGGTGCTTTTTAGCATTGACTAGAGGGTCCACTTGTTAAGACATTCTATATGATCGAAAGTATAGGACAATTCTCGTAGCGTGGGCAAGACGTTATATCATTATTTAGGCTCATAGTGGTGGTTTTCGATTGGAGAAACTGCCACAGTATTATATTATTTTACATATAAACGGAGTTGTTACTGCATTTCTTTAACAAATTGACTTGCTACTACTGTTTTAAATGTTTTGTATAATTGTACCATTATTATCGTTTTACTTCGCATTTTCGTTGAGTAAAACCAAGGTAAGTGTTATTTTTAGATTCTTTTCAAGTTTATGTCTTGTTTAACATTCCCCTCAAATATTCGTACATTCAATGTAATGACGTCATTTTTCCTGCATCGTTTTATGATGCAGATACAGGTAACCAGGATCAGCATCGAGCGCATCGTTGACCAAGTTGAGCACTCAGAGCCAGTTGGTGAGCCTCCTTACATTCGAAAGACTCCTTTTACATTGCTTTAGTACTTTAGTTGTTCAGATGATCGGGGGTCTTATCCGACATCCCTCCTTGTTTAGAGGCTTCACAGACAGTTAATAGTTTAGTTGTCTTACATTGTTATTTCGTATGTTAAGACTTGAGTTGTCATTTATGGCTAGTTGAATGTTTTATCCTTAAACGTTCAGAATTTAAATTGAGACAATTGTTTGATAAGTGCATTTGATAATTATAATAATGCTTAGAGCCTTCTCTTGAGAGTCTAGTCAGGCCAAGGGTTTGCTTGGGGGCCAGAAATGGTTCTCAAGTGTCAGTCCCGCCAAAGATGTAGGCTCTGAGCGTGACAATTTAGCCCTGATTTCAAATCATATCAATATGAGTATCATGACTCCATTTAATGAACTCTTTCCGTTCTTGATAGCCGAGGATCGTTCTGATTAGCGCGAGGTTGAGGATTTACTTCTTTAGACTTGGTAATTAGAAAATAGACTTGGTAATTATCTTCTATACATGTGGCTTTACTTCACCGTGATTAATGGTGTGTATGGAGTGTGTATGGAAAATATTTTCCAATTTTCTCATGTTTGGTTAGGACATAAATTTTGGAAAATATTTTCAAAATCAACTCATTTTCCTGAAAAATTAAGGGAAATGACTTCTCTTCAAAAGTTAAATAAAACATTTTCCAAAGCTCTCATCCAACTTCAAATTACATTTTTTTTTGAAAAATATCAATTTCTAAAAAGTATTTTCAATTTCAAAATTTTGTATTTTGTCATTGCCCTCCCCCAAACCCCGATCATCCCCCCCACCCACTCCAAAAGAAAATTAAATTTGTTTTTCAAAAATATTTCCAATTTCAAAATTTTAGTTTTTCATGCGATCTTTGACCTCCCCCCTCTCCCCCCCCCCCCCACATACACACACCATCCATTCCCGGCCACCACCACTATCCAAAATTTTTTTGAAAAATATTTTCAACTTCAAAATTTTGTTTTTTCACCCGTACCCTCGACCCCACCATCCACCCCCAAAAAGATAAAGTTTTTTTTTTTAAAAAAAATATTTTCATCTTCAAAATTTTTAATTTTCGTTTTTTTATAAATCAAACACTAAAAATTATTGCCAAAAAATATTTTCTATTCACCAACCAAATATGAGAAAATAAATAAAAAATCTATTTATTTTTTAGGATAACATTTTTCATGAAAAACATTTTCCTTCTTACCAAACACATCATAAGAGACAAATGTATGAATAAAAGACACATGTCTTACCTTAGGATAAACACTGCAAATAATTTTTTGCCTTTGAGGGATTATGTGTGGGGATAAATAAAAACTATCAAATGACCACCTAACATTAATTCTTTTATTATTTCTCACATTAATATGATAATAATAAAAATAAAAAATCTTAAAATATTAATCACAATTCATATCGTTTGACTTTCAAAAATAAAATTGCGACATTTAAAAAGGAACAAAAGGGTATCATTATTCATGTTTCTTTGTTTTCTTTCTTCCTACTTATAGTCCGTGTAAAAGTACAATGTTTTTTACAACATAATTAGAAGGACATGAATGTGAAATTAAAGCCAAATTAGTGATAGGATAAAAATAATACAATGGAAATTTCATATAATTAACTTATTAATAAGATATAGGCAGAATAGTCTGATGGACCCTCGTAGTTGTATCGAATTGTATTATGGACTCTTTTACTTAACTTTTTGTCATCTCGACTCATGAACTTAACCAAAATGAGATTTTTAAATCCCTCTGACCATGTGTATATCTCACTCTCCCTTACTTAGATGACATGTTATATCCATGTCATATATATTAATACCAAGTCATAATTTTCTTCATAATAATTTTTTAATTATTAGTAAAAATATTAAATAAAAGACAAATTCATACAAATCTATTTTATCAAATAAAATAAAATAATTATTTTTGTATACATTTCCTCCACCTTCCCTAACCCACCATCACTGTCAAAACTCCACCATCTCCATATTCCCATTTTTTTCTTCTTCAATTTTTTCAAAATCTAGCAATCTGATGAATTCATGAAACTACTTCACTCCCCGCTTAATTTATTATTGACATTTCTAATCCTTTCTATTTTCACTATTTCACCACAAGTCGGCATCGTAAAACCCATTAGAATTCAATTGTAAAATCCAATATAGCATTTTCAATTTTTTTGCATGTATAGCAATACAAACTGGTCGAAACAAGGTAGAGGATCTCGTCGATGCTGGAGAAATCGATGAATCCATTGCGTCGTCTCCATTTCTGACGGCGGTGTCCATTCTTGCCGGCGTCATCGCCATTTTTACCAGCAAGATCAAAGTAACAACAACCTAAGTCATCTCACAACCACAATAACTACAACCAAGCCACCTAACAACCATATCTAACTAAACTTTTCATAATCCAATGCTAACTACTATTTCACACTCCAAATTGCTTACAAATACAAAAATAATTTTGACACTAAAAGAGGTCAAGTTACTTATAAGAGATATCAACAACTTCACTAATCTTTTATTTTTCTTTGCTTATTATGTTCAAAAAGAATTTCCCAATTTTGTTTTAAATTTAGGGTAACAAAAAAAAACAAGAAAGAAGTTGAAAAGGAGCAAGGAAAAAGCAAAATTCAGGTATGGGAGGGGGGAAAAAGGGAAAGTGATGATTGGTGGGGAAAAATAGGGATGGGTGGTGGAAAGAAGAAAGAAGTGAAAGAAAAATGAACATAAATAACAATAGGGTGTGGATAAGAAAGAAAAATAGGTTGGGGTTAGGGTGGCTGGAAAAAAGGTAGTGCAGGGAAGAAGATGGAGGTAGTGCAGGAAAGAAGATGGAGTTTTTTTCCTTTTTAAATTTATTTTTTTAAAAAAATAATTTTAATAATTTAAAAGTAAAAGTTAAAATTTCAAATATCATGTTCATTTGCCTTTGCAGGCGTGTGACTACACTCTCTTGCCAACTCATCTATATTAATGACACATAAGGATGATCTATGGTCAGAGGGGTTTAATATATTGTGTTATATTGAGTATGAGGGTACAGATGGAAAAAAAAGTTAAGTAGAAGAGTCCATAATACAATCCGATACAAGTACGAGGGTCTACCAGACTATTCTGCTTAAGATATATACACAAAATATAAACATATTCTTTAACTTGGTCTGAGTTGTCACCTATGCTCAACAATTTGGATGTGTAAAATATAGACACTTAAATTGTATAAAATTAACAAGCATACATATATGTTCTATGCGTCATAATACACATAGAAGATCGTGTAGGAAGCAAATTGGCCACATATGATGCATATGTCAATTTGTTCAACTTTATTACAAATTTAAATGTCTACTTGTGTAGACCCAAAAATAAAAGGGAAAATGATTAAAAATGTCCTCAACGTATCTCAAGTGGTTCAAATATGCCCTCCTTCCACCTTTTGGTTTAAAAATATCTTTAATGTTTTTATACGATTTAAAATTGCCCCTTTTTTACGGCCTGCTGACATGGCAAATGATTAATCATTTAATTAGATAAATGATTTGATCTTATTGGTACACCTAATTTTTTTAAGTCCAGCCTAACTACCCCGACCCATTTATGCTTCGAAACTTCAAAGCCACCCAAGAACCCGTTAACATATTAAACCACCCAGAATCGTCTTCCTCCCATACTTGTATTTTGTTTGGAGCAAGGCAGATCTCACAAAGCATACTCCTTCCTTCTACCGAGGTGTCATCAATTTTTCACTATTGTTTTCCCAATCAAAATCATACTTATTAAAATTGAATCGCTAAGAGTTGTGCAACAAAAAGTAATTACTTGGTAAATCACTCATAATTATATTCTACTTGAAATAACATATTATTGAAACTTCAAGTGACTACCTTGAATTCTAGATCGAAGAAATGTTGAGCATTATCAGTGCTCTGTTTTCATTTTTGTAGTGAGTTTCTAACGAAGAAATTTGAATTCTAAACGACTAAAGTTTCAAGATAGCTTCTTCGATATATTACGAGACCTAGAAATCCTACCGAATCTTCGCTCATTATTTATCGAAATTCAAGTCGTAATGAAGCTTATAGTTCAGCCATTGATTGTTCAATCAAACAAATCTTGTTGTAGAGAAGAAATAAACATTGTAATTCTTCCACCTTTTTCTTCCTGAAATTAACTAAAGAAATGTTGAAGGAGGAAGGAAGAAAGAAGAGAACTAGAATTGATGAGAACAAACGATCCAAATACATTGGTCTGTCGGAACATGATTTTTAAATGGGTTTTAGGTCATTTATTTTGAAATGGGTAGAGAAGATCCATGTCATTTCAGCAGGCGCTTAAAAAGGGCAATTTTAAACATTATAAAAACGTTAAGGGTATTTTTAAACCAAAAGATGAAAGGAGGGCATATTTGAACCATTTGAAATACGTTGAGAACATTTTTAACCCTTTTCCCAAAATAAAATATAGATGCAAGCTTGAAGCCAAGTTGAATAATGTATTATTATGTTTGGTAATGATGTGAATAACATCTTTTAAGTTTTAAGGATGGTTGATTTTGATAAGATAACCTACATTACTTATTTAATAAGTTCGTAACAAACAAAAAAGGTTTTAGGAGTAACTTCTAAGGTAAATTATTACTCTAAAAATGAAATTAAATCGAGGATCCTTGCTCGTAAGCCTATAAATAATTACCTAAATAGACGTCGTTGACCTTATTTTAATTGTTTTATTTTGAACCCAAAAGGCCATCCTTTGAAGTTAAATATTTATCTTTATGTCTTTTTAACTTTGGTTGTGCAGTAGGTACTGAAATTCCTATAAAGTTGAATAAATAGACACACATCTTCAGCACGTAGGATTTATGTCTCTACTTATTTAACTTTATATGTTAAAGGTCCTACATATGAACATCCAAAATTTAAAGACATAAATATAAAATAAGGTGAAGTTAAAAGACATATTTACGTATTAGCCTATATTTATTCATTGTGCTCACTGATCGAGGGCTAAAGTGACATAATTTTAGCTATGTTTTGCCATATATTTAGGTCACTTAACTTGTGTTTAGTTAAGTTGATTTTATTCGCTATACTTCTTTTACATCAAAAACAGCCTAAACAGAAAAAATACTGCAAGGTTTAGCCACGAGAAATTGTGGCTAATAGAAGCAAGATTGTGGGTAATAATATTAGTTTTTTGTAGTGAATATGTTACTATATACAGGACTTCTCAAGTTATTTCTCACATTAAAAAATGTAAACAACGTAATGGAGCAAATTCTTACCTCTTCTATACATGTGAGAAAAAATTTCTAACAAAACTTGTTATATATTTAATGTATCGATATTGTATAAATAATGCAATGCATCACTATTGTATAAATAATCATGCAATATACTGATATTGTATATATTGTATAGTCATGTATATATGATGTATATATGTGTCAAAAACATATATATATATATATATATATACACCCTCAAGTAGTTTCTCTGCTACATTTTTTGCTCCAATACAGAGAATAGCTTTCTTACTCTTTAACCATGTTTGTTCTTCTCGGATTGTTTCTTAATTATCATACTATTCAATGTCCCGATGCTTCGAGTCTTTTGATATATAATTCAATTAAAACGATTCATATTTGTGGCACTTCGAGTTTTGTTTATTTTATTTAGAAAAAAAGAAGAAGAGGTAGAGGAGGAAGCAGGCTAAATTTTGTTAGGTGAAGTGTTTATAGTAATAAATAACTTTTTTTTATTAAGTTCGCTAATTTTTGTGTAATAATAAATAGGAAAAATTACGTGGTTAGGCAAATTTATTCTACTTAATTACTCATAATAGCTATAGTTTGCTATAATTACCACTTACGACTAACATTATACATTAATTATGTGGGCTGACTTTGAGTTGTATAATTAGCCACATTTGAATATGTATAATTCGCCAGAATATACAAATACATATGTATAATATACAATTATCTAATCAATATACATATACAGCTCAGCTCTCTGCCTTCTTTCTCTAGCCTCTCTCCTCCCCTCCCAGTCTCTCTCGCCTCTCTCCTCTCTCTCCCAATCTCGCTTGTTTTTTTATACAAATACATATGTATAATACAATTATCTCACCAATATACATATACAATTCACCTCTCTCTCACTCTCTGCCCTCTCTCACTCGCCTATCTCCTCCCTCTCCCAATCTTGCTCGCCTCTCTTCCTTCTTGCCCAATATCGCTTGTCATATATACAAATACATATGTATAATATACAATTATCTTGCCAATATACATATACAATTCAGCTCTCTCCCAGGTTTGCCGTCTCTCTCGCCTCTCTCCTCTCTCCCCTAGTGTTGCTCGCCTTTCTCCTCCCTATAACATTTAGCTATGAATTGTAATTATCAAACTATATCTATGGAGATTAATTAGACTATTTTTAGTGGCTATATATGAAAGTTCCCCTCAAAGGAGTTCAGCGTCAAAACCATCTGCTTTAGTGGGCTTTAATGTCTATGGATGCCTAATAAATAGAAAAAATTACTAAAATACACTACTTTAATTTATTCCCTATTGATGTGTTTAATTACAAAAATCCCTTTTTTCTATACCAAATGATACTAATTAAATTTTATACATTAAAATATTAAAAAGGCAATATTTACCTTACCAAGGTAAATCAGAATTTACCTTCCCAATGCATATTTACCTTTCCACCAAAAAATCACCTTCCCAAATTACCTACTCCCAAGATTTCCGCCTACCCCCCCCCCCCCCCCTCCGAAAAAAAAAAACTTCTCCTAATTTTTTCCCACTGATTTCAATTAAAATTTGTGAATCAAATTTGAAATTCGAATTATTGTAAGGATTATTATCAATACTCTTCTGAATTTGAGTCCTAAATCAGGTATATCATCATCCTTATTATGATTTTTCAATTTTTTCTCGTTTTTTTTGTATTTTTAGTGATGGTATGTCATCATCCACATTGTTATTTTTCAATTTTTTTCCGTTTTTTTTATATTTTCTGTGATTATTGTTCAAATTTTTTTATGTATATTATTGATTTCATAATCAAATTCTATGTAGATCTAGGTTCTTTATAGTTGAATCAAACCATGGTCATGAAAAAATCAAGCTCTATCAAGAAAAATTCTTCAAAAAATAAAGATGCATCTACATCTAAAGATCCGAAAACCCTAAAAAAGAGGGGTTGAAAAGCGGCACCTCCTACTGTTCGACCAACATTACAAACGGTATGTAAATTTGTTTCCCATGTACATCATTATTTTCAAGTTGTTTATTTAGTGTGTTGATTCTGATTGTTAATTTATATTGTATATGGAATTTTTTTTTAGTTAACTATATAAAGCTATATCATCTGATCTTATTTTCCGTGTGTATTGCTTGCAACTCCTTCTATTGAATATGCCCGTATATGATCTTATCCATCTTGTATGACTTTATATACATCTTAAAATTTGCATTTATATGACATTCACATTATGGATATGCTTAGTCTTTACTGCCCCACATTCAATTCCAAATAAATTGACGGTCTTACAACCATTCTAAAAAACATTTGTTTTATTTTGTTTAGCATCTTCATATTATATAGCACTCTTATGAGTCATGAAATTTCCTCCATTTGAACAATTCAACATTAATCTTATGTATTATATCTTCAACTACGATTTCATTCTCATGGATATAAAAAACAATATTGATCAAGTATTTCATTGTCAATTGGAAACTCTTTCAGAAACAATTACAGATAATTACATCTTATTGTAGAAAGTAATAAAAGCAAATGTGATATAAAATGAAGGCATAACAAGAAAGAACTTTTCTTAGGGAAAACCTTGGCCAATAGTATTTCACTTAATTGCCCACATAATGCTTCTCTCCTCCCCTTCAGTGATTTCAACACAGTGCTGTACTAATTTAATCTGCCAAAAACACATCATCTCCACAATTAGAATCTTGCAACCCCCACCCATTACGAGGAACTTAACATTAAGCTAAATTTTGTGAATGACCCGTAATTGACGCAAAGAGTACAAACAGAAGGTAGATTTGAATTCTCACAAATACCACAATAGCTCGTTTGTTAACGATGCCCTTTGATAAGTATTTGTCGCTGGAGCTCTGATGAGATGATATATTGTAACTAAAATTTAAGTATCAAAATTAAATTGTGAATTTGAGTATCTTTTTATTTGTTGGACATGAAATTTAATGGATCAAATAAACATATTTAAATTTAATTTTTTCGTTTATATATAGATTCAAATAGTATTTTGTAAATATCACCTGATAGAATGATTCTTTATTTTCTTTTTACTTATATTTCGTATATATTAAGGTATCAAATAATAGTATATGTGTATAAAAATTTAAGTATCTAATTTAAATTGTGAATTTGAGTATATTTTCATGTGTTGGACATGAAATTTAATGTATCAAAGAAATATATTTTAAATTTAATATTTCGTTTATATATATAGTTTCAATTAGTATTTTATAAGTATCACGTTAACCTGTTTATTTATATTTTAGTATAAGATGAATTGTATTAAGTATCTTTTTAATCTTATCATGATTTTTGAATAAATTTGTTAGTATGTTCAATCAATTTTATTAAGTATCATTTTTTGGTGCTCATGATAGAAGGATTCTTTGTTTTATTTTTACTTATATTTCGTATATATTAAGGTATCCAATAATAGTATATGTGTATCATACTGTCATACATCTGTTATTTAAGTACCATATTTATATGAATTATTGATAAGTATATAAAAATTTAAGTATCTAATTTAAATTGTGAATTTGAGTATCTTTTTATGTGTTGGACATGAAATTTAATGTATCAAAGAAATATATTTAAATTTAATATTTTGTTTATATATAGTTTCAAATAGTATTTGTAAGTGTCATGTTAACCTGTTTATTTATATTTAGTATCAACATTATGCAATTTTTAGTACAATTTAAAACATTAATATTCTTATATGCGCTCAATACTTTATAAACTTTTTATATATTTTACAATTTGATAAAAAAAATATTTGTTTTATTGCAGAATATGAATTACGTAATTAAACATATTCCAACTAATGCATTAAAGTTTGGTCCAATATACAACACAAATTTTGTTGAACACTTAGTATCATCTATCAAGGTTGAAGGTATGAATTTATTTAAAGAAACAATTTTTGCACCATACCTAAATATACCTAGATGCAATTACCAAGGCCAAATTACTAAGTGTTTATACTTGTTAGAGATTGAGCATGATAATTTAGATGAAGAGATTCACATTCGTCATGCTAAAGGTAATGTGTTGAAATTTGGCATCAATGAATTTGCAATTGTTACTGGTTTGAATTGTAAAGATAATGTAAAGGACTTTACATATCCGGACTCAAAAACCAGTAGGTTAGTTGAAAGATATTTTCCTGATACTAAATATAATGTTAACAAACAAAGATTGGTAGACTGGTTTATGGTGGGTCAATGGGAAAATATTGAGGATGCCCTTCAGATGGCTATACTTTATTTTATCCATACATTTTTGTATTCCCAACCTGATAATACACCAATTTCTATTGAAGATTTTTATATGGTGGAAGATGGTAGTTACCAACAGTTTCCTTGGTGTATAGTAGCTTTTGAAAAGTTAATGAAATCCTTTCAAAAAAAGTACAAACCCTCAAAAAAGTTGTATCGGTTGAATGGTTTTCCATATGCACTTAATATATGGATTTATGAATGTGCTTCAACGATAAACACCGATATTGCTGTCAAAGAAGGAAACGGTATACCGAGGATTTGCAACTGGCAAGTTGTTGGTTTGAAGCCCAAGTTTGAGTTTTTTATGGAAACAATTTTTCAGAGGTAATTAATTCAATACAACATTCTTAATTAGTTAGTTTTATTATGGAATACAACTTTAATATGTTTATTGTCATTAATTAATTGTTGTTTTTTTTAGATTGAATGTTCTAACATTCAAGCAACTCCTGAGGAAATTTCAGCTCTTGAGTTACCAGATATCAATTATGTACCGCCAAACCAATCTGTTTCATCAGTTCCAGATAATGATGATGTGCATCCGGAGGAGGTTTCTGATTTTGAAGACTTCACAACAAACCTCCAGATGTTTTGTTAAAGAGAACATCAAGAGGTGTTAATGTAGGAACAACCCCACCGAAACGCAAGAGATTAAAGATTGCACATCCACATAAGTATGATCTACAAAGATTTTCAAAAGCACAAAAGGAATCAGATCATCAACCAGATCATTCATTTCAAAATCCAGAACCACAACAAAAAGGATCTGAGAATGTAGCTGGTGTTGGTGTTTCTCCAAATTCATTCAATGAAAAAACAAGTTTGGGCAGTTCAGAAACTGATGATTTGAAGAAGTTCATGAAGTCTTATGTGAGTAATCAAGCAATTTAAACTCTTATATGTTTTAGTGTTACTATTTATTATATGTTAAATTTGATTATAGGTTGACCAAAAATTTGGAGATCTTGATAGTAAAGTTGAAACTCTTGAGGCTTTAATAAAGTGTAGCCATTCAGAATTGTTGATAGTTGTTGCTGCGAGAGGAAACAAATCTGAGAAGGTGCTATTTTGATTTTGGTTATTTCTTTCTGGGTTTTTAAGTGACTTTATATTTAAAAAAATTGTAGGATATGGGAGGAGTGTCATCGCCACACATGATGAATGATTCTGTGGCAAAAAAAAATGTTGGTACACAATTCAATTCTAGTAAATCTAATGAAGCAACTGTAGACGATGCTGATGAAAATTCTGATGCTGCTGGAAAACAAAAGGTATATTCTGAAGACGTAACAAAAGTAATTAAGAACCATTATACTTAATTTATTTGAAGATACCTTTATATTTTTGTGCATTAGAAGTTTAATAAAGTATTATTTTGTCTGTTGGATACTCTAATCCATCATTTTTTATATGATAATTGTGTATCATTGATTAACTAATTGTTTACTTTTAAAATATAAAGGATGATCTAAATCATGTATTTCGTATATACTTTAATTCATGAGATTGATTACTTTATTTTTTAAGTATCACTGACTACACAACGTACAACGCACATTAATAGAGTAACTCTGCTCATCAGACTGTTTCACCAAAGCATAAGAATTTTGCAACTGTTGATGATGTTGCTGAAATTGCAGTGGAGCTTAATAAACAAACAGAAGATGTAACGAAGGTAATAAAAATCTGATACTTAATATATTGGTTGATACTTTATTTTTCTTTTTTGCAATTAAGTATCTTTTCAGATGGTTGATATTTTTTCCATTAGTTTAATAAAGTATTTTTTGCATGTTTGATACTCTAATACATCACTTTTTATATGACAATTGTGTATCATTGATTAACTAATTATTTATTTATAAAATATAAATGATGATCTAAATCATGTAGTTGGTATATACTTTAATTTATGAAATTGATTACTTTATTTTTTAAGTATCACTGACTGCACAACGCATATTAATAGAATAACTCTGATCATCCGACTGTTTCACAAAAGCATATGAATTTTGCTACTGTTGATGCTGCTGCTGAAATTGCAGTGGAGGTTGAAAAACAAACAGAAGATGTAAGAAGGTAATAAAAATTTGATACTTAATACATTGATTGATACTTTATTTTTCTTTTTTTCAATTAAGTATCTTTTCAGATGGTTGATATTTTATTCCATCAGTTTAATAAAGTATTTTTTATATGCTTGATTTTTCTTTTTTGCAATTAAATAGCTTCTTAGATGGTTGATATTTTATTCCATCAGTTTAATAAAGTATTTTTTATATGCTTGATTTTTCTTTTTTGCAATTAAATAGCTTCTTAGATGGTTGATATTTTATTCCATCAGTTTAATAAAGTATTTTTTGTATGCTTGATACTCTAATACATCATTTTTTATATGACAATTTTGTATCATTGATTAACTAATTGTTTAGTTATAAAATAGAAATGATGATCTAAATCATGTAGTTGGTATATACTTTAATTTATGAAATTGATTACTTTATTTTCTAAGTATCACTGACTGCACAACGCATATTAATAAAATAACTCTGATCATCCGACTGTTTCACCAAAGCATATGAATTTTGCTACTGTTGATGATGCTACTGAAACTGCAGTGGAGGTTGAAAAACAAACAGAAAATGTAATGAAGGTAATAAAAAATCTGATACTTAATACATTGATTGATACTTTATTTTTCTTTTTTGCAATTAAGTATCTTTTCAGATGGTTGATACATTATTCCAACAGTTTATATTTTGAATAATGGTTGAAATCAGCAATTGCTTTATTTTTTTTACAGTTAAAATATATATGATGTTTTTAATCATGCATTTTGCTTTATAAATTATTATATTAACTTTATTACTTTATTTTTAAGTATCGCTAACTGCATAATATATATTAAAATACTAACATATATTTTATTTTTTCAAATATTATTAATTTTAGATCATGTTGCTGGCATATTGAAAAAACTGATTGAAAAAAATTAGTATATTTGAACTTGCATAAGTTATTGAAAATATATTGTGTTTTTTAATTATTTGATATGACAGGATTCTACCTCATCGGTATCCTTCGCACCTGAAAATGTAGCAATGACATTGAATGTCAACCCATTGGATGCTGTCATTCCTCTACAGCTTACCTGGGGTGATGATTTGTTATCAGACAGTCAGCTACCCTCCCAGCTTGGTGTCAGTGATGTTGATACAAAAACTCCTGCTAAGCGTAACAGGGTACCTTCTAAGGTTTTGCAGTCTCCAAGCATTCGTTTGAATCAACTGATAAGGGCAAGGACAAAATAGAAGATCACATCCGTCCATATACTCCATTTGATGATTGTCGAATCACATCTCCTGTATCGCAAGATTTAATGCAAGAGTATTTAGATTGGATTAAAAAGGGACTCCTTAAATCACACGCCAATAAGTAAGTTTTTATTAATAATGCTTTTTTATAAAATCATTTTCTTAAATACTTTATTTTTGAATTAAAATTATTTATTACAGGAGGATGATGATAAATATAGAGGCAAATCTTTTAAATTTGGCTTTGATTATATGGATTTTGTTGTCGCATTTCCTGTTGACAAGAACTGGTTTTATACTATGTCACATCCAATGTATTGTTGGACTGATCAGGTACATTATGCATTTAAATTATTTAAATAATACAATATATAGATCTTTCATATCATTTAAAGATCTACTTACAAATTTATTTATACCTACATTTAATCTTTTTTTATTTTTCAAAGAGTGAAGATTTCATATTGTGTTGTTTTATATTTATAACAGCATCTAGATGTGATTTTTTACTATCTACGGAAGAAGTCAAAATTAAGAGGCTTGGATCAATACAGATACACTACGGTCAACTGCTTGTTTATGTCATACATCAACATTGTATATAATAGGTATTATTGTGCACCTGTTGATGAATATCGGACTACACAACAACATATTGGTCGTGGTAAAGCTATAGCTGGTTATGAAAGGTCTATAAAAGACATTATTAATGGATTTTTGATACCTACTTCGTTACCTTGGCATATAGTTGATGAGGTTTATATTCCTATCAATTGTGGCAAAGCTTTTCATTGGGTGTTGGCTGTGGTTGTTTTGAAGAAAAGGTTGATACGTGTGTATGACTCATCTTATGGGTCAAGGAAAAGAGTGCCTCCTGAAGAGATTAATCAGTTGTCTGTAATGCTTCCTAACTATCTACATGATAGCGGCTTTTTTGATAAAACGGATAGAATTGATTTGGTATCTTTGGAGGCATACAAAGACAAGAAAATAGGTGAATTGTTAGGTCCTCAACATTCTTTTACAGTTGAATATGCGCAAGAGATTATGCAACAAAAAAGCGATAGCCTGTAAGTATTTGTGAATCTATTTGTTTTGTTCAAATTTTTTTTAGTTTTTAGATTTTATTTATATTAAAATCCTTTTTTAATATATATATATATATTTTTAGTGATTGTGGAATGTTCGTAGCTGCTTATGCTGAATATTTGAGCGACGAAATCAAAATTCCATCTGTTGGTCTTCAGAGCGACTATCTGCGCAACAAATACGCAACACTTTTATGGAAGTATGGCATGGACAAACACAATGATGGATATGTTAGTCATAGCGATGATCCTACAAAGCCAAAGGACGGGTTTTCTAAACAGGCAGAAGATGCATTTGTTGATGTTGATTAATTAGGCTTATATTATTATTGAACTATTATTGGAACAGAGTATTTTGTGTTTTAACTTATTATTTTTGTTCAATATTACTAAGCATTTTATAGTTTTAATAATTTAGCTTGTCATTTTGTGTTTCAGTAACTCTAGCCACTTCGAACTAATAAATTTGTTGGATGATCCTTTATTTTTCCTGTCAAAACTGTGACAACGAGAAGAATAATCACTTAATCCCAAAATAGGAAATTGGGGGTATTTTGAAGATGCAGATACGAGTTTTACAGGTAAGGATTGAAAACTGAGGGTCTTTTGGTACACTTGTATACAGCCGAATTTGGCATTGTATACAAAATTCTTATTTTAGTATCAAAAAATAAAATTAGTATATCATTAAATAAATTAAATTATTTGTGTTCTGCATAAGTAGTATCATACAAGAGTATGAAATATATACTTAAATATATACATTTAGTTTAGTTTATATTTTTGTTGACTTTTAAAATTCAATTATATTAGTTAATATTAGATCCATTATACGTTTACTATTTTATGTAATTGATATTTTTGTTCTGCATACAAAATTTAATATATTTAGTATCAAATCAGATTTTGTAGCTTAAATCATTCACATGTTGTTAAACACATCAAATAGAAAAAGTTCACATATTATTAGCAAATTAAAAATATCCAAAAGCATTATTACACATCAAATAAACTAAAAAAGTATAAATCAAGAATCTTTTGGAAAGAAGGTACATGTTCTTTTATTATGACCTTCTTGACCACAACGTCCACAACAATTCGTTTTTGTTGTTATCTTTTCATCTGCATTTTTCTTTCTCTTTTTTCTTGGTCTCTCAGGCATCTTTTTGTATTTAGGTGGCAAGACAACTTCTTCCAAAACAGAGTCTGGAGCTTTCCATTCTCTTTTGTCTGGCATTAGTTCTATTGGAATCACATAAGTATTTGTTAATGCATAGTGTTTATAATAATAAGAGCAATAGGGGTGTACATCTGTTATATTCTTCTTCTTCAAGACGGCTATTGCATGTGGACAAGGTATCTCGTCATGTTGAAATCTCCCACATGAACAAGTTTTCCTCTCAAGACAAACAATGTATATAATCCCACCTTCATACACTGAAAAAAAAACTCAGAAGATGCAACAACCTGCAATTTTTGAAAAAATAGAGATAGTCAACAAGTTTATTTTTCATTTTTTGTTTAACAATAAAATAATAAATACAAAGCAAATATGAACCTTCATTTTTGAACTTTTTGATGCGTTTAAAACCAATATATCTTCAAATCTTCTGCCCAATGTTTCTTTTGTATAAGAAGTTATTTCTCTATTTTTGCAATTCCAAGAACCAAATAGAATTCTAACTTCCTCCAAAAAATCTATAATACGTAGTTGTCGTGCATCAACAAGGCAACCATTGATACATTCAGCTATATTTGAAGTCATCATTCTCCCACGGTTCACTGTTGCATGAGACCTAGCCCATCTTTCATACCCAGCATCTTGAAGATACTTTTTTACTCTTCCATCAATTTTATCCAATTTAGCCATCAATTTTTCAAAATCATTCTTTCTATAAGCCTTAGCCATTGAATAAAACAGATCACTTAGAATGGTCCTGCTTCTCCTAAAGTTTGAACACACATTTTTCCAGAGGTGCCATATGCATGCAAAATGAGGAATAGTTGGATAAACAATACTCACACCTTTCTTTATGCTTTCATTTCTGTCAGATACAATACACATTTTTTCCCTCTCACCAAATGCATTCTTAAATTGTTGAAAGAACCATGTCCATGAACAATCATTTTCTGTGGCAACAACTATGTATGTCAAAGGCAATATGCAACCTTAATATATAAACACAAAAAAAAATATACTAAACAACTACTTACTATTAAGAAAATGATAAAATAAATTCATAAACAATATGTCATACCTGCTCCATCAAGTGTACTAGCAGACACAAATGTACCTCGATAATCTCCACTAAGATGTGAAGCATCAACAACAACAACAACTGGCCTACAGAACTCAAATCCTCTCATCGTTGGCCTTAATGATATGAAAAGATACATAAATTCGTTGTATTCAGACTTACGCGTCCTTATATATGAATTTGGATACACAGTTTCCAGCATATATATGTATCTTGGCATGTTTCTGTAGCCATCAGCAGGTTTACCTCTTATCAGTTCTAGTGCACGCTCTTTTGCGCGCCATGCCTGTTGATAAGAAATCTCAACGCCATACATTTCCCTGATATCATCAATTATATCGCTCGGAGTATGTTTTCTTTTATGATTCTTTAATTTAGGCGTTGTCACACCACTAATAAACCCAACAGTGGATTGTACATTGCTTAATACCCTATCCCTTAATGGACAGGTATATTCACTATTAAAGTATCTCACTATGAATGTTTCTGAATTCTTTCTAACAAATGCTTCAATTTCCAACAACAATCATCTGAATGAAAAACTAATACGGAGCTAAAATAAAAAAAACAGATATTCATTATTTGATAAGGTTGACTTTTTTTAATAAACAAAAATATAACATTATAAATGATACTTTATAACAATTTTCCCTATTAATTGATATGCTTGTATTATGACTTATATTTATTCATTCGCAAAATTTGAATTGATGTTGTATTATTATTTTATTTTAAATTATATTTAATTTAATCTAAGTATTTCATTTTCACAGATATACTTAATATACTTTATTTCATTTTCACAATTTTCCCTCACGTATTATAAATGATACTTTATAACATATGACTTATATTATGCACGTTATAATATTAATTAATATGCTTGTATTATGACTTATATTTATTCATTCGCGAAATTTGATTTTGATGTAGTATTATTAACTTATTTTAATTTATATTTTATTAATCTAAGTATTTCATTTTCACAGATATAATTAATATACTTTATTTCATTTTCACAACTTTCACTAATAATTACTATACTTTAATTCATTTTCACAGATATTGATATTGATTATTTAATAAGGCTGACTTTTTTAATAAACAAAAAAATTATATATATATACTCTATTCATTTTCACATTATAAATGATAATTTATAACAACTATTTCACATTGCAAATTGGGTCAATACCATCGTTCAGGCATTTCTTCAAACAAATGGTGAACAAAACAAATCCCAATAAACTCAAAACAAGAAAAGAACAATGCAGCAGTAGAAGAAATAGCGCAAAATGCAAACATTTGATAGAGTTGATAACAATGAACAACACAGTTTGTATATTGAAAAAAAATAAAGTCTTTCAATGAAAACATACTTTTTGTTATCAGATCTTTTAACTTTAAAGTTGAAACCATTCTTTATTTTGTAATTTTCCATTACCACCTTCAGAGTTGACTTATCCTTATATATTTGATTCTCTTCCACAAATAAATTATTTGTGTCTGATATATACTTATCAATATCCATTTCCGGTATGTAAGATTCATAATCAATTGATGATTCAACAATATTGAGAGCCTTTTTGTCGTTTTTTTCACCCTCAACACACATGATGACACCTGTTGTTGCATCGAAATTTATTATCTTTTCAACACCTTTATCTGATGTATCAATGCATAAAGGATAAGTTCCGAACCCAGCCTCATGTTTCTTAATTTCTACATACAATTTTACACCCATATCTTTTCGAATACACAATGGAGACGAATTTCCTTCAACAACATATCTAATATCTATATTTTTTTCGAATCGTCAATACCCAACTCAGCCGCAATTGTTGAAATAAGATTCATGAACGAAATATTTTCACCAACCACTATTCCATCACTTTTGTATCGCTCGTACAAAACATCACTTTTCCATATTCCAAAATGTCGCAACAAGATCGAAATATTCATATTTGAAAAATCACAATTGGCCTTTCAGAGTTTTTTTTAAAGCAGAATAGTGTTTTTTTTCCTGATTTTGAATGACTATTTTAAAACTTTTAAATTGAATAAAATTGAGTGTAGTAAATTGGAAGTAGTTTTCAAGGTGATTTGGTTTCAAAATTAACATGAATAAAGGGAAGGAAAATATAAAAATTAAGTGATTATTTAATGTATTAATTTCTGAAGCAATTAACACGGTCAAATAGTTAGAAAAGGCAAATCAGTTACCCTTGATTTTAGCTATAACAGTTACATAAAAAATAAATTCAGTCCTTTATATTCATTTAAATTTAAGTATCATTTCTGTTTTATAAATTATCCGAAATTCTTAAAAATAAGGGATTTTTGGTAAATAGTAAAGTCATAGGGATAGAACGTAATTTATCATTTATAGTATGTCATTTGCCTAATTTATACTAATAAATATAGGGCAACTTTCACATATAACAAATAAAAAAGGGCAACTTTTACATATAGCAAACAAAAAATTCATATTTGTATATTATAACAAAGTTTGCATAATTGCGCTCCATAACAAACATAAAACTGTATAGTTCACTGGCAAAAATTGTATTATTCGCTGGCCTAAATTGTATAATTCGCTGGCCTATTTCGCTGCAATTGTATAATTCGCTATCCTATTTCACTGCGATTTATAATGCACAATTGTATAATTCGCTGCAATATTTTTATAAAATTTATTTTGCATACAGTTGAGTCGAATTAAAATGTATTTATATTGCATAATTATAAGTGTATAGCAAGAAGATATATGTTTTTCTCTCGCTTTATACAAAAACAGAAACACAATATATACACTTCTGTTGTATAAAGCTAGAGAAAATTGCATTTCACTGCAATTGTATAATTCGCAATTGTATAATTCGTTGGCCTTTTCTCTGCAATATTTGAAGTAAAATATTTGTAAATTGTATAATTAAGTGTATAACACGAAGATATATATTTTTGCATGTGTATATACAATTTTCTCGTTTTATACAAAGTAGAAGAAGAATTATACACTTCTGTGTATAAAGCGAGAGAGGCGAGCGACAATGGAGAGTGACGAGCGAGATTTCTAGGAGAGAGACGCTGGCAAATTTTAGCTAACGTTTGCTATGGAGCACAATTAAATCAAACTCCAGCTCTTCCACTTATTTTAGGTTATTAGTTTGCTATTATATACAATTTTCCCAATAAAAAAAATCATATTTGTATGCTATAATAAAGTTTGTATAA
The DNA here is from genome assembly GCF_036512215.1 of Solanum lycopersicum. Lineage (NCBI taxonomy): Eukaryota > Viridiplantae > Streptophyta > Magnoliopsida > Solanales > Solanaceae > Solanum > Solanum lycopersicum. The sequence goes on along the minus strand of NC_090807.1, from coordinate 4,712,752 downwards.
TTGTGCTCTATAGCAAACATAGAAAATGTATAATTCGCTATACATATACAGTTGAAGAAAATTGTATAAAACGAAGTGTCTAAAACAAGAAAGAGAAAGACACTTGGGCAGAAAACTAAATAAAAACGAAGTGTATAAAACGAATTGTATCATTATAAGTGTATAGAACGATTATATACAATTTGAATTTGTATAAAATGAGAAACAGAGAAAGACAAAAGAAACTTGGCAGTCGTTTCGAGCAGTAGAATCATTTGTGATAAAAACTGACTGGGTCGACGGATCACACGACAGACCGTCATGGTCATGACGGACCGTCATGGACCCCGTCGTCCCACACTTGTATAAATTTCCTGTTGCTCTCCTCATTGCCCTCGACGACAAGTAGGACGAACCGACATAGGTACAACGGTCCGTCGAGCGTCTTCGTGCCAAAACACTTCAACTCTAAAATCTGGGTGCTGGGATCGACTCTATGAACTTTGTGACGGACCTGCAGGACGGACCGTCGCATGTACGACGGGCCGTCACGAGCTGCGTAACCTTGACTGGGTCGGATTTCTGCTAAAAGTTTTAAGGGGTGTTTTGGACTATTCATGTCAAACTGTATGAAATTAGTGGGTAAGTTTAATAACTTATTTACTTGTGGGTTAAAGGAGGTAACTTAAATAAATAATGGGTTACTTTTATGATAACGAATTATATGATAATTAGGGTAAAAGAAAAAGAATCTGGAGAAGGAAAAAGAGGAAAGAGACAGAAAGAGAGGGAGAACGAGCGAGAAAAAGGGAGAAGCGAAGAGGAAAGCAAAGGCATTGGGAAGTAGCTTGTTTGATCACGATTCTTTGGTGGAGGTAGGTTATGGTTTATGCTATTTCATAGTAAACTCTTAATAGCGATCGATATATATTGGGTGGTATTGTAAAGTCTTCTATATGCTTGATTGTGGGTTGGTATGTTGTAATTGTGTAATTGTGGTGGATTAGAATGTTGATACTGTTGAATCTTTAATCTTGAATCCTCTCTGTTAAGATGATGCCTTGACATAAAGAAGGCTTGATGAACTAAAGTAATGAGATAAATGGATCGGGTGTCACGTTCCGACACGTAGCATTAAGGGATCGGGTGTCACGTTCCGACACGTAGAATTAGGGGATCGAAGTTTCACGTTCCGACACGTAGAATTAGGGGATCGGAGTTTCACATTCCGACACGTAGAATTAGGGAATGGGGTGTCACGTTCCGACACGTAGAACTAGGGGATCGGAGTGTCACGTTCCGACACGATAATAATGAAGAGAAGTAATTTTTGAATTATGTTAATATACTCAATTCGAAGAACCTTTTTTCCCAAATGAGTATGGTGTGGAGGCTTGAGTCCTCATAGGTGTGATTGGTGTTGTTGTCAATGGCTCTTATACTTGTTGATTGCCACCTGTTAAGTATTATGGTTGATTTTATATTATTATTCTGTATATATTATTTTCTATTTTGAGTTGGCCGATGATACCTACTCAGTACTTGTTCCTTGTACTGACCTCTACTTGTAATTTTTTTCTTGTTATTTGTGGAGTGCAGCAAGCGTGCCATCGACTTCGACTCGTCCTCAGATCTAGCCAGTCTTCAGCATATCAAAATTCAGGGTGAGCTATTATTCCTAGCTCGTGCTGGATTCTCTCCTTCACGTCTTGATGTCTTGAAGTTCGGACATGGACTATCCTTTTACTTATTTTATCTTCTTAATACTCTTAGATTTAGAAATTTGAGGATAGATGTTCTTGATGTGATGACTTCCAGATTTTGGGAATAATAAGTATTGAGTTTTAGAAGTTATTTAATTGATTTTCGTTAATGAGTTTTGAGTCTTCCGCGTTATATTTTGTTCACTATGGTTGAAATATTGGTAAATGTTGGGGTTTAGATTTGTTGGTTCGTTCACATAGGAGGATAAGTGTGGGTGCCACTCGCGGCTCATTTTGGGTTGTTACAAACTTGGTATCAGAGCATTAGGTTCGTTGGTCTCATCACATAAGAATCTAGTAGAGTCTTGAGGAACGGTAGGGGGACACCCTTACTTTTCTTTGAGAGGCTATAGGACTTTAGGAAAAAATTCCATTCTTTCTTCCTTTCATGCTATTACTTGGATCCAATTGGTATCTAGGTGATACAAATTGGTATTTGATATCCTCACTCTATTTCGCAGATGGCTAGAACTAGAGCAACAACTGTGCCAACACCAACACCGACAAGACAAGGTGCGTCTGATCCAGTCACTAAGGCTGTAGCTCGAAGAGGAGCAGTGGCAAGAGGCCGTGGTAGAGGTCACGGGAGGACGTCCTCTAGAGGTAGAGTACAAAAGCCTGGTCCAGCTAGTACTAGGGCGGTGACTCCTCCACCGACTGATGAGGTAGTAGGAAAGGGTGAGGAAGGGGAAAATGAGCAAGTACAGGATGAGGAATTACAACCCCAACCTACCCCAGAGATGATTAACCAGGTTCTTACTTATCTTAGCGGGTTATCTGATCAGGGCCAGACACCTCCAGTGTTTTCTGCACCAGCACCTCAGGTTCCGGGGGTACAACATCCAGCTGTTGTGGCTCCCTGCATGGATGCCTCATTGGAAGTAGACACATTTCCTCGGTTAACTACATGGCCTATAATGACTAGTGATCGGCATGAACTTTTCACTAAATTCTTGAAGTTGAAACCTCCAGTCTTCAAGGGTGCTGAATCTGAGGATGCCTATGATTTTCTGGTTGATTGTCATGAGCTGCTACATAAGATGGACATAGTAGAACGGTTCGGGGTTGAGTTTGTGACCTATAAGTTTAAGGGAAATGCCAAAATATGGTGGCGGTCATATATTGAGTGTCAACCTGCACAAGCACCACCTATGACTTGGGCATCATTCTCTAGCTTATTTATGGAAAAGTATATACCCCGGACGTTGAGGGATTGGAAGAGAGATGAGTTCCTGAGTCTAGAGCAAGGCAGGATGTCTGTTACTGCTTATGAGGCTAAATTTCGTGCACTATCCAGGTATGCCACCCAGCTTTGCTTCAGTCCACAAGAGCGGATTCGCCGTTTTGTGAAAGGATTGAGGTCAGATTTGCAGATCCCAGCCTTACAGGTAGCTGCTGCAGCAAAATCCTTTCAGGAAGTGGTTGACTTTGTGATAGAGGTGGAGGGGGTGAAGCCAGATAACTTCACCATGGCGTTGACCTCTAAGAAGTTCCGCATGGGAGGTGAGTTTAGTGGTTCTTACTCCAGAGGGCAGAGTTCAGGAGGTTACCCAGCCCGACCTATTCAGTCTTCACTACAGGCTGTAGCTGGGGGTCTATCACAGACCAGTCAACATTTCTCTGAGTTTGGAGGTTATCCCCAGACTTCGTCATTCTCACAGAGACCTATGCTAGACTCCAGAGATTGTTATGAATGTGGAGAGACTTGACATATTAGGAGAAATTTTCCAAAACAGAGTTACAGACCCCCAATAATTAGAGATAGAGGTGGTCATGGGAGAGGTCGCCATTCTGGAGGATGTGGTGGCCAAGGTAATGGTGATCACCAAATCAGCCGGGGTGGCGGGCAAGTTGGAACTACTGCAGCACCACATGGTAGGGGAAACGGACAGACAGGTGATAGGATCCATTGCTATGCTTTCCCCGGGAGATCTGAAAGAGAGACATCTGATGCTGTTATCACAGGTAATCTTTTGGTTTGTGATTGCATGGCTTCTGTATTATTTGATCCTGGATCCACATTTTCATATGTATCTTCCTCATTTGCTACTGGTCTTGATTTACCTTGTGATTTGCTTGACATGCCTATTCGTGTCTCTACTCCTGTGGGTGAGTCTCTGATAGTTGAGAAGGCGTATAGGTCTTGTCTTGTGACTTTTGTGGGGAGCAATACTCATGTAGACTTAATTATTCTAGAGATGGTTGATTTCGATGTAATTCTGGGTATGACTTGGCTTTCTCCAAATTTTGCAATCTTAGATTGTAATGCTAAAACTGTGACATTGGACAAGCCTGGGACAGATCCGCTAGTGTGTGAGGGCGACTATACTTCCACCCCGGTTCGTATTATCTCCTTTCTTCGTGCCAGGAGAATGGTTAGTAAAGGTTCTTTAGCTTTCTTGGCACATCTCAGGGATGATACTTCCCAAGTACCTTCGATTGAGTCTGTTTCGATAGTCCGTGAGTTTCTGGATGTGTTTCCTATAGACCTTCCTGGTATGCCACCAGATAGGGATATTGATTTTTGTATTGATCTGGAGCCGGGTACTCGCCCCATTTCCATACCCCCTTATAGGATGGCTCCAGCTGAGTTAAGGGAGTTAAAGGCCCAACTTCAGGAGTAGTTAAGTAAAGGCTTTATTAGGCCAATTGCATCCCCTTGGGGTGCTCCGGTTTTATTTGTGAAGAAGAAGGATGGAAGTTTTCGGATGTGCATAGACTACAGGCAACTGAATAAGGTAACTATTAAGAACAAGTATCCTCTTCCTCGCATTGATGATTTGTTAGATCAGTTACAAGGTGCTTGTACCTTCTCAAAAATTGATTTGAGATCTGGTTATCATCAATTGAAAATACGGGCAGCAGATGTGCCAAAGACTGCTTTTCGAACCAGGTATGGACATTATGAATTCTTAGTAATGTCTTTTGGGCTTACGAATGCCCCTGTTGCGTTCATGAGCCTGATGAACGGGATTTTTTAAGCCATATCTAGACCTCTTTGTTGTCGTATTTATTGATGATATACTGATATACTCAAAGGGCAGGAAAGAACATGAGGAGCATTTGAGAATTGTATTGGAGTTGTTAAGAGAGAAAAGACTTTATGCCAAATTCTCCAAGTGTGAGTTTTGGCTAGATTCAGTGTCCTTCTTGGGGCACGTGGTTTCCAAGGATGGAGTGATGGTGGATCCATCTAAGATTGAGGTAGTGAAGAGTTGGGTAAGACCTACTAATAATACAGAGGTAAGGAGCTTTGTTGGTTTAGCTAGCTACTACCGTCGATTTGTCAAGGGATTTTCTTTTGTCGCTTCCCAATTGACAAATTTGACTAAGCAGAATGTTCCATTTGTATGGTCGGACGAATGTGAAGAAAGCTTCCAGAACCTCAAGACCTTGTTGACTACTGCACTAATTCCTACCTTGCCAGTGAAAGGTAAGAATTTCATTGTTTACTGTGATACATCTTATTCTGGTTTGGGTGCAGTGCTAATGCAGGAGAAGAATGTAATTGCTTATGCTTCGAGGCAACTAAAGGTGCATGAACGCAACTATCCGACCCATGATTTGGAGTTGGCTGCAGTAGTGTTTGCATTAAAGCAATGGAGACATTATCTATATGGGGTTAAGTTTGAAGTCTATACAGATCATCGTAGTTTACAGTATGTCTTTACTCAGAAAGATTTGAATTTGAGAAAGAGGAGGTGGATGGAACTACCGAAGGACTATGATATTACTATCTTGTATCACCCAGGAAAAGCTAATGTTGTGGCAGATGCTTTAAGTAGAAAGGCAGGGAGCATGAGAAGTCTAGCGCACTTGCAGGTTTCTAGACGACCATTGGCTAGGGAGGTTCAGACTCTGGCTAATGACTTTATGAGGTTGGAAGTACTGGAGAAGGGAGGATTTTTGGCCTGTGTGGAGGCAAGATCTTCCTTTTTTGACAAGATCAAGGGAAAACAATTTACTGATGAGAAACTGATCCGGATTCGAGATATGGTATTGCGAGGAGAGTCTAAAGAAGAAAAAATTGATGAGGAAGGCGTTTTGAGAATTAAGGGAAGGGTACGTGTGCCCCGCGTCGATGATTTGATTCACACTATTTCTTACAGAGGCTCATAGTTCAAGGTATTCTATACATCCAGGTGCAACCAAGATGTATCGTGACCTAAAGCAACATTTCTGGTGGAGTAGGATGAAGCGTGACATTGTTGATTTTGTTGCCCAATGCTCGAATTGTCAGGAGGTAAATTATGAACACCAGAGGCCTGGAGGGACACTTCAGAGAATGCCCATTCCTGAATGGAAGTGGGAGAGAATTGCAATGGATTTTGTAGTTGGTCTTCCAAAGACCTTGGATAAGTATGACTCCATTTGGGTAATTGTTGATAGGTTAACTAAGTCTGCTCACTTCATTCCGGTCAAGATGACTTACAATGCAGAGAAGTTAGCCAAACTCTATATCTCAGAAATCATTCGATTGCATGGAGTTCCACTTTCCATCATATCAGATAGAGGTACGCAGTTTACTTCTATGTTTTGGAGAACATTGCATGCTGAATTAGGTACTAGGTTGGATCTTAGTATTGCATTTCACCCTCAGACCGATGGTCAGTCTGAGCGAACGATTCAGGTGTTGGAAGATATGCTTCGTGCATGTGTGATAGAATTTGATGGTCATTGGGATAACTTCTTACCCTTAGCAGAGTTCTCATACAATAATAGCTATCACTCAAGTATTGATATGGCCCCATTTGAGGCACTGTATGGGAGGAGATGTAGGTCTCCCATTGGTTGGTTTGATGCATTTGAGGTGAGACCATGGGGTACCGATCTTTTGAGGGAATCGTTAGATAAAGTAAAATTCATTCAGGAAAAGCTTCTAGCAGCTCAGAATAGGCAGAAAGAATATGCAGATCGAAGGGTTAGGGACTTGGACTTTATGGAGGGTGAACAAGTCTTGCTGAAGGTTTCACCCATGAAGGGTGTGATGCGGTTTGGTAAGCGAGGTAAGATTAGTCCGAGGTATATTGGTCCATTTTAAGTTCTGAAGCGCGTGGGGGAGGTAGCTTATGAATTAGCCTTGCCTCCAGGACTGTCAGGAGTGCACCCGGTATTTCATGTTTATGCTGAAAAGATACCATGGGGGATGGAAACTACATTATTCGTTGGGATTCAGTTCTTCTTGATGAGAATTTGTCTTATGAGGAGGAGTCTGTTGCTATTCTAGATAGAGAAATCCGCAAGTTGAGATCAAGGGAGATTGCATCCATCAAGGTTCAATGGAAGAATCGGCCAGTTGAATAGTCCACTTGGGAGAAGGAGGCTGATATGCAAGCAAGATACCCACACCTTTTTGAAGATTCAGGTACTCTTTCTCGCCTTTGTTTTTCTTCTTGTGATCGTTCGAGGACGAACGATGGGTAAATTGGTATCTATTGTAACGACATGTTTAGTCGTTTCGAGCAGTAGAATCATTTGTGATAAAAACTGACTAGGTCGACGGATCAAACGACGAACCGTCATGGACCCCGTCGTCCCACACTTGTATAATTTTCCTGTTGCTCTCCTCATTGCCCTCGACGACAAGTAGGACGAACCGTCATAGGCACAATGGTCCGTCGAGCGTCTTCATGCCAAAACACTTCAACTTTAAAATTTGGGTGCTGGGATCGACTGTCTGAACTTTGTGACGGACCTGCAGGACGGACCGTCGCAGGTACGACGGGCCGTCACGAGCTGCGTAACCTCGACTGGGTCGAATTTCTGCTAAAAGTTTTAAGGGGTATTTTGGACTATTCATGCCAAACTGTATGAAATTAGTGGGTAAGTTTAATAACTTATTTACTTGGGGGTTAAAGGAGGTAACTTAAAATAAATAATGGGTTACTTTTATGATAAGGAATTATATGATAATTAGGGTAAAAGAAAAAGAATCTGGAGAAGGAAAAAGAGGAAAGAGACAGAAAGAGAGGGAGAACGAGCGAGAAAAGGGGAGAAGCGAAGAGGAAAGCAAAGGCATTGGGAAGTAGCTTGTTTGATCACGATTCTTCGGTGGAGGTAGGTTATGGTTTATGCTATTTCATAGTAAACTCTTAATAGCGATCGATATGTATTGGGTGGTATTGTAAAGTCTTTTATATGCTTGATTGTGGGTTGATATGTTGTAATTGTGTAATTGTGGTGGATTAGAATGTTGATACTGTTGAATCTTTAATCTTGAATCCTCTATGTTAAGATGATGCCTTGACATAAAGAAGGCTTGATGAACTAAAGTAATAAGATAAATGGATCGGGTGTCACGTTCTGACACGTAGCACTAAGGGATCGGGTGTCACGTTTCGACATGTAGAATTAGGGGATCGGAGTGTCACGTTCCGACACGTAGAATTAGGGGATCGGAGTGTCACATTCTGACACGTAGAATTAGGGGATCGGGTGTCACGTTCTGACACGTAGCATTAAGGGATCGGGTGTCACGTTCCGACACGTAGAACTAGGGGATCAGAGTGTCACGTTCCGACACGATAATAATGAAGAGAAGTAATTTTTGAATTATGTTAATATACTCAATTCGAAGAACCTTTTTCCTCAAATGAGTATGGTGTGGAGGCTTGAGTCCTCATAGGTGTGCTTGATGTTGTTGTCAATGGCTCTTATACTTGTTGATTGCCACCTGTTAAGTATTATGGTTGATTTTATATTATTATTCAGTATATATTGTTTTCTATTTTGAGTTGGCCGATGATACCTACTCAATACTTGTTCCTTGTACTGACCCCTACTTGTAATTTTCTTCTTGTTATTTGTGGAGTGCAGCAAGCGTGCCATCGACTTCGACTCGTCCTCAGATCTAGCCAGTCTTCAGCATATCAGAATTCAGGGTGAGCTATTATTCCTAGCTCGTGTTGGATTCTCTCCTTCATGTCTTGATGTCTTGAAGTTCGGACATGGACCATCCTTTTACTTATTTTATCTTCTTAATAATCTTAGATTTAGAAATTTGAGGATAGATGTTCTTGATGTAATGACTTCCAGATTTTGGGAATAATAAGTATTAAGTTTTAGAAGTTATTTAATTGATTTTCGTTAATGAGTTTTGAGTTTTCCGCATTATATTTTGTTCACTATGGTTGAAATATTGGTAAATGTTGGGGTTTAGATTTGTTGGTTCGCTCACATAGGAGGATAAGTGTGGGTGCCACTCGCGGCTCGTTTTGGGTCGTGATAATAAGTGAGAAAGGCGAGGGTGGCGAGCGATATTAGGGAGAGTGGCGAGCGAGATCTGGAAGAGGGGAACAAAATATATGTTTTTATACAATTTTCTCTGCTTTATACAATTAGAAACAGTTTTTATACACTTGTGTTTGTATAAAAAGTGAGGAAGCGAGCGAGAGATTGGAGGAGAGTGACGAGCGAGATATTTGGGAGAGAGGCGTCTGTCAATTTTTTTGTAAACGTTTGCTATTGAGAACAATTAAATCAAACCCTAGCTACTCCATTTATTTTAGGTTATTAAGTTGCTATTATATACAATTTTCCCTAAAATATACCTCAACATAAGATATTGCTTTTACAGATAAGTGACGATTTGGCTTTTAAATTGAGAAAAAAATGAGATTAGTAAAAACCAGAGATATAGGACATGGTTTTGGGTTGTAGCATGGAGTGGTAAATACTCTTTCATTCTTAACTTAAGAGGTCTCGAGTTCAAGTCCCTTTGGGTACGCAGTCGCGTCCGTTAGGAAGCACTTTAACCTAATGTATGACTTTTTGTTGCAAAATCATATTTAATCGAACTCTAATATAAATATTGATTATCCAATTGAAAAAATAGTCAGGGATATAGAAGGACATGATATTGGGCACCTGAAATGATCTGAAGTTAAAAAGGATCACCTACGACATACAAATCTAAGTAAATACAAGTCTGGCCTTGTGGTGAACCAATTCGTTTTTGGCCGCATCTGAGTCCGTTTTGGTTTAGGAGATATGTTTAAATTTGAAAATAAAGAACACTAAATTTAATTGTAGGAAAATCCTTTAAATCGAAGGTAATAATCATGGAATTATCGAGAACTGAATTGTTTCACTATAACAATAAGAAAATTACAATATTATTCTTAGTGGCTACACAACAATTGAAAAAAATGAAGAAGCAATAGCTATACCAACAAAATTAAATATAAAGAAAACACAAAAATCTAACTGTTGTTCGAGATACAAACTCAATTCAGTTGACCTTCAAATCTAATCTTCATCATTCAAATCAAACACCAATATGTTAAAAACACTCAATAAATTTTTTTTTATCAACAGTTATCAAATCAGAAAACACGATCTGAAGGTTGCTGATTGGAGATATAATCTGCAACAAAAAATACCCTTTTTTCTCTCTTTTATCTTATTGAAAACTTTCTAAAAAAATCTCTCTTATGTGATAATGTCTTTCAAAGACAAATATTAATGAGCAATTGAAAAATTCTCTCAAATCATTCTACTTATAGAGTGGTTTTTCCCCCTAAAAATCAAAATAAACTCCAAATAGAATTAAAATTTAAGCAACTTTCATATATAGCAAATATAAAAGTCATAATTTGTATGTTATAGTTATAGTGTGTATAGTTGTGCTCCATAGCAAACTTAATATTTTCTATGGAGCATCAGATTGTATTAATTCCCTGACAGGAGCTTTAGATTTGCATAAATTTCACTGGCAGACTATTTGTATAAATTGATGAGAGTCTCTTGTTTATATAGATCGATGGTAGCCTCTTAATTTGATTTTATGTATTTGTATATCTGTATAAATTTAAATGTGTATACCATTTGTAACGACCCATTTGTTCATTTTGAGTACTAGATACTTTTATTTCGTAAAATGTTATTGATAGATTCTAAATGGGTATTTTAGATTATTCGTAACCAGAGATATAAATTTAAAGGAATAGCTTTGATAATTTATTTAATTGGTGATTAAAGAAATAAAAATAAAATTGATAATGGATCACTTTAATTAATTTTTGTAATGAGTCATATAATATTAGGATAGTAAATAACTTGTAAAAAATAAAATAAAGATTTACACTGTTATTGAATAAGATTGAAGCGTCGGCTTAAGGTATTCCATGAAATTTTGTTTACTTTGCAAAGAGATATTATATGATAATGTAGGAAAACTTATTACATAGTAGTGTAGGAATTATTATATTATAATGTTGAAATTGAGTCGAGTTAATATTGGTGTCAGCGTGGGAATAATGCAACTGAAGGGAAACTATTGAATTTTCTCAATAATTAGAATCTTACTTCTTAAGATTTGATTTGGGGGAGACAAATAATAGTAGATAATAAATGCATGATGATTGGAATGATGAGGTAATGATAACCTAAAAATTAGATTGATGTAGAATAGGACAAATTCAATTGCAGATGAAAATTATACATTCTGGTTACTGATATTAACGCAGTGCCTTTTGATGTTCGAGGTTCTATTTATACGTTATAACATTTTAATCTAAGTTTTGATAAATCGCTATAGGTAATTAAGTATTTGTTGAATCTATCCCTTTTTTTTAGTCAATTTTAGCTATTCAATTGGTAGAGTTTTTGATCAAAATGAGCTATTTTTAAAACCAATTCACCAAAATAATACGTTTTTAATTTTTTTTACAAAACTAGTATAACAGTACTTCATTGGTAACATTTTAGGATATTTTCATTATAAAAATTCAACGGACAAAAAGTTAACGGGTTGGTGACGTTAAACGCATAAACGTAACTGTGAGTGACGTTTTAGGTGTAAAACATTACTCAAGAGTACATTTTTTGGAGAATCCAATCACGGGCCACTGACTCCAATCCTGCAAAGGCGGAGTTAAATCATTCAACTGTAAAACGTTACTATGAGTAACGTTTTACACCTAAAATGTTACTTTGACTCCCGTTTCTTAAGAATCCAATCACGGGCCACTGACTCCAATCCTGCAAAGGCGGAGTCAAATCATTCAACTGTAAAACGTTACTATGAGTAACGTTTTACACCTAAAATGTTACTTTGACTCCCGTTTCTTAAGAATCCAATCACGGGCCACTGACTTCAATCCTGCAAAGGCGGAGTCAAATCATTCAACTGTAAAACGTTACTATGAGTAACGTTTTACACCTAAAATGTTACTTTGACTCCCGTTTCTTAAGAATCCAATCACGGGGCCACTGACTCCAATCCTGCAAAGGCGGAGTCAAATCATTCAACTGTAAAACGTTACTATGAGTAACGTTTTACACCTAAAATGTTACTTTGACTCCCGTTTCTTAAGAATCCAATCACGGGCCACTGACTCCAATCCTGCAAAGGCGGAGTCAAATCATTCAACTGTAAAACGTTACTATGAGTAACGTTTTACACCTAAAATGTTACTTTGACTCCCGTTTCTTAAGAATCCAATCACGGGCCTTCGACTTCTGCAAGTTTAGAATATATTTAGCTATAAAACGTTACTCATAGTGACGTTTTACCTTAAAAACGTTGCTGTCAATTACAACACTCTGTTAAAGTCATATTCCTCCATTTTTCAAACTGACCAAAGTGACTATAAATAAATGTTGTAATATTTTGCATATTTAAATATAATTCAACAAAATTTTTCCTTGTGTGGTCCATTTTAAAAATAATATTCACAAAATTTCATCAGATATGATTTAAATAAGTGAAGTTTATCCTTTGTTATGTTCTTATTATAGCTTTAAAATTATCTTTCTAATTTAATAATATTGTTTTAAAAAATATTTTATCTTTATGTGTAGGATTAAGATGACGAGCTTTGAACATAATGTGATGGTTGCTTTGTATTGGGGTGGAGAAATAAATACGGATATGAACGGATTTAGGTATACTGAATGTGCCAGAACGATTATTAGCATGTCGACTTCAACTACCTATGTTGAATTGGTTGGATTGTTGCATGAGAAAATGGGAACATATAAGATTTTTCATATGGATATTTCTGAAAAATATCCATGTTCAATTCAAGGTAACAATACAAGGTTCATTGAGTTTAAAAATTGAGAATGACCAATCTTTGTAACAATTTCTTTTCATACTTCAAAAATTTGCGGATAACATTGATATAAATATTTTGGAGATGTATGGAAAGACTGTATCGACAGATCAAAATGTTGCATTTCAAGTTAGTGGTCATCATGGTTATCACATGAATTTGTTGGCTCAAAATTATGGCCTTACCACGATCAATCAACCTCATTTTGTAGAACCTATTGTTCAACCACCATTTCAACAATTGTTGATGCATGATCATTGATCATTTGGTGAAGGCTCAAGTAGTCAAATGCATATTGATAATAGTCACATGGAATATGAGGCTAGGTAAACAACAAATCTTTATTTTATTAAATTTAGTCTAACAATTTAATAAGATAATTTTTATTGTCAGTATACACAAATTATCTCTTATAAATAGAAGAAATAATATTTTAGAATATTTATTATCGCTTTTAAAACAAGCTTGTATATTTATAATTTTGCTAAAATTTGACTAATATTTTTTTACAGAGATATTGATATCAACGTTGATCTATATAATGATGTAAATACTGAAATTAGTGATGAAAGTTCAGAGGAAGATGAACCTTCGAAAGATGGTGATGAAAGTGAACCTGATGAAGATATCGATGATATTAGAGATTTTTCTCAAAATGGTGTAAATCTTCATAATCAAGATTAGGGTGTGTCTCATGACATACCCTATTTCAGGACATTAGAGAAAGAGGAAGGCATTTTCATGTCTACATGTGAATCTGAGATGGAATGTTGTTCAGTTTGGTCTGAGCAAGCAAAAAAAGATTTAAAAAAAGGTATGCTTTTTAGTAGTAAAGAAAAGTTGAAAATGACTGTAACGATTTGGAGTTTGCACAAAAATAAGGAGTTCAAGGTGGTAACATCTACCAAAAGTCTATGGGTTGTGAGATGTAAGTTTTATAATTTATTGGGTTGCATGTGGTTTCTTCGAGGACGACAAGTTGGAGATAAATTTTGAAAGATAGGAAAATATGTTGAAAACCATAGATGTGAGACTGAGGGGCTTTCTAGCGGTCACGCCAACCTAAATACCAATTTGACTGCATCACTACTTCTAAATCAAATTAGAAAAAATCCTAAGTTCTTGGTGGTAGATGTCATTTCAAAGGTTCATGAAAATTTTGGTCACCAAGTGACATATAGAAAAGCATGGCTTGCAGTTTTTCAACACTTTAACCATGGAACAATTGTGGAATGGAAACACGAAGAGTCTATGAGTTCATCGGAGGTAAAAACTTTTAAATTTGTATTTTGGGCTTTCAAGCTATGCATTAATGGATTCCAAACATGTCGCCCAGTTATTTCAGTAGATGGAACTCATATTAATGGAAAATATGAGATCAAATTATTAATTGTTGTTGGAATTGATGGAAATGATAACATTCTCCCTTTAGCGTTTGCTATTGTAGACAAACAATCAAAAGAGGCATGAAAATGGGTTTTTAGAAATTTGAGTGCATATGTGATAAAAAATAGACAAAATTTATGTGTTATATCTGATAGGGCAAAAGGAATCTTGACTAGTTTGCAGGAGTTGCGGCGATTTCAAGAGCCTCGAGTCTTCCATCGATTTTGCATAAGACATCTTAAGAGCAACTTTCAATCTAAATTTCCAAACAAGGACCTCAGCAGATTGATGTGGAGGGCTGCTTCAGCCCATCAAGTTAGGAAGTTTGAGTCCATGATGTGGCAAATTAAAGAATAAAATATCGAAGCACATGAATACCTCATGGAAATTCCCTTGGATAAATGGACTGTTAGCCATGATGATGGAAAAAGATGGGGAGTGTTGACAACAAATCTTTCAGAGTCATTCAATGGAGTGTTGAAAAAAGCACGAGGTTTGCCTGTCACTGCTATGATTAGACTTTCAAGCAATCCCAACACAGACTTTTCATCACAATACAATTTTCGATTAAGAAAATATCATACCCAATTTCACCTAAGACTGGCACATGGTCCCAACTGATGTTTTCCCTAAGAGGTGAACAATTTGGCCATATCTACAATTCAGTGAAGGAAGTCCTTCATTGTATCATGCTGGTAAAGAAAATATCATACCCAATTTCACCTAAGACTGACAAAGAAGAAGAAGGAGTACCAAATTTGGATACCTGAAACCTCTCAATTACAGTTCTTTGTTTCTCGTTGCTTGTTTTTTTTTGCCATGCTGGTAAAAATAGTGACTCCCTGACAAACAAGAATAATTTTCAGTTGTTCGACTAAACAGAGGAGCATTTATGTCAAAAAATAAAATAAAGATGTTAATAGTACCAATCCCACAACGCTTAGGAAAAATCCTACGCTTCTCCTTTACTGATGGTTCACCACATTCGTTTGCATTCTCCACTTCATCGTTGGAGTCCTCTAAATTATTAACAACACCAGGGGTCTCAATGGACATTGGCAGCCTAGGTGATGAATTAAAGTTAGGGGCATTCTCAAAATGTTGAGGTCAAGAACCACGAAATACATTCTCAACTGATGAAAGACTAGAATTCCTTAATATTTGTGATGCCGTGTATGGAACAATATCAGTATTTGTTGGTTGATATGTCATACCTAATGCCCCGGGAGTGAATTCTTGAGTTTGCCCCTTGAAATGGAACCAAAATCACAAGTTGTGTGATCATCTTCGGAGACTGATTCATCCATTTCAATAGGCGCTCGTCCTTTCTCAACAGCACGAGCCCTCCTACCGACAACACCACCTTTTCCTCGCCTACGAACCGGGTGATGTAAATGATCATTATGTACCTCATCTCTTCTATAATCGGCTTGTACATTAATCCTAGCAGCCTTGTGCACATATGTCAAGCATTTTTCTCCTTCATTTCGGACCATTACACGAAATATGTATAAATCCTCCATTGATGGCTGATCACCAAGGGCTTTTGCTCTATCAACCATGGAATTAATATCACGCACCTACACAAAGATCAATTTTTTTCTTACAAACATTTTCCATTCTTTTTCCTAACAGATGCTCAAACAAAGATCAAACTAAAGCACTTATTTTATATTTTTTTAAGAAAAACATAGGTAACAATTTTCCAAGTCACAATTTTTGAGAAGAAGCATTATTATCCTCAAAAGATAAATCACAAACACACTAAATCTAATACATATATTGTTTCATATGCTGTTGAATTGGGCCCGTAACCTTCTTGTTGTTGAGGACGCTGAGTAGGATTACCAATAATAAGACGAGTAATGCGTCTAAACCAAATAAGGTAAGGGTCGTCATATCGAAGTGGTTCACGATTGACTGAAGCATCACAAACATATTGAAGTCGTTGGTTCCAAAGAGGCAACCATTGTGCATGCTCCAATTTCCAATTTGTATTTGGTCTGCCCTACGATCATGGTGAAAATGTGTGGCGTCAAATAGAAATGGAGTTGGTATCGTTTGTTTTAATCCAAATTGTCTCATAACTCGATCAGGCAAGTGAACCTCAACGATATCCCAACAAAAAATTTGAGCTCTTACACGCCATATGTCTCGTTCAATTCGACAATAATTAGGAAGACTCTCAATTAAGTCATCCGAATATGGTTCCCAAATAAACAAATAAAGAAAAATACATGAGTTTCAACTACAATATATACATAATTTTTTAAAGAAAAACAGTATAACATCATACCTGATCCTCTGTCATGGAATCAAGTGCATCCCTAAAAAATTTCAACACATGCTTAGTGGTATCAGTCCAACTAAAATGTGCAAACCATCTAGTAGCACGTGGACCCCTGGTAAACAAGCAAGAAAATTATTTTCGATGTCCCTTTGTGCTATTACCTGAGGTCTGAGGACGGTAACTCTCTCCCATGCCCAAATCTAAACATAATATATAAATATATAATTATGATATTATAAACTAGAAGAAATATTTATAAAGAATTGATGTAATTATTAAGTATACCTGAAGCAGTGGTAGAAATCCAACTATCTCATTTTGGTTACTCTGTGAGGCCTTACAGAGAAAGCGATACAAGCACGCTAAGTTCGCACTACCCCAACTATAAGAGCTAACTACATTAAGATCCTCGAGCATAGGAAGGTACATAACCTTTAGATAGTTGCCAGATGTATCTGCCATCATCATACCAGCAACCATCCAAAACATGTAACATCTAGCCATTTGATCGATCATTTCTTGTGTTGTCAAGTCAGGTAACTATAGTTGCTCGAGCATATGCGCATTAAGTGCAGTTACCTTGAGGCTACTACGGTTGAAGTCTTGAGGACGTGGAATAAAACCTAACAATCTTTGACAAATATTTTTCCAATCCCCTATAGTCCTTATCAACTCATCACCAAGTATTGGATCACCATTCACAGGTAAGCCATACAACACTTCTACATCTTGCAAGGTGATTGTCGCCTCACCCGTTCTAAAGTGAAATGTATGAGTCTCGGGACGCCATCTCTCTACTAGTGAAGTGATCAAGCTACGATCAATAGAAGTTTGATTTGATCTATAAACACCATATAGTCTTGATAATTCAATCATTTCTAAGACTCGTGGATGAATGAGATATTTCTTTACGAGGTCCCAAAATTTTCCATCACACCTCCTCGTATTTAAAATCATATTAACACTTCCATTCCATATATCTCGTGACCTATGGGTAAGTTTTTGAGTTAGTACTGATGGTTCAAGTAGACCGGGATCCAATCGATATGCACTATAACCAGTCATATATGTATCTATTAAACTGAAAAATCCATATAAAAGTATATTAAATGTAATTGTTAGTCCAAAATATAACAGCCAAATCAAAGTAACGTAGTGTCACCAAATGTTTTATTAAAATATTGAAAAATAAACTCAATTTTAGTAGAAGCACATTGCAGGTCAACCTAATATAGTCTTCCCTTCCATTTTCATGTGAACAATTTTTTTCTTTGTTTTTCTTTTCATTGTTTCTCTTTGCATCAACAACATACATTAATTCAAAATAAAAACAGAACATGCAGATTAGAATTTCTTGAGTGATTATTCTATATAACCAAAACGATATAAATACGAGAAGATCGAAATTCTAAAATTCAAGCATTCCATCTACTAGTTTGTAAGGGAAAAAAAACATACCTCAAGGCTCTAACACAGGAAATTAACTTGATTCAAAGCTTTCCAGAAGATTGATAGCCATAATTTATCGTGAAACTCGATATAACAAGAAATCCACAAAATTGATTTGGAAAAACTACAGCTACCGTTTATCCACGAAATGAGGTTTTGATCCATTCATTGTCTTCCTGTATTTTTGTTCTTTTACGCCTCCTCTTCGTCCACAAATTACCGATAGAAAATAGAATTATGGAGGCTTAGAAAGGGAGCAATGGCGGCTGTCAATTTTTTTTTTTTTACAGTGAAAGGGTTTAGCAGCCAAATAACATTAAAGGTAATAAACTAAGTGACGTCGTTCAGTGAAAGGGGTGGGGCATTGTCACATTTTAATATAAAATCGTTACCGCCAGTAATGTTTATTAACTTAACGACGTTAATTTTTTTTTAAAATCAAATAAAGCCTAAAACGTTACCATAAAGTACGTTTATACTATTTTTGTAAAAAAATTAAAAACGTATTAATTAGGTAAATTGATTTTTAAAATAGCTTATTTTGGTCAAAAATTCCAATTGGTACAAGCAATTGTTAAAAAGGAATAGTAATTGGAGTTGAAAACAAAAGATTTGGTAGTTGGCAAATTGGTAAGATTTGCAACCATTTTTGACTTTGCAATATTTACCTATGTCATTAGTGACATAGGCATGATTTTATTCTTCTATATATAAAGCATTCTTGCTCATTTGTAGAACACACCATGTTAGAGAGAAAACCCATTTTGAGAGCAAAGTGAGGTATTCCATATACTATACAAGAAAATAGTATGTGAAGAAAAATAGAGTGTGAGCGATATTTTAGTAAGACGGAAACCAAAAGAGTGTTGTTCCTTTTGAGTGTGTAGTAGTCACTTTGAATATTGTATTCGTGACTACACAGTGTAAAATTCCTTACTATAGTATTATCAATTGCTCCTCTTGGCCCATGGTTTTTCCCCTTATTCAGAAGGGTTTCCACGTAAAATTCTTGGTGTTGTTATTTTCCCATTTTATTTCCATTACTTTAGCCATATATATTTTTGTGCTCGTCCGCATTTTCCCAACAAACTGGTATCAGAGCCAAGGTTTTATCTGAGTATGCTCTGTGTTGCAGCACAGTCTGAACTTCCACATCAGAAAAGATTTACTTTGATTTGCGATAACTATATTTTTTGGGGAAAACAATGGAAGCCAACACAAGTAGAATGGTTACTTTGAATGGTGTTAATTATTCCATTTGGAAGGGAAAAATGGAAGATCTTCTTTATGTTAAGAATTTTTACAAACCAGTATTTACCACTATAAAGCCTGATAATAAAACAGATGAAGAGTGGAATGCATAGACAGGTTTGTGGATTCATTAGGAAATGGGTCGACGATAATGTGTTGAACCATATTTCTGGGGAGACACATGCTCGAACCCTATGGGAGCATCTTGAAAGTTTGTATGCTCGAAAGACTGCAACAACAAAATGTTCTTAATAAAGAAGATGTTGAGTTTGAAGTATCATGATGGTTCCCCGATGACAGACCATTTAAATAATTTTCAGGGGATTATGAACCAATTATCTGCTATGGGCATCAAATTTGATGAAGAAATTCAAGGCTTGCTTCTACTTGGTTTCCTACCAGATTCTTGGAAAACATTTAGAACGTCATTTTCCAATTCTGCTCTGGATGGTGTGATCTCTATGGATTCCGCCAAGAGTAGTGTCTTGAACGAAGAGATGAGAAGAAAAACTCAAGGTTCCTCTTCGTCGGATGTCCTGATAACTGGCCCCAGGGGGAGAAATAAAATCGTGGTTCTCAGCATAGAGAACAAAATAGGAGAAAATCCAAAGGCAGACTTAAGGATATTGAGTGCTATCATTGTGGCATGAAAGGGCACACAAAGAAGTTCTGCAGGAAGTTGAAGAGGGAGAACAAAAACAAATAGGAAACTAAAGAAGATGGCAATGAAAATTTCCTAGCCACCGTCACCACCGAAGATCTTGTTACCGTTCTTGATGCAAACATAATAAATATTACTTGTGATTAGTCAAGCTGGGTTGTGGACACTGGTGCGGCATCTCATGTGACATCAAGGAAGGATTTTTTCTCTTCCTACACTCCTGGTGATTTTGAAACCTTGAGTATGGGTAATGAGACTGTTTCTAAAGTGGTTGGTACTGGTACAGTTTGTTTGGAAACTAGTGTTGGAACTAAACTAGTTTTGAACAATGTGAAACATGCTCCTGATGTTCGTCTGCACCTAATTTCTGTTGGTGTTTTAGATGATAAAGGATATGTTAGTACCAACGGTGATGGAAAATGGAAGCTCATTAAGGGTTCCTTGGTTGTGGCTCGTGGTAACAAACGTCGTGGTCTATACTGGACTACGGCCTCTACTTGTGTTGATATGGTGAATGCGGTAGAGAGTGATAGCTCTTCAACATTATGGCACAAGAGGCTTAACCACATTAGTGAGAAAGGACTTAATGTTCTAGCCAAGAAGAAATTATTGTCAAATTTCCAAAGTGCTAAATTAGAAAAATGTGAGCACTGCTTGGCTGGTAAACAAAATAGAGTTTCCTTTAAGTCCTACCCTCTTTCAAGGAAGACAAAGTTGCTTGAGTTAGTGCACTCTGATTTATGTGGTCCAATGAAGACAAAGACATTAGGTGGTGCACTTTACTTTGTCACTTTCATTGATGATTGCTCGAGAAAACTTTGGGTCTATGTCTTGAAGACTAAAGACCAAGTGTTATGTGTCTTTAAGCAGTTTCAGGCTTCAGTTGAAAGAGAAACTGGAAAGAAAGTGAAATGTATTCATACTGATAATGGTGGTGAATATTGTGGACCATTTGACGAATACTGCAAGCATCAAGGTATTAGACACCAGAAGACTCCTCCCAAGACTTCTCAGCTTAATAATTTGGCTGAGAGGATGAACAGGACCTTGATGGAAAGAGTTAGATGTTTTCTTTCTGAAGCAAAGTCGCCAAACTCATTTTGGGGTGAGGCTTTATTGACCGCTGCACATGTTATTAATCTATCTCCTGCTGTTGCTTTGCAAAGTGATGTACCAAATAGTGTTTGGTATGGAAAGGATGTTTCCTATGACCATTTGAGAGTATTTGGTTGCAAAGCTTTTGTACATGTGCCGAAAGATGAGAGGTAAAAGTTAGATGAAAAGACAAGGCAATGCATCTTTATTGGATATGGCCTAGATGAATTTGGTTACAGGCTATATGATCCAATTGAAAAGAAACTTTTGAGAAGCCGTGATATTATTTTCATGGAGAATCAAACAATTGAAGATATTGACAAAGCGGAGAAGGTAGAATCTTCATGTTTTGATGGTATAGTTCATCATGATGAAGTTCCTCACACAAGTGTGCATGATGTTGTTGGGTTTGATAATCATGGTGATGCCCAGAATCATATATCAAATCAACATGTTGATGTTGATAATAACAATGATATTTTTATTGATAATCCTGTTGCTCATGAAGTTGTGGACGAATCAAATATTCCGCTTCGGAGGTCCACAAGACAGTGGTTTCCTTCCTCCCGTTATTCACCTAATGAGTATGTGTTACTCACTGACGGGGGAGAACCTGAATGTTACGAGGAGGCCGTGGAAGATGAGCACAAGAATCAATGGATTGAAGCCATGCAAGACGAGATGAAGTCTTTGCATGAGAACCACACTTATGAGTTGGTAAAATTACCCAAGGGTATGAGAGCTTTGAAGAACAAGTGGGTGTTCAAAATTAAACTTGAAGAACACAACTTGAAGCCCAGGTACAAAGCTAGATTGGTTGTTAAGGGATTTGGTCAAAGAAAAGGTATTGACTTTGACGAAATATTTTCTCCTATTGTGAAAATATCCTCGATTTGCATAGTTCTAGGTTTGGCTGCTAGTATTAATTTAGAGATTGAGCAAATGGATGTGAAGACGGCTTTCCTTCACGGTGACCTAGAAGAAGAGATTTACATGGAACAACCTGAGGGCTTCAAAGTAGATGGTAAAGAAAATTTTGTATGCAAACTAAAAAAAAGTCTATACGGCCTAAAACAAGCTCCCAGACAGTGGTACAAAAAGTTTGAATCTGTTATGGGGGAGCAAGGCTATAAGAAGACTTCTTCAGATCATTGCGTATTTGTACAAAAATTTTCTAACAATGATTTTATCATCCTTTTATTAATGTGGATGATATGTTGATTGTGGGCAAGAATACTTCCAAGATTGACGAGCTGAAGAAAGAGTTGTGTAAGTTTTTTTCTATGAAAGACTTGGGTCATGCCAAGAAAATTTTGGGCATGAGAATTACTCGTCTTAGAGATAAAAGAAGATTTATTTGTCTCAGAAGAAGTACATTGAACGCGTACTGGAGCATTTTAATATGAAGAATGTTAAGCCTGTTAGTATACCTCTTGCTGGTCATATGAAGTTGAGTAAGAAGATGTGTCCTACAGCTAGGGAGGAAAAACAGAACATGGCCAAAGTTTCATATTCCTCCGTCGTTGGAAGTCTATTGTATGCAATGGTGTGCACTAGAACTGATATTGTTCACACAGTTGATGTTGTCAGTAGATTTCTCAAAAATCCGAGAAAAGAGCATTGGAAAGCTGTGAAGTGGATACTCATGTATCTTAGAGGAAGCTCAGATGAATGCTTGTGTTTTGGAGCATCAAATCCAATCTTGAAAGCCTATACAGATTCTGATATGGCAGGTGACCTTGATAACAGAAAATCCACTACTGGATATTTGTTTACTTTTTCAGGGGGAGCTATATCATGGCAGTCAAAGTTGCAGAAGTGTGTTGCACATCTACAACTGAAGCTGAGTATATTGCGGCTACTGAAGCCGGCAAGGAGATGATATGGCTAAAATGATTTCTTCAAGAGCTTGGTTTGAATCAGATGGAGTATATTTTCTATTGTGACAGCCAGAGTGCAATAGACTTGAGCAAGAACTCCATGTACCATGCAAGAACAAAACACATTGACGTCAGATATCATTGGATTCGTGAGAAAGTGGAGAATGAATCATTTCACGTCCAAAAGATTCACACAAGTGAAAATCCTGCAGATATGCTGACCAAGATGATACCTAAAGACAAGTTCGAGTTATGCAAAGAACTTGTAGGTATGAGCTCCCTCTAAAGAAGTTGAAGATACCTTCTTCCAATAAATGGGACTGGAGGTGGAGATTTGTTGAATCCATCTCATTTCTTTTAGTCAACTTTAGCTATTCAATTGGTACAAGCAATTGTTAAAAAGAAAAAGTAATTGGAGTTGAAAAGAAAAGATTTGGTAGTTGGCAAATTGGTAAGATTTGTAACCATTTTTGACTTTGCTATATTTACCTATGTCATTAGTGACATAGACATGGTTTTATCCTTCTATAAATAGAGCATTCTTTCTCATTTGTAGAACACACCAAGTTCGAGAGAAAAACCATTTTGAGAGCAAAGTGAGGTATTTCATAGACTATACAAGAAAATAGTCTGTGAAGAAAAATAGAGTGTGAGCGATACTTTAGTAAGACAGAAACCAAAAGAGTGTTGTTCCTTTTGAGTGTGTAGTAGTCACTTTGAGTATTGTATTCGTGACTACACAGTGTAAAATTTCTTACTATAGTAAAATCAATTGCTCATCTTGGCCCGTGGTTTTTTCCCTTATTCAGAAGGTTTTCACGTAAAATTCTTGGTGTCGTTATTTTACCATTTTATTTCGATTACTTTTATTATATATATTTTTGTGCTCGTCCGCGTTTTCCCAAAAGTATTATATTTATTGAGTTATTTAGATTTTATTAAAGTTATGCTAATTGGAGGAATTAAGATCTATTCTTGGTTTGTACTTTAGGAAATTAATTATAGAATTAAGGAGATTTTTGGATTTAGGCTAGATATAGAACAATATAAGTGTTAATAGACTCATTAAATTACAAATTATGTATCTATACTTGATAGATTGAAATGGTTCAGAGACATTGAGGGAAGGAAAAGTATTGGAAAAATAGCTTGCTTGAATTCGGTTCTTCGGGGGAGATAGGTTATGGTTTATGCTATTTGACAGTAAACTTGATATTCATTGTATGATATTGTGAATTTTTCTATGTACTTGATTGTGTGGTTGTGTGGCTTGGTTGTGTGTTTTGTGATTGGTCTGAAATCCTAAGACCGTGGAATTTATATTATTGAACCCTATTTATCAAAGTGATGCCTTGAATAAAGAAGGCTTGATGAAATATTATCAGTGAATTGAAAGTGGTAATAATAAATGAAAATTAATTGTATAATTGGATCAGAGTGTCACGTTTCGACATGGTATAATTGGGTCGGAGTGTCACATTTCGGCATGGTATAATTAAATCGG
The DNA here is from genome assembly GCF_036512215.1 of Solanum lycopersicum. Taxonomy (NCBI): domain Eukaryota; kingdom Viridiplantae; phylum Streptophyta; class Magnoliopsida; order Solanales; family Solanaceae; genus Solanum; species Solanum lycopersicum. The sequence continues at coordinate 4,688,437 of NC_090807.1, read as the reverse complement.
AGTGACACGTTCCAACACGGTATTCTTAAGTCGGAGTGTCATGTTTCGACACGATATAATTGGATTGGAGTGTCACATTTCGACACGGTAACATTAAAAGAATAGGATATTGAATAAACTAAATGTACTCCATCACAAAGAATCCATTTCCCAAATGAGCGTGGCGTGGAGGCATGAGTCCTCATGGGTGTGCTTGATATTGTGATTGATTACGTAATCACTTGTTTATGTTGTTACTTACCACCTGTTAAGTGTCATAGTTGACTTTATACAATTATTCTTTGTCTATTAATTTCTATTCTGGTTGACCGATGATATCTACTCAATGCATGTTGTCCCGTACTGAGCCCTACTTGTGTTTCTCTTTGTTTTCCCTTTTTGGAGTGCAGCGAGTGTACCATTGACTTTGAATTGCCCTTATCTCTAGCCAATCTCCAGCTTATCAGGTTCCAGGGTGAGCTATTCAAGCTCGTGTTGGATTCTCTGTCACGACATGATGTCCTATGTTTTCGGACACATACCATTTTATTCTTTTATTTTGGTGTATTTGATTCTAAGACTTAGTATTTGAAGATTACATGTCCTTGATGTGATGACTTTCAGGTTTTGGGAAATGATATTTAGTAAGATTTTGAGCTTTCGCGTTGTGCTAGTAGTTTGTAAGTTGGGTTAAATTTGTTGGTTCTCCCGCCTAGGAGGTTAAGTGTGGGTGTCACTCACGACTCATTTTGACTCGTGATACAATTGAATCAAAATAAAATATTTGTATATCAAATCTCTCTCTCAGTTCATGCAAACACAAATCATACATTGTATTTTGTATAGTTTGTGTTAGTATAAAGCGAGAAAAGAGAAAAAGAGATCTAGGCAGGAGAAGACTTGTATTGTATAATTATAATTGTATAAGAGGAAGATATGTTATTTGCATGTGTATATAAAATTTTCTCTCACTTTATACAAACAGAAATACAATTTATACATATGTGTTTGTATAAAGTGAGAGAGAAGAGAGACTGGCGAGGGGGAGAGGGAGAGTGGAGAGCGAGAACTTCAGGGAGAGAGGCGAATGACAATAATTTGCTATGAGATACAATTAAATCAAATTATAATTATAACATTTAATTTGAATAAATAACTTGCTATTATTTACAAGTTCTCCTTAAAATTTTAGTCCTTTAATCTTTTTAGCTGAAACATGAGTCATAGCCCAATAATATGTACAACATTTATTTTCACAATTTTTTTTTTAAAAAAAACATAATGTTAAGAATTGAATAAAGTGAAAAACACGTTCTCTTTTAACCAAAAAGAAACTTGTCATTTCTTTACACTTTTCACAGACACAATTCTTAAATCATATTTTCATCCGGCTCATTTTTTACTCACCCTTATTCGATTTGATTGCCTGTTTTCCATTTTTATCGAAACTCATAAATTTCAAATCATAACTCCATCTCTGTCTCAATTCTAGTGTATTTTATTTTTCATGTATGTATTAATTTGAAGCTCAGATTCATTATGTCATTTATGATGATAGCTTTTAAAATTTATGTATGTGCTTAAAAGCTTAATTATTTGATTGTCACTACAATCAAGTGATTAGTAAATCATATAAATTAATTACTGATTTCTCATCATGGATATTATGTAGTGATATATACTATTAATTATAATTTTAGATATAATAGTTATCAACGAATAATTATTTTCAGTTTTAATAGATCATATATTAGTTTATGGTGTATGTTTACTTGTATAGTAGATGGTTTAGTGTATAAAGTTTTACCTTATACACAAAGAATTAAACTATCAGTTCTTATAATTATAAAATTTTTGTTCATAATCTAAAATGATAATTGGACAGATTATCGGCACGATTGTAGCATAAGATTATATGTAATTTATCTTGATTAAGGGAACGTCATAGTTCCAACTTCTTGTGCTAGTTCATTTTGCATGTATTGAACGGAACCGATAGAAAATAGTTATTTTAGACTGATTGACAAAAACATATTCTCTAAACTATTAAATGTACTTATATTTCTTAATCCTGATATAACTATTATGGTTCATTAATCCTAATATAACTATTATAGTCTCAATCTTGATATAACTATTATGATCTGTATATATTAATTATCGTTTTGATTTATGAAAAGGTGAGATTTTGAGATGAGTCAATATGTCTATAGAATGGATGATAATAATATATATATTGGTGAAATAATAAGTTAGTTGATGGAATCCACGTCTCAATTTAGAGATTGACGTTATGTCTTTTTGAGAAACTTATAAGTTTTCATCGACTCAAACCTTGCAAGTGGTTTTACGAATTTGACACATGAAATAAGTTAAACACTGCTATAAAGAAAATTAATCAGTGAATTAAATTCTTCAATAATTTAATTTATTAAATAGTATCTATAATCTCAACATGGAAAATTACATAAGTGTTTAATGGAGAATATTGAAATATAAATAGAGGAACGCAATTGTGAATTTCTAATAAGATTATTTGTGATTTATTATGATAAAAATAATTAAAATTAATTATTTAAAATTATTTCCATTATATGAAGCCTCAACAATTAATTTTTTGGTCCCTATCATGCTCATATTTAACTATAATTCAGAGTCCTATTTCCAAGGAAAGGGGAAAAAGTAACATGTGTTTTCTTGTTTTTGAAGAAAAAAAACGTATTTTTCTTTTTTTGGATTGAGAAGAAATTTTTATACGTAGTGATTCTTCTAACCTAGAAAAAAATTGAAGGTTTCCATACAATACTTGTCTACCCAAGTATTGAGAGAGTTCAGATGTAACCTTGGGATCACTGTAGAAGACCGTGAAACTGTTGTCTAACTTGTGGATTGTGGATTCGCTTGAAATTATTTTCTCACGCTTCAAGAGGTAATTCTTGAATTAAGTTTCAGTATGTTTATGTGTTCTAGTATGATTATATGTGCTCTAGCATAAACGTATTTATAATGACTCCGAAAGTCATTTTTGATATTTTCATGAGATTATCATTTAATCCTCCTGATAGTTTCCCGAGTAATTTATAATCAGTCAGTGAAGTTGGTTTGAAAATTTTAAACTATTCATTCAACTATATTTAATTAACTGATGGAACTTTTAGATAATATTATTAGTTGGGTGTAACGGTCTAAGTCCATGATTTATTTAAAGGAAAAATTACGTGGTTAAGTAAATTTATATTATTTAATTACTCATCATAGTTATAGTTTGCTATAATTACCACTCGCGACAAACATTATATTAATTACGTTGGCTGACTTCGAGTTTGTATAATTAGTCATGTTTGTATATGTATAATTTGCCAAAATATACAAATATATATGTATAATATGCAATTATCTAATCGATATACATATAAAATTCATCTCTCCCCACTCTCTCTCGCCTCTCTCCTCCATCTCCCAATCTTGCTCGTCTCTCTCCTCCCTCTTCCAATCTCGCTTGTCATATATACAAATGCATATGTATAACATAATTATATACATATACAATTCATCTCTCTCCCGCTCTATGCCCTCTCTCGCTTGGTCTCCTCCCTCTCCCAATCTAGCTCGCTTGGTCTCCTCCCTCTCCCAATCTAGCTTGCTTGGTCCCCTCCCTCTCCCAATCTCGCTTGCCATATATACAAATACATATATATAATATATACAGTTATCTAACCGATATATATATATATATATATATATATATATATATATATATATACATATATATATATATTTCACCATTCTCCCACTATTTTCCCTCTCTCTTGCCTCTCTCCTCTCTCTTCCAGTCTCGCTCGCCTCTCTCCTCCATATAACATGTAGCTACGAATTGTAATTATCAAACTATAATTGTAGAGAGTAATTAGGTTATTTTTAAATGGCTATATGTGAAAATTTTTCTTTAAAACTCTATACCACTTGACCCATATATTGAGATAAGTTATAAGAATTTACGGAAAATGGCCTAAAATATCCTTGAAGTATTGAAAATGGTACAAAATTACCCGTCATCCACCTATTGACTCCAAAATGTCCTTTTTTTAATTGACTAATTTTTTAATTGTTTTAAAATTAAACTCTTTAAATATTTCTAAAAATACTTGGAGTTAAACTATTGGTTATAATTTTAATTTATTAATGTAATTTATAAATCAACTCACTACCCACTCATTACTAACTAAACCTCACCCAATTAATAATCCAATTATAATATCAAAATCGTCATAAACACTACTAAAACATGATGAAATTATAGATTCCTAAAAATGACATCCAAAATTATTCGAGTCCGAATAGAAGCCTCAATCAAATTTAGGTTGAGCCGCATATTTAGGAGGACACTTTCTTTCAAAATTGAATTAGAAATTTATGATTAAAGGTAAAGAAGTAATACATCCCGAATTAATTCATGCACTTTTTTTTAATATAATTTTATAAATATTTATGATTTGTTTTAGAATCTTTAATATATTATTTTAAAAAAAAGTTACCTATGAAGTAACATCACATCATTGAGACGTAAGAATAATTAATGTGAACGTAGTCAGACTTTTAAGTTTATCGATGATTTTTATTTAGCCACTTGAATATATGACAATTTACTTCTATAATTTTTAAAAACACTCAATTGGCAGTAGCTTGCATTAATAATATGACGGGTTTATTAATTTAGAGGAATTTAATTAATAATGGGTGGGTAGTGGATTGATTTATAAATTATACTTATAAGTTTAATAAAAAAAAAAGTTGAGCGCCACGTATTTTAAAAAATATTTTAACAGTTTAAATATAAAATCGTTAAATAAGTGGTCAATTTTGAATCAAAAAGGTGGATGACAAGGGTATTTTGGACCCAATAGGTGGGTGGAAAGTGTATTTTGGAGCCAATAGGTGGATGGAGGGTAATTTTGTACCATTTCTAATGCTTTAAGAATATTTTAGGTCTTTTAATAATTTTAGAATAATTTATGAACACAAAAAAAAAAAAAGAGAGAACGAAAATCACCTGGGTGGAATCGGGTGAGAAGGCACTGACTTCAAGTAACATTATTCACAATTTTCATCAATGAATGTAATCATGAACTTATATGATATAACATTAGTGGTACAATCGTTAATGTGTTTTTGTTGATTACTAAATCTTATATATATATATATATATATATATATATATATATATATATATATATAAAAGATGACTATCCTACTGTATTGATTAAAGCATTGGCTATGAATCATTTTGAACTTTGGAGAAAAAAAAAAGAAGAGTTAAGTATTTGGTCATTTACCAAAAATACGCAATGATTATTACAAATCATTATTACGGGATAGTAAAGCTTTAGGTGACACATATATATGTATGAAGTTGGAAATTCTGAGATTGGTTATTCCCTGTGAGTGGTTCATAAATTAACTTTCTTTTTTATTTTTATTTTTATATTATAGTTTAAGTTTTGACAATATTGGTACTTGAATTTTAAGAAATATGGGATTTGATCTATTGGTTGGATCAAGATCTAGGAATTTTATTATACCTTTGAATTAGTTTTCTGGTTAAGGCTCGACACATAATAATATCCGTTGTTTGTTTGAAATCTTATAGTGAATATTTGTTTGAATAGATTGCATTGATTTCGAAGTCAAACGAATAGGGAAAACGCAAGTTTCAGAGTGATTGTTCGGTTATTTATGGCAAGTAGATTTCTAAATCCTTGTTAAGTGCATAGAATCGTGTATTTCCTTATGATATGTGTTAGGGAGTAATCGGACTTGGTGATGGATTGACTTGTCCATATTGAATAATTCTAATGATGAAAAAGGGGTAATAAAAGGCAATGTGATAAATTGTTGGTTTGTGATGTGTTAACGTTGAGAATGATTTGAAAGACTTATTTACTTATCGTTGATGTCATATCACGACTGTGTTGTTATGAATTGTACATTGTTATGAAAATGATTATATATATCCTCATTATTTATTTAATCATGTTACTTGCATTGCTTTTCAGACAATGTTGTGATAAATGTTATGTGGATTGAGGAAGAATGAGAATTAAAGAGAATGTATCATTTCGAAGGACATGTCGCGCGCCGCGGCGAATACTATTATTGAAGAACGTATCGCGCGTCGCGATGGATACTATATAATGAGGGTCGTGTCGCACGCTGCGATGGATGCATGGACAGATTTGTCCCCCATGGATCTCGAACTGAGAGACAACAGATGTGTATCATTAGGTCAGACATCCATCACTACACTTAACATTGCATTGCACGTCTTTATCATTGGTGAACTTAATCTTGTGTATTGTTGATCTTGTGAATGTCTTTATATGGAGCTTGTGATTGATGAATATTGAGCTTGTTGTTGAGGATATGTAATTGTTAGAATGTTGTTATTGAGTTGTGTGCTATGTAAATTGTGGTTGAATTGGTTATATACATGTTGTAATTGTGGAGGTTTGTTTGGAGTGTAAGGAGTACTCGTATTCTATTTCCTTAACTTGTTTAGAAGTTTACTTGTTGGGTACCGTGTGGTTTGGTACTCACACCTTGCCACTACATTTTTTTGTAGGTTACTAACTTGGATCTTTGTGATAATCTATATTCTCTCCTTATCTGAGGCTTCTTGTGGAGATTTATGAGGTAATTGTTTGTTTTGTTGTGGAGTTGTATTATGTAAATTGTGAACTGTTAGTTTGAGCTGATTTTATGCATGTTGTAATTGTGGAGGTTTGATTGGAGAGTAAGGAGTACCCTATTCTATTCCCTTAGCTTGTGTTTAGAAGTTTACTTGCTGAGTACCATGTGGTTTGGTACTCACACCTTGCTACTACATTTTTTTGTAGGTTACTAGCTTAGATTTTCGTGATACTCTATATTCTCTCCTTATCTGAGGCTTCATGTCGAAATAATTTGTTTGTCATCTCTGCAGACCTTGTTACTCTTATTTATGATCTTTTTCTATTCTAGAAACAATGTTATTTGAGATTTATGTTTTTCTTTTGACTTTATAGGTTTAAACACATGGCAACCAGGTTTTGGACGTTTAATCAAGTTGACTTTGTTTTCGTATTTTATTATATTAAACTTTTATTCTCGTTTTACTTTCGCATTCACCGTATAATTAGTTGGATTTTAGGCTACCTTGTCTTGGTGGGATAAGATGAGTGTCATCACGTTCATTTTTAGATCGTGACATTATTTATTATCTATTATTCATATAAGTTGTCTCATTCTGAAATGCTTTTGTTATGCATATAGTTTTCCCATATATTACCCCTTATAAAATATAAACTATGATTTATTTTATTATAGCCTCCAAGAATTCTAATTAACATAGAACTCATCTTATAAAATTCTACAAATTTTGATATCTACAAAAATAACTAACATGACTTATTTAACAAGTTTGTAACAAATAAAAAGACAATTTTAGGAGTGACTTCTAATTTCTGATGTAAATCTAGTTGAACTAATTTTTTTTTGTTTTTTGTTTTTTTAACTGAAAAGGTCATACCTTTCAAGTAAAATGTAAGTTACATACAAAGTAGACTTTCAATTTGCAACCCCCACCCCACCCCCATTTTGTGGGTTCTGCTTGCTTAAGATGCAAATCTACACACACGTGGTATACAAAAATACACGAGATCACATGAGAATGTGGGGTGTGTTAATTCCAGAAAATAATATCCTTATAATACTTTTTGAATTTCAAGATTTAAACAAATTTATATTTAAATTATAAATTTTTTTATGTATTTTAAAAATATTTTTGAATAGTTACTTATAATACTTTTTAGAGTGTATCATACTCAACTGGATCGTTTGTTTTTTACTCGTCTAAATTCATAAATCTCAAATAGTAGCTCGACCACTATCCGAATTCTTATTTTTATGTATGTTTTAGTTGGAAAAAATATTGATTATATTATTTATAATAATAGTTTATTTATTTATTTATTTATTTGTGTGTTCAATTATCTGATTGTTTTGCCAACCAAGTTATTAGTAAATCATATGAGTAATTTCCCTAGATAGTCACTCATATTTGGGAAATTACCTAGGAATATCACTTATGTTTGTTTTATGATTATAATATCACTCAACTTTGCCTATTTTCCTCAAAATACACTTGACACAAATAAATACATTATTTCTCTCTTACTAGGGTGCCATGCCACATTTTTAAATTTATTACTAATATTTTTCTAACTCTTTTAAAGAACCGGAGAAATTCACATATTTTCTTGAAGAATCGGAAGAGCTCACATTACAGTTCTTAATGTAATTTTTTTTACTGGATATAATATGTGGGTTTGTCTATTTTTTTTTAAAAAAAAAAATCTATCTATATATAATAGGAGAAGTAAAAGGTGTCACATGTTAGCACCACAAATATTCAAGAATTTTAATTTTTCAAAAAACATTTTAAATATGCTCTAAAAATTCAATTAAAAAAACAGGAATTTTAAATAGAAAATAAAAGTTCTTTTGTTAGAAAAAACTGTAACGGCAAAAAATCAATGATTTTAAAATGCCTCTAATTTAAATTTTAAAGGAAAAAAATGACGTTTAACTATTTTTTATATAAAAACAGTAATAACTATTACGGGAAAAAATAAAATATTTTTAAATGCTTCAAATTTCAATTTTTAAGGTAAAAAAATAAAATTGAAAATTGAATTATTTTACAAAAAAAACTATAATGTCTATTTATATTTATCACACTTTCGCTGATTTTAGAGAATGCTCCCACAAAATGAAATGTAGAAATATCTATCTAAGTAGGAGAAGAAAAAGTACACAATAAAAAAACTATAAGTATTATTTAAAAAATTAATTAAAAAACTTATAGTAAAAATAATAATTATCATTAAAAATTTTAAAAACTTATTTTTAAAAATAGTTAAAATAGTCCATTAGTAGTTAGTTGTAGAAATAGGGTACTTTTTTTTATTCATTTTTAAAATTTATTTTTATATATCTTAAAAACAAAACATTTCAAAAAACATAAATAGAAAATAATATTTTTAAAAAAATATTGCAACATAACATTTAAATAGGTTTAAAGCATATTTTTTAATAATAAATAAATAAATAAATAATGTGACATGACATCCTAATAAGAGATAGATAATGTATTTTTTGTGTCAAGTATAATTTAAGAAAGATAGGTAAAGTTGGGTGATACTGTAGTCCTAAAACAAACATAATTGATTATTCTTAAGTAATTTTCCAAACATGGTGACTATCTAGAAAAATTACTCTAAATCACATATATTAATTTACTGAATTCTCATCATTTATAACTCACAACTCAACAGGTTGTTAGCTATTATAATAAACCCTTGGACCTCACAACTCTTTGGACTCTTTTCCTTTTCTTATTTGCGTCTTTTTATGCCTCCTTGAAATCATGGGAACTCTCAAAGCTTAGGCATGCCATTAACGGTATTCTTAAGGATATATCACTCGATATTAGAACCATCAATATGAGTTAGATTCGTTGGATCGGCCTGGTCTAATCCGAAACTTAATAGGATTGTGCTAAGATTTTTGGAGCCTATTTAAGTAAAGGACTTTTTAGCTCGACCTGAATAAGCCTGTTGATTTGTGGGGTTTGAGAAATATAGGTAAGGCCGACCCGTAGGCCAATATAAATTAATTAAAAAATGTAATATAATATTAAAATTTAAAATCAAAGAGAGTCCAAACTCAAAACAATTAGGTTAATATATCTATTTAGATATTTATACTTTCTCTTGGAAAAAAAACTTAATAAAAATACTATAAAGATAATTTTATGGGATAATTTCAAAGACCTACTTACAGGTTTCGCTCTATAACACTGATCTCCCCTGGAATTTACGATATTACGTCTACCTCTTTATTTTCATTTACTTGTACCATTCTTTAAATCTATTTAAAATAAATATAAATTAATTTAGATTTGATAATTTTACCCCCTTTACATTAATTTCTTCATATTAATAACTATTGTATAAAAAACAACTTATTTAAACAAATATTTTAAAAATAAATCAGCACAAATATAAAGTGTTTATTCAAGCGGACTCACCATTTTCACTAAATAGTAACTCTTCATATCCATTTCACATTTATCAATTCATGTAGATTTTTCCCCTACAATAACACATAATTTTCCAGCAACAATTTCTTTAAATAGAGATAAAAATGAACACCTCGAGAGAGAAATTTGATAAGAACGATAAGATTTTGTTCTAGTTAAATATTTTCATGAGCAAAGAAAACACATGATCCAATGAGTAGAGATAAATAATTGAAAATTAGATCTAAACTTGCATATATAAGGGTAAAATTGTCAAATCTAAATTAATTTATATTTATTTTAAATAGATTTAAAGAATGGTTACAAGAAAATGGAAATAGAGGAGGTAGACGTAATATCGTAAACCACAAGGGAGGTGGTGTTATAGAGCAAAACCTGAAGGAAGGTCTCTGAAATTATCTCTAATTTTATTTGTGGATTTGATTAACAAGTAATAACATTAACATCAAGTAATATTATTTTGTCGATATTTATAATAATATTTTTAAATTATAATTATAATCTAATTTAATAATTATAAAAGAAATATATTTTTTTAAAAAAGTGGACTGGCCCGTAAGCCTATAGCCCACCCACGTACTTGTGAGTAGGGTCGGCCCACGCCAAAGATGACTAGCCTGGTCTGACCCGTAAAATATCAAAAGCATGTATAGATGTCACGACCCAAATCGGGCTGCGACTGGCACCCACACTTACCCTCCTATGTGAGCGAACCAACAAATCTAAACCTTAACATTTCAATATAATATAAACAGAAAGTAATGCGGAAGACTTAAACTCATAAGTAAAAATAAATAATCAACTTCTATAACTCAAAAACTTATCATTATCCCCAGAATCTGTAAGTCATCATCACAAGAACATCTACTTTAAACTACTAATTTTAAGAGTTTCTAAGAAGCTAAAAATACATAAGAAACTAGTCCATGCCGGAAGTTCAAGGCATCAAGACATGAAGGAGAAGATCCAGTCCAAGCTAGAAGCGTTAGCTCACCCTGAAGATCCAGTGTGACGAAGACTGGCTTGAGTTACTGTTGAGTCGAAGATGACGGCACGTTTGCTGCACTCCACAAATAACAAGAAGAAAAACATAAAAGTAGGGGTCAGTACAAAACACGGGTACTGAGTAGATATCATCGGCCAACTCAAAATAGGGAACAGTATATATCAAATATTATCGTAAATCAACTATAAAACTCAACATGTAGCAACAACAAGTACTATAATCATCAATAAGTACCATCAAGTTCATCCATGAGGGCTCAAGCCTCAACACCATACTCATTTGGGAATTAAGTATATTAAGTTGAGTATATTATCATCTTTCAAGATTCATTATCTTTCCTCCTCTTGTGTCGATACGTGACACTCCGATCCCCTAATTCTATGTGTCGGAACGTGACACTCCGATCCACTAATACTATGTGTCGGAACGTGACACTCCGATCCCCTACATGTGTCGGAACGTGACACTCCGATCCCCTACATGTGTCGGTACGTGACACTCCGATCCCCTACATGTGTCGGAACGTGACACTCCGATCCCCTACATGTGTCGGAACGTGACACTCCGATCCCCTACATGTGTCGGAACGTGACACTCCGATCCACTAATATCATTCTGTAAATCATCAAGCCTTCTCTATCCCAAGGCATCATCAATCCCATTACTTTAATTCATCAAGCCTTCTTCTATACCAAGACATCATCATTAATAAATGTACATTAAAGTTTCTTTTCAAGATTTGGGATTCAATATTTTCATCATGCTTATCTTATCACAATCACATAATCATATTCATACAAACATACCATTAAGCATATAGTAGGGTTTACAATACTACCAATACATATCATTCACTATTAAGAGTTTACTTATGAAGCATGAAAACCATAACCTACCTCCACCGAAGAATTGGAATCAAGCAAGAATTTTCCCAAAGCTTTGTTTCTCCCTTCTCGTTCGATTCTCTCTCTCTCTCTTGTTCTTTCTATTTTCTTTATTCAAACCCTCTTTCTTTTACCCTAATTAGTATATAATTAAGAATAAAAGATGGCAATAATACCCACTAATTAACTTAGGGTTACCTCTTTTAACCCCTCAAGAATTTTAGTTATTAATATAACCCCACGAAATCTATAATTAAGGAAAGAATAGTCCAAAAACGTCCCTTAAAACTTCACCAGAAATCCGACTCTGCCTGGGATTTGCGCAACTTGTGACGGGCCGTCGTGCCTGCGACGGTCTGTCCTACAGGTCGTCGCAGAGTTCAGAGACCCAAATTTCCACCAAGGGTCTGTGACGGTCCGTCACACCTGTGACGGTCTGTCCTGCCATTCCGTCACAAAGTTCAGAGAGTCGATTTTTAGTACCCAATTTCAGATTTTCTAAGTGTTTTGAAACGAGACCTTGCGACGGTCCGTCGTGCCCATGACGGTCCGTCGTGGGGTCCGTCGCCTCAGCCTGTTTTTCCAGAATTGAAGTTTGTTGCTCAAAACGACTAAACAGGTCGTTACAATAGATTAGCTCGAATGGGTGAGCTAACCATATTAACAGCTCTACTCGATATAGATATATTATAAGTACTAGTTTGTTATAAGGGAAAAGGGTCAAAAGTATCCATCAACTTTATTTATTAGTTGATTATACCCATATCATTAAAACAAAGTTATTTATACCCTCGCCGTTATCAATTTCACCCATACCCTCAATTGACGAAAATCATCAAATCAATCAAAATTAACCCAATTAATTTTATAAAATTATCCATTTTCTATTTTTGACCCATGCCCGACCCATCTAAAAACTTAACCGAAAATCATTTAACAGCAAATGTACTAAGTAAAAGAACAAATGTTATAGGGGTTCTAGTTCTCCACTTTGCTGCTGCTCCCACACAACAATATTGATTATTCCAATTTCAACTTGTCCATCTTCTGTAATTTGACAATTAACATCAAACTATAAGCTTCAAATATCACAATAAATAAGTTGATTTACCAATTAACACAATAACTCCTAAACGAAAGCAAACTTGGTAAAACTTAAAGAGGGAAAAATAACTTTCCTACTAGAAACTAAGCACCACAACAAATGGGTAGTTTTTACAAAATCGGATCAATTTAGATTTGGGAATTTTCGGTCAATTGATGGGTATAAATGATGAAATTGATAATGGCGAGGGTATAAATAACTTTGTTTTAACGACAGAAATATATTAACTAATAAAATAAAATTGAGGGGTATTTTTGACCCGTTTCCCTTATTATAATCACTTCTTGAAGCCAGTTTAATAGATAACTCCTATTAGTTTGATTTAATTGATAGTTAATCACAAATCCTCATTAGGAACAATACTTCACTTATCATATTATATGATTGAATTCCAAATATGTTTAGTGACTACATTTTTTTTTTTAAATATACTCAATATTAATAAATTGAGGATATAAAATTTTATATATTTCTATATTTAATAACTATTTAATTTTATATTATTATTTTATTCAATAATTTATAAATATAAAAACATCTATATTTTATTTATAACAAACAAACTATAAACTAACAATATTCTTGAAAAAAATAGATACATGCTTTAAAGATCGAATTAAAAAAAAATAGATAAATGTCAAAAATACATCTAAAACTATATTTTTTTTTTATCTTCATACCTAAATTATTGAGAGTTTGAGTTTGATACCTAAACTATTAGTTTTTAATTTGAGAAACATGCCTTTCTCTATTTTACCACTCTCATCAGGGTATGTGTAACACACTCTTTCTTTTCTTTTAAAGAATTTCTAAATCACACTTCACATGGACAAAACATTCAATCTTGATAAAAATTAAATAAATTATTAGTATTAGTTGAAATTAAAAATTTACTATAAGAAAAATAACATTTTGTTTATAAAATAAAATGTAAAATATTTTTCTCACCTCATAACATCACTTCCTCTCATCCCCCCCCCCCCCAAAGCAACCTCCAACCCCCACTATTTTTTAAGTTTTTTTTTTATTTTCTTTACATTTTATTTTATAAAAGTATTTCATTCTTTTTACTTCATCTCCTCCCCCTCCCCCTCCTTAGATATTATTTAGAATATTGTTTTATTTTCTTAAAAAAATAATTCTACCCATCCCACTTAATTCTTCGCTTCGAACTTTTTTTCCAGTGGTTAAATATATATATCGAAAATATTTTTTACTTGTCGCCACAAGATTTTTTAATCTTTTTTAGTTATTTATGTTACATTCGATACACTAGTAGAAATTATTTTCTAAAATATATTTATGTGCATATCTTACACAAAATGAGAAAAAACATAAAAAAAAAAAAAGAATTAGGAGCAAAGGATTAAATAGATTGGGTAAATTTTTTTATTTTTTTAAAAATAAAATAATATCAATTTCTATGGGAGTGGGGGGAGGGGGCGGCGAAGGAAGAGAGATGAGTGGGTTGTTTTTTTTTTTTTTACGTGTGTGTGGGGGGGGGGGGGGGAGAGGGGGGGTGTGAGGGAGGAGAGATGAGTGGGTGTTTTTTTTTTGTATGTTTATGTGGGTTGGGGTGGGGGTGGGGGAGGAGGAAGTATGAAATTTATAAAAATATTTTATAATTGATTTTTTTTTAAAAAGGATGATGTTGTGAGTGTGGGGGGGGGGGGGGGGAGGGGGGGGAGTGAGGTAATCTAATTTTTTATATGGATAGTAATACTTTAATTTTTAATTTTTAATTAATATTAATATTTTATTATTTAGTTTTTATCTAGGTAGAATATTTTATCTATGTGAAATTTCATGTGTCAAGGTTTTTTCAAATAAAAGAGACGGTGCATTATACACACCACTTAGATGTGTTTCTCAAACTAAAAGGTGATAGTTTTATGTATGAAACTCACTCTTAATAGTTTAGGTATGAAACTCAAAAAAAGTGAAAAGTTTAGATATGTTTTTTTAACTCTTATCTCTAAAAAAATAGCGTATTATAAAAAATTGGCACATTAAATTCTTGATCATTCTTTCTTCTATTTTTCAACTAAATTCATAACTCAAAGTATATATGAAGAGAGAACTCGGCAGCGGAATGTATATTTAACGGCTTTCTCACATTTTATGATACATAAATAAACTATAAAGTTTCGTAATTTTCATAATATTTAGGTAAAGATGAATAATATTTTCGTTGATTGGATCACTAGCTCTTTTTATGTTCTTTCGTTTCTTAGGGTCATCATGTGCTCTTTTTTCCTTTCAGATTAGTGCACTCACCTTTGTATTGATATGACTTTTTGTTATGCTATTTGACATAGTCTGTTTGCACGATTCGTGTTGCGTCATAGATGAAAGTGATGGTAATTTTCAAAAGGTTCTACTCCTCTTTTCCTTGTGGCGTTCCTTATAGTGAGAGTTGTATCTGTTTTCTTTATTTTATACTCTCTTAGAAGCTCTTATACCCGGTTAGGCTAGTTCCTTATAGAGATTTTGATTACTTGTTAAAAGATGATTCTTGAACTTGAATTTTCTTGGTTATTCTAAAATTTAAAAGAGATTTCTTATGTTTTGTTTACTTCCACATTTAGGTGTCTGCGTAATTCGGTAGGTTGATTCCTTACAATTCAATTAACTTATTACATATATATTGTGTTTTGTAATGAGAGACGAATAATGTCTCAAGTTTTAAGGATGGTTGATTTTGATAAGATCATTTGTTTGTGACAATTTTAAAATGGCAAAAAATAAATTCCAATAAAAAAATTATCTGAAGAACTACGAATGTTTTATCGATAAATAATGCGTGTATAATTATATTCCTCCCTTGATTCCTCTCTCTCTGTTTTCTCCATTAAGGGTTGTTTATAGTCAATTTCTCGTTCCATGAATTTATGGAATTTTCAAAATGTCTCTTTGAGAAAATATATTATATTTTATATCGGCATAAACCATGATTTAGACTATCGTAACCTCCAAAAATACTAATTGAAATATAAAATCCTATAAAATTTCGATGTCGACAAAAATAACTACCTGACTTAACAAGTTTGCAACAAATAAATAAAAAAAAACGTTTTAGGAGTGACTTGTAAGGCAAGCTATTATGTTTTTTCTATTAAAAACGGAAATAAATCTTTAAACTATTGAATATTTTATCAAATTAAAATAATCATAAATTAATAAATCTGCAAAAATAATTGCTAGTTGCTACCTTCACAATTCACATTGTATGCTAGCTGTACCAATTCAAAAAGTATTTTAATTAAGAATCATATATTATATATCAACCACGCACCTACTCTTATATACTTCCTTTAAAAAAAAATGATTAAGCAACTACTCTTCCAAATCTCTCAACATCAGAGATTAAACGTCAATTTTTCTTTGATCTCAAATAATAAAAAATAATTAAGGCCGGTTCTTTATAAACGAGTTTTCAAGTGATATTTCTTATATTTTTACTGAATTTTCTAGTATAATTATATTATCTGTGTAAAAATTATTGACTTTTCAAAAAATCCTATTTAATAAAAACTTAAATCCGTCTCTGTGTTCGTTTATGTTGGGTAGGGTGATTTAAGGTTATTTGGGCCGAGTCAGATGCAAGGTAAGTTGAAGTGGTTTTTTTAAAATTAACGTGGGACGGATTGCGAATATATGTGGTTTTATGTGGGTTCAAACTTAATTTTAACTTTTTATCTGTTATAGAGTGATAAAACATTATTTATTAAGATAAATTCATTAAAGCTACTAAAATATTTAAGATAATAAATAAAAATGATTCAATAAAAAATATACAATTTCTTGCATGTTTCCAATTGACCTCTAAAAAATAAAATTTCAAGTCACTATCCTATTAAATTAATACAACTTAAACTTAGATTTGACCCTATCTTATGAGATTTACCCTATACTCACCACTAAGGTTTGCCCCGCCTTACCGGGATTTACCTAAACTCATATAACTTTGGCCCACATCGACAAGACTGATATAGGAGTGACTTTCATACCATTTGTAACAACCCAATTACCCGCTAGTGATATTACTAGCTTACGACTTAAAAACACGTCACTAGTTGATAAATCAACTTACTTAAATACCCAACATCTTTCCTACGTTTTACTTATGTGGGATCTCTATTTTTAAGTCGGGGCATTACATTAATATAGGTGGGATCATGAAATATTATTATTTTGTAGATGTATCATTTAATCGATAAATTAATATTTATTAATTTAAAGAGTGTTTTGAGATTTAATAAAAGTTAATCTTGATTGCATCAAAATTGTTGTATCTTACTAATTTATGTATCATATTTATTGAATTCACATTAAAAAATAAAAATTATATATATAAAGTACAATGAATGCAATAATAATGTTGGTTATAAAGTTAAAAATGATACAATATCTTTCAAACTAAATCACGCGTAAGAAAACAGTTTTCATATTTTGAACTCTTTATAATTTTATAGTCTTGTTTAATGAACTCTTTATAATTTTATAGTCTTGTTTAAAAAGACTAACAACACAACTTTTAAATGCAATTAAATAAAAAAGAAATAAACTTCAATTAAATCAAATTTAACAAATATATATATATATATATATATATATATATATATAAAGTAAATTATATTTTACTTCATCATCATCTTAAATATATTTGTACCTGGTACCTTCACATGGTATGATTGTTGTACCAATTTCTAAGTATTTTAA
The DNA here is from genome assembly GCF_036512215.1 of Solanum lycopersicum. Taxonomy (NCBI): domain Eukaryota; kingdom Viridiplantae; phylum Streptophyta; class Magnoliopsida; order Solanales; family Solanaceae; genus Solanum; species Solanum lycopersicum. Next base: position 4,670,603 of record NC_090807.1, on the reverse strand, counting down.
TTAAGAATCAGAGACATCAACCATGCATGTTACCAAATCTCTCGACATCAGAGATTATATGAGCCTAGTATAACGGATTTAGAGTTTTCGCTAAACTTACTCACTAATCTTTCAAGGTCTTGTAAGTATAAAGAAACATTTAAGACTTAGATCGCTAAGAGAATGCTTGAAAAATAACTTAGAAAGAACAAAAGAGAACTTTGAAAGAAAGCTTTGTATTATACTTGGAGATTGCTTTACAAGTTGCTTGGTGCCTTAAATCTTATGTATTTTACTGATGGTAAACCTGTTTACTTAAATCTTATGTATTTTATTGATGTGGGACCTCTAATCTTAAGTCGATGCGTCATATTAATATAGACGAAATCATGATATATTATTATTTTTTATATGTATCATTTAATTGATAAATTTCACTCAATCATCATCTTAAATATATTTTTACTTGCTACCTTCACATGGTATGATAGTTGTACCAATTCTATGTATTTTCATTAAGAATCAGAGACATCAACCATGCATGTTACCAAGGCGGATTCTTTTTGTATCATTGGACCAAAATCATACTTCATTAAATATCTTTATTGATTTTACATTGAACGGTGGGGATATATATATATATATATATATATATATATATATATATATATATATATATATATATATATATATATTGGTACGATATTCAATATTTTTAATATGTTATTTCTAAATATCAAACATTGTACCTAATATTAAAAAAAAAACTAATATATATATCATATACTTGCACCAAATATCATAATTTCAAAATTACGATACTAAGAAATTTGATCGTACCATTGGTATATATTCCATTCGTCCACTTTTCTTTGTCATATTGTTGCGTATTTCGAAAGTCAATTTGATTAATTTGTAAAGTTAAATTAGATTACATTAGTTGAATATTTTAAATGAAAAATCTACATATTCTAAAATTATATGAAAAGTACTATAAAAATTTCATTTTTTTTGCATATCAATATGATGAAAAATACATTTTAAAACGTTCATCAAATTTATTATAGTTTGACTCTAAAAATAGAAATCATGATAATTAAAAATGGATGGAGGGATTACAAAAATAGACATGAGAGTGTGGAAGTGTGAATTGTAAATATTTTAAATAAAAAATTTAAATATTCAAAAAATATATAAAAAATTATAAATTAAATTTTTTTACATATAACGAAAAAATATATCTTAAAATACTCGTTAAATTCTTATAATCTGACTTTAAAAATAGAAATTATGATAATTAAAACTAACAGAGGGATTACAAAAATAGACATGAGAGTGTGAGAATTGTCAATTCCAAAAAAAAAAAAAAAGAATAATGAATACTCCCTCTTTACAACTTGATTTATTTTTTCAACACCAAATCATTTTGAAGTTTGATTTGATTTGAATCAGAGATATCAACCATACATGTGACATCAACAAAATTATAATTATAAAACTTAATTATTAAAATTATAGTAATAAAGTGCTATTATATTTATTAGATTTTATTTGATTCATCAGAGTGCAAGTTGACTTTGATAATCAACATTAACTTGTACACTACCTTCACATGGTTATAAGTTGGCCTATATAACTTAAGCCCAATTATGTATTCATTACTCATTCATTCAATTTTAGAAAGGAAAAATTAAAAATGACTCTTGTTAATGGTTTGAACAAATTCTCAAACCCTAACTATGTTTCAATTTTCGATACGACGCTTCGTGATGGAGAGCAAGCTCCTGGTGCAGCCATGACTGCTAAACAAAAAATGGACATTGCACGTCAATTAGTCAAGCTTGGCGTTGATGTAATTGAGGCTGGTTTTCCAGCTTCCTCTGAGGTTGAGTTTGAGCTTGTAAAGTCTATAGCACATGAAATTGGTAATATTAAATTGAAACGATTGTCTAATTTAAGAAAATTATTACCATGCATAATTATATTATATCTCAACAGGTAATAGCATAGATGAAGAGGGATATGTACCGATGATTTGTGGTGCGGCGAGATGTACTAAGAAGGAGATTGAAAGATGTTGGGAGGCTTTGAAGTATGCAAAGATACCAATGATTTGTACGTTTATCGCAACAAGTGATATACATATGAAGTATAAATTGAATATGAGTAGAGAACAAGTTGTGGAGAAAGCAACTAGTATGGTAGCTTATGCTAGAACCCTTGGATGTGAGCATGTTCGATTTGCAATAGAAGATGCTACAAGGTTTGTCTACATTTTTAGGATTATATATATTTTGACTTTAGACCACTAATTAGCTTGAGCTGTCACTGTGTCAGATCCGATAAGGAGTTTCTCTGTCATATTATTGGAGAAATTATCAAAGCTGGTGCAACATGCATTTGTCTTGCTGATACTGTTGGATGCAATTTACCAAATGAATTTGGACAACTAGTTGCTCATGTAAAAGTTAATACCCCTGGAATTCAAAATGTGATCCTTGCTGTACACTGTCATAACGATCTTGGACTAGCTACTGCCAACACATTAGCTGTATGTATTCATTTCCAAATACTTTCTCGGTTCATTTTTAATCATCATGTTGTGTTTTTTGAAAGTCTATATGACTAATTTTCAAAGTTAAATTAGATTACATTAATTTGACATTTATATAATTAAAAAAATTAGATATTCAAAAACTATGCGAAAAGTACTATAAATTCTAAACTTTTTATAAATCAATATGATGAAAAAATACATCTTAAAATGTTAGTCAAAATTATTGTCGTTTGACTCTAAAAAACGAAACTATGACAATTAAAAATTGGACAGAGATAATAATATTTACTCCCTCCGTTTCACAGAGAATGACCTGGTTTGACTTGACACAGAATTTGTGGTCCTAAATTAAAGTTAAGTTAAATATATAAAATTGCCCTTTGATCTTGTGGCCTTAAACATGCCACGTGGAAAGATGAAATTAAAATATTACCATAAAAAGAAAAAGATCATTCTTATTAAAACAGACTAAAATAAAAAAGAATTCATTTTTTTAAACAAGAGAAATACTATATTAACCTCAATTTTTCTAAAAGTGTCGTTAGTTTAGCTCTGATACCTCGATGGAATTCAGGGAATTTGTGCAGGAGTAAGACAAGTAGACGTAACCATCAATGGTATTGGTGAAAGAGCTGGAAATGCTTCTCTAGAAGAGGTGAGGGAGATTAATGTTTAATTATTTATATATATGAAATATTAATATATCTCTAACTAATTAATATTATTGTTATTTCTATTTTTTATATAGATAGTAATGGCCATAAAATGTCGTGGAGAGGAAGTACTAGGTGGTGTCCATACCGGGATTAATACAAAACATATATTCACAACAAGCAACATGGTATGTATACATATATAGTATTTTACTTGTTAAAATTAATTAATTAATAATACTAAAACAATAATAATAATATTTTTGATATATATGCAGGTAGAGGAGTATAGTGGGCTTAAGCTACAACCACATAAGGCCATTGTTGGTGTTAATGCTTTTTCTCATGAAAGTGGAATTCATCAGGTGAAGACCAATAACCTTAATTAGTACTCCCTTCGTTTCATTTTACAAGAGATAATTTGATTCAATGCAGAGTTAAAGAAAAAAAAAAGATGACTTTTAAAATTTATGATTCAAAATGAATGATAGAAATTTGTGTGGCTGTAAATCATTTCATTAGGAATAAAATAGATATTTTACAGTTAATAGTTACTTAATATCGAAATTTATCATTCTTTTTAGAACTGACTAAAAAGAAAAATAAGTTACATAAATTGAGACAGAGGCATTAGGAGATAGTTAGTTATAACTTACTTTTAATCCTAACTAACTATTGGATACTTACCCTAATTAACAACCTTAAGGTGTAATGACTAAACAACCCTTGCAATGACTTTTTTAGTCATTAACAATATTTTTACCTTTTAAATAGCATTATGTTCTCAATTAAAAAAAGTCAAAATCTTTTTTTTTTATTAAATTCTACGTATTTAATTTAGGATGGAATATTAAAGAACAGAAGTACATATGAGTTTATATCTGCTGAAGATATTGGATTTATTCGTTCAACTGAACATGGTATTAAATTGGGAAAACTAAGGTACGCATTTGATTTTTTTATTTTTTATTTTTCACACAATCATTGTTTTACTGTCAATGATTCATTTTGGTCGATTATTTTACAAAATTTATATCATATTAACATTTTTGTTATTTAATTTTATATAACTATATATATAAATGTATAAATTACATGCGTGTTACTCTCTATTTTGCTGTATATAGTTGTTGCTTTCTTCGTTTACGTAGTCTTTTTTTTTTTTTTAGCTATTTTGAAATGTTATACATCGAAATCAATCTCTTCATTTTTATAAGATATAATAATAAAATTCGTGTACGCTCTATTTTTTAAAGTTTACTTATGAAATTACGTGATATATATTATTTTTAATATTGTTCGATTAATTTTTTAAAAAGATATATATTATGTAAGAGCCACAAGTAAAAGTTAGAACATGTTACCATGCATACTTGCATAAACTGAATTTTGACAAAAGCTTTCAAGATATTTTTACTCTTTAAAAAGTGATGACACTGTAAAGAAAAAGGGAAAATGGTCTGAAAATATTTTATCTTTGATTTAAATTGATGTTACGATATTATCAAATTTTATAGAGAATTTTTTACCTTTGTCAACTATTTAATAATGTATTTCAAAGGTATATACGTGTCCACATGCAAGGGCAGAGCCACCTTGGTATAAGGGGTTCATCTGAACACCCTTCGACGGAAAATTACACTATTTATATATGACTAAAACATATTTTTATGTATATATAATAGATGTCGAACCCTCGTTGACTACTCCGTGTATCTATTTCTACGAATTTTGAACCCCTTTATTTAAAATCATGACTCCGCCACTGCCCACATGAACACAATATTATTTATAGTTATACAATATTTTTTTATGTACATGTGAACACATATAGACATTTAAAATACACTATTAAATAGTGTAGGAGTAAAATGTCCTTTAAAAAAATTGGTACCATAACAAAAATTTTTGATCAAAGTTCAAAAATATTTCTAATATTTTTCCCTAAAAAAAAATCAAATAAGATAAAAACTCAAAAATTGAATCTAATTTACATATTCAATGATAAATTTAAATAGTATATAAGAGAAAATATATTCAATCTAATTATTTTATTGCGGTGACATTGACATATTGTGACACAAATTTCATGTTTTCTTTTCGAATTACATATTTTCCGTAATAATATGTATTTTTTTAAAAAATATGTCAGAGAGAGTGACCATTTCATTTATATTTGAAATCTTTTAAATTTTGAATTTTTATATTCTGCCTTTGACAAATTTGATAACATGGTGAATATTTTGTGCAGTGGGCGTCATGCATTGAAAGCCAAAATGCTTTTGGTAAGATACAGATTTTAAGAATTCAACAATTAAATTAAGATATTATTATATCAATGTGCAATTAACACTCAATTTATTTTGTCATAGCTTGGATATAATTTTGATGATAAAGTACTTGAAGACCTCTTTTGGAGATTTAAGTCAATGGCTGGGAATAAAAAGGTAAAAATATATTATTGATGTTTTTTTATGAGAAAATACATAAGTACTTCTTAACCTATGCTTGAAATTCCAGAGACACACTTATACTGTACTAAGGTCGTACCCTGAACTTATTTTGTAAGTAATTTTCTACCACTTTTCAGCCTACGTGGCACTAGCTTGAAAAAAAAAGCCAACCAGTGTTGGGCCATAAGATAGTGATATATAGGCCGAAAAGGAGTACAAAATTATTAATAAAATAAGTTCAGGGAGATAATAGGACCTTAGTGTAGTACAAGTGTATCTCTGAAATTTCAAACATAGGTTGAGGGGTACTTGTGCATTATCCCTTTTTTTATCGATGAAGCTTACTTGAGAAAATAACGATTTACGAGGTTAAAGAAACTAAGCAAACGTGAGCAACATATAATAATATACACAGAAGAATGTAAAATAACGCGATTACCAAATAATAATATAACATTGAGAAGTGGTGTTGCTCTGTCCTTGGTAAAGATTACGTACATTCTATCCTACATAACTAATAAAATTTCATTAGGTATATATTGTTGTTATGGTATGTTTTTCACCTATTTTTTTTATCTCTTGTTGCATATGTTTTTTTCTTCAGAATATAACAGATGATGATTTAAGAGCACTTGTATCAAATGAAGATATCCAGACTCAAATAGCTTGAAAACTTGGAGATGACTTAACACAAATACATGTACATAATACTAATTTCTTTATTTTTATTGGTTTTCTTTAATTAATTAACTTAGTTTTAATTTATAATATTTATTTATGCAAAGTATTACTGTTAAATGGACATATTATTTGATACAGGAGCTTGTCACCTATTGATGGTAGAGCTTATCAAATGTTTGCAGCAGCCAAGGGTTTTGTGCTATATTAATTAATGTATTAAATTTACCTAAAAGTGTCTAAGGTGTAGATTCAATATTTTAATTTTATAAGTTCAATCTTTGAAGTTTTGATCTTGTTTATAAACCATGAGTTTAGACTTTTATTTGTTGTAATTTTGATAAATTTTTATAAATAAATTTATGATCGAGTTAAAAGTATTGAGTTCAGAAAACAAGAAAACGTACAATACCAAACAAACAAGTATATGTTATAACAACATACCAAGAGACTCTTCAAGAAAAGACACAAGTAAAGGAGACAACAAGTCTACAAGAGTTGAAGCTAAGAAGGGGGTTAGAGCAATTTCTATATGAAATACAAAGCTATATTTTGGAATATTAGGCCTGTTAATACTCAACAGGCCTTTCATAGAGTTCAAATATTAAATAAACATCATAATTTTTTTTGTTAATTGCTATGATGGAACCATTTCTAAATGATGAATTGGTGTTTCTACCAACATTGTTGTGATATGGTAGGGTTAGATGCGTTTCACAAAATCAATATCGTCTTGTTAAAGGGAGAAAAATTACTGAAAATATATAAAGCAATTTACCAAAATAATACATTTTTTAAATTTTTTTTACAAAAATTAGTATAAACGTATTTCACAATAACATTTTAGGGTATAGGTTATTTTAAAAAAATTGACGGCGTTATATTGATATACGTTACTCGCAGTAACGTTTTACTCCTAAAGTGTTACTCATAATAACGTTTTAAGAGTAAAACGTTACTCAAAATAACGCTTTAGGAGTAAAATATTACTTACAATAACATATATCAACCCAATGCTGTTAGTTTTTAAAAAACGAAATATACTCTAAAACGTTATGTGAAATAAATTTATACTAGTTTTATAAATTTTAAAAAAATATATTATTTTGATAAATTGCTTTATATAATGGGTTAGTTTGGTCGAAAATTCCTTTCACTTCGGGTCACTCTTGGACCTTAGTTGGACACCTTTTTATTTTATGAATAAATGGACATGCACCAATGTTTAATTAAAAAAGAATCATCATTTTAATGTAAATATCTATATTTTAATAATTTCTATACTATAGCATAAGTGACTTGAAATATATTATTTTTAAATTTTTTTATATCAAGTCAAATGGTGCCACATAAAATGGCACAGAGAAAATACTAGTTTCCATATTGTAATACCTTGTAAAATTTTTGAGCTAAAAGTCAAACTATTCTTCGTTGTGAGTAGGATTGTACCAAATAATTTAAACTTTTTTAAGTTTTAAGGTCACTATATGTACCACCTTGAGTTCCAAAAAGAATTAAAACAAATTCATTCAAGTCAGTCGTAAGTTTTTTTGAAGTTTTTGGTCAACTTCAAATGACCATAACTTTTAACACAAGATGATTTTGGAGAACCATGAGATATCAAATCAAAGATCTTTGAGTCCTTTTTCCAAGACCACCAAGTTTTCTAAAATCCGTGCTCGGATGAGGGACATATGACCGCTTGAGTGAAGCCTATCGAGAAAGGGACTTTCCACCCGAACTAAGGAGGGGTATTTTAGTCTTTTTCTTAACCCCACTTATTAAAAATGTGATTTACACCAAATTAAGGGTCCAAAAATGATTAGAATCAGTTTTATTCACCCCCAATACACTTTGCGTTTTAGAAGAGAGTTCAAGAAGAGAAAAGAGGAGACAACGAGAAACGATCGAGATTTCTTGCGAATCGATGATTGTTTCACCAAATCGAGGTATGTAAGCTCTGATAGTGCTGAGTTTGTTCACCCAAATTCCATTCTTGTGATTTTAAATCCATATTTTCATTCTTTAAATTGAGAATCTGATTGAGTTTCTTGAAGTTTCATTCTAAAATTGTTATTGTTGAGTTATTGAGATGAATGTCAGAAGTTTGACGTTTTAGTATAAATTTTGATGTACTTATGTTGGGTATTCGAATCTGTTGGGAAGAAACCATATGATTCTAGGTGAATTAGGGCCAAAAATCAAAATAAAATTGTTCGGAAATATATGGGGAGGGTCTAGGGTAGAACGCCTCAACAGTGTGCCAAGATTGAGTTTACGAAGATAAAAGGGCTAGCGTCCCACACCAGGACCTCACGTCCCCACTCTTTTCTTGTTGGTTGTCCCTTTTGAGTTCCTTTAAAGTGTACCTCTCCTTTAAACTACATTTAATCATGATGAGATCCTTCATATCATAAATCATAACTCTTGAATTCATAATTCAAATTCAAGAAAGAGTTGAGAGTAGAGTTCAAGAAAGTCTTTGAGTTGAATTGTGAATTCTTTGAGATCAACTATCTATTTGAGCTAAGTTTAGAGGAAGTAAGTATGAGAATGAGAAGAGTCCTACACATGAGTTCTGTATTGTTATTTATACCTTTGAGCCGAGTTGTTCATGCCCATAAATTCCGTATGAACTCCATAAATTAAATAGCTTTGAAAGAAGTAGTATCTTCGAGTTCTAAGTATTGAGGATTGAGTTCTGTAACAACCGAGTTTCATCGTTATAGAAAAGCCAATGATAAAAATTTTAGGTCAGAAATATTTTTCGTAGTAACTTGAAATTTCCAACCAAGTCTATATTTGGATGAAATCCATGTCATTAAGGTGCAGAAAAATCAGATAACAATCGGGTAAATTATTTATGATTTTGATTGCATAAATAATTACATAACTCATTAAAGAACTCGTACGACTTTACGAAATTAAATTTGGGCGAGAAAAACTTCTCGAATCAATCTTAGTGTAAAGGGTATTTTCTGAGCGTCGTGAGTCAGGGGTGTTGCGAAATGGAAATTTTGAAATTCTTTAATTACCTCACTGTCTCACAGAACTCGCCTTGGCATAGCCGTTACAAAGGGGTGAGGGTCGCTGTGGTGGGATCGACACGACTTAAGGTCGGTAATAAACCCCTAAATAACTTTATTATGCATTTTTCAACTTTTTGAGCTAAGGAACGAACCCCAGTCGACTCCTAGTCATTTTTCTCCATTATTGAGGCTAAAGGTAAGAGTTTCCCTCACATAATTCTTTTTTTTTTATTAGTAGAGCATAATAAAATGGGTAAATATTGTGGGGAAAGGTTTTGATATAGATTCTATGGTGGAATCAATCTAAATTGGATACTTGAGATCATGGGTATGATCTAGAATTCATAGAATTATTATGTTTTAGGTAATTAGTGATTGTTTGTTGATTCCTATATTATCATGATTTTCTATAGACAAGGAACAAGGGAAATGAATCAGGAAAGGGAAGGATCAAGATTCTTAGGGTTTCAAGCTTATTTCGAGGTAGGTGATGGTTGTGATTCTATGATACTGTGATGTATGTATGTTCTTACTTTATTACGATACTTGTATGTATATGAATGAGGCAGTATTGATCACACTTGTTGTAAATGAGATATATGAATGACGATATGTCATGAATCATTTCTTGATCGTATGATTTGAGAGTATACTTGTGTATGTGATTATGGTGTGTTGATGGGTTGGATTTCCACGCTTTGACATAAAAATGTGATCGGGTTGTCATGTTCTGGCATAACCATGGGATCGGATACCACGTTCTTGTATGCTAACAATTTGGGTTTGGGTTCCATGAGAGGACCAACTACTTGACATAATTGTGTATATTGAGAAATGTGAAGTTGAGCATTGTTCGTAAAGGTTGATAATATTGTATCTGTTGATATATATGCATGTGCTTATAATGTTGTTTAAGTTGCTTATGTTTCACTTAGTGGGATAGCCGCGTGATCCTACAGTACCTTGTGGTTGTATGGTTGTGCATTGATACTGCACTTGCTCTTATTTTATTGAGTACAGAGCATCTTCAAGCGACTATTGACAGGCCTTGCTTAGAAGATCAGTAATCATCGCTTCGAATTCAACGGTGAGCCAATTCTTATGGGTTGTCATGGAATTCTCTTTCGTATATGTCCAACATTTTTAGACTTAGACATTTGTTTTACTTAGTTGATTAGTTCATTAGATTGGGCTTACATCCCTTCTTGTTTAGACTTTGATTTATTGTTTATATGCTTTGGTACATTGACTTTCAGGTTCTAGGCCTTACTTCCGCAGTGTTAGTCTATTATTGTTAGACGTTTATTAAAGTTTATGGAAACTCTATTTTTCTTCTTAGTATTTGACTTGTTATGTATCCTTAAGTGCTTTAGTTTTTTGATAGTTGCTTGTTTGGTTTGTAGTAGTGGTTCACACACCGGAGGGTTAATGTGGGTGCCAATCACGACGGTCTGGATTGTGAAAAAGTTGGTGTCACAACCTAGGTTTGTTGATCTAGATGTATAAAAACAAGTCAAGTAGAGTCTCGCAGAACGGTACATGGACACCTTTACTTTTATTTGAGAGACTTTAGGAAATCTCTCTATTTTCTCTTACCTTGTTTCATGCTATAACTTGATTTCAGTTGGTATATGTCGATACGAGTAGGTATCTAACCTCCTTCACTTTTCTATTCACAGATGGTTAACACTAGATATAATGACATCATGCTCGTAGCTCCCGTCAATGCTTCAACTGAGGAATCTGCAATGAAAGGTTGCGGTTGAGGCAGGGGTAGAGAAAGATCTAGGGGTACAGATCGTGGAAGAGTAGCACCTGCTGGGAATGAGGTACCGGTTGGAAATGTTCCCCAAAATGAGGCCCCTTCCCGTACGTCATGAAGAGATAGATGAGAATGTCAATATTGAGAATATTTAGAAGATATGATAAGAGGAAGAGGTGCAGGCTGGAACTAGAGGTGTTCCTCTCTTAGATCCAGTTTTGGCTCAACAAATTATGTCTTTCTTGAAAGAATTGACTGGTCCTGGAGTGCTTTCTTCGTTTAAAGCGACTCAAGCTCCCCTCGATTCTCCTATTATTGTCACTACTCCTAAGGCAGGGGGTAACATAGATAGTGATGCTTTCTTCCATCCTTTGTTGGGTTTTGTTATGACTGGTAACGAGCATGACACGCTGACTAAGTTTTTCAAGCTTAAGTCTCATGTGTTCCTCGATTCAAAGAATGAAAATGCATATGAGTTTGTAACATCTTGTAACTCGTTATAGAAAAAGAATAAGCTAAAAACAAAAAAATTATCATTTTTGGAAAGATAAGAAAAAATTTGGAAAATTTCCTAGGTTGAGAAAGTGAGTTTTGTTCAATTTCAAATGGACATAACTTCTAGCTCAAGATGAGTTGGGGTAGTTGTATATATGGTTCAAAATATCTTGGAAATATCTTTTCAACACCACCGAGTTTGTACATTTTCGATATCGTATGAGAGAGATATTCCTATCAGAAGTTGGGCTGTTGAAGTGAGGAAGTCCAATCTATATTTGGGAAAGGCAAATTTGTCTTTTCCTTATCCAATTATTTTACGTTATTTTTAGGTAATAAATTGGGGTCTAAACTGACCCGTATCAGTTCACACTTTTAGAAAAAAAGTTAGTGTTTTGAGGGAAAAGAAAAGAAGAGGAGAAAAGAGGCAAAAAGAGAAGAGCAAGCAAGACCGTTCAAGATCATCGAAGTTCGACTTATGGAATTCGTCAGGGGTAATCCCTAAAAAGGTATATGAGATTTTATCGTGTTGGTTTAGTTCACCCACTCACCAACTTATTTAATTCAGCGATTATGAGTAGATTGAATGATGAAAAGTGAAGTTCTTGAAGAATATTATTGAATTCTTGTTGGTTGGGTTGTTGCATGCCAAGAGTTGATTTGATTATTGTTTCTAGGTTGTGTTTTTGAGTCTAATCTATTGGGTATTGAGGGTATTAGTGATCCTAAGTGTTTGGGGAAAGAACCATAAAAATTTAGAGGGTTTAGAGATGAAAAACAGAGAAGAAAAGTCGAAACGTTTGTCTGTAGGACCTTGGGGTGCTGCGCCTCCCATACCTCACAGAACAATCTCTGTCCATAGGGCATTGGGACGGCACGCCAGACAGAGTGCCCTAACTTGGCCTCTGATGTTTGGGGCTTGGTTCCCCACGCCTCTCGGAGTGACAAGGACGCCAGTTCACCCCATTCATTCCCCATTTTTTCATACTAGTTCCTAAGTGACATATCCAACACTCTAAGGTACAGCTAAACATCATGAAATTATCCATAAACGTGAGATCATGAATCTTGAATTCATAATCCAATTCAAGGAAAGTTAAGATCAAAGTCAATAAAGTTAAGAGTCAAGTCTAGAAGTTATGAAGCAAGTCAAAACAAAGTTCTTAAGATTTCTCTAGGGTCTTTAACAACATTTTAACTTTGTTTCAAGAATTAAGTTTCAAGCTAAGTAAAAAGTAAGGAGTAAATAGTAAAGAGTAAAGAGTAAAGAGTAAAGTTGAAGTTCCTTTCTTCAAAAGTATATACGGACTAAGTATTACCAGAGGGATTTAAAATGTTTTCACATTTAACAAGTACAGAAACATTGATTTCCAAAATGCCTTCGGGCTAGTTTTCAAAAAGGAGAAATATCTATATAAAATGAAGCAAGCAGGGAAACTGAGATTTCCAAGATAACCTTTGAGACAAGTTTTTGAGCACTAATCTCAAATCACAGGAAAAGTTATTTTTAAAACATATAAGATAAGTATATTTTGGGAAGTAGTATTGAGCATCGATGTGTGGATGCTATTCATATTAAATCAAGTCTCCATGAAAACCATGTAGCCATCATGGATATAAAAGGGACATACTTTTTAGATGAATCCTTTTCACAATAGACTAGTGGATCCATTAGACAGTTCAGGTCTTATACTCTGGCAAGGTTAGGATGGTCGGGCAGCGTGGACCGAATAATGTTGTATCATTACTATAACTACTATGTAATGGTTTCCGATTAGAGAAACTCCCACAGTAGTAATTGCATGGTTCCTTAAAGGGTACTGCTTAATACGAATGGGGGTATGAGACTTCATCCATGCATTGTACAAGTAGACTTTGAGAGGAAGCATGATGTGTCCTTTATTATAATTATGAATAAGCATCAGTTTATTTTGTATCTTTTTTATGCACACAGAGATTACATCATGGTTTTAAACATCTTATCTTTATTATGCACTTACTTTTAAATTGCTTAATATTGAAATAAGTTTAACTAAGTATTCATGAGTTGAGAAGAGCCCAGGTAAGTGTGTTTTTTTTCATAATCTGTTTCACGCCTATGTTATTTTAGCAATCCAACTCGCGTACTCGGACATTCAATATATTGATTCCAGTTGGCCTGTGTCGTATCATAATGCAGTCGCAGGTAACTAGCATTAGCATCCGGGGTGCTGTTAATCTAGTGATCAACTTAGAGTCAGTTGGTGAGCCTCCCTCATTCTGGAGGACATCTTTATCATTCAAGTTATTGTTTTTAGTTTTCAGTTGTTAGGATGATTGGGGTTCCTGTCCCAACATCCCTCTTTATTTTAGACGCTTCATAGATAAATATTGTTAGTTTCTTTGGTCTTTTCATTTCACTTGTAAACGATTAAGACTTGAGTTGTCATTTTGGCTAAGTTAATACTTTAAAATTATTTCTTGAGTTATCTCTTGTGTTCAAGTTTTTTGGTGAGTAAGTAAGCCAGGCCAAGGGTCAGCTCAAGGCCAGCAATGATCTTCGAGTGCCAGTCCCGCCAAGGGTGTATACTTAGAGCATGACAGAGTTTATCTTAGAATTTTATGAGAGGCTTAATAAATTGGGTATTGTTCATCAGGATAGGGTTGATTTTGTGTCTTTCCAACTTCACGGTGAGGACAACTAATGGTGGAGAGCTTATATGGAGTGCAGATCTTCAATTTTACCTCTACTCACTTGGACCCAATTTTTCATGCTCTATTTTTAAAAGAAATATGTGCCTATAACATTGAGGGACCGTAAGAAGAATGAGTTTATGACTTTAGAGCAAGGTGGTATGTCTGTGGTTGTTTATAAGGCCAAGTTTCATGCTTTATCTAGATATGCTATGCAGTTGGTTGCTATAGAAGAGGAGAGTATTTGTTTGTTTATCAAAAGATTAAATTTTGAGTTGCAAGTATAAATTGTTCATATGACTTCTGTAGGGAAGAGTTTTAGTAAGGTGAAAAATTATGTTAATAAAGTGGAGGGGGTGAGGCGTGATAGTGAGGCTAAGGCATTGGCAAAAAGGGCAAAAATTTCCGGCAACTTCCAAGGTTCAAAAAGGCCAATACTTGCAGCCAAGACAATTTACTGCACTTTGACCGCCTCTACAAGTAACTGCTCAAGAACTCCATATCATAATTCTCAGTATAGATAGGGATTCGAGCCATCGCCGGGCATCAGACCATCTTTTGATCATACTTGCTACGATTGTGGAGAACCTGGGCATCTGAGGAGAGATTACCCCCATATGCGTGTGTATGATTCCGTGCAATAGACATCCAGAGTGGTGGAGGGGAATGGTAATAATGGTAGAGTACGTCTTCAAGGTGGGCGAAGAGGTAATCAACGAGGCCGTGAAGGTAGAGAAAATAGTAACAGAGGTAGGGGTAATACAAGATAAAATGACTCAATGTTATTCTTTCCCAAGCAAGAATGACAGAGGCATCCGACGTGGTGATCACAGTAACTATTCTTGTCCATGAACGAATGACTAATGTATTATTCAAAAGCTCGAAGGATATTTTTGTAAGCTAATTATAATGGCCCCTTACTTACTACCTCCACATGTATACTAGATGTAGCAATTCAAAGTACTGACTATTTGTGGCATTGGTGAAAGAGGTGAAAATGGTGAGGAGGCAAAAATTTTATTATTTTCTTCAGGTTATATGTAGTGAGGAACTGAAGTTAAGTTGCAGCCACATATATTAATATCTTATACTAACCTTTTGGTGGAAGATCCAACTACTAACCCAACATAACTTATCAAGACAATTTATGAAAACCAAATTATGAAAGAAAACAACTAAAAGAAACTTAAAATGTGATAAAGGATCGAGTTTGCATAACTCAATCAAAAGTCAAAACATTTATGAAATCAACCCCTAGAAATTGAAAGTGATAGTACCAAAATCGTAATTAGTTAATAATGGGGTTACATCCCCAAAAGCTACAAAAGATAAACTAATAGTCTAAAATCAGTGTCCGAAAAAATGGACAAGAAGATGTAGAGGAACCCTTGACATCCTAGAAGAGTAGCTCACCCTTGGATTCGAAGTCAAGCGTCCGTTAACTGAGGCTTGTAACATCTGCCAGAATATGTCTTATACTCAATAAGAAAAGAGCAAGTGCAGTATAATTAAACAACCATATTGTACAACCAGTTCCAAACAACGAATGTAAACAAATAACTACAACATAGTTAACATGGGTCAATACTCAAATAGACCCCCAATCACAATATCCTAAATCAACTAATACCTAGAAAATTTTCCATATGATCATAATTACACATACTGGTCTTTTCATGGAACCATAAATACTAATACCTAAACCTCCCATGGAACCCACACACAAATTGAAAGTGTATCAACGTGATACCCAAGCCAACTAGTGTTAGTATACTAGGCATGGTATCCGAGGAAACTGTTAGTATTCCCATACTAGTGTGGTACCTAAGCCAACCAACAATCACAAAAAGAATGCACAATCACAATGAATAGTAATACTTGAAACCACAAGTAAAGTAAACGGGTTCATTGCAAGAGATTATTAACTTGATGTCATTTCATATCATTCCCTATGTTTTCCCCAACATGCATCACACAAGTGAAACTATAAAGTACTAAAAATGCATGCATACATACATAAATTGGAAAATGTACAATCATAACCTAACTCAACTCAATCCTTGAAACTCTAATGATCCCAAGATTCCCCCTTTTCAATGCCTTGACTTGTTCTTGGTATTAACAAATAATAAAACACAATAAATAATCAAAATTCCTAACAATATCTTAATTATACCCAAATCCTAACCCCAATCAATTTATGATCATTTTACCTAATCTAGAGCTTTTCCTGCCATTAGATTATGTCAAAACCCTATCCAAGAGAAATATCCTATATTATAAGGTTTAAGAACCAAATTTACAAGATGGGAGTAATAAACTTACCTTTATCAATGAATTTGGTGGAAAATCAAGTAGGAACCTCCCTAAATCACTTCTCTCAAGCGCAAGATTGAAGTTGCAAAAACTAAGGGTTTTTGAGACTTCTCAACAGATGATCCCGACTTACCCCGCTATAGCACCTGCACAAGCACTATAGCGCATTCACAAACTCTATAGCACCTCCACAACCCCTATAACGGATGCTCAAACGCTTCATTATAGCGACATGTAGGTCCCCATAATGGCTTGCACATGATCAATGTTATTTCCTAGGTCTACACCTGAACATAGCATCGTACTTGAAACTATGAATTTTCCCCAAGTTAACCCTTGACCTGACATATATAAAACATACAACTCAAACTAAAAATGCAAAAATTAATACATGTGTGACTCATACAACATAAACAAATACTTAAGGATACTGTGACTAAAATATACATTTAGTTGAGAATTAAATACAAGAGATTGATTGTCAATCTATTAAGCCTCTACAAATACCTATGAGCAAATGAGAAAAATCCCCAAGTTACTCTATACAACTTGTAAGAATTAATATATACTGTGAACTCTGAATAAATTTTCCCTCGAAGAATGAAGGCTAACCATCTATTGATGGAAATTGCTGCAACCCACTAGCCATGAGTTTGAGAACATACATCAAAATCTACATTATAAAAGAATGCAATGCAGAGAAAAGTATGTGTTAGTATGTGGAATGTACTGAGTAAGTAAGGAACACCACCTAGTGAAAAATTTCTAAAATAATATGCCTAGTAAAAGAGCTTAAGGGTTAATAATTGGAGTCCATGAATAAATCATTCAAATCTCTTTTGAAAATCACACACACACACACACACGCATACGCATACGCACACGCACACGTGCGCGCGCGCGCGCCCACACACACACACACACACACACATATATATGTATATTTATGTATGTATGTATGTATGTATGTATGTATTTTTCAGTAGCATTCCATAATCATCCGAAAAATGATTTAGGTGGCTACTTGCTAGAATATAAACATCAAAGAAATTGTGAAAGGAATTTCTTATGCTTGTGTAAGACCCCGAAGATGACCTAGGTAAACTAGAGCCTAACATGTTGGTATTGATGGTATAAGGTCCTAAATATGTCTAATATATGGTAATTTTCTATGGACTTTCTAATGATGCAATAATTACATTCAATTGATATCTAGGTTGTATTAGATTGATAAATATGTAATGAATTGACCTAATTTCATTGATTATCGATATAATTGTATTGTGTTGTTGGTTATGGCCTTGGGTAAAGGCCTTGTAATATCAAATTGGATGATTTAGCCTTGAAATCAAAGTGGTACGATGGAGTAGGGCATGATGCCCTAATTCCTTTATTTTGATGTTAGTTAGACTTCAATTATGTTGTGATTGATATGGTCCACTTATGGTGGCGGTGTTATGTGATTTACTTGCAACTGGCATGGCCTTGTCGATGTTACTTTATGCAATATGATGATCATGACCTTTTCGGCACTACTTGAAATACTATGATGTTTTGTATAGTTGTTTTATGTGAAATATGAGTATATCTATCTATCTGTGAAGGAATATGAAAGTATGTGTTCTTGTCATGTATGTTAGGAAATCATGTAAGCTATGACTATGAGCTTCTATGTGTAGTCTTAGGATTGATTCATGGTTGTTCCTACTTGGTTATATGAGTCTATAATAGTTATGTTGATGATGATATGATAGTGTGTAGGATGACTTAAAGACAATAATGGTTATTCCCATGTGCTTATAGAATGACTAGTAATATGTGTTAAGCTGAAGTATGTGGTGTCTTGTTTTGGTTGACTTGTGTCCCTTACTTGATGCTTAAGTGAATATGTGATGTCTTGACTTAGGAACCTAAAGGGTCTTAGCCTTGAATAAATGAATATAGGTGAGACCTTGCATGATGATACGAAGGTCATTTATGTTGAACCTTGAACCAAGTGGTAAGGTTATAAATTGTGAATTAGTTAGCCGTAATGGTATCTTTCATGTAATGAGTAATTACTTAAGGTTGATTGGCTGGAACGACATCATATCATACCTTAGGAAAGCCGCAATGAGCTTCTTGTCGCCATAGTGAGATATGCCCTAGTGGACCTTTCTTTGGTTGTTTGAATGTAATTGGGTCATGACCTAGACATTTATATGAACCTTCATGTGAATTACTCTATGAGAACGGAGGCTAGCACCTAGTGATTATGTTATGAGAAGTAGCTCTACTTGAGATGAGACTAGAATACAATGTACCTCTACTTGAGAATGAGACTAGAGTACATAAAAGCCCTTCATAGTCCTTAACCATGTGCGATACATAAAAGCCCTTTATAGTCCTTAACCATGTGTGTACATGTGATGTGTCCTAGTTCTACCCTTGTTAAGTAGAACACCCTCATCGGAGTAGGTTAGAACTCCGGATTCCATGAGTTGCTAACATAGTCTATGTTGGTTATTGCCTATTCTTATCATGTGGGATACCTACTAGCATTTGAGAATTTATATGAAGTTTGGGTGGTGGTATGGGACGCTATCTAGACATTGCACAATAGGCTTTGAAGATGTTATTTGGAATCCCTAGGTCTTGTGAAGACCATTACTTGAATGTCCTTTATGTGATGAATGTATCTTAATGAACTAATGAATATAATGACTCAAGTTAAGGAAGTATGTTAAAATAAAGTAGTAATTATCTAGAGTAATTAAGGGTTGTCTAGATAAGGTGTGAAGGGGGCATAGGAATGGTCACTTCTTATCTTACCTAGATAAGTCTTAAGAATGACTCTAGCTAGGGAAATTGGCTGATTATGTGGACATGATATAAGCCTTAGGTAATTTTAAGGATTATTTAGGTAATCTTGAAGAGGTCACTATGGACGTTATCTTCTTGATTTACTTAAGTAAGTCTTTTGATAGCCTTTGGAAGGAGAGTATCATATCACCTATATGCTAATGTGTTAAACGAAAAATGATTCTATTTTAGGGAGTCTATAGGATCTCTTAAGTGTGCGTGTAAGGGATTGTATGGGCGGTCACTTCACAACTCACTCAAGTGAACCTTAGACACCTTGGTAGGAGAATCTCATGTTCTTATGTTAATATCTCTTAAGTGTGTATGTGACTCATTATAAGTAATATTGAGGGTCGTTTAGGCACATCTAGAGAGGGTGTATGGGCGGTCTCTCTTTGTGTGACTTAAGTGAATCTTAGGATAACTTTGAGTGAGAAGATTATATGCTAAAGGGGGTTTAAAGTGAAGTGAAGGAACTTCACTGTAACACTTAATTGAGTTCACTGTACAGTGAAGTGACTTCACTGTAATGTTTGCTAAAATGTGACTTTTTGCCTAAATGATTTCTTATGTGTTTCTAAGTTGTTAAATGTTGTTCTTATGCTTATAGTATGATGTTTTAATCAAAATTCATGAAAAGCATGCTATTTACTAAATGTCCCTTTTTCATGGCTTCCATACTTAGTACATCTAATGTGCTAACCTCTTCTTTTACTTTTTGACTTAAGTGTAGGGAAATGAAATCTTGATGTGCCATGAAGGATGAATAGGTTTCTAAGGGTTGAAGATGAAGTATTCGTGAGTCCTCATCGATTCGAGGACAATAGCCACATGTTCCTTTATGTCTTAAGTCTTTATTTTATGTCTTGCATGAGATTAGTCTCAAGTGTTGTAAACTCTAAAATCTAGATGGTTCATTGAGATGTTGTATAGTTCTAATGTTTTAAATGAAAGTCTCCCGCTTGTGTATTGTTTATGAAAGAGTTCTTCGTGTGTGAAGAAAGTTTTAATTTTTACTCATTTTAGTTATTCTTATTATGCAATGAATGATACGAGAGGCTTAGATGAGACTTCTTGAAGTCTCATTTGCCGTGTGACATCGCAATGATACTCTAACTTCTAGGGTGTACTTGTGGGATGTGACAACTTGATTCAAGATTTAATGAGCTACTCTATGAGGTTTTAAGCTTGGATTGCTAAATTAATTTTGTTTTCCAAATGTATGATGATATGCTTATGAAAATTACTATTCCGTAGAGATGTAACTTAGCACCGAGAGAACTTTGAGGTGGATGCTAAAATAGGATAGTGTCTAGTAGCAACCTCTAGTTCCAAACTACTTGCTCCCCTAGGAATGCCTTAAGTGTCCTAGCTAGTGGATCCACATATAAAATATGATATTATACGGAGTTCTATCTTGACAAGTAAACTCTCCTTTCTCGATATGGGAGTTACATAGGATTCTATAGCATAGCTCACATGATCTATTATCGGTTAAAACTAATATCCCTTAAAACTAATTAAGTTAATTTCAAAGGTTTTATGAAGCTTTCGTTATGATCAAAGATGCATTGACATGTTCAAGTTTTATGATGTTTATTTAAAGGCTCATGTAAGTTTAGCTTGGTCATGCACATAAATATTTTCAATTATGTCCATTTATGATAATATTTCGTGTTTTTATGCATGTCCCTCATATTTAGTACATTTCATGTACTAATGCATACTAGTGCCTATAGTGTTTCACTAATGTAGCTAGGGTATGGCACTTCCTCTCCCTCCGCTCGTAGCTAGTTAGTGATTTTTCAAGGATTTGAAGACGTGGCGAGTCCTCATACTCCAAGGATTATGCTGCATTTATTGCTTTCTTATGTCTTTACTTTTCGGATGATGTACATGATGGATGGGTTACGTTGCGACCACTTTCTTTGATGTACTAGATGACTTTTCATGAGTATGAGATTTCCTCTTTTAAATGTGAAATTCTTCTATTCATATGAGATTTAATACTTTTTGTCTATTATATTGTGTATAGGTATGTCAAATGACTTGTATAGGGCCTCTTAGACTCTCATAAATCATGTCACGTCTAAGGTGTACTTTGGATCGTGAAAATCTTTGTTACGATTACAGATTTTGTTTCTATTAATGGTGGAGGCGTGTGGAAAAATTTGGTATCGGCATCCCTGGCTAAACCAGATGTCTTGTTATCCTATTAAGTGAGTGGTAAAAATTTTAACAAGTTAAGTTAATTGATTAGGCATATAAAGAATAATTTGATTTAGAATAAGGCTTACTTCTCATATAATCCCCTTCCATAACCCCTCCCAAATGAGTAATTGAATTTATCACTACAATTAAAAATTTACATATGTTTCTTTCCTAGTGCTTCAGTAGAGCTAAGTAGGTTTTGTAAAGATTAAAATTAGATTATAAGATGAAAATAACCAAACTATATATGTTTTTGACATTTTATAACAAGGGAAAAATTGAATTTGTTTTGATTAACGGGTAGCGTGTTACTTCGTTCATTGTTATCTGAGATTTTGTATTGTTTTCACATAATTAATAACGTTCTTTAATTTAATTACTAAAAATTATATATTTAAAATAAAATTTTATTTGTCAAATATTTTTCTTGTAGGAACGTGAACTAATTATGAGGGGAAATGAATAGCATGAGTGAACTTCTTCACATTCAATCTATATATTAATATAAGACTGGATCTTTAGCTTGCTGATGTAGCATATCTCAATAATGAGGAAGCCTATTTATTTATTTTCTCAGATTTTTGGAAAAAAATTTCTTTTTTTTTCAGACATAAATTGATTTTAATTAGATATTATTTAATTTTCTCAATTTTTAAGACTATAATAATTAGTGGATTTTAATTAATTAAATTTTGAGAAAGAGAACGTATTAGTAGCTCTTAACCATTTACTTACATAATGAGTTTTGATTTTTTAAATTTTGGGAAAGAGAACGTTTAAAATTTTAATTTTTAATTTTGACTAATAACTCTTAACCGTTTCCTTAAATTAAGGCTATAATAATTGGCGACAACATTTACAATTTTAAATTATGAATTAATGCTTTTCGACCTCCAAAATATTAAGGTCCTACAGATTGACACTACTATTTAATTTTCCATTAATCTTTTCATTCTTTTTATAATTTTCTTTGGATTTGATTTTATGATTTGCTAATACTATTTTAGTAGTTAATAGAAAAGATGTCTAATTTTATATTGTAATTTTCCATTAATTTTTTCATTCTCTTTATAAATTTCTTTGGATTTGATTTGATATTAACTAGTAGTATTTTAATAGACAACGAAAAAGATGTCTAATTTTATGTCGTCTAATTTGGCAGGAGTTAAAATGATTTGATAAGATCTTTTTATGGAAGTTATATCAATTATAATAGAATATTAATAAGGTGAGAACAACGTCAACTTTGATTGTCACGCAAAGTTACATATTATTCTTATAATTTATATATTTTTTGATTTTCTATATTGTACGTGGTGTTGACATTGGAGTCTGATTATATATGAATTCACAACGAGCAAGGCTCCATGGGAATGGTAAACTTCCCACTAAGGAGATTTTTTATACTCAAGATTCGACGAGACAATACATCTCTTCTTTTTATGTTTATTTATAAGGTTTTGCCACCGTGTGAATGTAATATTATAGTTTTATTGTGAAATATATATTAATTCATTACGTAGGTTTAAAACTGATTTGGTTAAATTTAGAGATAAGCTTCAAAACACCTTTTTTTTAAAGTTTGATACTTAAACTATTAAGAGTGTGAGTTTCATACCTAAATTATCATTTTTTAGATTGAGAAACACCAATTTCTTTTTATACCACTCTCATCATGTTGTGCGTAATACACTTTCTCATTTATTTTTAAAAATTTCTACATCACAGTCCACATGAACAAAACATTCAACCTTGACAAGAATTAAATAAATTATTAGTATTAGTTAAAATTTAAAATGAGATTATTTTTTTTTATAAAATAATATGTAGAATATTATCATCTCCCCCCCACCCCCACCATCCTCAATACTAATTTAGATTGCCCACCTAACTCTCCTCTTCCAACTTTTTTTTGTCATTTTGTGTTAGATATATAGATATCAAAAATATTATTTATTTGCTGTCGCAAGACATTTTGATTTTTTTTTACTTATTTATGTTATATTTTCACTATTAAAAATATATGTGTGTACATATCTAACACAAAATGAAAAAAATGTAAAAAAATAAAAATAAAAAAAATTAAGAGCGGAGGGTTACATAGGAAGGGGTAGAATTTCTATATTTGTAAAAAATAAAATAATATCAATTTTATTTTTAGAAAAATAATTCAAATTTTATGTTTAATTTTTTTAATAGATAGTAATATTTTATTATTTAATTTTTAATTAATATTAATAGTATATTATTTTAATTTTGTCAAGATGGAATATTTTATCCCTGTGTAATATCACGTTTTTTAAACTAAAAAAATGATAGTTTAGGTATGAAACTCATACTCTCAATAGTTCAGGTATGAAACTAAAAAAAAGGGTAGTTTAAATGTGTTTTTGATACTTAATAAAATTAGTTAGTGTTATCATCTAAAAAATATTGTATTTGAGTCTTTTAATAATCAATTACGAGTAGATTTAGTTAGATATGGACATAAATATTGAAAAATTTGATTAAACCAAATTTAAGTCGTTTTCAAATTTTTTCCTAAGTTCAATTCTTTAACATGGATGTTCAATTTAAGGACATAGTTCTTTAATGCGTCTAAGAATAAAAATATTCTAAAATACATATAAGTTATAACATATATTTTGGCCAAAAACTTTCTAAAATCATATGACATTTTCATTCTATTAGTTTTAGTTGCCATGATTCTAATTCCTAATTTCTTTTTCCTATTCTCAAGAGCAAAGGAACAAGGCAACACTTCTATATTTCAACGTCTTGACTTTTATATAATTGGGTAACTACTATGAATTTAAACTGTATTTTACATTAGTAAATTTGTTTGTGCTTTGCACAATTCTAAAAAGATGATAAAACATAAATAATTTTATTAATAATATGTGCATGAATAAAGACAAATAGTGTGTTAGTCTCATTTGTTTTCTGATGTGTTTAAATGACTTGAAGTAAAACATAAGTATTCTCGAACAGTATCACAATCAATTGGGCTAATGAGTTCTGAAACAACATATGTATCCTGTGTCAATACCCCTCACAAAATCTGGTTCTGCATTAGCTAACAGTGTTTAAAAGGAACAAATTATGGGTGTTCAATGATTCAATCGGAAAATAACATAGTTAAGGTACCTGAGGAAAAAAACCCAACAAGTTTAGATATATGTTTTTGTATTTGCCCTTTATATTTATTCACCCAAACGTCATATTTTCATGCTTAATAATCATGCATGATTCTTCCATCAAATCCCAAACGTCATATTTTCATGCTTAATAATCATGCATGATTCTTCCATCAAATCTATATTATGTATTTGTTTTTCTAACCATAGTCCACTACTCATAAATAATTGCCTACCTTGCCCACTCTATCTTTCACACCAAACACAACTCTATTAAAAATTTGGTCAAACGCATATAACTCCTCAAACTTGTCCCAATTTTTCATTTTTGACACTTTATATATAGTTTATCTTACCCTTATTCCATTTTAACGCTTATTCCATCTTAGCCAAACACATAGACAACTCTAGTGAAAAAATGACTTCTCTCTGTGCAAATTATTCCTTTGGCAATTACATTTCATTACATTCTAAAAACAATAGTGTGCCTCCAATCAAAAGGAATTTTCAATCCTCCTATGATATCCGTTGCTCAAATATTCAACGAGGCAAATTATCTGACCCTAACTACGTCACGATTTTCGATACGACGCTTCGTGACGGAGAACAGGCCCCGGGTGCATCCATGACTGCTAAACAAAAAATGAAAATTGCATGTCAGCTAGCTAAGCTTGGTGTTGATGTTATTGAGGTTGGTTTTCCAGCTGCCTCCCATGCTGAGTTTGACCTTGTAAAGTTGGTAGCACAGAAAATTGGTAATCTTGAATTATATCTCCATCTTATAATTTCAAATTTTAATACTACTATTATATTTCACATGTATCTGTGACAAATCTTCCTCGCCACTCTTCCATGTATTTGTATCCCAGGTACATGCAAATTATTCTAGATACATGTATCTAGTGTGATTCATGTGTATCTAGGATACATACATACATACATATATATATATATATATATATATATATATATATATATATATATATATATATATATATATATATATATATATGCATACATACATACATACATATATTATAGTGAAATATTTCTAATTATACTATGTCTAAACAGGTAATAACATAGATGAAGAGGGATATGTACCGATGATCTGTGGTTTGGCGAGATCTACTAAGGAAGATATCGATAGAGCTTGGGAGAGTTTGAAGTATGCAAAGACACCGATGATTCATATGTTTATCGCGACAAGTGATATGCATATGAAGTATAAATTGAATATGAGTAGAGAAGAAGTTGTGGAGAGAGCAAGGAGCATGGTGGCTTATGCAACAAGTCTTGGGTTCGAGCATGTTAGGTTTAGCTTGGAAGATGCTACAAGGTTTGTAATATTTATATTTTTACCATATGGTGTATATATATATATCTACTTATTATTATTTTTTGTCAGATCTGATAAGGAGTTTGTTTACCATATTATTGAAGAAGTTATCAAAGCTGGAGCAACATGCATTTGTGTGGCTGATACTGTTGGATGCAATTTACCAAATGAATTTGCACAACTAATTGTTGACATAAAAGCCAACACCCTAGGAATCCAAAATGTGGTCCTTGCAGTACATTGTCACAATGATCTTGGACTTGCTACTGCCAACACATTAGCTGTATGTATTTATTAGCTTTTAACTATACCCTTCGTCCACTTTTAATTATTATGGTTTTCTTTTTTTAGAGTCAAATGATAAAAATTTTAACTAAAATAATGTATTTTGAAAATTAATCAAATTAACTTTTGAAAAATGCAATAGGACTATTAAAAATACATATCGTTAGTTTGACTCTGATACTTTGATGGAATTTAGGGAATTTGTGCAGGCGTAAGACAAGTAGATGTAACCATCAATGGTATTGGTGAAAGAGCTGGAAATGCTTCTCTAGAAGAGGTGAGAGAGAATAACCTTTAATGTTATATCCATAATTTATTCTAATTTAATTATAATTTGCATTAAATAATTTTTTTTGCCATGTGATTTGGTATACAATTAGTTATTTTTTTTATATTTTAGTATAAAATCTATAAAATGTGTTTGTGTTTATATAAAAACGAGAGAAAAGTGTATACAAATATAAATACATATATTTTCGTCCTATACACTTATATTTATGCAAATACAAATCTTATTCTACAATTACAATATATAAATGAATTTAATGCTTATTTGGATTGACTTATTTTATGTGTTTTTAAGTCAAAATAATTTTTAAGCAGTTTTGAAGTTTTTGGGTAATGTAAAAAAAAATGCTTAGAAGCACTTATTTTAAAGCCAAAATAACAAAAATAACCTGTAACTTTTGGCTTATAAGTCATAAGCCGAAAGCCAATCCAATCAGGCTCAAATACAAATCTGAACAATTTGTATAAAATTAGATGATGTAGCGAATTATATAAATCAAAAGCTCCATAGCAAACTATATATATATATAACATACATATATAATTTTTATTTTTGTTATATGTAAAAATTATTCATTATTATTTATATATAATAAATTGTTAATCCTAGCTAATTTATATTATTGTTATTTCTATTTTGTATAGATAGTAATGACCATAAAATATCGTGGAGGGGAAGTACTAGGTGGTGTCTATACTGGGATTAATACAAAATATATATTCACAACAAGCAACATGGTATGTATATATATAGTATTTTAGTGGTTAAAATTAATTATGAATATAATAATGTTGTTGTTATGTATATTCAGGTAGAGGAGTATAGTGGGCTTAAGTTGCAGCCAAATAAGGCCATTGTTGGCGCTAATGCTTTTTCTCATGAAAGTGGAATTCATCAGGTCAATTTTATTTAGTGAATACTATATTTTTCAATTCAATATTTGGGTCCTATTTTTTTAAAAAATTATTATTTATATGTGTTACTTTTAAAAACAAAATTATATGTACTAAGAGTATTATGGTTTCTACTAGGAAATTACATATGAAGTGGAAATAAATTTGAATTTTATAAGAAACAATTTGATGAGAACAAAATCACAAATTCCCTTAAGAAGAATCTTTTAGAGTTGATTGTTTATATACTTAGAGTAGATTAAACAATTTATTCACTTCAAAATAGATTTGAATCAATTGAAGCATATGAAAATATTTTTGATTTTTTATTTAGTGATAAAATATTGAGATCACTAGATGATGAGAATTTTAAAAATATTGTCTTAATGTTGAACTTTCTTTAACACGTAATAGTTATTCTGATATTGATGGTTTACATTTATTTTTTGAATTAAAAGTGTTCAGGGAAATAATACTAGCTAGTATAAGATAATGATCTAATGAAAATACTCAATCAAATAAAAAAAATTGATTATTTTCCAAATATACATTACTTATAGAATAATTAACAGTTCATGTAACCTTGCCTCAGCTGAAAGAAGTTTTTTCGAATTAAAATTGATCTAGAGCCCGTTTGGATTGTCTAAAAAAGATAGTTTTTTAGTCAAAAATAAAAAAAGTCAAACTGAAATGACTGTTAAGTCAAAAACTAAAGGCATAATACATATATTGGACTCTAAACTTGACTTCAAATTTTAACTTTGGTCTCGAACTTTCATAATACATAAACATGCACTTTAACTGTCCAACTTTTAAATAAATCAACACATGAGTCCTACATGGCACAATACACGTAAGACACCACGTAGGACAAAAAATGACATGAAGGATGACATGTAGGAAATATGTGTTTATTTGTTCAACTTTATACAAGTTTAAGTGTCTATTTGTGCACATCCAAAGTTGAAGAGCAAAAATGTGATTTGAAGCCAAGTTAAAGGATACATTTAATGTATTATGCCAAAAATAAAAAGTAAGGGGAGACCTACTTTTTGTTTCTGACTTATTTTAAGTCATCTTTTATCTAGTTAAACACTTCATAACTTATTTTAAATCATTTTAAACTTGGTTCAAGTTAATTTTTATATGTGAAACACTTCCAAAAGTAAAAAAATTGATTTAAAAGTAAGTTTCACAGACTTTTAAGACAATCTAAATGGGCTCTAAATCTTCTTTAAGATTAACAATGTCTTAAAAAAGATCGAATGAATTAGCTATATAATCATTTGAAAAAGAAAATTTTAAAACAAATTGATAATAAAATAATACCTAATGACTTTGCATTTAAAATAGCTAGAAAATTAGATTTTAAATAAAAGTATATATGATGAAAAAAATTAAACATTAGAGATCCTTTCTTAAATTTCACTTTATGCCCTAATGTTGTTGAGTCGACCCTATCCTAATCAGGGGCGGACCCATACTTAATCCAAGGGGTTCACCCGAACCCACTCTCGGTAAAAATTTATATCGTATATATACGGTAAAATTTCTGTATTTATGTGAATATATATATTTTAAACCCCCTTGATGACAAGAAAAATGAGATAGTCTAGTGAAAAGTTCCTTTGAAACTATTTGTGACATTCCTTGAAAAACTTTTGTTGGCTTATTTACACATTCATACTTTTATTTTTCAAACACCCTGAATGAAAATTCTGAATCCGCCTCTGATCCTAATATGACATATTTATTTACAAAACGAGGAATCAAAGTCTAGAAAGTCTGAGTTTGAACAGATAGACTAAGAAATAAAGATGAATCCAAGGTGAGTTATAAGAATTGGCCAAAATTTTAAAATGTATATTATAAAATTATGGATGACACAACAAAATGACAAATTAAATAAGAACATGTGGTATTTTTGCGCCCAATTTAAATATCTTAAGAATTTAGTTGTAAAAATAAAAAAAGCATAGAAAACTATGTGTGTAAAGCCTATTAAACTAATTAAAAAGGTATTTGAATTTATTCTATTTTTTTATGTGTGTTGTTCTATATATTTAATTTAGGATGGAATGTTAAAGAACAGAGGAACATATGAATTTATATCTGCTGAAGATGTTGGATTTATTCGTGCTACTAAACATGGTATTAAATTAGGAAAACTCAGGTACGCATTGATTATAATAACGTTGTGATTCAGTTCGATCAATTATTTATATCATGATATTTTTGGGCAAATGATAGAAATCACATACTCTTAAGACAAATTATTATTTGTCCCTTATAAATTTATAATTATAGAAATCCCTCAAACTTATACAATATCGTTGATACATTAATCTGATGCTCGAAATTAATTAATTGTTAAATAAAATACATTACATTTTATATATGAACTGATGTACATTTTATACGCGATACAATAATCTGATGCGCGAGATACATTAATCTGATGTGCTGATACATTGATATGATGCGTGAGATATATTAATCTGATGCGCTGATACATTAATCTGATGCGCGAAAATGAAAAATTCTGGAAATTTATAAAACTAATAGGTACAATAAGAGAACTTAAAAGTGAAATTTCTGTTACTTTTCCTTATTTTTTTTGTTAATTTTATATGACCCAAATTACATTTTTTGAAACCGTCTCAATAGTTTTGATTTTTTGATATCGGTACGATGCACTATTGTTATTACTATTCTTTTCGCTTTATTGCATTGTTCTTATTGCTTTCATTTTTGCACTCTCTTTTCAAATTGCTTTGAAATGCTTTACTTGAATCAATAGTCTATCGAAATTAATCTCTCTATCTCTACGAGATAGGAATAAGGTCTGTGTACCTTCTTCCTTCTACAGACTCTACTTAAGAAATTCCATTGAATTTGTTGTTGTCGGTACAACTCAATAGATTTTTGGTTTTCTTTTCTAAAACAAATATCATGTAAAAGTCGTGGATAGAAGTTAAAACATGTTATAGTGCAGACTTGCATATATTGGACTTTGATAAAAGCTTTCAAAACATTTTTACTATTTAGAAGGTAGAATTGCAATAATATGGCTAATATTATTTGTGCAGTGGACGTCATGCATTAAAAAATAAAATGCTTGAGGTATAGTACATATACTAAGATTTCAATAAACTAAATTATGATATTATTATATATAAATGTGCATTAACAACACTCATTTTATTTTGTCATAGCTTGGATATAGTTTTGAGGAAAAGCAACTTGGGGACCTCTTTTGGCGGTTCAAGTCATTGGCTGAGGGGAAAAAGGTGAATTAAATTGTTGATGTTCTTATAGTGGAACACTCAATTTTGTTTTATTGATGATACTTAGGGGTGTGTTGGTGCCCAGAAAAATATTTTTTGCTATCCCTACCCTAGCCATCCCCAACCCCCCCCCCCCCCGAGTATTTTCTAGTCTCAAGTTAAAAATAGATATATTACGAAATATATTTATAAATTAAAATTTCACTTGTTTTGTAAGAAGATTTTTCTGGAAAAACATTTTCCTTTCTATTACACCCTTACTTAAAAGAAAAAAAATTAAGAGTATTATCGTATTATGTATATGGGAGAGGAAAAAAGACGGCCTCGACTATGCTTCTCATTACTAATAGTATTATTTAGGTACCAAATTGTTTTTTTTATATGCATTATTATCTATTGCTCACATTCGCTTTGCTTCTTCCTATATTGTTGTCATGTTTTCTTATTTTCATACTTTTAATTCTTTTGTTTTTTGACAAACTAAGTATATGTCAAAAATAACTTTTCTACTTCACGAAAGTAGAAACAAGATCTGCTTATATTTTATTCTTTATTAGGGTTGTCTTGATAATAAGATTACTGAAGCAATTGCTTGGGGCTTCGATTTATTTTGGGGTCTCTACTTTCTCTCTCTATATATATATAGGAAAAAAATTGATAAAAAATATAATAATTTTCTACCTTATATAGGGATCAATTGAGAAATGGAATAGTGTTAGTTAATCGTACCATCATTTCTATCTGACTATCCGTATTGTTGTCTCATTCATATTCTGACGATTATCATGAACCAAAATTCTTATATATAGTTTTCTTATTTTCATTTCATTGTTTTTATTTCTCATAATTGAATATTTTAAAGCATCTCAAACAGTCAAACCTTCCACATTATGCAAAATCTATTGTTGTGTGTTCATAAACAGATCAAATTTATTTTTTGGTGTCTTCTTCAAATTTGAAACATAAAACTAATCAATACTATATTAATATCATTATATCAACCTATCAAATTCAGCACAATACTGTTTTAATACCATTATATAAACTTATCAAAATTTTGAGTCAAGATTTATTATTCTAACCTTATATTATATTTTTTATTATTTGAAACTTTACATTCATGTTTACATTCTTAATTCCTAATTTTCGCTTATATCCAACCTCTCCAACCCCATGTATAGGATTAAACTGCGTATGTTATAAAGGCCTCTTTGTGAAGTTTTATTTTAGGCCCCTAAACTCGTTTAGACGATCCTATCCTCCATAGATTTCATTTATGAAATTACATTGGTATATATTGTTGTTGTTTATATGTTTGTTTTCTTACATATTTATCTTTCTCTACATCTATCTTTCAGAATATAACAGATGATGATTTAAGAGCTCTCATATTGGACGAAACTATATAGCCTCAAATTGCTTTAAAACTTGGAGATATATACATGTAAATGTAAATACTATTACTTTCTGTTTGTTTTTTTAATTTTTTTAAATTAGTTAGCTAAGATTGAAAAACAATAGTTATATAATTTCTGTTTATGCAAAGGATACTATTAATAAACGTATTATATGATACAGGAACTTGTCACCTATTGATGGAAGAGCTTATCTAATGTTAAAGTAGCTAGCCAAGGGTTTTGTACTACATTAATTGATGTATTAAATTTTCTTGAACACTTTTAGGTGAACTCAATCGTTTATGTTCTTAGTATTGAACCCCTTGTACTTTCGAAACCATGAGTTTAAACTTATGTTTGTTGTATTTTTAATAAGACAGTAGTCTGGCACTGAGGCAGGTTATGGGTTACTTGAGAATAAAATTTGATTAGTGAGACGTATATATGTTATAAAAATTATGGAAGAAAGTTTGTGTCATGCTATGAGCCTACACATCGGACATGATCGACACTTGGACATTATTGTTGATCCCAAGTGAATGTAATGGCCAGTTGGTCATTTTTGATAGTTTACTATTTTTCCCTCCCGATATTGACCTCGAGTTATTTCTCATTAAGTTGTGAAAGTTGTTTCGAAACTTTAGGTAGAAAGTTGTGGGCTTTCGTAAGTTCTGAGTTCAAAAGATTAAAGTTGTTAAAAAGTGATTTTTTATGTCTTTTAAAGTTTTGAGTGTGAGAATGAAATTCCGTCGATTCCATTAGTCCGAAACTATGGAATTTGGTCTATGAGAGTTGTTGATTTTATACTCGGAGTTGTTTGAGGATTTTGAACCTAAGTTGGATATTTATGAAATTTTAACCTTTGGATTGACTTTTGTCAACATTTGGGGTTTGGATACTCTAATCGGTATTTTGAGAGTTCTTTGGACTCGGAGGGATGATTTCAGGCCTAGGTGTGGTGATGATTGAATCTGTAGAGGTACTGAACTTGATTTGTCCTTTTTAGGTATTATGTTCATTTCTTGTGACTTTCACGAGTTCTGGGTCAACGGTACCTCTGATTCGTATTTCTATGGTTTTGATAGGTCCTAAATATCGAGTATATTGAATTTGCATATATGAATTATGTGTACATGGTTCTTATCGAGTATCCATTTGGAGGATTTTGTGTTGGTTGATTTTCTCATATGTGTTGCTGGTATCAACTCTTCACGTTCGCGGAGCTTGTGACCGCATTCGCATAGAATAGTGTACTGGGCCCCCACATTTGTGAAGTATTGGTCGGTTCGTGGGGGATTAATGTGTGCTGACCTCAGTGTTCGTGGAGGTAGGGGTGTGTTAGCGGAGCTATTTTAGGAGCTATCCATCCACATTGGCGAACAGGGGTCCGTGTTTGCGGAGGATCCCTGGACAAAATATCTTCTAAAAATTGTGGTTTCAACTCTGTTTCACCATATTTTAGTTTTGAGATCTTTGTTGTGGCGATTTTGAACAAGGTTTTTGATACAAATGTTTGGATAACGATTTCTAATCTTAAATCTTTATTTATATACACATTGTTATTTATAAATTTAAGTGTTCATATCTAGGTTTTGAAATGATTAGTTTGGGGTTTTCTTTAAGAACCTATGAATTTAGTGAAATGGTGATTTGGACTAATATTTAATTGTTTTTCAAAATGATTTTCATCAATGAGTTCCAAATGACTTGGGTAATGTTTTCTGTTGTGCGGAATTTGAGATAATACGAGAAAATATAAACGCAAAAACAAGACAACAGATTTACGTGGTTCACCAATAAATTGGCTACGTCCACGGAAAGAGAGGGAGCAGTTTTATTATGGAGAGGCAAAAACAGAATTACAGAATAGGGTTTCCCATAGCGTCTATATATATATTACAGAATAGGGTTTCCCCCGTCCTTTCTGTTTGTAGCGGGTCCGATTCAAGGCATTCAACAAATCTCCACCTTGACTTGAATTCTCCGAACAGATTCTTCAGACGCACTATGATAGTGCCAGGCCTCCCCCTCTTCCTCAGAGTTGCCCCGCAGGGCAATTAACAGCTTCTGATGTTGAGCAAGTCTAAACAGTGTTGAAACTTGCTCTGTGGAACCGGCTTTGTGAACATATCAGCAGGATTATCAGCAGTTCCTACTTTCTTCATCTTGATTCTCTTCTCACTTCTCAGAAAATGATACCTTACGTCGATATGCTTGGTTCTCTCATGATGGACTTGATCCTTGGCTAGACAAATTGCGCTCAAACTGTCACAATACACCGTAGCCTGATCATGATGCAGACCAAGATCACTAACCAGCCCTTTCAACCAAATCCCTTCTTTTGCAGCCTCTGTCAAGGCCATGTACTCCGCTTCCGTAGTAGACAAAGTCACTGTAGGTTGCAAAGTTGCCTTCCAACTGACGACAGATCCTCCAAGGGTAAACACATAGCCAGTCATCGATCTTCTTGTGTCAACATCTCCAGCATAGTCTGAATCAGAATAGCCAGTAACCAAGCACTGAGTATCACCTCCATAAATGAGACCAACGTCAGATGTACCTCTAAGGTACCGGAAAATTCTCTTCACAGCCTGCCAATGTTCTCTCCCTGGTTGTCCCATGAATCTGCTCACTACACTGACTGCATGTGCTAAATCTGGCCTTGTACAGACCATAGCATACATCAAACTTCCTACGGCACTGGCATAAGGGACTCGTGACATATACTCCTTCTCTTCTTCTGACTGTGGAGCGAACATGGCAGTGAGATGGATATTGGCAGCACTGGGGGTATCAATGGGCTTAGATGAAGACATGCCAAACCTCGCCAAGACCTTCTGAATGTAGTTTCTCTGTGACAAGAAAAGTTTCCTTCTCTCTCTGTCTCTAATGATCTCCATCCCTAAAATCTTCCGAGCGGCTCCCAGATCCTTCATCTCAAACTCAGCACTAAGTAAACCCTTCAGCTTCTGAATGTCATACTTCTTCTTTGCAGCTATCAACATATCATCTACATAAAGCACCAGATAGATGAATGAATCATCATTGAGCCTATTGTAGTAGACACAACAATCATATGAGCTCCGAGTATAGCCCAACTTCACCATATAGCTGTCAAACCTTTTATACCACTGCCTTGGAGACTGCTTAAGTCCATATAAGGACTTCTTCAACTTGCAGACGTGATTTTCCTTCCCTGGAACTTGGAAACCATCCGGCTGAGTCATGTATATCTCTTCCTCCAACTCTCCATGTAGAAACGTTGTCTTCACATCAAGTTGTTCAAGCTCCAGATTCTGATGTGCAACTATCGCTAGTAACACTCGGATGGATGTATGTCTGACCACTGGTGAGAAGATCTCATTGTAGTCCACTCCCTCTCTTTGGTTGAAACCTCTGGAAACAACCCTGGCTTTATACTTGACTCCTTCTGCTGGTGATATCCCTTCCTTCTTCTTGAAAACCCATTTGCAAGTAATAATCTTTCTCCCCGAAGGCTGTATGACTAGATCCCATGTCTGATTCTTGTGTAGGGACTCCATCTCATCTCCCATAGCGGCAAACCATTTTTCAGAATCAGAACTTAAAATGGCTTCTTTGTAAGTAGACGGCTCAGATGTATCTACCTCTTCAGCAACCTGCAGTGCATAACCCACCATGTCCTCAAAACCATACTTCGTAGGTGGCCGAACTCCAACCCTCCTTGGCCGATCTTGAGCTATACTCTGATGGATATCTGATGGCATAGATTCTGGAATATCAGTTTCTGTCTGTGGCTCTTGATCCTCCTCTTCAGGTTCCTTTAAATCGCTCTCGTTCTGAATGACTTGAAACTCCACCTGTTTGTCAAGACTCCCAGTTTCTGACGTAATTGTAGGCTTCACAATGGTTCTAAGCAGAGAACTTTCATCAAAGACAACGTTCCTGCTCATAATAACCCTCTTTTCTGTTGGAGACCAGATTCTGAAACCTTTCACTCCATCTCCGTAGCCCACAAATACTCCCTTTTTAGCTCTTGGTTCTAACTTACCTTCACTAACGTGATAGTAAGCCGTACAACCAAAGACTTTCAGATTTGAATAATCAGCAGCTTTTCCTGACCACATCTCCATAGGTGTCTTGCACTGTATGCCTGTATGTGGTCCGCGGTTAATCAAGTAGCAAGCTGTACTAACCGCTTCTGCCCAGAATCTTCTATCTAGCCCAGCATTAGAGAGCATGCACCTTGCTCTCTCCAGAAGTGTTTGATTCATCCGCTCAGCTACACCGTTCTGCTGTGGTGTATTTCTGACTGTACGATGTCGAGCAATCCCTTCATCCTTACAGAATTGATCAAATTCAGACCAACAGAATTCCAGCCCATTATCAGTTCGCAACCTCTTGATCTTCTTCCCTGTTTGATTTTCCATCAAAATTTTCCACTCCTTGAACTTCTGGAAGGCTTGACTTTTATGCTTCATCATGTACACCCAAGTCATCCTTGAGTAGTCATCAATAATGGACACAAAAAATCTGCAACCTCCCAAAGACTCAACACGGCATGGACCCCAGCAATCAGAATGGATATAATCAAGTGTGCCTTTTGTTCTATGAATGGCCTTTGGAAACTTGTTGCGATGTAGTTTTCCAAAAACACAATGTTCACAAAACTCTAGGCTCTTAACCTTATGACCAGCAAGTAAATCCTCCTTTGACAGAATTTGCATCCCTCTTTCACCCATATGACCAAGTCTCATGTGCCATAACTTAGTCATATCCTTCTGGTGAAATTCTGACGATGCAACATGGGCTGAACCTGTAACCATGGAACCTTGTAGAAAATACAAAGTACCACGCATGACACCTTTTAGAATCAAATTTGAACCCTTCCAGACCCGCAAGACTCCATCTTTTCCCGACCAGCTGAATCCCTTGCTGTCCAAAAGACTGAGAGATATCAGATTTTTCGTCATCAATGGAACGTGCCTGACCTCGTTCAATGTGCAGAAGCTACCGTCATGTGTCCTTATCTTGATCGAGCCTTTCCCAATCACCTTGCAGACAGAACTGTTGGCCATCGAGATGCTGCCTCCGTCTACCTGCTCATAAGTCGTGAACCACTCTCTCCTAGGACAGATGTGATAGGATGCCCCAGAATCGAGAACCCACACATCTGAATGATGAGTGTGCTCATCCGCAACTAGGGCAATATCTTCTTCAGAATTGGTGTCTTCTTCAGCAACAGCAGCAGACACTGATTGTTTTTCCGATTGCTTCTTCTTCTTCGGACAATCAAATTTCCAATGTCCATTCTCCTTGCAGTAATTACAAACATCATCCGGCTTTGCACCCTTCGACATCGGCTTATTTTTCTTTCCGCCGTTTTTCCTTCCCTTTCCGCTACTGGTGAACAGACCGGAAGGCTGTATGTCCGTACTTGTGCCGTTAGCCTTATGCCGTAATTCCCTGCTATGAAGGGCCGATCTGACTTCTTCCAGTGACACAGTATCTTTCCCAACAATGAACGATTGAACAAAATTCTCAAACGACATTGGGAGAGATACTAATAGAATCAGGGCAGCATCTTCATCCTCGATCTTCACATCGATATTACGCAATTCTAATAACAAAGTATTCAATTGCTCTAAGTGTTCCCTGAGTTGTGTACCTTCAGCCATTCGTAAACCGAATAGACGTTGTTTCAGAAGCAGCTTGTTGGTTAGAGATTTTGTCATGTACAAACTCTCCAGCTTCAACCACAGACCAGCAGCAGTCTCTTCATCCGAGACCTCCGTGATGACGTCATCCGCGAGACACAGCATGATCGTCGAGTGCGCCTTTTCCTCCAGAATCGCCATCTCAGGAGTAACGACGGCGTTCTTGTCTTTCGACAACGGCGCCCAGAAGCCTTGCTTTTTCAACAAAGCCCGCATCTTGATCTGCCATAAACTGAAACTGTTCCTCCCTGTGAATTTGTCGATTTTCACGTTCAAAGCAGACATCTCGAATTCTCCAAGAACACCGATTAACCGAGAGGCTCTGATACCAATTTGTTGTGCGGAATTTGAGATAATACGAGAAAATATAAACGCAAAAACAAGACAACAGATTTACGTGGTTCACCAATAAATTGGCTACGTCCACGGGAAGAGAGGGAGCAGTTTTATTATGGAGAGGCAAAAACAGAATTACAGAATAGGGTTTCCCGTCCTTTCTGTTTGTAGCGGGTCCGATTCAAGGCATTCAACATTTTCAAGTAAAATTTTTTTGTTTAAACTTCATTTATGGAATCGGATTTTTGAGTTTCATTGACCAATTTTTTCCAAAGTGTTTGAATTGAGTATTGTTATTTTCGGATTCTTATTGTAGATACTTGATTGAATTAGATTGTGTGGCTTTGGAGTTGTTTGAAAGGGGAAGACTAAAGTGTTGGGTTAACTAGTAGATTGAATTAAGACAAGTGATCTCCTAAACCTTGTAAATTTAGTGTATTTCCTTCATTGTGTGTGTTGAGGAAGAATGAGAATAAGGTGATGGGTTCATCTTCCACTTGATAAATCTTAATAAATAAAATAGGTTAAATGAAAAGGAAATGTATTGATCATAATACTTTTGTGAATTTGTCTTGTTGTGAACTCTAACGTGATGATTGATGAAATGTTTCCATGACATTATTGTGGACTTGATTAGCTCAAGTGATTGTCTCTTCCTTGTAGTGTGAACTCTCTTGCTTGTATTGATTTTAAGCACCGTAATGAGACTTTTAATGGTTGATGAGGAGGAGTTCATTGTCGGCGAGTACTGATGTAGAGGTCATTACCGATGAGTGCTATTGATGTTGAGTGTTCTTAATATGAGTATTTTTCCAACTTTTTGTTGTTATTGTTTCAATTTGTATTTCTTCATTTTTTTTGGTTTGACTTGTCTTGATAGGAATAGAAAAATTCCATCACGTCCGTTCTTTCTTATGATGTGTGGTTACCTTAGTTAGTGTTGATTTGTTGCATGTTATTTTGGGAGATGTCAAGTTCCAGAATTTTGTTTCTAATGATAGAGGGAGGCAGTCCCCGAGGAAGTTGTTGAGGCCCAATTAGGTGTAGAGGTAGGTCTCGAGCTAGAGGTTATGCTCATGGAGTAGCGCCGATTAGGTTTGCTGGAGAGCTTTTCTTACGGGTGCGATAGGTAAGCCACAAGGTTCTTAGACAAGGGGGGAACAAAAACCCCAGGTCAGCAATACTTTTTGAATATTCATAATCGGGTGGGTCACCTACATGTAGTTCTTGCACCAACTGTTGGAGCAGAGATTGCTCTTGAGGTTATACTTAAAACAGTTGATTATCAATGTTATAAAAGGTTTCAGAAGATGAAATCCCCCTGTTTTAGGGTGGTAAGAGTGGGAGGCTCCTGAATTCTTGACTTTGTGTAATGAGATGCTGGAGGAAATGGGTATTGTGGATGCTCGTGGGGTTGGTCTTGTTGCACTTCA
Organism: Solanum lycopersicum; assembly: GCF_036512215.1. Taxonomy (NCBI): domain Eukaryota; kingdom Viridiplantae; phylum Streptophyta; class Magnoliopsida; order Solanales; family Solanaceae; genus Solanum; species Solanum lycopersicum. Next base: position 4,630,864 of record NC_090807.1, on the reverse strand, counting down.
TCTTCGTGTACCATCTAGTTAACGGGGGAAGACTTATTTGAGGTCTAGACCAGTTAGATCTCCTATAGTAAAGTGAAATGCTTTGTCTAGTGCTTTCTAGGACTGTTTCATCCCTTGGAGAATGAGAAATGAGATCTGATTGAGGTTTAACAGATTGACTCAAGGTAGTTTATCCATGACTCGGTATGGAGCTCGCTTCTGTGAGCTGTCTAGGCACCCATGATTATTGTTCTAGATGATGCAGAGAGAGTCCAAAGTTTTATGATAGGGTTGACCTTCTCCATCATGTCTTATGTGTTCAGAGAAACCAGAGAGGGATCTTTCTTCCATTCCATTGTGAGTACCGCCAATGATGTGGAGTTGATGGTTAGAGAGGAAATTAAGGACTCCAAGAGGCCCGCGTCTGGTGAGTTTTCTAGCACATCATCTGGAGACATAGGTTCTCACATACGTGGTAGGTTCTTTCAGCGTCTTGAACCTGTTTATGCATTACTTCCAATAGTTGAGAGCGGGTAGACATATAAAGGGTCTTGTAGTTCTAATCGGGGTAGCCACAGTAGCTCATCTAGTCCATCACATCAGCTATT